>NC_058519.1:613035386-613660386 GCF_904849725.1 Hordeum vulgare subsp. vulgare | reverse complement strand
GCAATAATGTTTGGAGGAATGGAAGGACAAGTGCAGATAACCAAACCTAGTGGTACCACTACTTATTACTCCATCCGTACCTAAATAATTATAGTTGGGGAAAACTAGTGTAGTTCTTTCCAACTATAATTATTTAGATACAGAGAAAATAGAAGGCCTTTCCGCGTTGCTCCAGTTATGCTTCATTTTCATTAGTTGCTGCTCCCACTTTGTCAGGTGGTTGCTGGTATGCTTGGTCTGATTGTGCATCATTTCCGTATGTTTCCGGACGAGCACAATCTATATCAGCCGCGTCTATTTTTTTAGCCGCGTCTATTTTTTTAGTTAACTTCTCATAGCATCCCTCGACATGTATGCCAGGAAGACGTCCCTGAAACAAAGCACATCTCCATGTCTCTGAAACACGATACGTCTGAAACTCACTAGTTTCGTTACCAGTAACTGCAGGTTTGAAACTCGCTATGGCTTCGTAATTCAAAGAGAACAAAATCACCTTCACCATACTTAACTCAAGAGGTTCTATGAATAAAAATTAGCAAACTCGAGCCTTTTTGCTCAATCAATGAAAGAAAATCCGAACCAATTATTATCTGACAAAGATGAAAGTAGAATGCTGATGTTCTTTATTCTTGTTCATTCATCCTTTTCCTTTTTGATACTTCCCTTGCACCAAAAGAGTGCTCTTCATGTTTGGTAGCTTTGCTTGTATTTCTGAGGTTTGATCAACTTAATGTTTTGCCGGAATGTTGATTCATTTCCGTTCCGGCAAATTTCAGGCGCTCCATATGTCCACTTTTTAGTAAATGTCATGCCCAAATTTTCTCTATTTTAGGAAATGTCTATCGACGAATTCGTTATGTGCGAATAGTGCCAAGATAAGCGCGGCCTTTGCGACAGGCCTTTCCTAGTTGATGATAGGTGCTTCAGCATCATGCTAGATGAGGACTTCGAAGTGGATACAGTAAGTCACAACGACAAGTCTTTTTTCGTAAGTAAGCATGACTTCTTTTGCTTCAACTTATAATTTTTCTTTTTTACTATTCTACTAGCGTATCCCCTGCCATGCAAGACATTATGTGTTGGATAAGATTGGTTTCAGTACTGAAATAAATATGAAGGTAAAGATAGTTCACTTGAGGACCGAGCATGGTTATACTTTTGCCGTAAAATTGTACAATGCATACACCTACTCCTTTTTTGAATACAAAACTTGGGTAGCACTATGCAAGGCTTATGCATTTGAGCCTAATATGCTTATCACCTTTGATATTGGTCCGGAAGATGAAATTGAAGGTAATATCGACATCTCGGTCGATGTGCAGATGCCTCCAGTTCTACCATTATGTGAGTTTCTCAACCACATTTATTAAGTAATTTATATTGTTTATTTAAAAATAGTTGACAGCTTATTTCCATTGACAGCTTATTTTCATTCTTCAAAAAATGTACGAAAAATGGTAGACAGAATCTATTACTACAATGATGAAGCAGAATTAACTTGTAAGGAGAAACATCATCTTGTCCAATTTATCAATGATCTTGAGAATTACAATACCTATCAGCAAACTCCCCAACATTATGGTCCATATGTGCCACTAGTGCACGTGGTGAACTACGGTAACATGCATGGAGATTGCATGGTAAGATTTTCTATTATTACGACATCCATGCATCTTTTGCATAAATTCTTGTAAAACTAAACTACATTGCTAGCTACAAAGCTAATACTATGTTTTTCAACAGAAAATCCCGGAAGATTGTGTGCCTCATCTGATGTTACCAAGAGGTCGCGTTGATGTTATGATGATACGACCAGCACGGCCAGGTCAGCCTAGGTATCTGATTCACTCATGTCTATACCGGATTTCTAAAACGATGAAGTCATGACAATCAAATATTGGAAAAAATGTATGGTCTATACTAGAGAGCTACCTGGAAGCAACATTGTGTGTAGGCCAAGAATTGGAGACAAGATGATCTCCATTCTCCATAATGGAGAGTCAGGGCCTATCTTGTTTTATGATATTCTACCTATGCAGAGGAGTAAGTCCTAGCTACAATGTATTATTATGTGCTACAATATGATGACGTGCTATAATGTGTTAATGTGATGATGTGCAACAATGTATTAAATAGTATTGGTGGTAATGACTATGATGATTATTAGCTATTTCCGAGATGATGTGATGATGTGCTACAATGTGTTAGAGTTGACGATGATGAGGAGGAGGAGTTGTGATTATGACTAGTGACCAACTTTTGTTATATGATGTCTCATTGACTATGATGATTACTTCTACATCACTATATATGTATCGCTATTTTCGAGATGATGTGATGATATTTTATGAAACTATTGTATATAATATGTATCACTTACTCCTTCATCACTTATATATGTATCACTATGATGAATTATATTCGGAGACTAATCTTCTATTGTATTCGATAAATCTACTGTTTATATGTTGTGTTGTTTATATTATGTGTTGTAATGTATTTTGTAACCTGTGCAAATATCAGAAAAGCAAAAATAATAATTCCTAATGTTCATAGTAGTGGCGCACCATCTAAAAGTGCGCCATTAGTAACCCACAGCAGTGGCGCACTTCTGGGCCTAGTAATGGCGCACCAGGTGGTGCGCCACTATTATGTAGATTAATAGTGGCGCACCAAGAGTGCGCCATTACTATTTATTAGTAGTGGCATGACAATAGTGGCGCACCTATAGTGCACCATTAGTAGACAAAATACGTGCGCCACTAATAGCCTTTTTTCTAGTAGTGAATTCTATAGTGGTAAGCGTGGCAGTGGTCGTCGAGCGCAAAGAAGAAGGGAAGGAATACACGGTTCAATGACCAGTCTACTTTATCAGCGAAATCCTAACCCTCTCCAAACAGCGCTATCCACATTGGCAGAAGCTGGTCTTCAGGGTGTTTATGGCAAGTCGGAAGTTGAAACACTACTTTCAAGAGCATCCTATCACGATGGTTAGTTCTGCCCCCCTCGGTGATATTATACAGAATCGAGAGGCGACTCTACGGATTGCCAAGTGGGCCATTGAGCTAGGACCTCACCATGTGCGATATACCCCTCGCACAGCCATTAATTCTCAAGCACTAGTGGATTTCATCAACGATTTGACCGAGTTGCAGATTCCAGAACATAGACCTGATCACACATATCGGACCATCCATTTTGACGGGTCTAGGCAGCTGGAAGGCTCGGGGGCTGGCGTGGTGTTGACTTCGCCTCAACGTGACAAGTATTGCTATGTCCTCTGATACGTCTCCGTCATATCTACTTTTCCAAACTCTTTTGCCCTTGTTTTGGACTCTAATTTGCATGATTTGAATGGAACTAACCCGGACTAACGCTGGTTTCAGCAGAATTGCCATGGTGTTGTTTTTGCACAGAAATAAAAGTTCTCGGCAGGACCTGGAAATTTACGGGCACTTTTTGTGGAATATATAACAAATATTGGCGCAAGAATCAACCGAGGAAGCAAAGTGTGGAGTCCACAAGCCCACCAGGCGCCCCCTGGCCGCGCCTGGCAGGCTTGTGGGGCCCACGAAGCTCCACCGCCTCCAATCCCACCTCTATTTAGTACCTTTTGTTCGGAAAAAAATCAAGGAGAAGAGTTCGTCGTGTTTTACGATACGGAGGTGCCGCCACCTCCTGTTCTTTCTCTGGAGGGCAGATCTGGTGTCCGTTCTGGGCTCCGGAGAGGGGAGCCCGTTCTGCGCACCCGACCTTAGTATTCTTAAGAGCACAGTAACGGGTGACAGAAGTTTCAACATGGGAGCTATAATAGCAAGGAGGCTGAATAATAATACTAATGAAGGGGATTTCTTTGGTGGGATCTATGCCACTCGCATAGCAAATTTTCTTGGAGTACCCATCCGCGAAGGAGATCCCCCACTCCATACAGCTTTCCTTGATCGCGCCGCTATGACACGCTATCAGATCTTTGAAGCGGATAATGAATCCCTCCTATACCGGTTAATATTTAACCGACAGCGTGTTTTCCATATTACCCTTCCTGATCCTGCCTTCTTTGACTTTCAGGTAAAACGGAGATATTACATAACCATAGGAGAGGCAGAGTAGTATGAGAGGTAGGCGACGGCTGCTCGTCTCCGTGAGGCAGCTATTCAAGCAGTGGCTGCCGCGCTCTCGTACAACCCCCATTACGATTTCGGATATCGCCCGGACCATCCATGGGAGTAGACCAACTTAGGCCAAAAGCCTAAGCTTGGGGGAGTACGTGTTTCTCACCGACTTTATATTCTTGATTACACTTTCACTTTGTTAGTCGGTGTTCACACTTTGCCACTATATCAACCATGCTAGCTTATTTCTTTTTCTCATTTTATTTTCATGTGTTTGTTTAGTCTTAGAAAACCCAAAAATATTTTCCGTTCTTCTTTTGCTTGTTGGGAGCTTTCCCATGTAAATAGTTTTCTTTTTCTTTGGGTCAAGGTAGAAGACCATGCTTACAATGTTTAGTGGCTCTCGCATGCATATCTGTTTATCTGTCAAAGAACCATATTACTTTGTCTTATCCTTTGTGTTTGCTTGCAGATTCCAGCTTAGTCCAATGCACGAGCACTCTTATTATTGTTCACATCATTCGGTTGTGCAAGTGAAAGGCAATAATGATGATATATGATGAAGTGAGTGAGCCTGGAAAAGCTGGTATGAACTCGATCTATTTTGCTTTTGTAAATATGACTAGCTCATCATTCTTGATTCAGCTTTGTTATGAGAGAAACATGTTTGCAATGACAACTTAGAGATCATAGTTTGTGATGCCATGCTTATTTAGCTGAGAGATTATAATGGTTTGTCTTGGATGCCAACATGAATTTTGAGATGACTATGATGTAGTATGATAGGATGGTATCCACCTTTGAATGATTCAAGTGGCTTGACTTGGCGCATGTTTATGCATGTAGTTGAAACAAAATCAGCATAGCCTCTATGATATTCAAGTTCATGGTGATTTATGTCCTACTCATGCTTGCACTAAATGTTGGTCAATCTCAATGCAATTTTACGACTGTTGTCGCTCTCTAGTTGGTCGCTTCCCAGTCTTTTGCTAGCCTTCACTTGTACTAAGCGGGAATACTGCTTGTGCATCCACTTCCATAAACCCAAAGTCGTTCCATATGAGTCCACCATACCTACCTATATGCGGTATCTACCTGCCGTTCCAAGTAAATTTGCATGTGCCACTCTCTAAATCTTCAAGAAATAATCTGTTTTGCATGCCCGAACCACTCATGTGGTGACAGGGGGCTATCAGTATCTTCCATGTTAGGCGTGTTATCCTCGATATGTGTTTATTCACTATCACTCACGAGAAAGGGGGCAGTAATTAGAATGCCTAGTTCCATGCTCAAATCGAAAAGATAATTCCAAAACAAAACTCCCCGTGGATTGATGTTGGTATGGACGCCACCCGAGTATTCGGCTAGTCGTGCAGTGTGATTGATCGGTGGTGGGGGAGTCAAAACTTTACTTTTCTCTTTGGGAACCGCCTATAGCATGTGTAGCGTGGAAGATGGTGAGAACTCTTGGTCATTGCGTTGACAATGAAAGCATGCCACCGAAAATTATTATCTCTGTTTTAAAAGCTTGATCTCTGGCACCTATGCAAATCAATGCTTCCCTCTGCGAAGGACCGGTTTATTTATGTTTTTGTTGAGTCATCCTCTTCTTATAAAAGCACCAATTAGAGAGAACCTCTATCATTTTTATGCTTTGATATTAATTGATATTGAGTATGACTGTGACTGGATCTTCTTTGCCATGAATTACAATGTTTAGTCAGCCCTTGGTCTTTGAAGGTGCTCTGCATTTATGTTTTGCTGTTTTAGAAAGAGCTAGCGAGATACAATCTTTTCGTACTGCTTCATGATTGTCTTCATTGAAGTGTTGACGTTTGAAACTTATCATTATTGCTTGCCAGTTGATTATGCCATTGATATGAGTTTACCGTGAGACCTAGATGTCATTTTCTTATGTGGTTAGCTTGTGATCTTGCTGAAATTCTGGATATGAGTTAGACATAGTTGCAACAACAAGATCAAACAGAGTTAGTAAAAGTTTTTTATTTTGTCTCTTTCAGTTTGTCAACTGAATTGCTTGAGGAGAAGCAAGCTTTTAAGCTTGGGCGAGTTGATACGTCTCTATCGTATCTACTTTTCCAAACTCTTTTGCCCTTGTTTTGGACTCTAATTTGCATGATTTGAATGGAACTAACCCAGACTAACGTTGTTTTGAGCAGAATTGTCATGGTGTTGTTTTTGCGCAGAAATAGAAGTTCTCGGAATGACCTGGAAATTTACGGGGATTTTTTGTGGAATATATAAAAAATACTGGCACAAGAATTAACCGAGGAAGCGGAGCATGGAGTCCACAAGCCCACCAAGCACGCTCCCCTGGTCGTGCCTGGCGGGCTTGTGGGGCCCACGAAGCTCCACCGCCTCCAATCCCAGCTCTATTTAGTCCCTTTCGTCTGGAAAAAATTCAAGGAGAAGAGTTCATCGCGTTTTACAATACGAAGGCGCCGCCACCTCCTGTTCTTCCTCTGGAGGGCAGATCTGGAGTCCGTTCTGGGCTCCGGAGAGGGGAGATCGTCGACATCGTCATCACCAACCTGCCTTCATCGCCAATTCCATGATGCTCTTCACCGTTCGTGAGTAATCTCATCGTAGGCTTGCTGGAAGGTGATGGGTTGGATGAGACGTATCATGTAATCGAGTTAGTTTTGACGGGGATTGATCCCTAGTATCCACTATGTTCTGAGATTGATGTTGCTACTACTTTGCCATGCTTAATGCATGTCACTAGGGCCCGAGTGCCATGATTTCAGATCAGAACCTATTATGTTGTCGCCAATATATGTGTGTTCTAGATCCTATCTTGCAAGGTGTAGTCACCTACTATTTGTTATGACCCGGCAACCCCGGAGTGACAATAGCCGGAACCACTCCCGGAGATGACCATTGTATGAGGAGTTCATGTATTCACTAAGTGTTAATGCGTTGGTCCGGTTCTTTATTAAAAGGAGAACCTTAATATCCCTTAGTTTCCATTAGGACCCTGCTGCCACGGGAGGGATAGAAAATAGATGTCATGCAAGTTCTTTTCCCTAAGCACGTATGACTACATACGGAATACATGCCTACATTACATTGACGAACTGGAGCTAGTTACATATCTCTCCGTGTTATAACTGTTGCATGATGAATAACATATGGCATAATCATCCATCACCGATCCAATGCCTACGAGACTTTCCTACTGGTCCTTGCTACGTTACTTTGCCGCTATTGTTGTCGCTGCTGCTGTTACTTTGTTGCTACTGCTGTCACTGCTGCTATTGTTACTCTGTTGCTACTATTGTCACTTTTCTGCTACTGGTTACTATTGCTACTGTTGCCATCACAATACCTTGCTACTGATACTTTGCTGCAGATACTAAATTTTTCAGGTGTGGTTGAGTTGACAACTCAACTGCTAATACATGAGAGTATTGTTTGGCTTAACCTCGTGTCGAATCTATTGGGGAACGTCGCATGGGAAACAAAAAATTTCCTACGCGCACGAAGACCTATCATGGTGATGTCCATCTAAGAGAGGGGATATTCGATCTACGTACCCTTGTAGATCACACAGCAGAAGCGTTAAGAAACGAGGTTGATGTAGTGGAACATCCTCACGTCCCTCGATCCGCCCCGCGAACCGTCCCGCGATCCGTCCCACGATGTAGTGCCGAACGGACGGCACGTCCGCGTTCAGCACACGTACAGCTCGACGATGATCTCGGCCTTCTTGATCAAGCAAGAGAGTGGAGAGGTAGATGAGTTCTCCGGCAGCGTGACGGCGATCCGGAGGTTGGTGGTGATCTAATCTCAGCAGGGCTCCGCCCGAGCTCCGCAGAAACGCGATCTAGAGGTAAAACCGTGGAGATATGTGGTCGGGCTGCCGTGGCAAAGTTGTCTCAAATCAGCCCTAAAACCTCCGTATATATAGGGGGAAGAGGGGGAGCCTTGCCTTGGGGTCCAAGGACCCCCAAGGGGTTCGGCCGAGCCAAGGGGGGCAACCCTACCCTTCCAAACCGAGTCCAACTAGGTTTGGAAGGAGGAGTCCTTCCCCCTTTTCCCACCTCCTCTTTTTTCTTCTTTTCTCTTTGATTTTCTTCCTATGGCGCATAGGTCCTTCTTGGGCTGTCCCACCAGCCCACTAAGGGCTGGTGCGCCACCCCCAAGGCCTATGGGCTTCCCCTGGGTGGGTTGCACCCCCCGGTGAACACCCGGAATCCATTCGTCATTCCCGGTAACTCTGAAAACCTTCCGGTAATCAAATGAGGTCATCCTATATATCAATCTTCGTTTCCGGACCATTCCGGAAACCCTCGTGACATCCGTGATCTCATCCGGGACTCCAAACAACATTCGGTAACCAACCATATAACTCAAATATGCATAAAACAACGTCGAACCTTAAGTGTGCAGACCCTGCGGGTTCGAGAACTATGTAGACATGACCCGAGTGACTCCTCGGTCAATATCCAATAGCGGGCCCTGGATGCCCATATTGGATCCTACATATTCTACGAAGGTCTTATCGTTTGAACCTCAGTGCCAGGGATTCATATAATTCCGTATGTCATTCCCTTTGTCCTTCGGTATGTTACTTGCCCGAGATTCGATCGTCAGTATTCGCATACCTATTTCAATCTCGTTTACCGGCAAGTCTCTTTACTCGTTCCGTAATACAATATCCCGCAACTTACACTAAGTCACTTTGGTTGCAAGGCTTGTGTGTGATGTTTTATTACCGAGTGGGCCCCGAGATACCTCTCCGTCACACGGAGTGACAAATCCCAGTCTCGATCCATACTAACTCAACGAACACCTTCAGAGATACCTGTAGAGCATCTTTATAGTCACCCAGTCACGTTGCAACGTTTGATACACACAAAGCATTCCTCCGGTGTCAGTGAGTTATATAATCTCATGGTCATAGAAACAAATACTTGACATGCAAAAAACAGTAGCAACAAAATGACACGATCAACATGCTACGTCTTATTAGTTTGGGTCTAGTCCATCACATGATTCTCCTAATGATGTGATCCCATTATCAAGTGACAACACTTGCCTATGGTCAGGAAACCTTGACCATCTTTGATCAACGAGCTAGTCAACTAGAGGCTTACTAGGGACAGTGTTTTGTCTATGTATCCACACATGCACTGTGTTTCCAATGAATACAATTATAGCATGGATAATAAACGATTATCATGAACAAAGAAATATAATAGTAACTAATTTATTATTGCCTCTAGGGCATATTTCCAACAGTCTCCCACTTGCACTAGAGTCAATAATCTAGTTCACATCACCATGTGATTCCAACGAATCCAACACCCATATAGTTATGGGGTCTGATCACGTCTTGCTCGTGAGAGAGGTTTTAGTCAACGGTTCTGAAACTTTCAGATCCATGTGTTCTTTACAAATCTTTATGTCATCTTATAGATGCTGCTACTATGTGCTATTCGGAAATACTCCAAATGTGTACTCTACTATACGAATCCGTTTCACTACTCATAGTTATTCGGATTAGTGTCAAAGCTTGCATCGACGTAACCCTTTACGACGAACTCTTTAACCACCTCCATAATCGAGAAAAATTCCGTAGTCCATCAGTTACTAAGGATAAATTTTGACCGCTGCTAGTGATTCAATCATGGATCACTCTCTGTACCTCTCAACAGATTTTGAGTCAAGTCACGCATCACGTGCAGTACCAAGCATGGCATACTTCAGATTCTACGGCCAAGGCATAGAAGACGACCTTCGTCTATTCTCTTTATTCTGCCGGGGTCGGGTTTTGAGTCTTACTCAAATTCACACCACACAGCACAACCAAGAACTCCTTCTTTGCTGATCTATTTTGAAATCCTTCAAAAACTTGTCAAGGCATGCATCTTGTTGAAACTTCTATTAAGCGCTTTCGATCTATCTCCATAGATCTTTGATGCTCAACGTTCAAGTAGCGCAATCCAGGTACTCCTTTGAAAACTCCTTTCAAACAACCTTGTATGGTTTACAGAAATTCTACATTACTTCTGATCCACAATATGTCAACCACATATACTTATCAGAAATTATATAGTGCTCCCACTCACTTCTTTGGAAATACAAGTTTCTCATAAACTTTGTACAAACCCAAAATCTTTGATCATCTCATCAAAGTGTATATTCCAACTCCAAGATGCTTGCACCAGTCCATTGAAGGATCGCTGGAGCTTGCATACTTGTTAGTATCTTTAGGATCGACAAAACCTTCTGGTTGTATCACATACAATGTTTGCTCAAGGAAATCGTCGAGGAAACAATGTTTTGACATCCTATGTGCAATATTTCATAAATAATGCATCAATCTACTAACATTATTCTAACAGACTTTTAGCATCGCTACGAGTGAGAAAGTCTCATCATAGTCAACTGTTTGATCTTGTCGGAAACATCTTTGCGATAAGTCGAGCTTTTCTTAATAGTGACTTATCACCATCATTGTCTGTCTTCCTTTTAGAGATCCATCTTTACTCAATAGTCTTACTACCATCAAGTAGTTCTTCCAAAGTCTACACTTTGTTTTCATACATGGATCCTCTCTCGGATTTCATGGCCTCCATCCATTTGTCGGAATCCGGGCCCACCATTGCTTTCTCCATAACTCGTAGGTTCACTGTTGCTCAACAACATGACCTCCAAGAGAGGGTTACCGTACCACTCTGCAGAAGTACGCGACCTTGTCAACCTACGAGATTTTTAGTAACTTGATCCGAAGCTCAATGATCACCATCATCAGCTTCCACTTCAATTGGTGTAGGCGCCACAGGAACAACTTCATGTGCCCTGCTACACACTAGTCTAAGTGATGGTTCAATAACCTCATCAAGTTCTATCACCCTCCCACTCAATTCTTTCCAGAGAAACCTTTCCTCGAGAAAGGATCCGTTTCTAGAAACAAACACTTTGCTTTCGGATCTGAGATAGGAGATGTTCCCAACTGTTTTGGATATCCTATGAAGATGCATTTATCCGCTTTGGGTTCGAGCTTATCAGACTGAAACTTTTTCACATAAGTTTCGAAGCCCCAAACTTTCAAGAAACGACAGTTTTAGATTTCTCTAAACCTCAGTCTATACTGTGTCATCTCAACGGAAATACACGGTGCCCTATTTAAAGTGAATGCGGTTGTCTCTAATGCATAACCAATAAACGATAGTGGTAATTCGATAAGAGACATCATAGCACGCACCATACCAAATAGTGTGTGGCTATGACGTTCAGACACATCATCACACTATGATGTTCCAGGTGGCATGAACTGCGAAACAATTTCCACATTGTCTTAACTGCGTACCAAAACTCGTAACTCAGATATTCATTTCTATGATCATATCGTAGACAGATTATCCTCTTGTTACGACGAACTTCACTCCGAAACAAAATTGAACTTTTCAATATTTCAGACTTGTGATTCATTAAGTAAATACTCTTGTATCCACTCAAATCGTCATTGAAGTAAGAACATAATGATATCCACTGCATGCCTCAGCACCCATTGGACTACATACATCAAAATGTATCACTTCCAATAAGTTACTATCTTGTTTCATCTCAATGAAAACAAGGCCTTGCTCATGTGGTATGATTTGCATGTCACTAGTGATTCAAAATCAAGTGAGTATAAAGATCCATCAGCATGGAGCCTCTTCATGCAATTTATACCAACATGACTCAAGCGGCAGTGCCACAAGTAAGTGGTACTATCATCATTACCTCGTATCTTTTGGCACCAATATCATGAATATGTGTAACACTACGATCGAGATTCAATAAACCATTGAAGGTGGTTATTCAAGAAAATAGAGTAACCATTATTCTCTTTAAATGAATAATCGTATTGCAATAAACACGATCCAATCATGTTCATGCTTAACGCAAGCACCAAATAACAATTATTTCGGTTTAACACCAATCCCGATGGTAGAGGGAGCGTGCGACGTTTGATCATATCAACCTTGGAAACACTTCCAACACGTATCGTCACCTCACCTTTAGCTAGTCTCCGTTTATGCCATAGCTTTCATTTCGTGTTACTAATCACTTAGCAACCGAACCGGTATCCAATACCCTCGCGCTACTAGGAGTACAAGTAAAGTACACATCAACATCATGTATATCAAATTTACTTCTTTCGACTTTTGCCAGCCTTCTTATCTACCAAGTATCTAGAGTTGCTCCGCCTCAGTGATTGTTCCCTCATTACAGAAGCACTTAGTCTCGGGTTTGGGTTTAATCTTGGGTCTCTTCATTAGTGCAGCAACTGTTTTGCCGTTTCACGAAGTATCCCTTCTAGCCCTTGCCTTTCTTGAAACTTAGTGGTTTTACTAACCATCAACTATTGATGCTCCTTCTTGTTTTCTACTTTCGCAGTGTCAAACATCACGAATCGCTCAAGGATCATTGTATCTATCCTTGATATGTTATAGTTCATGACGAAGCTCTCACAGCTTGGTGGCAGTGACTTTGGAGAACTATCACTATCTCATCTGGAAGATTAACTCCCACTTGATTCAAGCGATTGTCGTACTCAGACAATCTGAGCACATGCTCAACGATTGAGCTTTTCTCCTTTACTTTGTGGACAAAGAATCTTGTCGGAGGTCTCGTACCTCTTAACAAGGGCACAAGCATGAAATCACAATTTCATTTCTTTAGAACATTACTTATGTTCCGTGACGTTTCAAAACGTCTTCGGCGCCTTGCTTCTAAGCCATTAAGTATTTTGCACTGAACTATCGTGTAGTCATCAGAAACGTGTATGTCGGATGTTCACAACACCCACAGACGACGCTCGAGGTGCAGCACACCGAGTGGTTCATTAAGGACATAAGCCTTCTGCGCAGCAACGACGACAATCCTCTGTAAAGTTTGCTACTATCAACTTTCAACTAAATTTTCTCTAGGAACATATAAAAACAGTTTAGCTATAGCGCAAGCTACATTGTAATCCACAAAGACCTTTAGACTATGTTCATGACAATTAGTTCAATTAATCATATTACTTAAGAACTCCCACTCAAAAAGTACATCCCTCTAGTCATTTGAGTGGTACATGATCCAAGTCCACTATCTCAAGTCCGATCATCACGTGAGTCGAGAATAGTTTCAGTGGTAAGCATCTCTATGCTAATCATATCAACTATACGATTCATGCTCGACCTTTCGATCTCATGTGTTCCGAGGCCATGTCTGCACATGCTAGGCTCATCAAGCTTAACCCGAGTGTTCCGCGTGTGCAACTGTTTTGCACCCGTTCTATGTGAACGTTGAGTCTATCACACCCGATCATCACGTGGTGTCTCGAAACGAAGAACTGTAGCAACGGTGCACAGTCGGGAAGAACACAATTTCGTCTTGAAATTTTAGTGAGAGATCACCTCATAATGTTACCGTCGTTCTAACCAAGATAAGTTGCATAAAGGATTAACATCACATGCAATTCATAAGTGACATGATATGGCCATCATCATGTGCTTCTTGATCTCCATCACCAAAGCACCGGCACGATCTTCTTGTCACCGGCGTCACACCATGATCTCCATCAATGTGTCGCCATCGGGGTTGTCGTGCTACTCATGCTATTACTACTAAAGCTACGTCCTAGCAATATAGTAAACGCATCTGCAAGCACAAATGTTAGTTTAAAGACAACCCTATGGCTCCTGCCGGTTGCCGTACCATCGACGTGCAAGTCGATATTATCTATTACAACATGATCATCGCATACATCCAATATATCACATCACATTGCTGGCCATATCACATCACAAGCATACCCTGCAAAAACAAGTTAGACCTCCTCTAATTTTGTTGTTGCATGTTTTACGTGGTGACCATGGGTATCTAGTAGGATCGCATCTTACTTACGCAAACACCACAACGGAGATATATGAATTGCTATTGAACCTCATCCAAGGACCTCCTCGGTCAAATCCGATTCAACTAAAGTTGGAGAAACTGACACTTGCCAGTCATCTTTGAGCAACGGGGTTACTCATAGCGATGAAACCAGTCTCTCGTAAGCGTACGAGTAATGTCGGTCCAAGCCACTTCGATCCAACAATACCGCGGAATCAAGAAAAAACTAAGGAGGGCCACAAAACGCACATCACCGCCCACAAAAACTTTTGTGTTCTACTCGAGATTACATCTACGCATGAACCTAGCTCATGATGCCACTGTTGGGGAACGTCGCATGGAAAACAAAAAATTTCCTACGCGCACGAAGACCTATCATGGTGATGTCCATCTACGAGAGGGGATATTCGATCTACGTACCCTTGTAGATCGCACAGCAGAAGCATTAAGAAACGCGGTTGATGTAGTGGAACGTCCTCACGTCCCTCGATCCGCACCGCGATCCGTCCCGCGATCCGTCCCACGATCTAGTGCCGAACGGACGGCACCTCCGCGTTCAGCACACGTACAGGTCGACGATGATCTCGGCCTTCTTGATCCAGCAAGAGAGACGGAGAGGTAGATGAGTTCTCCGGCAGCGTGACGGCGCTCCGGAGGTTGGTGGTGATCTAATCTCAGCTGGGCTCCGCCCGAGCTCCGCAGAAACGCGATCTAGAGGTAAAACCGTGGAGATATGTGGTCGGGCTATCGTGGCAAAGTTGTCTCAAATCAGCCCTAAAACCTCCGTATATATAGGGGGGAGAGGGGGAGCCTTGCCTTGGGGTCCAAGGACCCCCAAGGGGTTCGGCCGAGCCAAGGGGGGCAACCCTCCCCTTCCAAACCGAGTCCAACTAGGTTTGGAAGGAGGAGTCCTTCCCCCTTTTCCCACCTCCTCTTTTTTTTTCTTTTCTCTTTGGTTTTCTTCCTATGGCACATAGGGTCTTCTTGGGCTGTCCCACCAGCCCACTAAAGGCTGGTTGCCCCCCCCCCGGTGAACACCCGGAACCCATTCGTCATTCCCGGTACATTCCCGGTAACTCCGAAAACCTTCCGGTAATCAAATGAGGTCATCCTATATATCAATCTTCGTTTCCGGACCTTTCCGGAAACCCTCGTGACGTCCGTGGTCTCATCCGGGACTCCGAACAACATTCGGTAACCAACCATATAACTCAAATACGCATAAAACAACGTCGAACCTTAAGTGTGCAGACCCTGCGGGTTCGAGAACTATGTAGACATGACCCGAGTGACTCCTCGGTCAATATCCAATAGCGGTACCTGGATGCCCATATTGGATCCTACATATTCTACGAAGATCTTATCGTTTGAACCTCAGTGCCAAGGATTCATATAATCTTGTATGTCATTCCCTTTGTCCTTCGGTATGTTACTTGCCCGAGATTCGATCGTCAGTATCCGCATACCTATTTCAATCTCGTTTACTGGCAAGTCTCTTTACTCGTTCCGTAATACAAGATCCCGCAACTTACACTAAGTCACTTTGCTTGCAAGGCTTGTGTGTGATGTTGTATTACCAAGTGGGCCCCGAGATACCTCTCCGTCACACGGAGTGACAAATCCCAGTCTCGATCCATACTAACTCAACGAACACCTTCGGAGATACCTGTAGAGCATCTTTATAGTCACCCAGTTACGTTGCAACGTTTGATACACACAAAGCATTCCTCCGGTGTCAGTGAGTTATATGATCTCATGGTCATAGGAACAAATACTTGACACGCAGAAAACAGTAGCAACAAAATGACACGATCAACATGCTACGTCTTATTAGTTTGGGTCTAGTCCATCACATGATTCTCCTAATGATGTGATCCCGTTATCAAGTGACAACACTTGCCTATGGTCAGGAAACCTTGACCATCTTTGATCAACGAGCTAGTCAACTAGAGGCTTACTAGGGACAGTGTTTTGTCTATGTATTCACACATGCACTGTGTTTCCAATCAATACAATTATAGCATGGATAATAAATGATTATCATGAACAAAGAAATATAATAATAACTAATTTATTATTTCCTCTAGGGCATATTTCTAACAGAATCAATAAATTTGGGTTGAATACTCTACCCTCGAAAACTGTTGCGATCCCCTATACTTGTGGGTTATCATCCTCCGACTCATGTTCCCATGTACCAACAATGCGGCGGAGTATGAAGCTCTGCTCCATGGGTTGCGACTCGCCAAAGAGATGAACCTCAATCGAGTCAGGGCATCTCAGATCTAGTAGCACAACAAGTTTCTGGTACATGCGATTCCAGAGATCCCTTGATGGTGGCTTATAGGGGAGCCGTGTCGGACGTGGCGGGTCATTTTCATGGCTATCAGGTGGATCACATCGTCGACTTAATGAGGCGGCGGATGCTCTTTCACGACTCGGTTCACAACATAAGCCGGTTCCCCCTAATGTCTTTTTGGATGTATTGCATAACCCATCAGTAAGGTTGCCTTCAGAGGAAGACTTGGTGGTTCCTGATCCCGAGTCTCAACTTGTGGCCGCTCTCCGTGCTACCCCGGATTGGGCAATCCCCTACATGGCATATCTGGCACGAGGTGAGTTACCTACTAATGAGTTGTTGGTCTGCCAAATCGTCCGTCGATGCAAGTCCATGGTCATACATAAAGGCGAGTTACAAAAGCGAAGCACTTCTGGAGTGTTTCAAAGGTGTGTCTCTTCTGAGGAAGGGTGTGCTCATCACGCCGGGTCACGCTCCCTGGTATCCAAAGCCTTTAGGCATGGGTTTTACTGGTTGACAACTCATGCGGATGTTGAGGATATAGTTCGCCGATGTGATGGTTGCCAAAATTTTGGGTGTCAGATGCATGTGCCGGCTCAGGAATTACGGGTGATCCCAATTACATGGTTGTTTGCGGTCTGGGGGCTGGACATGGTTGGTCCTTTCAAAATGTCGTCCAATAAAAAGACTCACCCATTGGTGGCGGTTGACAAATATACCAAGTGGGTTGAAGTAGAGCCGGTTAGTAGCTGTGATGCAGACACGGCCGACAAGTTCCTGAAGAAGTTGATTTTCCGCTTCGGGTATCCTCATAGTATCATTACTGATAATGGTACTAACTTATCAAAGGGCGTCATGCAAGAGTTTTGCTCAAGGGAGCATATCCAGCTTGACGTTTCTGAAGTTGCACACCCTCAGTCCAATGGACAGGCAGAGAGGGTGAATCAAGAAATACTGCAAGGAATCAAGCCCCGGCTTATGGTACCTATGGAAAGTACCCCAGGGTGTTGGGTTGAAGAATTGCCTTCAGTTTCATGGAGCATCAGAACCACCCCAAATCAATCTACTAGTTTTACGCCCTTTTTCCTGGTCTATGGGGCAAATGCAGTATTACCAAGTGACATCAGACCCGATTCACCATGAGTCTTCGCTTATGTGGAACAAGACAACGAGTTAGCACGTGAAGATTCGTTGGATGCCTTGGAGGAGGAGCGTGATTTGTCCGCATCGCGATCGGTGATTTATCAACAAGACTTACGATGCTATCACAGCCGCCGAGTCAAGAGCCAAGCTTTTCAAGAGGGCGACTTAGTGCTCCGATTGATTCAAGATCATACTGGTATGCATAAGTTATCCCCTCCATGGGAAGGACCATTTGACATCAGCAAGAATCTTTGTAACGGTTCATATTACTTGGTGGATCTTCGCCCGGATAGGCCAACAACAGAGGTTGAGACAACTCGCCCATGGAACATCGCCCACTTGCGGCCATACTATACTTAGAGCCACTGGCTCCTTACCTATGTTTACAATTTCAAAATTGTAATCCTTTATTTTATTTATAAAGCAATAAAGCCGACTCCCACGAACTTCGGGGTCCTTTGCCGTTTCAGCTTCTTGAAAGCATGAGTCTTTATTGTTATACAAGTCGTCCAAGCATGGACGCTATCAGCATCAAAGAGCATAAGTTGCCACATTGGGCTTATTTCAAAACTGGATGTTGATACCCCAAAGAGAACCAAAGTTGCCACGCTGCACGATTCAAACATGGGCACCTTATATAGTTTTGAGAGTTAAGGCGGCTTACTTGGGGGCTACTAGCTCCCAAGTCGTTCTGCAGTAAGAGTGTATACGCTTCTGCAATCCTATGTCCGGGTTTTCCCTAATCGTAGGTCACTTGGGGGCTTCCACTCACTGAGTTCAGCCTGGATACCCTCTTGGCTAACAAACAATTAACACATAACAATGGTTATACTGGACTGTGTGTTTGACAACTTGCCCTATGGCCCCATGTACTCTTGGCGAGTCAATCCATTTATGGACCCTGAACTTGCCTTGGTTAAAACATGAAAGGTACCGGCGAGAGTCGACACATGGAAAATAGACAAACCATGGGTTCATTGGACCTGCTTCACTAAAGCTTGACTTGCGCCTGATCAGCCGGTCTAAACAAGTAAAGGCTGTTGCAAAAGCCTTCTTGGGGTAGCACTAGAGTTTTGCAAACTCGTCCTATCTCGTCTTAACTCATCGAGCCGACGAACTTGATGACTATCTTTGTGGCATCGCCCAAAGGTTTCATAAAATTTCTATAAACCACAACCTCACTGAGCCGGCTTATTGTCTATAACCCGCCACGACTCACTGAGTCGGCTTATTGTTTTCTCTGATAAAACAGGGCAAAGGACATTTTTTGTCAAGACATGACAAAGCATTGGGAAAGGCGATTCATATTAATGAAGGCTGAAATTTCCAAACAAAAATCGCAAGGTACGGTTATCATATTGTTTTCCTGAATCCTAAGACTATTACATGGCTCACCAGGCCATACCGGGCATCATATCCCGGTCAGAAAGGGATCAAAATATTCTTGAAGAATCGATTTCGTGACAAGTCAGTTCAAGCCACCTCTGGGTCATCCTGCTTCGAGCTTTCGCCGTCTTCGATCTGTAAGTCGCCCAGTTTCCAATTGCAATTGGTCAAGGCGAGGAACTCGTCTTCATCACTCAAGAGGTAGACCGATCAACGTCAAAGTCAAAGGGATTCTTACGGCGTCGTGGAGTCAGGCTGGTGACTTCATACGAAGGAGGAGTCACCTTTTTGTTGCCTTCATCATAAGCCACATGGTATTTGCCTAAGTCCAGGCTGGTTGCTAGTTGAGTCGATGTGAAGCGAGAAGCTTTCACACAACGATGGTAGTCCTCCTCGGTGAACTCCGAGGCATCATCTTTTAACTCTGGAAAGCCAGGAGCTACTTCCTCCGGCTTAAGTTCGGGAGCATAGGCCAGACACCGGCTTAGGGTGGTCAGTGCTCCTTTACGGGCGGCTGACCTTTTTAATTCTTCTACCTAAGGCGGCAATGTTGACAAGCAACCCAGCATGTGCTTGATGGATTTTATGGGCTCCCTCTTTCCCATCATGGCCTTCATAGTCATCATGCCTCCTGTGTATAACTGCTCTGTGAAAGTATAAATTGCTTTCAGTTTCAGAATACAGTCATTCTGCAAGGTGGCGGCTCGTGGACCTACGAATGGCAAAATGAGATAATTAGCATTTGCAATATGCTTTGCAGCACTTTTCAGAAGAATGGAATTGACCCTTACCAAAGATAGCTTGGGTCATACTTGAGATATGATGTTTTAAGCCGGAGAGTTCTTGAAGAGAGGCTTTTAGCTTTTCTTCGGCTTGTTCCGTCCGCTTCAAGATGGCGGATTGTTCAGCATGGGCCTTCTCTTCAAACTTTTGCTGTTCGGATTTCATCTTCTCCATGTCATCAAGGGCCAGACGAAATTTTTCTTCAGACTTAACCCGAGCATCCTGCTGTTCAGCTAAGCTTTCTTTTAAACTGGTCGAGGTTGAGTCGGCCCGAGTCAAGGATTCCTGAAAACAAAAATTGGGGAAGGAATTTTCAGGACCATTGCAAGCAACATCCCTGACACTTGGGGCTAATGTATGACTTAATTCTTTTAAGTCATAGCTTCATTCAAGACCCGACTCATCTTTCAAAAGATGACCCGGCCCTTGGTGGCTATAGGTTGAAGAAATTTTATATTCAAAAGACCCGGCTCATCTTTCAAAAGATGACCCGGACCTTGGGGGCTAAAGGTTGAAGAAATTTTATATTCAAAAGACCCGGCTCATCTTTCAAAAGATGACCCGGCCCTTGGGGGCTACAGGTTGAAGAAATTTTATATTCAAAGACCCGACTCATCTTTCAAAAGATGGCCCGGCCCTTGGGGGCTATATGTTGAAGAAATTTTATATTCAAAGACCCGAGTCATCTTTCAAAAGATGACCCGTCCCTTGGGGGCTACAGGTTGAAGAAATTTTATATTCAAAAAACCTGGCTCATCCTTCAAAAGATGACCCGGCCCTTGGGGGCTACAGGTTAAAGAAATTTTATATTCAAAGACCCGACTCATCTTTCAAAAGATGACACGGCCCTTGGGGGCTAGAGGTTGAAGACATTTTATATTCAAAGACCCGGTTCATCTTTCAAAAGATGACCCGGCCCTTGGGGGCTACAGGTTGAAGAAATTTAATATTCAAAGACCCGACTCATCTTTCAAAAGATGACCGTCCCTTGGGGGCTACAGGTTGAAGAAAATTTATATTCAAAGACCCGGTTCATCTTTCAAAAGATGACCCGGCCCTTGGGGGCTACAGGTTGAAGAAATTTTATATTCAAACGACCTGACTCATCTTTCAAAACATGACCCGGCCCTTTCAAGGGCTAATGGGAGGATATATTCACAAAATAAAATGGCATACCTCATGTTTGACTCGCATCAAGTTGGCCAGGCTTTTCTCCATCTCACGACTTGCTTCCAGGCAGCTCATAAATCCGGAATATAACTCTTCAAACTCCAATTTTTCATAATGAGGAAGCTTCAGCTTGGTGATATCTTTCTGTGCAAATGTTTGGGCATCTTTTGGCGTATGTCTGGTTAACACCGCGGTTGTAGGCTTAGAGTAACGAGTACCAGTAACAATGACTGCGTCTGGATCTTCAGGCGTCTTAGAAGAACTAGGCGGTTTGACATTTTCAATCACCTCCTTCTGAGGGCTTGAAGGCTCGACCCGGATATCAGGAATATCATCAAAAGTATCGCCCTGGATTTCAGTTGGATCTTCTAGAGCCTCTCGGATGGAGGCGCCTTTACCAGACATTTCAGTCACTTTGGGAGCTGAAGATGAGTCGCTTGTCTTCCTCTTCTTTGCTTGTGCTCTGAGAAACAAATGTACCAATGATGGAACAAAAGGCATTGATGATTGAAAGAACATGTTGGTAAAGAAACTTACCCCTGAACACGAACTATCACGGGGGACAGTCGACATTGCTAAGTCACCAGATGAAGGAGGTGAAACCTGTTGAACAAGAATTCAAGGATCGAATAAATTGCGAAAATATCTTACACAAGAAGGAAAAGATACTCGCGAAAACATACTTCGCTTTACCATTTTCGACCAGTTGATCTTTCAAGTAAGCCGGACACTAGGTCTCCATAATGGCTTCGAGTATGGTGTTTAGGTGTGTAACTCGCCTTCTTCAAAAGGAAATTGGGGTCCAGATGAGCATTCGGGTGAGACATGGGAACTTTCTTACAAATTCGCTTGGCCGGCTTGGGGAGGGAAGAAGTTGAGTCGGAAGAAATGGAAATTACCTGGACATGTTCATCCTGGCTCTCATAGTCATCATCCTATAAACAAAAGGTGGTAAAGCATAAGTACAAGTCAAAATGAAGCAATAAAGACGAGGAATTTTACCTCTGACTGCTCCTCAAAAGCACGAGACTCGCCAACGACAGATGACTCTTTGGCTGCCGCTTTGCGTGTGCTCTTCTTCTTCTTCTTCTTGGAGGGAGGTTTGGTTGTCTTCTTGACGATAGTCTTGGTTCTCCGGGTCCAGAACGCCGAATCCCTCTGATTAAACATGATGAAAGGCTCAGGACCACAAATATGGATGAGTATATGAAAGAGTCACATTTTGGAGCCGGGTTGTTTACCTCTGGAGCCGGGCTGGTGATGCAGAAGGGTTTGAGCCCAATTTGGGAGCATTTTTCAATGGGCTCGCCACATAGCGTCTTTATGATATTGACAATGTCTTCTTCTGAGAGCCTAACATTGTAAAAGCATTGGGGGTGGTTCAAGTCGCCATCATACTCACACATCAAACCATTTCGGCGACTTAAGAGCATAATCCTCCATTCTACCCAACAGCGGATCAAGTCGATGCCGGTAAGACCGTTGGTGGTAAGAGCCCTTAGCTTTCCAAAGATGGGAACGGATGTGGCTTATTCCTCTTCAGTCAACTTTTCAGGAAACTCGAAGTCCATTGGAAGGCGATCTTCCCTGAAGCCTGGCAGAGGGTTTTCGTTGGGTGGAGAAGTGTCGCGGCAGTAGAACCAAGTCTTTGCCCAGCCTTTGGGATGACTAGGCAAAGTGACAGCTGGAAACCAGCATTCACGACGCCGCTGAATATTGACTCCCCCTAGCTCTAATCTAGGTCCATGGGCAAATTCTGTTTGGCGGTTCAGATAGAAAAATTTCGGGAACAACAGCACGGTCGACTCGATTTGTAGATAAGCTTCACAGAAAACTTGAAACTGGCAAACATTACTGATGGAATTTGGTCCCAAATCTTGAGGATGAAGGTGGAAGAAATGCAGGGCGTCTCTAAAAAGCAAGGGGGATGCGGCGTTCATGGAGTACGGGTGTTGACCTAAGAAGTACAAGGATTCAGATCTACTCTTAATGGGAGAAGGGGATTTACCTGAAAGAAGGAGATGCCAGGAGAGGATTGAGGAAGTCCCACAATGGCGATCGTGCCTTTGACTGGCTAGAGAAGCGGCTGGACGGCAACGAACTGCAACAAGGCTTCGGCGGCGACGAGGTGGTTGAGGTGCGGCTGGAGAAGACGATGCGCCTGGAAGGAGGAAGTAGGGGTAGGTGGCGTTGCCCTCCCACTCCCCCGTGGCTATTTAAAGGCCCAAGGCAAGACATGGAAAAAAGGCAGGCGCAGGAATCGAGGTGACAGATTGAAAGGTGGAGATGATGGCACCTAAATTTTTGGGATGATAAGATAAGGACGAAAAAGGATCCGTTGGGAAGTGATGTCATTGGAATTCCTGGAATAGTGGAGAAGGTGATGTCGTCAACAAATCAACTGGCGACCCAAGGAAATTGAGGAAGTTGGCGGCCTGTCATTCATCGAAGGATAAATGGGAGTGTGATGAGTCACCGAAAATAAGTGTCAAGATTTGTTGGCATGAATGAATTCAAGTCAAACTGCGGCCTAATGTTGGGGATATTACGTGCGGTTTGACCCGACCTATTGGGACGGGTCAGGAAAGCGGCGACTCATACATACATGACCAATGTAAGCCTTGGGGCGTGTTGAGAGATCTTGTCGGAAGGCCGCCAGGGCCCATGAGCCGGATGGAGGTTCAAGATTAATGAAGAAGATAAGCCGCCAAGGAGTTTTCCTTGGCTTGATGAACACGGCGACTTAGAGATAAGGAAGGCCATGATTTGTAACGTGGCCAGCACTTTGTAAACCCTGGGGCCTCGACGTGTATATAAAGGCGAGTCTCTGTGACAAACAAATCAAGTTAGAAATCATCGAGAGCTAGATCTGGCGAGTTACGCCCTCCTTGTAATCGGATCCACCATCAATATACACAAAGCATGACGTAGGCTTTTACCTCCACACGAGGGGCCGAACCTGGGTAAATCTGAGTCTTGCTTCTGCTCACCCCCTTTGAGTCGCCACCATGGTGCAATGGCTCCTTCACTAAGTCCTTTCACGAGGACATCTGCCGTGACAAAACCACGACACACGCGCCCGCGACATCGTTAAAATATTATTTTTAAAAGTGTGTATAAAATATTCTCGAATTGGGTTGAAACTTTGCATGCGGTCTTATTTTACTGTATTTTAAGCCACCTGCCAAATTTCATTGCAATCGGACTCTTTTGATACCCGAACGGTAGACCATAGCGGCACCGTCGTCGGTTTATCGTCGAACGTTTTTTGGTGTTTAAAAATCTTGTGCCGGGCCGCAAATCTCCCTCTCTTCTCAGCCCAACCTATTGTACATAACCCAACACAACCCACCTAGCCTGCCCCTCTGTTTCGGACTGTCCGATCGAGATCCAACGGCCTGAAAACGATCCAAACCCCCTAACCCTAATACATGCCTATTGAAACAGCTGCTCCTTCTAATTTTGGACAGCAAACCCCCCTTGCCTCGAAATCCATGGTAACCTAACCCTAGCAGCCTCTCTCTCCTCCCAGCCGCCAGGCCCGCAGTAGGCCCTCCCGGGCCCATCTGGCTGCTGGGAGCAGCTGTGCCCCGACAGGAGCTCGCCGTGAGGAGCCCCAAGCCGGATTCACTCCAGGCCGCACCTCTCGCGCAGCAGCCGCCAGCGGCCCCAAGCGCCGCCCTCACTGGTCCTTGTTTCACTAGCCAGAGCCCGAGTGCCCCATCCCTGCCGGTCGCCGCCGCCCTGAGCAGTCGGACCTTCGCCACGCCTGCGCCCGTTAACAGTCCTGCCTCACCTTGTCGCCGACGTCCCGGCCTGGACCCGGGAAGATCCGAACGGACACGCCTTGTTCCTGCCGGCGCGGTCGCGCCCCGCAGCCCCGCCGGCTACTGAAGCTGCCGCTACTTCTCCCCTCGATCCCAATCTGGATCGGGAGGAGGAGGTCTCACGCACCAGCCTCCCACTCGCCTGCACATGGGCCTCGTCTTGGACTCCTCCTCCTCCAGGCTGCCAACCCAGCTCCGCATCGAACGGCCCGAGGCCTACCCCGCCGGCCGAGATCCCCAACCAGCCGAGCGCCTCGGCCTCCTCTCCAAGTTGGGCCAAGACCCACAAAGGTGAGTGCAACCCTGCTATCCGTCGCTCCGTGGGAAGTTTAGCTATCCCGCACCCACCTTTGTTTTGGCCCAATAGCAGATTTTGGTCCGAATATGTTTTTTTTCTTTAGTTCTGTGATTTAGCTAACTACGAGGGATTTCAGAACAACCATTGATTTTAAAACGCCCGTAACTTTTAAACCATGCGTCGGATCGAGATAAGTTAGATATGTATGTAAAACGTGTAGAATTTTGCGTAGATTAGTATTTTCCAAGTCTCATGCATATTTAAAACGGATAACCGTGTTGTATGCATTGGTTTGCATGATAACATGCTAAAACGGTTTAATTCATAGCTAGTTAACCGTAGCTCCGTTGGAGATGAGCTATATATGTAAACCAACTAGAATGATTTGTAGCTTCACGTGAACGACTTTGTTTTTCCGTTTAACAAACATAAAATATATTTAGGTCAGATCTGGGCAGATTTCCAAGCTAACGTGTGGGGTCATTTCGAAGATGCTATAAGTTGTTTCCGACCTTATGCCTAGATAGGTAGTTTATTTATGCTTCACCTCCTGCCATGTTTAGCAACATTTAATATTGACGTGTACCTAAACGGGAGTGAACTAAGTAATTCAAATGTGAAGTTTACTCAATATGCAACTCGTTTCATATTGAGCCTCACTTAATGTGTAGTGTTTGGTTGTTATGAATTGACATGTCATGCCTTGCATAATTGAACCAATCATGCATCATATTAGGGTGTGCATCATATCGTGCATGTTCCGTGGTGAATAGCGTGTGTTGATTCTTGTTTCCAGTTTGCTTCGCCTCAATAGAGTTCCTCAGGCGTGTCGGAATGTGAGGATCCGTTCGACTACGTCGGTTCGTCTGCTTCACGGAGTCATTCTTCTTACTATCATTGACATGCTAGTTGACATGCTAGTTGTTTCGTTTCTATCGATATGTCTCACTGCCTACCACCTTTTAAATGTCAACCTACCAACATTGCCATGAAAACCTCTAACATTTCCGCAACCCAGCAAACCACTGTTTGGCGATGTTACCGCTTCCTCAGCCTTTTGTTAGCGATGCTACTTGCAGGTGCAGTTGCTTCCATGTGAAAACATGGGTTCCTTGTTATATCACCATATTATTCTTAATTAATTTAATGCGCCCCCTGGCTTGTGGGTCCCCTGCAGGTCTCCTAACCCTAATCCTCGTCCTATAAATTCCCAAATACTCCCCAATGGCCAAAGAGAGACGACAAAATACTTTTCCGCCGCCGAGAGCCTCTGTTCCCGTGAGATCCAATCTGTGAGCATTTTCCGGTAATCTGCCGGAGAGGGAATTGATCACGCAGGGCATCTACATCAACTCCATTGCCCCTCCGATGATGCGTGAGTAGTTCACCACAGACCTACATGTCCATAGCTAGTAGCTAGATGGCTTCCTCTCTCTCTTTGATCTTAAATACCATGATCTTCATGGAGATCTATCCGATGTAATACTCTTTTGCGGTGTGTTTGTCGAGATCCGATGAATTGTGGGTTTGTGTTCAGATTATCTATGAATATTATTTGAATCTTCTCTAAATTCTTATATGCACGATTCCATATCTTAGCAAGTCTCTTTGAGTTATTGGTTTTGGTTTGGCAAACTAGATTGGTCATTCTTGCAATGGGAGAAGTGCTTAGTTTTGGGTTCAATCTTGCGGTGTACTCACCCAATGACAGAGTAGGGGTAGCATGTATTGTATTGTTGACATCGAGGATAAAAATATGGGGTTTTCATCATATTGCTTGAGTTTATCCCTCTACATCATGTCATCTTACTTAATGGGTTACTCTGTTCTTCATGAACTTAATACTCTAGATGCAGGCAGGAGACGGTCGATGTGTGGAGTAGTAGTACTAGATGCAGAATCGTTTTGGTCTACTTGACACAGACGTGATGCCTATATGCATAATCACTGCCTTGGATATCTTCATAATTATTCGATTTTCTATCAATTGCTCGACAGTAATTTGTTCGCTCACTGTATTATTTTCCTTCATGAGAGAAGCCTCTAGTGAAACCTATGGCCCTCGAGTCTATTTTCCATGTTATACTTTCAAATATATAAACCAAAAATACCGAAAATATATTGTTGTTATTATTTACTTTCAGATCTATCAATATTTTATATCTATCTCTATCAGATCTCATCCTTGCAAATAACTGTGAAGGGATTGACAACCCCTTTTTAGCGTCGGGTGCAAGTGTTTGATTGTTTGTGTAGGTACTACGATTGGGGCCTTGCTTGTTCCTCCTACTGGATTGATACCTTGGTTCTCAACAAACTATTGGAAATACTTATCTACTTCGCGACATCACCCTTTCCTCTTCAAGGGAAAACCAACGCAAGCTCAAGAGGTAGCAGGGTTATTATGGGGACCCCCTTGACTTTCATTTTGGGATAAAGCTGGTGTGGCAAGGCCCAACATTGGTACTATATTTTCCCAACATAATAATTCTGTTAATACTGAAAAACATTGGTACCAACGCAAGGCATCATGAACCTGACGAGTAATTCAACATAATACGGGGGTGCCACTGCTGATGGTGTTGGTCCCACACACAGCAGCTTATTGACGCTACCCGGGGCAACTTGGTGTCTGGCGTGGTAAACATGGCTCATCCGGTGTGCCCTGAGAACGAGATACGCGGCTCCTATCGGGATCACCGGCACGTCAGGCGACCTTGCTAGACTTGTTTTACCTTTCTCGAGCGTCTTGTGCATCGGGATGGTGATGGTTTGGGCTATCTTAGAGTTGAGTTTTGCCACTAAGGAATCCGAGGAGATCACGAGATTCGTGGTCGAGGGTTTCTATGCAACGTGTGGTAGTTTGTGATGGACTAGTTGGAGCACCCATGCAGGGTTAAAATTTTCGGAAAGTCGTGCGCTCGGTTATGTGCTAAACTTGAAACTTTGGTTAACATATGGTTCTAGATAACGTGAAGTAAACTTAAATAAAACTTGCCAATTGAGTGCGTAACCGTGACTATCTCTTTCGTGAGCTCCTTCTCTGATCGAGGACATGGTGGGGTTATGTCTGACGTAAGTAGGTGTTCAAGATCATTCATTTGATCATCAGTAGTTCACGTCCGCTGTGGGTAGATCATCCCCCTCTTTTCTTCTTGTACTCTTAAGTTAGCCACCACAAATAAATGCTTAGTTGATTGTTGTAGCCTCACCACTTAACCATACCTCACCCATTAAGCTTTGCTAGTCTTGATACCTTTGGAAATGAGATTACTGAGTCCCATGTGGCTCACTGATTACTACAACACCAGTTGTAGGTACAGGTAAACTGATACTTTGACGTGAGTGCGATGATTGTGCTTTTGGAGTTTCTTATTCTTCTTCTTCATCGATTTAGGGTGGGTTCCAGGCCGGCAGCCTGGGATAGCAAGGATGGACGTCGTTCTTTTATTGTTTGTTTTCGTCCGTAGTCGGACCCTCCTCTTCTTCATGATGACTGGATATTGTTGTATTGAAGTGATCTTGATGTAGCTTGTGGCGAGTGTAAGTCAACTCATTATACTCATCTTTTCAGTACATGTACTTGTAATGATATCCATTCTTGCGAAACGACGAGATGCATTTCTATCCCTGTCGAGGCTCTCGCGCCAAAATAAGGATAGGACCGCATCTTGGACGTTACAATCAATACCTTTGATAGGAGGTTCTATTGTTGCTACAACTACAAGTTAGGCAGATGCAATATCTTTGCTTTATCACTGTTGGAGAGACAACTTGTGCACATGCATCCTTTTATACAATGGTTGTTCCTAGAATTCTCTAATATCCAAGAAGCTTCCACTAAATGTCTAGCTACTATATTACTTTGTCAAGAAGTTAGTAATATCATACAAGAAGCTAGGGATATATTTTATCATTATAGGGTTAACGGTGAGTGCCCACCCGTAGAGAGAATTCTTTAGGAGTAGGAAGAAATAAGAAAACTAAGATCCACAAACTATGTTGCTTATGAGGAGAACCTTAGAAAGAAGGTACCGCTTAATACCTTACTTGATAAGATCTCTGAACATAATGACCAATTTGTAATACTAAAACTTGTATTGGATTACGATCTTCAAATAAAATTAAGGATATACCTCCAATATAATCTATACAATGAGGAACTAACTGTCACTTATGAAAAACCCAAGGAAGAGCTTCATGTTCCTCCCGAAGTAAACCTTTCGGATCCTAATGTTCTGATATTTAGTCCCTTTAATTATTTTTACTTACCTATCATAAATCTTGCTACTGAAAGATTGCAATATGATTGTAGCATGACGGGTCATTCTTACAAAGATGACAATGCTTGAAACTATGCAATATGCCTAGCTAGGGCCGTAAAACATTAGCGCTTGTTAGGAGGCAACCCAAATGTTTTCTTTAATTTTTTATTCATTTATGTTAGTGTGTGATAACATGATTATTATCTCTCTAATGATTGTGTTTTTATGTTTTGGTTAGTGTTTGTGCCAAGTAAAGCCTTTGTGATGTTTTGCATGATTAGTAGAATTGATACCGTGCAAAAATAGAAATTTTGACGTCTAGTGCAGAATTTCTCTGATTTTACTGGAACGTATTTTAAGATTAATTTTTTACATAGTATTCATATACAAATTCATCATGTATTACTAATTTTTCAGAATTTGTAGAGTTACATAAATATAGGTTCATTACAGATTACTTTAGACTGTTCTGTTTTAGTCAGATTCTATTTTTGCATGTGCAGTTTGCTTGTTTTGACGATGCTATGGATTGTCTCGGGGGTATAAGCCATTGAGGAGTTAAGATACAGTACCTATGATAAAATAAAATAAGAATCAATATGTAACAACACCTGAAAGTATTTGATATGTTGCTTATACTAACAGATCTCACGAAGTTTTGTTGAGTTTAAGTGATTGATGTTTTCAAATTTTGGGTATTGTCACGATGGACAAGGATTGAGGAGCAGCAAAAGCTTAATCTTCGGGATGCGCAAGGCACCCCAAGTTAATATTCTTAGAAGACTCAAGCGTGTAAGCTTGGGTATGCCCGAGAAGGTATCCCCTCTTTTCGTCTCAATCCATCGGCATGTCACTTGGAGCAATATTTTTATTCGTCACATGATATGATTTTTGCTTCGAGCGTTGTTTGCTTTGTATTGATTTTACTATAAGTTTGAAACAATGTTTTTTTGCTGGACATACCTATTTTAGAGAGAGATCACATCATCACAGTTTGTTAGAATACTCTATGTGCTTCATTTATATCTTTTGAGCTTACAAGTTGCTCTAGTACTTCACCTATATCTTTTTGAGCACGGTGGCGTGTAGATTTATAGAAATATTATGCTCTCATTCTTCACTTATATTTGTTTGTGAGCTGGACAAATAGTGACATTAATTTGCATGGGTCATAAGGCAAGATCAAAAATAATTAGTATCCAATGAATGATGATAAAAACCAACATGTAGCACATATAGAGAAATTGTGGGTTAATGATACTGATGTGGTGATGTGAAAAAGGTGTGAGTGCATTATTGTTAATTAAGGTAGGTGTCTATATTATGATATGTTAATCTTCTTGTTCATATAAAAAAATTAAAAGGAATGGTGATGATGTGTGAGCATTTCTAATCCTTGTTGAAATCCTTGTGTTTTTTGAGTCGGAGTCGCGCGATGGTTAACTCCTACCAACGCTCTCCTTGTGGGAATGCGAGTAGTACTTTGATTTGTGATAAAACTAATAAAACTTTGCAAGAACTATATGAGTTCTTCATGACTAATATGACACCATGGACATACGCACTCTCACCTCCTCATATTTGCTAGCCTCTTCGGTACCATGCATCGCGTGTTCTCACCTTAAGGATCGGTGCAACTTTCGTTGGTGCATCTAAACCCCGTAACATGACCTGCTCTGTTGCACATGAACCTTTTTTATATCCTCCTCAAAACAGCCACCATACCTGGCATTTCCATAGCCATTCCGAGATATATTGCCATGTAAATGCCATCATCACTTCACATGACTAGTTCGTTCATCATCATAATGCTTTGCATGACCATATAGAGTTGATATGGTATTTGTGGAAAAGCCAGCATTCACCACATTTTTTATACATGTCATGCTAGCTCTTTGCACATCCTGGTACACTGCTGAAGGGATTCATTCAAAGTCATATCGCCCTATCAGGTTTCATGATGAGTTCTAAGTAAATAAAAGTTTGATGATCATCATTATTAGAGCATTGTCCTAGTGAGGAAATAAAGTTGGGGAGGCCAAATGAGCCCACCATGATAAAAAATGAGAGAAAAAGAGAGAATGGTATTTTCTACTATCCTTTACCACACGTGTGCCTCAAACTGGCACCTTGTTCTTCCTAGAGAGAGTCTCATGTTATATCATTCATATGCTAGTGGGAATCACTTTTTCATAAACTAGGCTTGTATATTCCTATGACGGGCTTCCTCAACTCCTGAGGTCTTCATGAGCAAGCAAGTTGCATGCACACCCCACTTAGCTTTAGTGGACCTTTCATACACTTATAGCTCTTGTGCATCGTTTGCATGGCAACCCCTACTCCTCGCATCGATATCTATCGTCGAGCATCCCCATAGTTCTTTGGTATGCGTATTTGATGTGAGACTATCTTCTCGACTTTAACCTTTGAAACCTACCACCGCACTCTATTCCACCTTTATGCTATGTCCAATGGTTCATGCTCATTTATTGCATGAAGAATAAAATGTTGATGCATATTGAAAAAGTATGATCCAATTGCCTGACTTGAACATTGTGGTGCTTGACATTTGTATTAATGTGGTGAAGATGGAGCCATGCCTTGCTAATATAATAAAGATGGATCGGGGGTAAAACAATCTTTGAGGATCGTTTACTTTGAAAGATTAATGCCTTGCTTCTTATACCCATAAGTATTGATATGCTAATGTTTGTTAATTCATTGTTTCTCATTGAGCATGCATGCATAAGGTTACATCATGGATAGTGTTGGGGATATTATCCTATCATGAGACCAGACCTAGGGGGCGGGTCAGGATAATGGCGGCTCAGTATTCATGTTCAACATGGGCCATGACTTATGAAGCAGAAGACACAAGGCATAGACCGTGAGAGCCGGTCGCAGCCCAAGCCACGAAGAAGGCGACTTACGGTCCATATGGGAAAGAGTTGCGTGGAGTTTCCTTGCATATCGGACAAGGCGATATCGAGACGTACCGGCTCACAAATTGTAGTGTGACCCGGACTCTTGTAAACCTAGATCCTTGACCTATATATAAAGGCAGTCTCTAGGGTTGATAGGGCTAAGTTAACATCAATCGAAAGCTAGGTGAGGCGAAATCGCGCCCTTGCAATATACACATAGAAAGATGTAGGCTTTTACCTCAATCTGAGGGGTCAAACCTGGGTAAACTCATCTCCCGTTTCCCGATCAACCCCTTTGAGTCACCACATAGTTGCGATGGATTCACCACTAAGTCCTTTCACAAGGACATCTACTGTGGAAAACCCACGACAGATAGCATGTTACATCAAAAAATATGTTTCTATCATTTACCTACTAGAGGACGAGAAGGAATTAAGCTTGGGTATGCTTGATACGTCTCCAATGTATCTATAATTTTGGATTGTTCCATGCTAATATATTATCATTCGAGTATGCTTTTGGGGTATTTATTTACCATTTCATATTATTTTTAGCACTAACCTATTGACCCACTATTGAGTGCCAGCTGTTATTTTATGCCTGTTTTTCACTTTGCAGGGTTTTCCATACCAAACGAGGTCCAATTGTCGTGAAAATTTTTGGTGTTTTTTTGGACCAAAATAAGACCAATGAGCATCGGAAGAAAGCGGGAGGCCTCACGAGGGTCCCACAAGCTAACAGGGTGCAGCCTGGGGGCGCCCTGACAGCTTGTGCCTCCCTCGTGGCCCATCGGACTTTGTTATTTGGCTTATAAATTCGCATCTACCCTAAAACACCAGAGGGAGTCCCGAAACACTTTTTTCTCCGCCGCAAGTCTCTATTCCGATGGGAGGCCATCTGGAGCTCCGTTCCGGCACCCTGTAGGAGGAGTGTAACATCCCAAATTTTGGAATGTTAGAATAATTATTAGATTGTTTGTTTGTTTGCTTGAGTGATAGAAACTTGAGTGAAATTTGAAACTTTTCAAAACTTTTGAATGAGAGGGAATAAAATGACTTTCCCCATCTCCGATGGATTCAAATTCAATCTTTTAAAAGCAATGAGATAAGATGACATGACTTCTTCAACTATAAAGAATTTGAATGGAGTTTGCATTTGAATTCTTTCAAAAAAAAAATTCTTTTGCTCTTCTATAATTTTCTTCCCCGAGAAAATGCCCCGACAAAATTCTTGCACGCAAGAAAGAGCGGAGGAAAATGACCCTCCAAAATGTGAGGCATTTCTGAAATATTTTGAGCCAAGAAGACCCAAGTTTTATGGAGAAATTAATTGCCAAAAAGAAAATAAAGCCTTAGGGATTTTTCTGAAAAAACATTTTTTTGAAGTATTTATTTTGGTAGTGGAAAAATGCCCATCTTTTTTGGATTTATTTTTCTGAAAATTTTAATATATTATACCCCTATATTCCGAGAAATATTCCATTTACTTTTAATAGTTTTAATACCTGTTTTAATAAATATGGAAAGAGATCTTTATTTAAGGAAAGTCCTTGGGCCATATTAGGAACGTCATCTGGCCCATATCCCCACCTTCTTCTTCCTCTCGTCACTTGCCTTCTGTAGTCATGGCAGAAGCTTCCCAGGAAGCTTCCCCTCCGGGATTCGCAAGCTATACCCCGTCCCGGCGCCTCCCGTCACCACTATAAGAACGCCCCGCCTCTCCTCTTTCTGTTCCCCTAGAGAAATCCTCGTTTCCCCGCCCGTAGCCTCGGCGCCACCATCGCTATCTTCTCTGTCGACCGGAGCTCGGCAGGAGCTTAACCACCTCGCCCCCCTCCACGAGCTCCCTGCCTCGCCCCAGTGCCTTCCCCTACCCCCTGTCGTGCCACCTCCAACACCCATGGTACCCACAGCACCCCCCTGCACCCCTCCCCATCCCCACGAGCTCCCTGCCAGGAACACCATCGCCAGGAACTTCCTGCCTCTCCTCATCGCCCCCCTGTGCCCCCCCTTCCCCAAGCGCGCCCTCCTCCACTGACCCCTCCCCACGCCGGAGCCGCCCTTCCCCACCCTCGCCGGCGACCCCCCCCCCCCCCCCCGCCGGAGAAGCCCCTCCACGCCACCGTCCTCCCTGCCGTCGCTGCAAGCCAGGAGCGCAGGTAACTCCCTCTCCTTTCTTTTTTTCCTTTCCATTCCTTTCACCGTTAGATCTAGATCCCACGGTGTAGATTAGAAGGAACTTACCCCTTCGGTTTTCTAAAAAGAACCGGTCAACCTGTTAAGTTAACCGAAATATTTTACTTATATAGCGGCCATTTTCTAGTTAAGCTGTAGCAGTGAACGGTTTTCATCAAATCAGATCGTGCCACGTCATCGGTTCTCTTTTCTATTTTAATTCTGAAACAGAGAGAGTTTCAATTTGCTTTTGCTCATAACTTTTGATCTAGAGATCCAATGAGGTTGATTCTTTTTTCCAGTTGATCACAATTTTTCTGTAGTTTTTAAAAACATATAATTTGTCTATGTTTGAAATTTTCAAATTTGAATTAGATCAGATTTAGTTTAAACCTTGTTTTGCTTATTCCAGGAGTTTAAAAATAGCTTTTAATTTGATTCCTTTTGCTACTGATCACTAGTTATCTTAGTTATCAGTGGTAAACATTTCAGAATTATTTGAGTATTTTAGCTCATTGTTTCTTGTGAAACAATTTCTGTTTCACCTCTTTTAGGATTATGGCTATTTCCTTTTCTATAATTGTTTTTAAATTATTTTCTTTTATATTTCAGAAAGATTATGTTTTGTTTCTCTTACTTACCACTAGGTTTGCAATAAGTTTTGATTTTTATTTTTATATGTTATCATGAAATCAATTCTAGTTCCCTAATAACTTGCAATTGGTTTCTCTACTGTTTCAAATCCCGTTTGGAAATACCTTCAAAAGGTTTTGTGAAAAATACTCTATTTTATCTTAGTTAAATTTATATCTTAGTTCCCTGTTATTATTTTCTGTTAGACAAAAACTATTTAATGTTTGATGTAGTAGAAGACTCCCTAGTCTTATTTGAAGTTTCCTTCGGAATTCCTATTCGCTCTCTCTTTTGTTTTGATTGCTAGAATGATTGCTAGTATGAGTTTTTATGTGAATGATATGTTTGTTATATAGACTTCATCGGAGAGTAACGAGTAGTCTATCAAGTTATTTCTCGAGAAATTCTTCTTCGTCAACATCGCCAGGCAAGTCATTTGATCATGTATCACCTATGTTTTATGCATCGTAGTTCTACCATCCTATGCCTAATTGCATGCTGAGTAGGTACTTGGAAATTATGGTTACATATTGTAGTATCATGTGGTAGGCACCCAACAACCCCGTTACTTGGCCCGGGACGACAAATTTCATATTGCTATGCTTGACTAGACGGGATTCTGGTGGAGAGTTTACCACGAGTGATGCGAGAATAATTTAATAACCAAGACCGGTTAAGTCAAGACTTTTCAAGACCTCGTGAGGCAATGCAACTCTGGGTGAAGGACGGTTGATCGGCTCCTTGGAGAAACCAGTGGATGACCCGGGATGCTGGAGACGGCCATGACATCTTGCGGAAAGCTTCACCCAGGCTCAAAGAGACGGACAGATATTTTCAAGACCCAAGGCTTACCTGCACAGCCACAAGTCATTATGGGCTCTGGCTTTGTTGGACAACGCGACGACTCTGGACAGGCGATGCCAGCAGATGTAGAAGAACGGTAGGATTTGGATGGGCACTGACAGGGATTCAGAGGGTCCCGTTGAAGACCATGTTTTGATCATCCGGTCTTCAAACACCCTGAAGTGCGAGGACATACACGGAGGCGATCAAATCTTGTGGGGAACGTGTGCAAAACTCTGCAGAGTACACAAACCTAATCGATTAGCCGTGTCCACGGTCATGGACAACTTGAGCCAAAGGAACTGAAGTTATCTGAAATTCTCAACACAAATAATAATATTGATGTGGGTATTATTGACAACATGGGTACGAGAATTGGTTGGTGGAACCATCTCGTTAACAACCAACAATGTAGTAACATTTTGCTTTTAGCCCTCTCTTGATGTAGCAGAAAACTTGCTTTTTGCTAAAAACTTATAGCCCCACCTGCCATATATGCATATAGTATAGATGATTACTTTTCACCCCTCTCTTATGTGACTTGCCGGCATATTCAATATGTTGACCTACACGGCTGCAACGTCTTATGTTGCAGATATTTTTCTTCGACGAGTAAGAGTACGATTCAGGGTTACGGTCCGCACTCAACTTGCCGTTGGTGTTTATTGGGACTCCACTCCCTTGACTGCTTCCGCTGAGATATTTAAGGTATATATCAGTTTTACGCTATTTACATGTGATTGCATTTTGATATATACATTGATGTACTGTGTGTGCCAGCATACTGATCCAGGGATGGCACAGAAACCAGAGGCTTGACTCGTTTTGAGTCGGGTCGCTACAGAAATGGTATCAGAGCACATGTTGACTGTAGGACGTGACCCTAGAAACTCAAAACTTCTTAGGATAGGATCTCTCAAAAATCTTATTTTTGAGAACACCTCTCACTCCTCATCTCTTCTGATTTCATCAAATGTTCTCTCTCACCTCAAATAGTTATACAATCCCCTTACCCCTTTGACCTCATGAAGAATCAACGGAGTTCTACTTCAAAGTAAAGAGGATTTCACCACGCGTTTGAAGAATTGAAGCTACACCAACAGAAGACTCTCAAGACCCGAAGAACTCGAAGACCCTGAAGTGTTCGAATAATTATATGACCATTAGAAGTCCAAACCCCTTTTATATACCCACGGTAGATACGATGATTTGTGAGCCGTCATTGGTGTGTGTTTTCCGACGGCCACAAATAAAACCCATTCTCAAAAATATTGTTTGTATTGTGTGTATCTCCCTCCCTCTCTTACCCGTCTCATCCCCAAAACCTCAACCCTACCAGATGGAGTATGAAGCTGGACTTGTAGTCTCTGGACCAATGACCCAGCTAGAGGCTGAAATATGGATTCAGAACATGGAGAACCACTTCGGGAGCAACTTGATCTCAAGGAAGTATGAAGTGGAACACGCTCTCCAGTACTTTACCCAAAGTGTTGCTATCTGGTGGAAAATGCACCATGCCATACAAGGATTTGTGGAGCAGAAACTTGGGACGAATTCAAGGACACTCTGTTAAGATCCCGACTTATTCAGAAGTGCTATGATAATCCGAAGGAGAAGACTTGTGCATGCAAGATCTGTGGAGAAATAGGACACACCCAGGAAAAACACAAGGATGGATGCAATTATTGTGAAGAAAATCACCCAGCTGAGGAGTGCCCAAGTAGTCACGTGACTTGTTTCCTTTGTGAAGGAACCAACCACTATCCAACTCAGTGTCACATTTACCCCAAGGTACAACAAGTTGTCCAGCAGCAGAAAGAAGCAATGAAGGAAACACTCAAGAAGAAGATTCTAGAAGAGCCGGTGATGAACGAAAATATAGAAGACCCTGATGAACAAGGTCTGACCAGATTTTTCTCCAATGCATGCTACTCATGTGGAGAAGAAGGACATTATTCACAGGATTGCATGAAGGGAAGCGAAGAGTATCTGGGAAACTTCCCGACGGAAAAAGTGGAGTTTGATCCACTTGAGATAGAAGAACTGGCCAAAATGAAGGAGTCCGGAAAGAAGAAAAAAATACCCTCGGAAGAGCCGAATCTCTGCAGATATAGACCTGAGTCATGTCAGATGTTACAAGTGTATGGAATTTGGCCACCACAAATACATGTGCTCAGGAAGGAAGCCGGAAACCCAAGGAGCAAAAGCAAACACTAAGACGCCTCGAGACTTGTCAGAACTCATTTGCTTTCATTGCAAGGAAGCATGACATTTTCCTAACGATTGTCCACAAAGGAAGAAAGCTAAAAAGGAGTAGTTAAGTTTTGACCACGGCAATTAGTGTAATCTGAAGAACTCTTGTTTTTCATGAGATCATGGAGTGAAATTTTTTGTAACAGAAGTCCCTCAGATTGTAATAACATCATGAACAAATGGAATTTATTGCCTCATGATTGCCTATGCTGAAACTGTATGCGTTGTTTCTCTTCGAACAAAGATCTCTGAACAATTATGAGGATATGAGAAAATATGGTCTATGCAGGCATGAGTATAATTCATTTTTAGTGTGGTAGTAATCGGTAAACCCACAGGATCCACTGAGTAGGAATGTACCATGATTACCAAGGAGACACATCCATTCCTCTGAGTACCTATTTACTGACACCTGCAGATGACAACTCTATACGAGTCATTCCTCAAGGGCCCAGAGACGATCATGACCCTGACCAGTGATCATGATTACCCGAAAATCCTGAAGGACATGATGAAGCACATTCATCTTGAAGGTGATGCAGTCTACAAAGGCTACCCATTCATGGAAAGTGGAGTAGAACTTCGTACGTGGAAGTACACCTCCACCATGTGAAAGGAGTTTGTCGAAAGACTATGGGGCAATACTTTTTCATTTCACGTGTACCACGAGCAATTTTATTTGATGCGGTTCGTGAAGCTGCCATGGAAGCCATACGTCAGATTGGAGAAATACTTGAAGCAAGACTCCGTCGTACCCAGGAATACCTGAGTGAGGTACGTGCGGAGATGATGGAGATGAAGCTCATGACCACCATGATGAAGCGAAAGATGGATGTTTTCAAGGAGCACCTCAGAAAGTTCGAGTGGAACTAAAGTACCTCCAAGAGAGACAGATGAATAAAGTTGGTAGAAATGCTTGACCATACTGAACAATGTGGATGGCAGCATTTGTAATAAATTACATTTGAGTTAGAATTTTGAAGAAAGCAAGGATGTAATAAAGGATTGATTATGAAATGAATATGATTTATGGAAGAAGCTATGATGGATCAGCAAACGTTTTCTTAGGAACATACGGAAGCCAGAGGGTTGTGAAGATACAGATGTTTTGTTCAGCTTGCAGAACCAATGGATTATCCGAACTCCGTTCGTGGACAAGAGAAATTCTGCAACGCTTGTGAGGATGCCCAAGTGTTAGAATACGAGATTCACTAAGCCTTATACAAGGTAATGATTTCAGTGCGACATGGCTTGGCCACAATGACGACTTACTATTATCATTCTCTTGCTATTTGGAATGGTAAATCCGAGAGACTTACCCATAGTGAGAGACGACGTTCTTTGAAGCTTTTGTTTAAGCCTTAGAATGGTATGATGAACGCCCCATGTACATGGCATTTGTTGTCACGCGTAGGAAATTTTACGGTGAGGATGAAGACAAGACCCCTCTCTCTGCAGGGTAACCACAAATGGTAGACCACCATGAGAACCATCGATATGTTATTTAGAATTGACCACGAGACTGTCAGTTAAGAAGACCCAGTAACGGAAGAAGCTTATATCAACGGAAGAGCACTCGATTTTGATGGAAAACGTTATGAATATAACGGGAGAGCATCACCAAAGGATTTAATATGAAGACTGTGCGATGTCAGTTACCAAAACCCCAGAGGATTGTTAAAATCTTAAGCGACCGGTATCTCTCATTTTAAGTGTGGTAGCATCCCACTTTGCCGGAGGTTGGATTTGTTAAAAGACCCCCAAACCCAAACCTTTCTTTCTAGCCCCTCCGAATCTCGAGGATGAGATTCATTTTAAGTGTGGTAGGTTTGTAACATCCCAAATTTTGGAATGTTAGAATAATTATTAGATTGTTTGTTTGTTTTCTTGAGTGATTGAAACTTGAGTGAAATTTGAAACTTTTCAAAACTTTTGAATGAGAGGGAATAAAATGACTTTCCCCATCTCCAATGGATTCAAATTCAATCTTTTAAAAGCAATGAGAGAAGATGACATGACTTCTTCAACTGTAAAGAATTTGAATGGAGTTTGAATTTGAATTCTTTCAAAAAAAAATTCTTTTGCTCTTCTATATTCTTCTTCCCCGACAAAATGCCCCGACAAAATTCTTGCACGCAAGAAAGAGCGGAGGAAAATGACTCCAAAATGTGAGGCATTTCTGAAATATTTTGAGCCAAGAAGACCCAAGTTTTATGGAGAAATTAATTGCCAAAAAGAAAATAAAGCCTTAGGGATTTTTCTGAAAAACATTTTTTTTGAAGTATTTATTTTGGTAGTGGAAAAATGCCCATCTTTTTTGGATTTATTTTTCTGAAAATTTTAATATATTATACCCCTATATTCCGAGGAATATTCCATTTACTTTTAATAGTTTTAATACCTGTTTTAATAAATATGGAAAGAGATCTTTATTTAAGGAAAGTCCTTGGGCCATATTAGGAACGTCATCTGGCCCATATCCCCACCTTCTTCTTCCTCTCGTCACTTGCCTTCTGTAGCCATGGCAGAAGCTTCCCCTCCGCGATTCGCGAGCTATACCCCCTCCCGGCGCCTCCCGTCACCACTATAAGAACGCCCCGTCTCTCCTCTTTCCGTTCCCCTAGAGGAATCCTTGTTTCCCCGCCGTAGCCTCGGTGCCACCATCGCCATCTTCTCTGTCGACCGGAGCTCGGCAGGAGCTTAACCACCTCGCCCCCCTCCAGGAGCTCCCTGCCTCGCCCCAGTGCCTTCCCCTACCCCCTGCCGCGCCACCTCCAACACCCGTGGTACCCACAGCACCCCCCTGCACCCCTCCCCATCCCCACGAGCTCCCTGCCAGGAACACCATCGCCAGGAACTTCCTGCCTCTCCCCATCGCCCCCCTGTGCCCCCCATCCCCAAGCGCCCCCTCCTCCACCGACACCTCCCCACGCAGGAGCCGCCCTTCCCCACCCTCGCCGGCGACCCCCCCCCCCCTCGCCGGAGAAGCCCCTCCACACCACCGTCCTCCCTGGCGTTGCTGCAAGCCAGGAGCGCAGGTAACTCCCTCTCCTTTCTTTTTTTTTCCTTTCTATTCCTTTCACCGTTAGATCTAGATCCCACGGTGTAGATTAGAAGGAACTTACCCCTTCGGTTTTCTAAAAAGAACCGGTCAACCTGTTAAGTTAACCGAAATATTTTACTTATATAGCATCCATTTGCTAGTTAAGCTGTAGCAGTGAACGGTTTTCATCAAATCAGATCGTGCCACGTCATCGGTTCTCTTTTCTATTTTAATTCTGAAACAGAGAGAGTTTCAATTTGCTTTTGCTCATAACTTTTGATCTAGAGATCCAATGAGGTTGATTCTTTTTCCAGTAGATCACAATTGTTCTGTAGTTTTTAAAAACATATAATTTGTCTATGTTTGAAAGTTTCAAATTTGAATTAGATCAGATTTAGTTTAAACCTTGTTTTGCTTATTCCAGAAGTTTAAAAATATCTTTTAATTTGATTCTTTTTGCTACTGATCACTAGTGACCTTAGTTATCAGTGGTAATAATTTCAGAATTATTTGAGTATATTAGCTCATTGTTTCTTGTGAAACAATTTCTGTTTCACCTCTTTTAGGATTATGGCTATTTCCTTTTCTATAATTGTTTTTAAATTATTTTCTTTTATATTTCAGAAATATTATGTTTTGTTTCTGTTAGTTACCACTAGGTTTGCAACAAGTTTTGATTTTTATTTTTATATGTTTTCATGAAATCAATTCTAGTTCCCTAATAACTTGCAATTGGTTTCTCTACTGTCTCAAATCCCGTTTGGAAATACCTTCAAAAAGTTTTGTGAAAAATACTCTATTTTATCTTAGTTCCCTGTTATTATTTTCTGTTAGACAAAAACTATTTAATGTTTGATGTAGTAGAAGACTCCCTAGTCTTATTTGAAGTTTCCTTCGGAATTCCTATTCGCTCTCTCTTTTGTTTTGATTGCTAGAATGATTGCTAGTATGAGTGCTTATGTGAATGATATGTTTGTTATATAGATTTCATCGGAGAGTGACGAGTAGTCTATCAAGTTATTTCTCGAGAAATTCTTCTTCGTCAACATCGCCAGGCAAGTCATTTGATCATGTATCACCTATGTTTTATGCATCGTAGTTCTACCATCCTATGCCCAATTGCATGCTGAGTAGGTACTTGGAAATTATGGTTACATATTGTAGTATCATGTGGTAGGCACCCAACAACCCCGTTACTTGGCCCGGGACGACAAATTTCATATTGCTATGCTTGAGTAGACGGGATTCTGGTTGAGAGTTTACCACGAGTGATGCGAGAATAATTTAATAACCAAGACCGGTTAAGTCAAGACTTTTCAAGACCTCGTGATGCAATGCAACTCTGGGTGAAGGACGGTTGATCGGCTCCCTGGAGAAACCAGTGCATGACCCGGGATGCTGGAGACGGCCATGACATCTTGCGGAAAGCTTCACCCAGGCTCAAAGAGACGGACAGATATTTTCAACACCCAAGGCTTACCTGCACAACCACAAGTCATTATGGGCTCTGGCTTGGTTGGACAACGCGGCGACTCTGGACAGGCGATGCCAGCAGATGTAGAAGAACGGTAGGATTTGGATGGGCACCGACAGGGATTCAGAGGGACCCGTTGAAAGACCATGTTTTGATCATCCGGTCTTCAAACACCCTGAAGTGTGAGGACATACACGGAGGCGATCAAATCTTGTGGGGAACGTGTGCAAAACTCTGGAGAGTACTCAAACCTAATCGATTAGCCGTGTCCACGGTCATGGACAACTTGAGCCAAAGGAACTGAAGTTATCTGAAATTCTCAACACAAATAATAATATTGATGTGGGTATTATTGACAAAATGGATACGAGAATTGGTTGGTGGAACCATCTCGTTAACAACCAACAATGTGGTAACATTTTGCTTTTAGCCCTCTCTTGATGTAGGAGAAAACTTGCTTTTCGCTAAAAACTTATAGCCCCACCTGCCATATATGCATATAGTATAGATGATTACTTTTCACCCCTCTCTTATGTGACTTGCCGGCATATTCAATATGCTGACCTACACGGCTGCAACGTCTTATGTTGCAGATATTTTTCTTCGACGAGTAAGAGTACGATTCAGGGTTACGGTCCGCACTCAACTTGTCGTTGGTGTTTATTGGGACTCCACTCCCTTGACTGCTTCCGCTGAGATATTTAAGGTGTATATCAGTTTTACGCTATTTACATGTGATTGCACTTTGATATATACATTGATGTACTGTCTGTGCCAGCATACTGATCCAGGGATGGCACAGAAACATAGAGGCTTGACTCGTTTTGAGTCGGGTCGCTACAAGGAAGGATCAATCACGGAGGGCCTCTTCATCAACCTTGTTATCCTCACCATGATGTGTGAGTAGTTCACCACAGACCTACACGTCCATAGTCAGTACCTAGATGACAGTCTCTCCCTCTCTCTTTGATCTTCAATACAATGATCATCGCATCTTCGCTTTGAGCCATAGGATGTAATTCCTTTTGTGCAGTCCGTTTGTTAGGACCCAATGAATTGTGTGTTTATGTTCAGATTATTCATGATAAACATTTGACTCACCTCTAAATACTTATATGATTCTTATGTGCATGATTATGATAGATTTGCAATTCTCTCTGATCTATTGAAATAGTTTGGCCAACTAGATCAATATTTCTTCTGTGAGAGAGGTGTGTTGTGGTAGGTTCAACCTGGAGAATTTCTATATCCCAGTGATAGAAGGGGATAAGACGTGTCTTTGTGTTGCTACTACTATGGATTAAATGATGGGGTTTATTCATGTTGCTTGAGTTTACTTTGTCTACATCATGTTATTGTTCTCCATGCATTACTATGTTTACTTAATACTCTAAATGCATGCTGCATAGCAATCGATGAGTGGAATAATAGTAATAGGTGCAAGCACGAGTTGGCCTATTTGTTTATGGACGTGATACATATATACACATGATCATTGTCATGAATATCACATAATTATCCACTTTTCTGTCAGTTGCCCAACAGTAATTTGTTTACCCAAAGTACGCTATTTTTCCATGAGAGATGCCATTAGGGAAAGCTATGGCCCGAGGATCTATTCACAATGTATTGATAAAACATTCATTACCTTGCTGCCATTTACTTTATTTTATTTTATTTGCTATCTACAATTATCTACACACCTCACTTGCTTGCAAATAACAAGACAAGAGGATTAACAACCCTCTTGCCCGCGTTGGGTGCAAGTTGTTTGTACTTTTGTGTGCAGCCGCTGAAGACGGTTGTGGTTCATATTCCTATTGGCTCGATAAACTTGGCTTCATAACTAAGGGAAATACTTACCCACTTTGTGTTGTGATAACCCGTTCCTCTTTACGGAACACCCAACGCGAATCACGAGGATCAAGGTAATAAACACATTCTAAATGTACTAGTAGGTTTTTTGTCCTTTATTGATGAAAGTGTAATATTGGAAGTGTAGAAATGCATAAATGTTTTGAACTACTTAAATGGAACTAATTTGGTAATAATGGACACAAAGATATTCCCTAATGAGGTGAGGGACACAACAAAATCTCGAAGTAGGGAAAAACATTCCAGCAATAGGCACATAACACGAGGTATGTTCTTAACTAGCTGAGTTCACTACTAAGAAAAGGTGTGCTAATGGCGCACCTATTTTGGCTACTAATGGCGCACTATAGGTGCGCCACTAGCATCACGCCATTAGATTTTTTTACTAATGGCGCACCACAAGTGCGCCATTAGTATCTGGTATATTAATGGCGCACCAGGCAGTGCGCCATTAGTATTGCTCATGGTGCGCCATTAGTATCTGGTATACTAATGGCGCACCAAGTAGTGCACCATTAGTATAGATCCTGGTGCGCCATTAGTATCTGGTATACTAATGGAGCACCTCCTGGTGCGCCATTAGTATAGCTTATGGTGCGCCATTAGTATGCCTCCCAGGGCCATATTTACCCATGTGCTCTGGCTTACTAATGGCGCACTAGTTGACTATGCGCCACTAGAGTGCTTTTGAAGTGCGCCACTAGTGTGGTGAGTGGTGCGCCACTAGTATGAATATTAGGTATTTATTTTATTTTTTCTGATATTTGCACAGATTACAAAATATATTATTGCACAGAATATAGAGAGCACAACATATAAACAACAGATTTATCGAATACAATAGAAGATTAGTCTCCGGATACAATTCATCATATTAGTCTCCGAATTTAAAATACCGAACAAAGTTAGAACATTACAAGTCTCGAGACCGCGAGTAGCGAGTTTGTCTTCACATTACAAGTCGATATCGACCATCTAAACTACCATCACATAGAAGAGAGCTGCGGTCATCACGATGAGCATAATCGCAATGAAACTCGTCTTCATCCGGTTCCTCCAACGCTCCCTCCTCTCTCCCGCTAGATAGCGCGCGTATCTAACTTCCGCCTCTGCCCTTGTGGTGTACCCTTTGTAACTATTACCGCTGAATCAGTGAACCTGTCTCCGACACTCCTCCCAGTCGTCGTAGACTCCGGGAACCTTACCCTTGTACACGACATACGACGACATCTCTATGCACTAGCCAAACAAAACGTTAGTAGCAATTCACAGAGACATACAAGTTCATTAACGTTAAATATTACAACTATAACAGCACGATTCATGGTCCTACTAATAAATAGCATCGATTACATATAAGTTGAACGACTGTCCAAACCAAAGAGACATACAAGTTCATTAAAGTTTAATATTGCAACATGAATTAGTAGCGATTCACGGGAACGTGGATGAAGCCGCCGTCTTTCGTGATGGTCATGAAATTGTGGTCGTTGTCAACCTGCATTTGTAGCATTGTATCTATCTCACTAATGGACAGAGGAGATCTGTGGTAGAACTTCCCCGAGGTACGAAGGACATCTTGATGGATGATTTCCGCAAACTCCAACTGGATGCGAAAGAATTCTTGTTTGATGTCCGCATCCTGGATTGCCGACAAGCGTGCGGCCCAATATTTGAGATTATATGGTAGCCGAAGGTGATTACTGTCCCGTATGATCGCCCGCATGTGATGGAGGGCGTAGTAGGCATCCTTCTGACTGCCAGGCGGCTGCTTGACGCAGGCGAACGTCGTATTGTGGGTGAACACGTGCTGGCCGTGCCTGAGACTTGTCCTGCTGAAGGTGCCTCCAGATATGGCCTAGCCGGGAAGAGCTTCATCAAGAACTTTCTTGATATTTGTGTAGTCTTTTTTTCACTGATGGTCCGAGTCGAAATACGTGGCCGTGGAATATTTCGGGCTTAAGAGGATGAGTGTGCAACGTGTGTCACTGCACAAAACACGGAATGATAGAAAAAAAGGACGATCAAAATCTAAGAAATCATATGTTACGGGACGATGAGGGGATAACTTACCAGGGAAAATAAGGCACGAGGAAGTTATCCTTTTCTGAGTTTGCCAGAATGACGCCTTCGAGGTATGAACTCGCGACTTGCCGGTCCCCAGCGCTGCCCAAGATCTTGGCACGCATATAGAAGGGGTCGACTATCACTAGGTCCGGGGTCTTGTCTCTAATGATCCGCATCTCCATACTCAGCGAAAATAGCCGAACGAAGGTGTAGTGCAGCGGATGAAGGTTAAACATAGCGAAGATGTCAGCAAAACACAGGACGATCATACCCCCGATGGCGCTATCGACAAAGCCCTTTCCCTCTGGCACCTTGGCCACAAAAACCGGGTATGCCACATTATTCTCGAAGAGACGCCGCTTCTCCAAACAAAGAACATTGTCATGCAGACTCCAATAGCACCGGTTGCAGCATTGAGCAGATTAGTCAGTAGCATCAGCTTACCCGCCACATGCACCCTCCTCAAGATATCCTTAGGTGAAGGTGGCCCGTCCAGAACACGGATCGTACTCGGTGCCGGCTGGCTCGCACCCTTGTTAGTCTTTCTTTTCCGTCCCTTCTTCCGCTGATGTAATGGGATCGAGTTTTGCTCAGAGACCACCTTCTTGAGTGTGTTGGGGCTGATAATATTTCGCACCTCGGCTATCTGAGGCTCGGTGAAGGCGGCAGCTGGAGGCGTCTCCTCAAAACTAAACGCCAGACAACGCCTGTTGCAATTGGCTTTCTCCGTGGTACCAGCTAGATTGCAATCCTCTTTTGCAGGGTTGGGTTCTTGAGAAGGAGGCCCCAAGAATTCCTCACCGTACCCATGTTCGGCAAAGTACTTATCGGCCTTGGTAAATGTACCATCATCGTCATCGTCGTCGTCCAGATCCTGTGCCATATGCATGTCCGGATCCTGTGCCATATGCATGTCCGGTAGCGTTGCAGCGGTCTTGCCATGGCTTGGCGCCGGCACGACTGGCGGTGTTGTCTGTGGGGTGGTGTCCCCCGCCCCCAAACGAATCTGGCTCTTCGGCCAAAGCAAGGGCCAGCTTAAGCAGGCGCTGAGGGTCATCACATCATCTTTGTCGGCCCCAGCGGGGTGGAACGGAGGTAACAAGTCGTCGCAACGTGGCAGCACCCGAACCAGTTGAACCCTATACGTGGTGGGTGGCATCGGTTTACTATGGAACATGGGGTTGCCCGGTTGAACGATTCTGCCCTTGGCGACATCGATCAACTCGCCGCCCATGAAGTGCAGGAGAGTGCATGGAACGTCGGCGCCGGCGCCCTACGAAAACATGTAGGGCGTCAGGGGATGCCCAGTCAAAGGCAAGGAGATGAAGTCATCGGCCGAGAGAGGCTTAGTTACCGTGATGGCGTCGAGCTCGGCTAATGTCGAGGTACCGCCAACGGCGGGCGTGCAAGTGACGGAGGGGCCGCTTGCTGCCGAGGTGCCGGCCGTCGCCGGAGACACAAATGGCGCCGCCTACGCGTTGTGCGAGTTGTTGGCCGTGAAGCTGGGAATCGGGGGCGGCCCTTGTTGGCTGCCCGCAATCCACGCCTGCAGCCCCTCAATCAAGGTAGGCACAATGGCGGTGATCACCCCTCCCACTTGGTGTTGCACTAGCTCTTGGACCATCTCCGGAATCTGCGCCACTTTTGCCTTCAGTTCTTCAACCTCGCGTGACTGGCTTTCCAAGTTGGTATTTCTCTCCTTTCGCCCACCAGCGTTATAGTATGACGACCATTTCGTGGACAAGCCTTTGCCTGCCACACGACCAGCTGACGACGGTTTACTGGACTTATCCATGTTTTTCAATATGTTAAACGCCCTATTTAAATTGGTGTCCCAATGGGAGCTCTGAGGCGACCCCGCGCTACTGCTTTCAGTGTCCTGCGGAAGGAATGAGCCATTTAGAAATTTGGCTTCATTAATTAGAATGCAACCATATGGAGCTAATTACGTGGGGTGTATTCTTTACCAGAACGCGCTCAAGCGCCCTGGTCTTCGCATCCGTGGTAAGCTCCTTTGTTACCGGGTCCACCTTGTACTGGGCCCTGACATAGTTCCTGGTCTGCTTGTCACCGTATTTCTTGAAGCGGGGTGGTAGGCCTTGCTCGGCACGCTCCGCGTCCTCCTTGTCCCATATAGGTTCCGCCACTCTGTAACCGCCGGGACCGAGTTGGTGGACCCCTAAGTTCAACTCCCGCATTTCTTTTCCCCACTGACTTGATTCGGCGGTTGCCTTGCTCTCGCACTTGATCTTGAACTCCTTGTAGTCATCTTCGCTGATCGAAGGATTTTTCGCCTTGATCTTCTCATAACTATCACCTTTGTCAATCATTCTCTTCACCACGCTTCTCCAAGTAGACAGGGCCTTGCTCATCTTCGTGAGGGCGGCACTGTTCACTTTCTTCCTTGAGAGGCGTGTGTTTGCGACGTCACCGGGGAACTTGTATCGTTCATGCAGCTTCGTGAAGAGGAGGTTGCGCAAATTCCCTCGGTCCTTATGCCTTAGGTTCTGGGTGTTGATCGAGACAGTGCTCCGGAGAATGCACCCGAGCTGAAGCGTGTACCCCTTGACTATTTCTTTGGGCGCTCTTGGATACCCGTCGGAGTTCACTTCAGTAAATTCCTCCTTTACGGTGCTGAGCATGTTCGGGCGCCGGTCCTTCCGTTGCCTCTTCGATTGGCTGCCATCTGTGCGCGCGCTGCCATCATCAGTGGTGGCATCCTCGGTGGCACCATCAGTGGTGTCATCCCCGACGCCACTAGGGGTTGTGTACTCGGGATCAATGTCTTCCGCGGCGTCCTCATAGCGGCGAGGTTCTTCCTCCATCTCCTGGGACAGCTCCCAGAATGGCTTGCCCGAACCGCTGGCCTCATCGTTGTGGGCCATGTTTCGCTCTAAATAGGAAAAAAGTTTGGTCAAAAAGTTGGTTATTGTCAAGGAACAAGATCATGGTCTCATCATTTAGGGTATGTCGACACCGAGGCATCCTAAAAGCTAAGATTTTATCATTTAGGGTTTGTCGATGCCGAATCACCCTAAAAGCCTAAGCTTTCATCATTTAGGTTTTTATCGACACCGAGGCACCCTAAAAGCCAAGGTCTTCTAATTTAGGGTTTGTTGACGCTGAGGCACCCTAAATGCTAAGTTAAGTTTTCATCATTTATGGTTTATCGATGCCGAGGCACCCTAGGTTGACTGATATATATGGGTATCTTCTAATAATATACCCTATCAAGAAAAGGGAAGGAGAATTCTAAGTTGGGCCTAATCACTTGGCTCTATTGCCACCTATGGTTTAATGCAGCAAGAATAAAGGGGAAGTTGATCCTACTTAATTAAGTACTAAGATACCCCGGCCCATGCATTAGTCACAAGTACCCCATATGTCCTATTTTTAGCAAAGTCATGCTAAAATTCACGGAAAATTTCAGCATGACCTTTGCTGAAAATAGGACATATGGAGTACCCGAATTTGCCGGAACGGAAGTTAATGGACATTCCGGCAAACTCAAGGGCCTCTTGGGGTACCTGCAAAATCATCACAACACGATGGTCGGAAACAAAACCCAGCAAACTAGCACCACAATGTGCCTCTACTTTCATATGGATGAAAAGGACACAGACCATATGGTCCTCTGCTTTCATATGGACAAAAATAGGTCACCCAACAAAAAATCATCAATAGTTTAGCAAGTCTGTACCCTCAAGAATGAACATATAGCAATATATGTTGTCCCCCCATAACATACGGAAATCAAAATCAGCTCAACTTAGATGACTAGCTAACTCATTTTTCAAATAGCAATATCTGTTGTCCCCCCATTGTACCTAAAGAACTAGCGGCTGTTGTTCCTCTGCCCGTGCTGTTGATGCTCCTCTTCCGCTGATCCAAGTGACTGTGTTGTGCTGCTGCTGATTAGAACAATTTTGCTCCTCTGCACTCTGAAGAGGGTAACTCCGTCAGAGTACTGTACCTGAAAATTAATGAAGTTGATTTAGTGTTAAAATTAGGCATGCGTTAAGTATGACAACGCCTGTAAAATTGATAAGTACTAGGACAGACTAAGTTAAGAGTTACGGATTACAATGTAGACATTTTTGCAAGCTTGGGACAGTAGGAGTAGCACTTCTCCCTCGTAAATGTATTACCAAAATGATGGAAATCAAGGTAATAAGACCATGGTCTGAACAGAACTGCCTAAAAATGTTTAGCTAGTCATTTCGGCCAAATATTATTTGTAGACCAATCAAAATATTGAAGCAAGCCTGATGAACAATTATCAATTTCTGATTCTTCGCTATCCAATTGTCGGGAATTTTCAAAACATGACATGCAAGCCAAGTGCTCAGAAATATCTTCTCTAAGGCTCCTAAACATTACTTACGAAGTAAACTAAACTTTGAATGGAAGGGAGGATCCCACCTTGAAAGTATCAATCATAAGCATCTCTTAGATTTTTTTCATAAAGAATAAGCCACCGTTATCAAGCCATTAGACATTAACAGCAACAACAAAAATACAAAACTGGACATGAGTTAAAACTGAAGACCACAAACATAACTTGGAAAGAACCAATCGAGACAAAATCATGGAGTCTATGTAATACTTCACTGTAGATGAAAGACATATAAGACACATATATAGCTAGAATCCATTATAACAAATAGCAATTTCCCCTGAGTCCAGTTTCCACGACAAGCAAATAAAATTTCAGGAGGATATTAACAAATGGGATATCTTGATCAAAATCTGTAGAGATATGAAAAGCCATGACTCCAGTTGCCAACTTCACAACGTTTACCATTAGGCTGTGACTCAACTATGGTCCCAAGGGGAAGAAACTTGAAACGACGGCAGCGACTACGGACACAGATGGACCCCACACATTGAGACTGAAACTTGACGACGACGCTGAACCTTCTTGACCCTCATTACTGTTCTAGGACTCACTGTAACAGGAAGGACACGATATATAAGCCATGCACAAGAGAACATTGAGACAGGCAAATAATGAAAGGAACTATTGAATAGAATATTTCAGCTTTAGACCCTTGATTCTATTAGAAAATCATATAACTGTAAGCATTCAATATTTCAGCTTAACGTTCAAGCATATGCTCACATAGACAACCATTAGAAAATCGTGCGAGTATTTCAGAGACTGCAAAATGATCTATGGCCAATCTGATACTTAACTGGCCAGTAGTTTAAAAGAGCGATATGAAGATAAAACAAACTCGGGATGATACTTTATGTAACACTTTGTAGAGTATTACTTATGTTTTGGTTACCATAAAAATCCAGTAGAGCTCACAGGCACCAATTTATGCAAACATTTTGGCAACAAGAACTGTCAAGAACGACACCATTAAAATGACAGGCATGTCAATAACTCCGGCCGTCTAAATTGTGTCGGAGGGTGATAAAGTTCCACAAAAATCTCAAGTTGCAGGTGGAACTGCCTCAATCTGGTATAGAAAACATCATGATGAGAACCTCACAAGTGACATCGTTCCCCATCAGATGTCAGATGTACTCTCTCTTTTTTCAGCTATACTCAACCAATTACAGTGAGAAGACTGGATAATACTGAACCTCTATTAAAAGGGGCAGTGAAGAAGGAGGTCAAACCTGAAATTGAGAAGTTCATGAGCCCTGCAAAGGAAGGAGAATGCAAAACCCTCTCAGATATACTATAAGTGTATCGATCCAGTTAAAAGCGTGTGATAAATGGTCTAGTGCTAATTCAGTCCGCCGACACCCATAAGCAACCACATCCATTCGGTTAACGATGGCTAGTCTCTCTCAACCGACGGGACCATTTCTGTTATGTAGAGAATCGCGCGTCGGTGCGGGATCTAAGGGAGAGAGGGAGAGGGGGCGGGACCGGACCTAGCGCGATGGACTGGAGGGAGAGCGGCGGTGGGCAGTCGCAGCTGCAGGGCGGGCAGGAGGGGGCGGCGGTGGAGGAGGCGGAGGCAGAGAAGCCCTTCTTGTAGCGCCAGTAGAGCGCGGCTTCGGGGCTGGAGCAAACCCTAGCGCCGCCAGAGCTCCATGGGCTGCATGGAAGAAGGTGGGGGAAGGGGTGGGCGGGGACGAGGGCGCGCGAGGGCAGATGGAGTAGAGACGCGCGAGGGCAGCCGGCTTAGGAATGGCGCACCCCGAGCGGTGCGCCATTAGAATTTTTTTATATATATAGTAATGGCGCGTGTATATGAGGTGCGCCTTCTCTACCTTGTTAATCTCCGAAGTAGTAGTGCAGTGGTGCGTGGGTTTTGCCTGCTAGCAGGAGGTGGCCGGTTCGATCCCCCTCAGCACCCTTTTTGGGGTTATTTTCCTTCGGCACAGTAGCCATCAAAGAGTATTCCCTGCTCTCTTGCACTTTGTTGTCAAGCAGATGCTTCTCAGCCCAGTGGTTTGATTCAGGATTGAGTACCAGGGGGACAGTGTTCGAATCCTCTTCCCCCCTCCTTTTATTTTTTTCCTTTTATTTTTTTCTATGCATTGTTTTCATGTGCTGGTTGCACCTTGGTTTGAGAAGTTGATGCTGTGGTGTGCATCACACCATGAGGGTGATTTTATCTTCCCTCACAACAACATCTACTGCCTAGTATATTTTTTTTATGTTTGCAAGTAGATGCCTATGAATAGGAGTTGAATCTTGTGAATAGGTGTTCTAGTGGTAAGTATGCCGACGGCGGCGGCGGTGGAGCGGGGAGGGTGCGGGGGGTGCTCGGCGGCAAGGGGGATCTTGTGAGGGGTGATAGCGATCGAGATGGAGGGGATCGAGATCGAGTGTCCTCATGAATATTCAATATTTTTTCATATTGAATATGAAAAAATATCATCAAAATTGAAAATGTCGAAATACAATCGAGAAATGAAGGCTACAATTTAAATACAATTGATCTTAGCTAGCTATTTGTTCACAATCTTCTTGCCCTTATTTTTCGTAAATGGAGTTCTTCTCTTGAACGGACGTCCTTTAGGTAGGGTGGTCCTGCTTCTTCTTGTGGTGTATGCTGGTACTTCATCATCGTCGTCATGTTCCATCTTCGGGTCGCCGTACTTGTCGAAGTCTTGCTCATTGGCGACTCCATCCATTCCGATGATCTTCCTTTTGCCTCTCCTCACGACAACACGACTGGGCTTTGGCGAGTCGGTAATGAAGAAGCATTGGTCCACTTGGGAAGCCAGTACCCATGGCTCATTTTTCGCGGTGACATTTGCGCCCGCGGTCTTGGATTTGGCTTCGGGTATAACCATGGTGGTGAAATATCGGTCTTATTTTATGACGCTCTTGGCCCATCTGACACGGAACATCGGGACCTTCTCTCCAACGTAGCTCAGCTCCCAGATCTCCTCGATCCTTCCGTATTATCTGTCCTTGTCGTTACCGGTGTAGGATTCCATCATTACCCCGGATTTCTGATAACCATCGCTCTTCATGTCCTTTCCCTCGGTGTAGAATGTGTAGCCGTTGATATCGTACACCTCATACGTCATCAGGTTGTGCTCGGCGCCCTCTGACAACGCGAATATGAGTTGTTCTTCCGCGGAAGAATCCTCACGTAAAGGGTACGACAGAAGCTTCTGCTTGAACCAACGCGTGAAACATGAGATGTGCTCTTTGATTATATCTCCGTCCGTCCTCTATTGGCCTCGGTCATTGTACGTCTTCTCAATAAAGGTTTTGTGCTCTACGACCCAAGGATCGACCACGTCTATGTGTTGTAGCGCGACTAGGTTTGCTCTTTCAAAGTCGGTGAGTCGACCCTCGAAGTCGACATGCATTTTGCGGCGACCCTCACGGTGACCCCATCCTGCGAGCCTGCCGAGGTGCCTGTTGACGGGCAGACCAACGGGGTTCTCGATGCCTAGATAATTCGTGCAGTAGGAGATGCACTCTTCGGTCAGAAAGCCCTTGGCTATGCTTCCCTCTGGACATGACATGTTGCGAACGTATCCTTTGATGACACCATTCATCCTTTCGAACGGCATCATGCTGTGCAGGAACGTCGGCCCGAGTTGGATGATATCCTCCACGATATGGACCAGCAGATGCACCATAACGTCGAAGAATGCGGGCGGGAAGTACATCTCAAGCTCGCATAGTATCACCACGATCTCTTCCTGTAGCCTTCTGAGTTGCCTCACGCCAACCGACTTCCGAGAGATGACGTCAAAAAAGTTGCATAGGCCAAATAGCGTTTCACGGACGTGCGCGTCCATGATCCCACGGATTGCAACTAGAAGTATCTGCATCATCAGCACGTGACAGTCGTGAGACTTCATCCCGCTAAACTTCTGCTTCGCTGAGTCTAGGTATCTGCTTATCTTCCCCGCGTAACCGTAAGGAAGTTTTACTCCTACGAGGCAGGTGAAAAACTGATCGATCTCCTCCTGACTTAGAGTGAAGCACGCGGGAGGGAAGTCATTTCTGGTCTTCTTGGCCTTTTTTCCTTTGCGACGACTTTCCGTGTCCTGCTTCGCCTCATCATCATCATCATCATCATTAGCGTGAAGCTCCTCCCTGATGCCCATTGATTTCAAGTCTGCCCTTGCTTTCGGTCCATCTTTGGTCCTCTCTGGCATGTTGAGCAGGGTACCAAGCAGACTCTCGCACACGTTCTTCGTGATATGCATGACATCAAGGCTGTGAGGCACACGGAGGATCTTCCAGTACGGCAAGTCCTAGAAAACAGACCTCGTTTTCCATACCTTCAGCAGCAGCTCTGGCGCCTTTCGCTTCTTTCCCGGCTCTGGCGCCTTTCCCGGCGGTGGGCACTCTTTCCAATTTTGCAACATCTCGTATATTTCCTCGCCGCTCCTCATAAGGGGGCGTCTTCGGGGTTCGGTTTCACCATCGAACAGATCCTTGCGTTTTCTCCATGAGTCATCGTCGCGAAGCCACCTTCGATGTCCCATGAACACGATTTTTGAAGACCCGGGATCTCTATCTAGCTCGCGATACATTGTGTCATCCATGCACCTGACGCATCCAGAAAATCCGTGGACCACCTACCCCGCGACATATCCGTAACCGAGATAGTCGTGCACCGTCGTGAGCAGTGCGGCTCTCATAGGGAAATATTCTTTCTCTACGGCGTCCCAAGTATTGGCTGGCGTTTTCCACAGCGTGTCTAGCTCCTCTTTCAGCAGCCCCAGATACAGATTGATGTCGTTCCCTGGTTGTTTCGGCCCTTCAATTAGCATACTCATGTGAATGTACTTCCTCTTCATGCACAACCAGGGGGAAGGTTGTACATCCACACAAACACAGACCAGGTGCTATGTGTGCTTCTCTGGCTCCCAAACGGATTGACTCCATCGGTGCTCCCGCCCAGCACGATTTTCCTTGGATCGTCCCCAAATTCTGGGTATTCGTAGTTCAACGCTTGCCACTGGCTCGCATCCTAAGGGTGACTCAGCATCTTGTCTTTTTTATTTATCTCCGGATCATTTCCGTCATCTTCTTGCTTTTTCTCCACCCTATCCGCGTGCCAACGCAGGAGCTTTGCTACCTTAGGGTCCGGGAAATACCGTTGCAGACGAGGAGTGATCGGAAAGTACCACCCCACTTTTCGAGGAGCTTTCTTCCTCTTCTTGTATCGACTGACGCCACACACCGGACATATGGTAGACTCCGCGTGCTCGTCCCAATAAATGATGCAATTGTTCATGCACACATGATATTTCACATGCGGTAAATCCAGAGGTCACATGATTTTCTTCGCCTCCTCGAAACTGGTCGGGAACTTGTTCCCCTTGGGAAGACGTTCGTGCCAGAATGACATGTTCTCGTCGAAGCATGCGTCGGTCATTTTGTGTTTTACCTTCTTCTCCAGAGCCATGAGCGTTACTTTCAGGCGGGTATCCTCGGGCCTGCATCCTTCATACAATGGAGTAACCACATCTATCTCCAGTTGATCCAGCTTGGCTTTCTCTCGGGCGGCAGCTCTTGCGTTATCCGTCTGCTTGAGAAGCAGCTCTTGAATATGAGGGTCCTGCACCCAGGCCATCGATGGTCCATCGTCGTCTGCTCCGGCATCTTCATCTTCATGATCATGCCCTTCGTCTGCTCCAGCATCTTCCTCATCATCATGTCCGGCATCTTCTACATGATGACTGTGTCCTGGAGATTCTTCGTCTTCTCGCCCGCCCTCGCCGCGGTTGTCGTGCTCATGCCCTTCCTCATTTCTTTCCCGGCCCCCATGGACAACTTCATAATCATCTTCATCACCTTGCCACCGATAGCCATCCATGAAACCACGCAAGAGCAGGTGGTCCCGCACCTTTACGGAATCCGGGTCCATAAGGCTCTTCAACTTGCATCTTCGACACGGACATCTTATCTCTGTCTCGTTCTTTTGAAGCATCTCGGCCTTCGCGGAGCTCAAAAACCAATTCACGATGCCTTCGGTCATCGTGCGGACCATGGTCGCCTGCGGGGTAGAGCAAAATAATATTTTAGAACCAAAAAATTTTTGGCATGACTTTGCCTAAAAATAGGACAAAAAAGAATGCATAGTGCCAAATTCTCGCCAAAACGGAAATGAATCAACATTCCGGGAAAATATTGGCAACTATCGCATTTCAAATACGGGTACCTGCAAACACAAACATATATGCAACACCACAAACATACATAGATCTAGCTAGGCCATAAAAAGTGCATGTGCACGTTGTTGGAGGGAGAAAAATGTAGATCTACAACATAAAAGCTTTCCCCTTACTTACCTATCAAAAAAGGTAATTTAACCACTTAATTTGGGTGAATCTATGATGCAAATGAGGTGAGGAGGAGGAGGCACCCGAGACAAGCTTGGAGGAGGAGGTGGAGAGAATGAAAGTGGGGAAAGTGAGTGTGGTAGGTGGTTGTCCAAAATATCTAGCTGGTCCCAGGTTACTAATGGCGCACCACCTACATATGCGCGGCGCACCTTCTGTGGTGCGCCATTAGTAGTTCTGCAAAAAAAAATATATAGTAGTGGCGCACCACCAACAGATGCGACATTAGTAACATTGGTTACTAATGGCGCACTAGCTGTGGTGCGCCATTAGTAGTTTGCAAAAAAAAATTATAGTAGTGGCGCACTACCAACAGATGCGCCATTAGTAACCCTGGTTACTAATGGCACACCAGCTGCTGGTGCGCCATTAGTAGTTTTGCAAAAAAATATATTAGTGGCGCACCGAGTGTGTGGTGCGCCATTAGTGTCCATCACACTAATGGCACACCTGCACATGGTGCGCCACTACTATATAGTAGTGGCGCACTACTTGTGTGGTGCGCCATTAGTGTCTATATCATCTATAGCCCATTTCCTAGTAGTGGTTGTACCCTTTCTCGACATCAAGGGTCGAGTGTACAAGGATCACCTTATATATAACATCCACACGAGGCTTATTCCCGACCGACTAATGTAGTATCAAAAAAACAAAATAGGTGAAAGATGTCAACAACACAATTTAACTAGTTTAGCCACAAATTTACATGTATATAACAGATGCAGTTACAAGCCACAGATGATGGAAGGATACAATCAAATCTAGAAGAAGGGAAGAAAATTCTAGCACGGCCAGAGAACACGAGGTATATTACTAACATAATGAGTTTTTTCGTTTAGGATGATAGACAAAAGCTGCTCGACATAAAGTGTCTAGTTAACAAGCATGCACCTTATATCTTACGTTCACATGGAGCTTGCTCTAAACGGAGATAACTTTGTCCTCCCACGATGATATGGTAAGGGAATTAATGTCTAATACCCAACTTTATTCATGTAGACTATGTTGGGCCTCCAAGCACAGAGTTTTGTTGGACCTCAACAATTTTCCCTCAAGTGGATGACCTAAGGTTTATCATTCCGTGGGAGGTGTAATCTGAAGATGGTCTCTCTCAAACAACCCGACAATCAAATATAAAAAATCTCTTGTGTCCCCAACACACCTATTACAATGACAAATTGTATTGGTGCACTAGTTCGGCGAAGAGATGATGATACAAGTGTAGTATGGATAGTAGCACTAGTGTAGAAATGGACAATAGTCCCGGTTGGTAAGGGCCTTTAGTCCCGGGTCACCAAGGGCGACTAATACCTTGGTACTAAAGGCCCACCCCCTTTAGTCCCGGTTTGCCACGACCCGGGACTAATGCCCCTCCATGTGGCTGGTAGGGCGCACCAGGAGCGGGGACCTTAAGTCCCGGTTGGTGACACCAACCAGGACTAAAAGTAAGCCTTACGATGGTTTTTATTTTTTTTCTTCCGAAATGAGGGGTTTAGGGGTTTCATATATCGATCACGGGCATCCATCCACTTTAATCAAATATTATGTCATATAACTCATCATCATGTTATGTACTCATCTAACAACTCATCATCATCTTAACCATATACCAAGTTAAAATCTCATAAAATAGAAAAACATCATAATAATCATCATCCTAATCGATCATGCCAAGTTAATATAAACCAGAAAAACTTATCTCTCATAAGACCTAGTCCTCACTCCTAGGTACAATGTCATAAAACAGAATAACACATATTTCTCCATGATGAAGCACAGAGATCCAACGGTCTTCAACTTATGGCTTGCGATCCTTCTTTAGTTCTCTCCATGCTTCAATTTGGAGCCTTTTTTGATTCATGGTCAGTCAAGTATGGAGCATCGAACTCAGTCCTCAGCGGGCTTTTAATTGTCATATGACCTTTGTCGTGCATCAACGGAGGCACTACATCATTTGGCACTTGGTGTTGCGGAACATGATAATAGCCTAGTTAGCAATGTAATCAACACCATTTATGCAATAGTAAAGTGTGCTTAATTCGCACACTCTTACCAAGATATTTCGGCGAATGACATCAGCCCGCAACCTATGCACTAGTGGCATGTCAAATGTATAATTATATGGGAATTTCTCCCAACCAACTAGGACACCTACAAGAAAGTGGATAAGAACATCCTTCTCCTCCCAAGTTGGATGTGATCCATAAGTGGAGTGTGTCGTGTCAATTAATTTCCGTAATTCACTCGAATCACCGAAATAAGCTATAAATTATAATTTAACAAAATTAGTATATGGATGAACACCAACTATTTCTAAATATAGAATGCAAATTACTTGACAAATATGGCTAACAAACTCACATGGAGGTAAACCAGGAAGCATATCGACATCCATCGAAATGTCGATGTTACCTGGCATATTATCTTCACGAGGAAGATCAAAGGGTATTTACATACCCTCCTAAAAACCATATGCCTTGCAAAGATCTTCCCAATTTGGGCACCCTATTTCTGTTTTATAAACTACATTCATTACTTTGAGCAGACATGTGTGACAATATATAGTCTTTAGGTTAGCTCTCCTCATCTCCATACTATTGCAGTCTTTGAAACTGAGCCTCTCCAACACATACCTTCTTGCATGGCAAGGGAGGAACTAGTCGAATTGTATAAAACATAAATTACACACTGAAGCAAAGAAACGGAAGTCATGCATAATTACGACAAAACACTTGTCATCGTTTTGTACCATAGAAACTTCGAAGGTCTCATCAAGCTTGATGCTGAAGAATCTGTCATCTCACAGGTGAGGCATGTCACACACACACCCCGATAGTAGCCACACTATTCTTACTTCCAATAATCATCGTCGCACATTTCCTGTTTTAATGTGGTAACTTAACTTATTATCTGTGGAACATGTTTGTAAACGCGTAAACAACAACCGTGATACTATATCTAAATAATTGAACATTTACAAACAGAATTTCAAAACATCTATAAACAAAATTGAACTTCTATCATATTCGCATTCCATAGAAAATATACAACCAACTACATTGCGTGGCTGCCTTCTTTATATTTTCTATGTTTCTTCTATTCCTGATTTTTTTACCATACTTGTTTGATTATACTGAGTGCGTGTGATAACCATGCCAAATGCGTTAAAACCTCGACAACAAGAAAATTGATGAACACGATCCATTTTAGGCATGTCTCCTAGGCTAGCCAGAGAGTATGCTATAACTAAATTACCCTGTCGAAACTCTGTTTTCATTCCGTGGATGACATACAATTAATAAGTCATGTAGTTCATACCATACAACAAGTGTATAAGCTCTCACATAATTTGCTGGGGAACGTCGCATGGGAAACAAAAAAATTCCAACGCACACGCAATACCTATCCATGGTGATGACCATCTACGAGAGGAAGAGTGAATCTACATACCCTTGTAGATCGCTAAGCGGAAGCGTATATAACGCGGTTGATGTAGTGGAACATCTTCGTCATCCAAATTGCAGCTCGTCCCGCGATCTCATCACGATCCATCCCGATCTAGTGCCGAACATACGGCACCTCCTCGTTCAGCACACGTATAGCTCGATGACGATCTCCGCCTTCTTGATCCAACAAGAGGGGCGGAGAGGTAGATGAGTTCTCCAGCACAACGGCGTGGTGGTGGTTGTGGTGAAACTATTCTAGTAGGGCTTCGCCTAAGCACCGCTGAAACTAGACTAGAGGAGAAACAGATCTAGAGAGAGAGGGCAGCAAGTGGCTATTTCTCTGTGTCTCCAAACCCTCAAAAACCTCTAGTATATATAGGAGGAGGGAGGGAGGAGGCTGCGCCCTAGGGCTGGCTCCTTTCCTTGGCGCAAGGAGGAGTCCTCCTCCAATCCTAGTAGGATTAGGACTCCTCCTTCCCACTTGGAAAATCTTTCCACATTGTGTTTTTTCCTTCTCAAACCTCATGGGACTTAGTGGGAGATTATATCAGCCCACTAGGGCCTGGTTTGTATCCTCCCACAAACCATAAGGCCCCTTGGGGCGTGACACCCCTCCCGATGGTCCCCGGTACCCTCCCGGCACTCCCGGTACACTAGTGACGAGCCCGAAACTTTTCTGGTGACCAAAACATGACTTCCTATATATCAATCTTTACCTCTGGACCATTCCGGAGCTCCTCATGACGTCCAGGATCTCATCCGGGAGGCCAAACAACCTTCGGTCACTAACACCTATAACACCGTGTGCAGACCGTGTGGGTTCGAGAACTATGCACACATGACCTGAGACACTCCCCGGTCAATAACAAATAGCGGGACCTGGATGTCCATATTGGCTCCTACATATTCTAAGATCTCTATCAGTTGAACCTCTATGTCAAGGATTCAGTTAATCCTGTATGTTATTCCCTTTGTCCTTTGGTATGTTACTTGCCCGAGATTCGATTGTCAGTATCTCCACACCTAGTTCAATCTTGTTACCGGCAAGCCTCTTTACTTGTTCCGTAATACCAGATCACGTAACTAACTCCTTAGTCACATTGCTTGCAAGGCTTGTTGTGATGTTGTATTACCGAGTGGGCCCCGAGATACCTCTCCGTCACACGTGGTGACAAATCCCACTCTTGATCCATGCCAACACAACAGACACCTTTGGAGATACCTGTAGAGCACCATTATAGTCACCCAGTAACGTTGCGATGTTTGATACACACAAGGTATTCCTCCGGTATCCAGGAGTTGCATGATCACATGGTCATAGGAACAGATACATTGGCATGCATAAAAGAGTAACAATAAACTCACACGGTCATATGCTACGTTTATAGTTTGGGTCTTGTCCATCACTAGAGTCAATAATCTAGTTCACATCACTGTGTGATTGTAATGAATCTAACACCCATACAGTTATGGGGTTCGATCATATCTTGCTTGTGAGAGAGGTTATTAGTCAACGGATCTGAACCTTTCAGATTCGTGTGTGCTTTACAAATCTCTATGTCATCCTATAGATGTTGCCACTACGCACCATTTGGACCTATTCCAAATGACTGCTCCACTATACGAATCCGGTTTACTACTCAGAGTTATTCGGATTAGTGTCAAAGCTTGCATCGACGCAACCCTTTACGACGAACTCTTTAATCACTTCCGTAATCGAGAAAAATTCGTTAGTCCACTAGTTACTAAGGATAACTTTGAACGTTGTTCAGTGATTTAATCTTGGATCACTCTTTGTACCTCTTGACAGACTCATGGCAAGGCACACATGAGGTGTGGTACGCAGCATGGCATACTTTAGAGCCTACAACTAAGGCATAGGGGACGACCTTCGTCCTTTCTCTTTCTTCTGCCGTGGTTGAGCTTTGAGTCTTACGCAAATTCACACCTTACAACACAGCCAAGAACTCCTTCTTTGCTGATCTATTTTGAATTCCTTCAGAAACTTGTCAAGGCATGCATTTCATTGAAAGTTCTATTAAGCATTTTGATCTATGTCTATAGATCTTGATACTCAATGTTCAAATAGCTCTATCCAGGTTTTCCTTTGAAAAACTCCGTTCAAACAACCCTTTATGCTTTCCAGAAATTCTACATTACTTCCGATCAACAATATGTCAACCACATATACTTATCAGAAATTCTATAGTGCTCCCACTCACTTCTTTGGAAATACAAGTTTCTCATAAACTTTGTATAAAACCAAGAGCTTTGATCACTCATCAAAATACTTATTCCAACTCCGAGATGCTTGCTCTAGTCCATAGAAGGATCACTGGAGCTTGCATACTTGTTAGCATCCTTAGGATCGACAAAACCTTTTGGTTGTATCACATACAACCTTTCCTCGAGGAAATCATCGAGGAAACAATGTTTTGACATCCTATATGCAATATTTCCTAAATAATGCAACAACTGCTAACATAATTCCAACATACTTTTAGAATCGCTACGTGTGAGAAAGTCTCATCATAGTCAACTCGTTGAACTTGTCGGAAACATCTTTGAGACAAGTCGAACTTTCTTAATGGTGACTTGTGACCATCATCGTCTGTCTTCCTTTTAAAGATTCATCTCTACTTAACAGTCTTACGACAATAAAGTAGTTCTTCCAAAGTCCACACTTTGTTTTCATACATGGATCCTCTCTCGGATTTCATGGCCTACAACCATTTGTCGGAATCCGGGCCCACCATCGCTTCTCCATAGCTCGTAGGTTCATTGTCGTTCAACAACATGACCTCGAAGACAGGGTTACCGTACCACTCTAGAGTAGTATGTGACCTTATCGACCTACGAGGTTTGTAGTAACTTGATCTGAAGCTTCATGATCGCTATCATCAGCTTCCACTTCAATTGGTGTAGGCGCGCCACAGGAACAACTTCCTGCGCCCTGCTACATACTGGTTGAAGTGACGGTTCAATAACCTCGTCAAGTTTCCACCATCCTCCCACTCAATTATTTCGAGAGAAACTTTTCCTCGAGAAAGGACCCGTTTCTAGAAACAAACACTTTGCTTCCGGATCCGAGATAGGAGATATACCCAACTATTTTGGGTGTCCTATGAAGATGCATTTATCCGCCTTGGGTTCGAGCTTATCAGACTAAAACTTTTTCGCATAAGCATCACAGCCCCAACCTTTTAAGAAATGATAGCTTAGGTTTCTCCAAACCATATTTCATACGGTGTCATCTCAACCGAAATACGTGGTGCCCTATTTAAAGTGAATGCGGTTGTCTCTAATGCATAACCAATAAACGATAGTGGTAATTTGATAAGAGACATCATAGTATGCATCATATCAAATAGCGCGCGGCTATGACGTTCGGACACACCATCACACTATGGTATTCTAGGTGGCATAAGATGTGAAACAATTTTCACATTTGTCTTAATTGTGTACCAAACTCGCAACTCAGACATTCATCTCTATGATCATATCGTAGACATGTTATCCTCTTGTCACAACGATCTTCAACTTCACTCTGAAACTACTTGAACCTTTCAATAATTCAGGCATGTGTTCAATCAAGCAAATACACTAGTATCTACTCAAATCATCTGTGAAGTAAGAACATAATGATATCCACTGCGTACCTCAGCACTCATTGGAGTGCATACATCCAAATGTATTACTTCCAATAAGTTACTTTCTTGTTCCATCTCACTGGAAAACGAGGCCTTCAGTCATCTTGCCCATGTGGTATGATTTGCATGTCTCAAGTGATTCAAAATCAAGTGAGTCCAAGCGATCCATCTGCAAGGAGTTTCTTCATGCGTTTGTACTAATAGGTATGGTTTGCATGTCTCAAACGTTTCAAAAATGAGTGAGTACAAAGATCCATCAGCATGGAGCTTCTTCATGCATTTTATACCAATATGACTCAAGCGGCAGTGCCACAAGTAAGTGGTACTATCATTACTACTTTGTATCTTTTGGCATCAATATTATGAACATGTGTATCACTACGATCGAGAATCAATAAACCATTCATTTTATGTGCAAGACCATTGAAGGTATTATTCAATTAAACAGAGTAACCATTATTCTCTTTAAATGAGTAGCCGTATTGCGATCAACACAATCTAATCGTGTCTATGCTCAACGCAGACACCAAATAAAAATTATTTAGGTTTAACAATAATCTCGATGGTAGAGTGAGCGTGCGATGTTTGATCACATCAACCTTAGAATTACTTCTAACACACATCGTCACATCACCCTTGCTAGTATCCATTTAATCCATGGCTATAATTTCGAGTTACTAACACTTAGCACCTGAATCGGTATCCAATACCCTGGTGCTACTAGGAGTACTAGCAAGGTACACATCAATATCAGGTATATCCAATATACTTTTGTCGACTTTGCCAGCCTTCTCGTCTACCAAGTATCTAGGGTAGTTCTGCTTCAGTGACCGTTCCCCTCATAACAGAAGCACTTAGTCTCGGGTTTGGGTTTAACCTTGGGTTTCTTCACTAGAGCAGCAACTGGTTTGCCGTTTCATGAAGTATTCCTTCTTGCCCTTTCCCTTCTTGAAACTACTGGTTTTACTAACCATCAACAATTGATGCTCCCTTTTTATTTCTACTTTCGCGGTATCAAAACATCACGAATAGCTCAAGGATCATCATATCTATCCCTGATATGTTTATAGTTCATCACGAAGCTCTAGTAGCTTGGTGGCAGTGACTTTGGAGAACCATCACTATCTCATCTGGAAGATTAACTCCCACTCAATTCAAGCTACTGTAGCACTCACACAATCTGAGCACATGCTCAATGATTGAGTTTTCTCCCTTACTTTGTAGACAAAGAATCTTGTCGGAGGTCTCATACCTCTCAACAAGGTCATAGCATGAAATCCCAATTTCATCTCTTGGAACATCTCATATATTCTGTGACGTTCAAAACGTCTTCGGTGCCTCAATTCTAAGTCGTTAAGCATTATGCACAGAACTATCACGTAGTCATCAAAAACGTGTATGTCAGATGTTCGCAACATCCACACACAGCGCTCGAGGTTCAGCACACCAAGTGGTGCATTAAGGACATAAGCCTTCTGTGCAGCAATGTGGACAATCCTCAATTTACGGACCCAGTCCGCATAATTGCTACTATCAAGTTTCAACAAAATTTTCTCTAGGAACATATCTAAAACAGTAGAGCTACAGCGCAACCTACAACATAATTTGTAAAGACCTTTTGACTATGTTCATGATAATGAGTTCAATTAATCATATTACTTAAGAACTCCCACTCAAATAGACATCCCTCTAGTCATTCGAGTGGAGCATGATCCAAATCCACTAACTCTAGTCCGATCATCACGTGACTTGAGTTTAGCTTCAATGGTGAACATCGCCATGTTGATCATATCAACTATATGATTCATGACCGACCTTTTGGTCTCTTGTGTTCTGAGGCCATGTCTGTACATGATAGGCTCGTCAAGTTTAACCCGAGTGTTCCGCGTGTGCAACTGTTTTGCACCTGTTGTATGTAAATGTTGATTCTATCACACCCGATCATCATGTGGTGTCTCCAAACGACGAACTATCGCAATATTGCACAGTCAGGGAGGACACAATTTTATCTTGAAATTTTAGTGAGGGATTACCTTATAATTCTACCATTGTTCTAAGCAAAATAAGGTGCATAAAAGGATTAACATCACATGCAAATCATAAGTGACATGATATGGCCATGATCTTGTGCTTCTTGATCTCCATCACCAAAGCATCGGCATGATCTTCATCGTCACCGGTGCCACACCATGATTTCCATCATCATGATCTACATCATTGTGCCGCCATCGAGGTTGTCGTGCTATCTATGCTATTACTACTAAATCTACTACCTAGCAATACAGTAAACGCATCTGCAAGCACAAACGTTAGTTTAAAGACAACCCTATGGCTCCTGTCGGTTCCCGTAGCATCGACGTGCAAGTCGATATTTAACTATTACAACATGATCATCTCATACATCCAATATATCACATCATGTCTTTGGCCATATCACATCACATGCATACCCTGCAAAAACAAGTTAGACATCCTCTAATTTGTTGTTGCATATTTTACGTGGCTGCTATGGGTATCTAGTATGATCGCATCTTACTTACGCAAAGCCATAACAGTGATATGCAAATTGCTATTTAACCTTCTCCAAGGACTGCCTCGGTCAAATCCGATTCAACTAAAGTTGGAGAAACATACACCCGCCAGTCATTTTTATGCAACAAGTTGCATGTCAGTCGATGAAACCGGTCTCTCGTAAGCGTACGAGTAAAGTTGGTCCGGGCCGCTTCAATCCAACAATACCGCCGAATCAAGAAAAAACTAAGGAGGGCAGCAAATTGAACATCAACGCCCACAAACTCTTTTGTGTTCTACTCGAGATATCATCTTCGCACGAACCTAGCTCATGATGCCACTCTTCGGGAACGTCGCATGAGAAACCAAAAAAATCATACGCACACGCAATACCTATCCATGGTGATGATCATCTACGAGAGGGGAGAGTGAATATACATACCCTTGTAGATCGCTAGGAGGAAGCGTATATAACGCGGTTGATGTAGTGTAACATCTTCACGATCCAAATCGCAGCCTGTCCCGCGATCTCATCACGATCCATCCTCATCTAGTGCCGAACGGATGGCGTCTTCGTGTTCAGCACACGTACAACTCGATGATGATCTCCGCCTTCTTGATCCAGAAAGAGGGGCGGCGAGGTAGATGAGTTCTCTAGCACGACTGTGTGATGGTGGTGGTGGTGAAACTATTCCAGCAGGGCTTCGCCTAAGCACCACTGACACTAGACTAGAGGAGAAATGGATCTAGAGAGAGAGGGCAGCACGTGGCTGTTTTTCTGTGTCTCAAAACCCTCAAAAACCTCTAATATATATAGGAGGAGGGAGGGAGGAGGATGCGCCCTAGGTCTGGCCCTTTCCTTGGCGCAAGGAGGAGAGGAGGAGTCCTCCTCCAATCCTAGTAGGATTAGGACTCCTCCTTCCCACTTGGAAACTCTTTCCACCTTGTGTTTTTTCCTTCTCAAACCTCATGGGCCTTAGTGGGAGCTTATGTCAGCCCAATAGGGGCTGGTCTGTATCCTCCCACAGCCCATAAGGCCCCTTGGGGCGTGACACCCCTACCGATGGTCCCCGGTACCCTCCCGGCACTCCCGGTACACTACCGACGAGCCCAAAACTTTTCCGGTGACCAAAACAGGACTTCCTATATATCAATCTTTACCTCTGTACCATTCCGTAGCTCCTCGTGACGTCCATGATCTCATCCGGGACTCCAAACAACCTGCGGTCACTAACACCTATAACTGAACTATATTGAAACGTCATCGAACCTTAAGTGTGCAGACCATGCGGGTTTGAGAACTATGCAGGCATGACCTGAGACACTCCCCGATCAATAACCAACAGCGGGACCTGGTTGTCCAAATTGGTCCTACATATTCTACGAAGATCTCTAACGGTTGAACCTCTATGTCAAGGATTCAGTTAATCCCGTATGCTATTCCCTTTGTCCTTTGATATGTTACTTGCCCGAGATTCGATCGTCGGTATCTCCACACCTAGTTCAATCTCGTTACCGGCAAGGCTCTTTACTCGTTCCGTAATACAAGATCCCATAACTAACTCCTTAGTCACATTGCTTGCAAGACTTGTTGTGATGTTGTATTACCGAGTGGGCCCCGAGATACCTCTCCGTCACATGGAGTGACAAATCCCAGTCTTCATCCATGCCAACCCAACATACACCTTTGGAGATACCTGTAGAGCACCTTTATAGTCACCCAGTTGCGATGTTTGATACACACAAGGTATTCCTCCGGTGTCTGGGAGTTGCATGATCTCATGGTCATAGGAACAGATACATTGACATGCATAAAACAGTAGCAATAAACGAACACGGTCATATGCTACGTTTATAGTTTGGGTCTTGTCCATCACATCATTCTCCTAATGATGTGATACCGTTATCAAGTGACAACACTTGCCTATGGTGAGGTGATGTCAACTGTTCTTCCCCTTGCAACGTTACCAGAAGAATGCTGATTGCAATCCCCGGCAACCGAAACTAGAAGAATGTTGTTGACGCCCACCAGCGCGTGGGATCGTAGCAGTTTTCGAGGGTAGAGTATCCGACCCAAATTTGTTGATTCGCACGACGGGAGGTGAGAGAATACTCTCAAGTATTAGCAGTTGAATTGTCAGATTCAACCACACCTGAAAGATTAGTATCTGCAAGCAAAGTAGTAACAGCAATGTAGCGAGTAACGGCAGTGGCAAAGAACAGCAGTAGTGACAGCAGTAGCAAGTACCAACAGTAGCAAGCGACAGTAGTAGCAACAGTAGCAGCAAAGCAAGACAAGTAACAGCAGTAGCAACAGTAGTAGCAGCAGCAGAGCAAGACAAGTAACAGCAAGGAGTAATTTCCCAAGGAGTAATTTCCCAAAACGGTTCGGAGAATGGTGCTTTGAGCAAGGAGATCGAGAATCACAGCCAAATGAGCAAGAACACGGGTTTGAGCTGCGAAACATTTTTTTCTCGAGGTGGAAGAAGAGGCTAAGAGCTGGAATGAGTGGAGGGGGTGCCTGTGGGCCCCACAAGCTTGCACCCCGCCACCAGGGGGGTAGGTGGCCGTGGCAGGGCTTGTGGCCCACTGGTCAGGCCCCCAGGCCAGCTCTCAGGCCCAGAAATTTTCAAAAATTCCAGTAAAAATCATACTAAATTTTCAGGACCATCGGAGAACTTTTATTTTCGAGGTATTTTTCTCCGGGACGCTAAAGCAAAAAACAGGAAAAGCTAAACTAATTCTATCATTTTTTTCTAAGCAAAAGAAAAGGAAAACTCAAAACAGAGGTATGTGACTCTTTGATTCACCCGTTTCATGGTCATCGAAAGAAATCTGTCAATGGGGTTGGTCAAGTCCTTATGACAAAACCTTCTCGAATCGCAAGAGAGAACAAAGAATTTTCGAATAGCCACTAAATCACCTCAATGGGGATATGTATCTCCTCAACAAGCAAATCATACTTCATCTTGACACGAGGAATAGGGCATTCAAAGCTCCCAATGAGAATCGATGAAGTCTTTTCGATAGCATTGATGCAATGTACTTGATATCGTTTCTTCGGAAAGTGCACTATGTGCTCATTACCGTTGACATGGAAAGTGACATTGCCTTTGTTGCAATCTATAACAGCCCCTGCAGTGTTTAAAAAGGGTCTTCCGAGGATGACAGCCATGGCATCGTCCACGGGAATATCCAAGATAACAAAGTCTGTTAAGATAGTGGTGTTAGCAACCACAACAGGCACATCCTCGCAAATGCCGATAGGGAAAGCAGTTGATTTGTCGGCCATCTGCAGAGAAATTTCAGTGGGTGTCAACTTATCCAATTCAAGTCTACGATAAAGAGAGAGCGGCATAACACTAACACCGGCTCCAAGGTCACATAAGGCAGTTCTTATGTAGTTTCGTTTAATGGAGCAAGGTATAGTGGGAACTCCGGGATCACCAAGTTTCTTAGGAGTATTTGGCAAGCATGGTGGAGATCTCAAGATCTGGTATCTTCCGTTTATTAGTCACGATATATTTCATGTACTTGGCATATGGAGACATCTTGAGCATATCAGTTAACCGCATCTGCAGAAAGACGGGTCTTATCATCTCAACGAAGCGCTCAAAATCCTCATCATCCTTTTTCTTGGATGGCTTAGGAGGAAAGGGCATAGGTCTCTGAACCCATGGCTCTATTTCTTTACCATGCTTCCTAGCAATGAAGTCATTCTTATCGTACTTCTTAGGTTGCGGGTTATCAGGATTAACCGTCGGTTCAATCTTCACATCCTCATCATTGCTAGGTTGAGCATTATTATGAACATCACTGTCCATATTGTCACCAGGTTCATGTTCATCACCAGATTGTGTTTCTGCATCAGACGCAGAAATATCATTAGGTTCTTCAGGTGTGACAGTATTTGGTGAACTGGCGTGCAGGTTTCTATCATCCTTCTTCTTCTCCTTAGGATGACTAGGTGTATCAGCATTGATTCCTTGAGAATCTTGATCAATTCTCTTAGGATGACCTTCAGGATACAAAGGTTCCTGAGTCATTTTGCCTCCTCTAGTAATGACTCTGACAGAGTTGTCATTTAATTCATTGAGCAGGTCATTCTGAGCTTTAAGTACTTGTTCTACCTGAGTAGTAATCATAGAGGCATGTTTACTCAGAAGCTTCAGATCGTTGACATTTCTGTCTACACAAGCACTTCAATGGCTAAGCATACGAGTACTTTGTTCCAAATGTCTGCTAACATAATCATTGAAACTCTGTTGTTTGGCAACAAAGTTGTCAAATTCATCAAAGCATAGGCTAGCAGGTTTATCAAAAGGAATATCACTGTCATCAAACCTACGCAGAGAATTCACTTCTACTACATGTATCGGGTTATCGAGACCATGGATCTCTTCGATAGGTGGTAGATTTTTTACATCTTCAGATCTAATGCCTTTCTCTTGCATGCATTTCTTAGCTTCTTGCATATCTTCGGGAGTGAGGAATAGAATACCTCTTTTCTTCAGAGTTGGCTTAGGAGGTGGTTCGGGAATAGTCCAAGCATTATCGTTGATCAAGATGTTATTCAGTAGAGTCTCAGCTTGTTCTATAGTTCGTTCCCTAAAAACACAACCGGCACAACTATCTAGGTGGTCTCTAGAGGCATCGGTAAGTCCGTTATAGAAGATATCAAGTATCTCGTTCTTCTTAAGAGGGTGATCAGGCAAAGCATTTTGTAGCTGGACGAGCCTCCCCCAAGCTTGTGGGAGACTCTCTTCTTGGCGTTGAGCAAAGGTGTATATTTCCTGCAAGGCAGCTTGCTTCTTATGGGCAGGGAAATATTTCTCACAGAAGTAATAGACCATCTCCTGGGAACTACGCACACATCCAGGAGCAAGAGAGGTGAACCAGGCTTTAGCGTCATCCTTTAGAGAGAAAGGAAACAACTTAAGGATATAGTAGTGGCAGATCTTCTCCTCATTAGTGAAAAGGTTGGCTATATCGTGTAGTTCGGCAAGATGGGCTATGACCGTCTCAGACTCATATCCATGAAAAGGATCAGATTCGACTAGAGAGATTATCTCAGGATCAAAACAGAATTCATAATCCTTATCGGTGATAAAGATAGGTGAAGTGGAAAACTTCGGGTCATATTTCATCCTAGATTCCCGAGATTTTTCCTTCCACTTGAGAAGTAATTTCTCAGTGTCATAGGCATCCTTACACGCCAGAAAATCCTCAGCTATCTCTCCCTCCATAACGTAACCCTCAGGTATATGAGGCAATTCATATCTAGGAGAGCTAGATCTAGCAGGAGCAAAAGCAGGTTCTATCTCAATAGTATCGGTAGTTTCAGAAGCGTCACGGGCATTGGCAGAAACTCTAGCAATATGAGCATCAAGGAACACTCCTAGTGGAACATCAGGCAAAGTAGTATCTCTAGCAGTATCAAGCGTAGCATCATCAGGAAAAATAGCATCTCTAGCATCATCACGCAAAGCAGTATCAAGCATAGCATCTCTAGCAGTATCAAGCATAGCATCATCAGGCATTGTATCAAGCATAGCATCTCTAGCAGTATCAGGCATAGCATCATAAGCATCATCAAGCACGGGCCACATATCAAGATTTCTAGCAGGAGGTGATGTCGCAAACTTACTCATAACTGAAGGTGAATCAAGTGCACAGCTAGATGGCAATTCCTTACCTCCCCTCATAGTTGAGGGCAAGACTTTGGTCTTCGGATCCTTCAGATTCTTCATAGAGATCAGCAGATATAAATCCCAAGTGACTCAGAGAATATAGCAATACCTCCCCGGCAACGGCGCCAGAAAAATGCTCAATGTCAACTGTCCTTCCCCTTGCAACGGCACCAGAAGAATGCTGATTGCAATCCCCGGCAACCGAAACTAGAAGAATGTTGTTGACGCCCACCAGTATGTGAGATCGTAGCAGTTTTCGAGGGTAGAGTATTCGACCCAAATTTGTTGATTCGCACGACGGGAGGTGAGAGAATACTCTCAAGTATTAGCAGTTGAATTGTCAGATTCAACCACACTTGAAAGATTAGTATCTGCAAGCAAAGTACTAACAACAAAGTAGCGAGTAACGGCAGTGGCAAGGAACAGCAGTAGCAAGTAGCAACAGTAGCAAGCGACAGTAGTAGCAACAGTAGCAGCAGAGCAAGACAAGTAACAGTAGTAGCAACAGTAGTAGCAGCAGCAGAGCAAGACAAGTAACAGCAGTAGCAACAGTTGTAGCAACAGCAGAGCAAGACAAGTAACAGCAGTAGTAGGACAAACTCGTACGCAATGGGTCGGTGGTTTGTTTGGATGATATTCATCATGCAACAGCTATAGCACGGAGAGATATGTGGCTAACTCCCGTTCGTCAATGTGATGTAGGCATACATTCCGTGTGTCGTCATACGTGCTTAGGGAAAAGAACTTGCATAACATCTATTGTCCATCCCTCCCGTGGCAGCGGAGTCCAAAAGGAAACTACGGGATATTAAGGTTCTCCTTTTAATAAGGAACCGGACCAACGCATTAGCACTTGGTGAACACATGAACTCCTCAAACTATGGTCATCACTGGGAGTGGTTCCGGTTATTGTCACTCCGGGGTTGCCGGATCATAACACATAGTAGGTAACTACAACTTGCAAGATCGGATCTAAAACACACATATATTGGTGACAACATAATAATTTCAGATCTGAAATCATGGCAGTCGGGCCCTAGTGACAAGCATTAAGCATGGCGAAGTAGTAGCAACATCAATCTCAGAACATAGTGGATACTAGGGATCAATCCCCATCAAAACTAACTCGATTACATGATAGATCTCATCCTACTCATCACAGCGCAGCGAGCCTACGAATAGATTACTCACGAACGACGAAGATCTTCATGGAATTGGAGAGGGAAGAAGGTTGATGATGACGATGGCGACGATTTCCCCTCTCCGGAGCCCAAGACGGACTCCAGATCTTCCCTCCAGATGAAGAACAGGTGGTGGCGGCGCCTCCGTGTCGCAAACGCGACGAAAACTTCTCTTTTTATTTTTTCTGGGATGAAAGGGGACTTATAGACCTGAGGTTGGGGGCGGCAGAGCCGTGTGGGCCCCACAAGCTTGCCCACCGCTACCAGGGGGTGGTGGCGGAGCCAGGGCTTGTGGCCCACTGGCCCAACCCCTCAGGTGGAACTTGGCGCGGATATTTTTTATATTTTCCAAAACTGCTCCCCGTAAATTTTCAGGACATTTGCAGAACTTTGATTTCTGCACAAAAATAACACCAAGGCAATTCTGCTGAAAACAGCGTCACTCCAGGTTAGTCCCATTCAAATCATGCAAATTAGAGTCCAAAACAAGGGCAAAATAGTTTGGAAAAGTAGATATGATTGAGACGTATCACCAGGAAACCTTGACCATCTTTGATCAACGAGCTAGTCAACTAGAGGCTTACTAGGGACAGTGTGTTGTCTATGTATCCACACATGTATTTGAATTTCCAATCAATACAATTCTATCGTGGATAATAAACGATTATCATGAACAAGGAAATATAATAATAACCAATTTATTATTGCCTCTAGGGCACATTTCCAACAGTCTCCCACTTGCACTAGAGTCAATTATCTAGTTCACATCACTGTGTGATTGTAATGAATCTAACACCCATACAGTTCTGGGGTTCGATCATGTCTTGCTTGTGGGAGAGGTTTTTAGTCAACGGATCTGAACCTTTCAGATCCGTGTGTGCTTTCCAAATCTCTATGTCATCCTATAGATGCTGCTACTACGCGCCATTTGGAACTATTCTAAATGACTGCTCCACTATACGAAACCGGGACGAAAGGTCTATTTTCGGGTGCCCAAAATTCTGCACGGGAAGGGACCTTTAGTCCCGGTGGGTGGCTCCAGCCGGGACTAAAGGTCTATTTTCTCTTTTTCATTGTTTTTGGTTTTCTAAACAAGTCAGTTTTTGTTTTTAAATTTGGAATAACTTTTAGACTATCTATAGTTTTTAAATGAATCTTTTTGGTTTTGGTCAAAAAACTACAAAATTTATGTTAGTACTAATAGTTTTCAAATTTACATAGTTTTAATTTGATTTTTTTTTAATTTGTGTGAATCACTAGTTTGTGAATAAATTTACATTAAAATTGATTTTTTTAGTCATTCATTTTTGTGATGTTTAATATTAGTGTGTTTTAGCATTATATAAAATTTGGTAATTTTTAGGTTATTAAAAACTAAAATGCCTTGGTAAGATATGATTATTCATCTGAAATCGTGATACTTCAAAAGAGATTGTTCATTTTGTACACGATGTGTATCAAATTTTTACCGTAATCCTCAAAACTTTTTATCACATGTTATTTGGGTGAAATGATGATACCATGCCAAATTTCAGCCTTTTCAGAGTTCATTTGTAGTGCTTTTAAATTTCAGGGTCATATAGCTAAAGATAAAGGGGGAGGCAGACGACAAAGATAAAGGGGGAGGCAGACGGCAAAGATAAAGGGAGAGGCGGACGGCAAAGCCTCCGTTAACCCCTAACGGAGGCAACGCCTGTCGGCTGCCGTCTCGAGCACTTTGCCGACTGCTCCTAAGGAAAGCTGACGGCAAAGAGCTTTGCCGTCCGCTTTGGGGGGCAGACGGCAAAGAAGGTCATGTGCCGTCGTAGGCTGACGCAGAAATTTTGCCGGCCGTGAGAATCTTTGCCGTCCAGGATTTTGTCTTTGCCGTCTGTGATGGTAGACGGCAAAGAAGCTGATTCCTGTAGTGTAGCTAAAAAAATTAAATCCATGAAAAATAGCAAATGAGGTGAGAAAGGATTGAAAATTGATGATGTTGCTTTGACTGATGCATATTGAGTGCACAAAAAGTCTGGAGTTGAAATAAGTTTCAAAAAATGAAATGCCTTTATAAGATATGAGTATTCGTCCAAAACCGTGATACTTGGAAAGAGATTGTCCATTTTGTACACGAAGTGCATCCATTCTTTGTCGTAACCCTCCCAACTTTTTAGCACATGCTATGTGGCTGAAATGGTGATACCATGCCAAGTTACAGCCTTTTCGAGTTCATTTGTAGTGCTTTTCAATTTCAGGGTAATTTAGCTCAAAAACAACCATTAAATCCAAGAAAATAGCAAATAATGTGAGAAGGGGTTGAAAATTGATGACGTGGATTTGAATGATGCATATTAAGCGCACAAAAAGTCTAGAGTTGAAATAAGTTTAAAAAAATGAAATGTCTTTGTTAGATATGAGTATTCGTGTGAAACTGTGATACTTCGAAAGAGATTGTCCATTTTATACACCGAGTGCATCCAGTTTTTAGCACATGCTATATGGGTGAAATGATGATACCATGCCAAGTTTCATCATTTTCAGAGTTCATTTGTAGCGCTTTTCAATTTCGGGATCATTTAGCTTTAAAAAACCATTATATCCATGAAAAATAGCAAATGGGGTGAGAAAGGGTTGAAAATTGATGACGTGGCTTTCAGTGATGCATATTGAGCGCACAAAAAGACTATTGTTGAAATAAATTTATAAAATGAAATGCCCTTGTAAAAGATGAGTAATCGTCCGAAACCATGGTACTTGGAAAGAGATTATCCATTTTGTACACGAAATGCATCCAGTTTTTGCCGTAACCCTTCCAACTTTTTAGCACGTGCTATGTGGGTGAAACGATGATACCATGCCAACTTTCCGCCTTTTCAGAGTTCATTTGTAGCGATTTTCAATTTCAGAGTCATTTCGCTAAAACAACATTAAATCCATGAAAACTAGCAAATGAGGTGAGAAAGGGTTGAAAGTTGATGACGTGTCTTTGACTGGTGCATGTTGAACGCGCAAAAAGTCTGGAGTTGAAATAAGTTTTGAAAAATGAAATGCCTTCGTAAGAGATGAATATTCGTCCGAAATCGTGATACTTTGAAAGAGATTGTCCATTTTGTACACGAAGTGTATCCTTTTTTGCCGTAACCCTCCCAACTTTTTAGCACATGCTATGTGGGGTGAAATGATGATACCATGTCAAGTTTTAGTCTTTTCAGAGTTCATTTGTAGCGCTTTTCAATTTGAGGGTCATTCAGCTAAAAAACATTAAATCCATGAAAAATAGCAAATGAGTTGAGAAAGGGTTAAAAAATGATGACGTGGCTTTGAATGATGCATATTGAGTGCACAAAAAGTTTCGAGTTGAAATTAAGGATGAACTCGAGCAAGGGAAGAGAACACATGAGAGAAAGGAGAAAACACAGATCTATCTCTAGTCCTGGTTTGTATTACCAACCGGGACTATTAGCCCTCACAGGGGCCCAAGCCTGACGAAACCATGCCACCACCCCTTTAGTCTCGGTTTTTAACACAAACCGGGACTAAAGCCTAGCCTCATGAACCGGGACTACTCGACGCATTAGTCCCGGTTCATAATCCAACCGAGACTAATGCGTCGAACCAAAGGCCTGCTTACTACTAATGTAGATATATGTTTTTGTAATCTGGAAATATAAAAACAGCAAGGTAGCAAGACAAATGCTTGGTAATAAGGCCTAGGGTTCATACTTTCACTAGTGCAATCTCTAAACAATGCTAATATAATAAAATCATATGATCATCCCTCAAATTGCAACAAAGAATCGCTCCAAGTTCCTATCTAGCACAGAACAATAAGACGAAATTGGTGTAGGTAGTAGAACCACCTCAAAGTTATTCTTTATGATCAATCTTTTGATCTATTCTTGCAAGTATCATAAACAACCCTAGAGTTCGTACTAGAATAACACCCATGATACATATAAATCAACCTTGATGTCACCTAGATAATCCAATGTCACCTCAAGTATCCGTGGGTAAATTATGCGACATGCATCAAACAATTTCACACCTATCATATTCAATCCAACACAAAGAACTTCAAGGAGAACACCAAGATTTCTATCGGAGAACATAGTATGAAAACATGCAATCAACCCCTATGCATAGAACCCCAAGGTCACTCGAATCCGCAAGTTGATCCATAACATATATCAAGTCAATCACTTGAATACCCTAATGTGACTACGGGTATCCGCATGCAAGATATACATCAAGTGTTCTCAAACCAAAATATTCAATCCAATATAACGAGATCTTAAAGGGAAAGATCCAATTCATCAGAACAAGGTAGCAAGGGAATAACACCATATAATCAACTAGATTAACAAGGCCCGTGATACATCAAGATCGTGCCATCTCAAGAACACAAGAGAGAGAGAGGGAGAGAGAGAGGACAGAGAGAGAGATTGAACACATAGCTACTGGTACATACCCTCGGCCCCGAGGGTGAACTACTCCCTCCTCGTCATGACCTCCGCCAAAATGATGAAGATGGCCACCGGAGCTGATTTCCCGTCTCCGACAGGGTACTGGAAAGGCTCCCGATGGGTTTTTCATATCCATGGCTATGAGAAGAAATTAACCTTGGGGATGCTCGATACGTGTCCAGCGTATCCACTCTACAAGATATCCCCCAATATGCCGATAAATCGGTTGATTTATCGCTTACAAGTGTCTTGCCAATAAGATAAATCGGCTGATAACTTGGCCGATATGCCGACAAAGTAGGGGATTTACCCCTTATCTTGGGCCAACACATAAGTTTACGATAAGCGATATCCCAAACATTGAATGCATCTATAATTTTTTATTGTTCCATGTGAATATATTATCATTTTAGAATACTTTTGAGCTATTTAGTTACCAATTTATATTATATTTTAGCACTAACCTATGGACCCAGTGCCTAGTGCGAGATGTTGTTTTCTGCATGCTTTTCACTTTTCAGGTTTTCCATACCAAACGAAGTCGAGTTGACCTGAAACTTTTTGGTGATTTTTTCTGGACTAAAAGAAGACCGAGGAGTATTGGAAGAAGGCTGGAGGTCGCACGAGGGGCCCACAAGAAAACAGAGCGTGGCCTGGGGGTCGTGATGGATTGTTCCTCTCTCGTGGCCCTGCCAACTCCATTCTCTGGCTTATAAAATCTCTTTTACCCTAGAAACACCAAAAGCAGTCCTCAAACACTTTTTATGCTACTGCAAGTCTCTGTTCCGATGGGAGGTTATCTGGAGCTCCATTCTGGCACCCTGCCGGAGGGGGGATCAATCACGGAGGGCCTCTTAATCAACCTTAGTGTCCTCAAGATGGTGTGTGAGTAGTACACCACAAACCTATGGGTCCATGATTAGTACCTAGATGATAATCTCTCTCTCTTGATCTTCAATACAATGATCATCGCATATTTGCTTTGATCCACATGATGTAATTCCTTTTGTGCGGTGCGTTTGTTGGGATCCGATGAATTGTGGGTTTATGTTCAGATTATTCATGATAAATATTTGAGTCTCCTATGAATACTTATATGATTATCATGTGCATGATTATGATAGCTTCGTAATTCTCTCCGATCTATTGAAATAGTTTAGCCAACTAGATCGATACTTTTTCGGGGAGAGAGGTGCGCTGTAGTAGGTTCAACGTGGCAAATTTCTATATCCCATAGATAGAAGGGGAAAAGATGCATCTTTGTGTTGCTGCTACTAAGGATAAAACGATGGGGTTTATTCATATAGCTTGAGTTTACTTTGTCTACATCATGTCATTGTTCTCCATGCATTACTGTGTGTTACTTAATACTCTAGATGCATGCCGGATAGCGGTTGATGAGTAGAGTAATAGTAATAAGTGCAGGCAGGAATTTGCATATTTGTTTATCTACGCGATGCCTATATACACATGATCATTGCCGTGAATATCACAAAACTATCTGCTTTTCTGTCAATTGCCCAACGGTAATTTGTTTACCCACCGTTTGCTATTTTCCATTAGAGATGCCATTAGGGGAAACTATGGCCCCTGGGTCTATTCACAACATATATTAAAAACCTTCAATACCTTGCTGTCATTTACTTGTTATTATTTTATCTTGTTGTCTACAATTATCTACACACCTCACTCGCTTGGAAATAACAACAACAAGAGGATTGACAACCCTCTTCCCCGTGTTGCGTGCAAGTTGTTTATTCTTTTATGTGCAGCCGCAGAAGACATTTGTGGTTGATATTCTTGTTGGTTAAATAAACCTTGGTTTCATAAGTAAGGGAAATACTTACCCACATGGTGCTCTGATAACCCGTTCCTCTTCACGGAAAACCCAACGCAGATCACAATTATCAAGCACCCCAAGAGTTCTATCGGATACCATAGTATGAAAATGTGCAATCAACCCCTATGCATACATCCCCAAGGTCACCAGAATCCGCAAGTTCACGCCATAGCATATATGAAGTGAATCACTTGAATACCCCAGTGTCACTATGGGTATCCGCATGCAAGACATACATCAAGATTTCTCAAACCAAAATATTCAATCCAACATAATGAGATCTTAAAGGGAAAGATTCCATTCATCACAACAAGGTAGCAAGGGAATAACATCATATAATCCAACTACACTAACAATGCCCATGATACATCAAGATTGTTCCATCTCAAGAACAAGAGATAGATAGATAGATAGATACATAGAGAGAGAGAGAGAGGGAGAGGGGGAGAGAGAGATGGAGATTGAACAAATAGCTACTAGTACATAGCCTCACCCTCGTGGGTGAACTACTCCCTCCTCGTCATCGTGTCCGCTGGGATGATGAAGATGGCCATCGGAGATGATTTCCCCTCTCCAACAGGGTAGTCGAAAGGCTCCATTTGGATTTTTTTTATACACAGAGTTGCGGTGGCTGAGCGAAAGTTCTCTCTTTATTTCTGGGGCTTCTAGTATATATAGGATTTTTCAGTGTAGGAATCACGCCAAACGGAGCCACATGGGCCTCCCAAGCCATCATGGTGAGGCCTAGGGGAGCGCCCTGTTGGCTTGTGGCCCACAGGTGGCTCCCCTTTGGTGGTTCTTCGCTCCAATATTGCTTATGTCCTCGAGAAAAAATTATAAAAAAGTTCGGGCGATTCTGAGAAATTTCATTTTCTGCATGGTAATTGTGTTAAAAATAGCATCAGTCCGCGTTAGTTCTAAACAATGAGAAAAGTGCATCAAAGCCATATAAAAAAATTAGACATAGGTGCATATGCCATGAATACTTCATAAATTATCAATACGTTGGAGACGTATCAGGCATCTCCAACGGCAACCTGCAAATTTTGTCCCGCATCCGTCCGCAGACACGGGGGAGGGGGCAGTACATGGACATGGATGCGAGAGGATAACATCCGGTGCAACCTGCATATATTTTGACAACAACTCGAACCAAGCGGATGAAATTCATGCAAACACGACCATATTTCATATAAACTTGACAGATTTCATAGAAACATGGTTGATTTGATTACATTTTGAATATATTTTAACTAAAGAGGTAAGACTATGTGCACGTATGGTCGTGTGGAGCTCCACTCCCACGACTCGGATATGCTACACTAGTCTATGGACGGTCGCGGGCGGATCCTTTTGTCTTCTCCATGTGTGGCAGCATGTTCACGAGACTGTCGAGAGCCTTTGAGGCATATATATGCTTCAGCACAAAGTATGTCTCACTTCCCCATCGCCCGTCGGAGTAGAACCCCCAATTGGTGCTTCAGCGGAGGGGAAGTAGGCACCTCCTCTTCCATGCAGCCCATGCGGGGTCGACAAAAGTCCTTGCAAGAGAAGAACCGGGAAAGACAATGGTTGTGTACACTAGCGTCACCCCGGTGGTGGCCTTCATGGGACCCAAGCGGCGGGTGGCCTCAAGTGTTATAGTTCTCCTCGACGATGGCATCAGGAACGGAGGCACTAGCCACGGACTCATCGCACTCCGCTCAATCGGCTTTATTTCTTTGCGTGCATGGTGCAGCCACACGCACGTCGATGATGGATGGCGCAGTTGCAAGCACGAGAGGCTCGATCGCCATTGTGCTTCCCACCGTGTCGGCATGGAGCAACTCGACACTCCTCATCGATCTGGCTTGGAGCGGTTAGTTACTGAACCATGTGTCAGCTTAGGTCGGCAACTAGCTCCGTCGGGCTAGGCGAGGGAGGCAGAGCACCGAGCTGCCTCGCTCGTGCTCGTATCCGGCAGGCTCGACGGGCCACCCACTCGGCTTTCATGTGATATGTCTCCAACGTATAGATAATTTATGAAGTATTCATGCCATATTCACCTATGTTTACAATTTTTTTATATGTCTTTGATGCACCTTTTGTGATTTACTTAGAACTAACCTGAACTGATGTTGTTTTGAGCAGAATTACCGTGGTGTTGTTTTTTGTTCAGAAAATTAAAGTTCTCACAATCGCCCGACACTTTTTGAGAAATTTTTCTGGATCATATGAGCAATATTGTAGCAAAGAACCATTAGAGGGGAGCCACCTATGGGACACAAGACAACAGGGTGCGCCCACCCCGTGGGCGCCGCCTGATTGCTTGTGGGGCCCGTGTGGCTATCTTTAGCTTGATTCTGACGCCAAAAAAACTATATATACAAAAACCCTCAGAAATAAACAAAGAACTTCCGCTCTGCCGCCGCAACTCTCTATTTTGATGAAAACCCATCACGAGCCTTTCTAGTACCCTTCGAGAGGGGGGAAATCATCTCTCGTGGCAATATTTAGCATCCCGGCGGAGGCCATGACGAGGAGGGGGTAGTCACCCTTGGGCCTCAGGGTATGTAATAGTAGCTATGTTTTTAATCTCTCTCACTCTCTCATGTTATTGAGATGTACCGATCTTGATGTATCACGGGATTTGTTAATATAGTTTGATCATATGGTGTTTGCCCCTTGCTATCTTGTTCTGATGAATTGAATCTTTCCCTTTGAGATCTTGTTACGTTGGATTGAATATTGGATTTAAGAAAAACTCGATGTGTGTCTTGTATGTGCATATCAGTAGTGACAATGGTATATTTTATTGATTGACTTGATATATTTTTTGGCATCAACTTGTGGATTTCGGTGACCTTCGGGTTCTATGCATAGGGGTTGATTGCATGTTTTCATACTACGTTCTCCGATTGAAATATTGGGGTACTCTTTGAAGATCTTTGTGTTGGATTGAATATGATGAATCTAGAATTGTTTGATGCATGTCCTATAATGAACCCGCGGATACATGAGGTGACATTGGAGTATCTAGGTGACATTATGGTTGACTGATTTGTATCATATATAGGTGCTATTATAGTATGAACTCTAGGGTTGTTTGTGACACTTATAGGAATAGCTCAAAAGATTGACCGAAAAGAATAACTTTGAGGTGGTTCTACTACCTACACAAATTTCATCTTATGTTGTTCGCTACTTACAAACTTTGGAGTGCTTCTTTGTTGCACGTTCAGGGATGATCATAGGATTCTGCCATATTAGCATTGCTGGGAGATTACACTAGTGAAAGTATGAACCCTATGCCTTATTTCCAAGCATTTATACAACGTTTTGCTCGCTATTTTCCACGTGCTACGTTTCTGTTTTTATATTTTCATATTACAAAAACCAATATCTACTATCCATATTGCACTTGTATCACCATCTCTTTGGTGAATTAGTGCACCTATACAATTTGCCATTGTATTGGGTGTGTTGGTGGCACCAGAGATTTCTTGTATTTGATTGTAGGGTTTCTTGATATATACCATCTTCATCCTACACCTCCCACGGATTGATAAACCTTCGGTCATCCACTTGAGGAAAATTTGTTGTTGTCATACAAAACTCATCACTTGGAGGCTAGTAGACATCAGTATGCCGGAGAACTGCTCTTCAATGTTGTAGAGGAGATAAAATGGTGAAGGAAAAGATGAGGGAGCGACGGAGGGGTGCGATTCTTGCCCGACGTGTGGCCTCGCTTAAATAGAGGGTTGGCGGCGGGAGGTTGGCCGGCGTTGCGTTCAATGTCGGTCGGCACATGAATGGCCGTGTGACCGGAGTAGGTTTCTCGGATTGCACACGGGTTTAATGGAGGCATTTGAATGCAACGAGGAGGTGCGTTCAGTCGGGCGTGCAGCAGGCGACGCCCTGAACCGGCGGGCCGCTTTAATGGCGGAGGTAGTGAGAGGTTGCGTTCGCCCTAAGCCGCCTTCAAATGCAGGCAGCTGGCGCAAGGCGGGAAGCGCGCCCATGAAGGAGTTTTTGGTGGGCTAGGGTGGTCAGAATCGGGTAAAGTAGCGGTCCGGATTCCCACAAATCTCTCCATGTTTGTCTTCAGTTTGCGGAAGAAATCACGTGTGAACCACTCCGTGGACGGATACAGGACCGTGTTAGATGGCTTCCGCGGTTTAAACTGCACGGTCCGAGCCATTATGGGAGGTTTGCAGGTCTGTCTTGAAAATGCCATAATATTGGAAATAGAAAAATGTATGAAAGATTCCAACTCCTTAGATATAACTTATTTAGCCATTAATTTGTAGTTATATAATGGACAAGGTTATACTCTCTAGATGAATGAGGGACACGGCAAAATCAAGAAGAGAAGAAAACTCTTAACAACAAGTACACAACAGGATGAATGCTAGAGGGGCGGTGGGGTGAAGGGGTGGCGTAAATGCTTGATCGCCCCTACTTCATAAAGGGTGCATGTTGAAATATGGAATGGGTTTTAGGCTCATTCAACAATTTTCAGAAAACATTTAAGGACCCGTGTATATAATATGACTAGGTGATGGAAAGTTTGAGTACCACCTCGCTACTAGAGGAAGAGTTGAACCTCCTTAAAAGGAATTCTCTTTCACATCCTATTCAAGCTTGAGAAGGGAAATGGTTCTCGCACGCTCTTCCTCCGTTGCCATGCGTCGTGCACGTCGTGTTTTGTGAATGAGACGAGCATGAGTTGCGCTTAATTTTTATCAGCTAAGAATTAAGAATACTTAACACACTAGTCATGATCTCAGACATGAGATCATGGGATGTTGTCGACTCAGACATGGTCCAACCTACGTTGATCCATCCCCATCGCGCCCATATATTGAAATTTGTTGGGGAAATATTTCCAACAGAGGCGTCGGCAAAAATCTTAGATGCCACGCAGAACATATCACATATGCGTTGCGTCCACGCGCACTACACACTATCGTTTCACTCTCTGTTGCTACTTGCGACAATCTTATCCCACCCACTGTCTGCACGGTTGTACGGGTGAGCGAGCCTCTGAAACCCCGCCCCTTGCGATAATGTAGGGGAGAGGGGTGATTAGATTTTTGGGCAGAGTCTCCTACGCGACTGCTCACCATCGCTAGTCTACATCCACTACTTCATGTGCATCCTTGTTGCATTGGTCATTAACATGTTTGTCGATGCCCACAAGCTCGCTGCCGAGAAGAAGGCCTCCTACTGCACTACATCAAAAAGTCAGAGTGTGCCTTCCTTTGGTCGGGATCGGACAAGATGACGGGGGCCAAGTGCAAAGTGAACTGGAACATGGCGTGTCGCCCACTGGAATACAGAGGTCTTGGTGTGTTAAACATTGACAAATTCGCAAGGGCTCTATGTGTGAGGTGGACTTGGTCGAGTGGACCGCTCCACACAAGTTATGGGTCGGTTTGCGGAACCCGTGTGATGAAAAAGACCTGGAGTTCTTCTATGCGTCAACAACGATCACGGTGGGGAATGGCGCCAAGACATCATTCTCGGACTCTCCTTGGCGGCATGGTTACAAGCCCACATATTCCGCGCCGCTCGTCTTCATGGCCTCCGCCAGGAAGAATTGGAATGTGCGAGAAGCTCTAAATGGCAACGCATGGATTCTCAACATCAAACCCTCCACCGTTATCTCCACCGACCACATTTGCCAGTTCTTCACCCTTTGGACTATGCTTAACGATGCCCACCTTAATGACCTCGTCGAAGATACCATTGTTTGGAAACACACAATGGGGGGACACTACTCCACAACCTCGGCCTACAAGGCCCAATTCCTTGGCTTGGTCTTCTCCACCATGGAGAAGATGATTTGAAGGGTTTGGGCGTCACCGAAAGCCAAGTTCTTCGTGTGGCTTTCTATCCAGGATTCTGCACCCTTTGTAAATGTCGCCAGACTAGAGAAGAGGGGTTGGCCAAACTGTGGACTCTGCACCCTTTGCAAGCGTGAGCAAGAAAGTGGGCCACACCTACTCTTCAAATGTCGATACACGCTCAGGCTTTGGAACTTGGTCAGGGAGAAGTTTGGACTCCATCACCTTGATGTCTTCACTTGGCACCTCGAGGATTCTATGCTCAACTAGTGGGTTCGCAGGACCCGTTCGGGGGTCCCCAATAGGAAGGCAATGTCTTCTCTCGTCATGCTTGTCTCATGAACGGTGTGGAATGAGAGAAATGCTCGGGTCTTCGGTCACAAGAGTGCCCCACCTCCCATCCTATTAAACAAAATTGATCAAAAGGCAAATCTCTGGATCACCGCAGGGGCAAAGAAACTACGTATCCTTTTCACGCGCGAGTAATCCCGCATGCCATGCACGTGTGTTCCGTTTGTAACAAACATTCCTCCTCTTTTAATCAATATATGAGGCAAATCTTTTGTCTTCGTTTCATTTTTTTATTAATCAAAAAATTGCTAATATACTCAACAGTTCACACACTGTATACATATGCCAACAAGAATTTTGCCTCATTGATTCATTGGTAATTCATTTAACGTGGGGATTGTTGCTAACTCTTTTCTAGGGTTCTTCATATAATAAGAAATACATATATTGATTTGTCACAAAAGGCTTTGACCATCGATTTCCTCATTAATAGTATCTGATATAGTACTACATGATTAAAAGCAAGATCGGGAAATCATCTTAAAAAATCGAATGAGATGAATTTTATGCCACGGGAATTACTAATTGTATTCCTCGCGAAAAGAAAACTACTAACCGTATTTTGGGACGCAAAGTGTATGAACGAATTTTATAAATGGCACCCATCAAGTGGCTGTCAACATATTCCTGACTTCATTCTGCCTATACGATGTGAAGTTTTACACGGTATTTCTACCATCCACAGAAAGGACTAATCACCCAATACAGTCAGTCGCCGTCGCATGCACCTCCCATATCGCTCTCCAGTTGACAAGGCTCGATCAATAATACCATGTACGTACATATTGTGATTTTTCTGCATCTCGGATAGTACATTTGCGATTTAAATCGTAGATTTGTACCACACTTGAGTATATGCTACGGTATAAAATACCAAGGTAATCGTAGGTATGTATTGTCGTAGAGAAAATACAAAGCGTAGTGTACAGAAAACTACAATAATTTTACAAAGAAGATCCAGCTCAGTAGGCTTTCCAAAAATTGAGTTATTAATTGCGAACCCCCGTGAAAAAACTTTCTACCATTACGTTCATGTTGCGTTGGATGAGAAAACTGTTTACTCCCATTGCTAAACAGAAGACATGAAGTTGCACAGCTAAGAATTGAAGAAGAAAATAAGAACTACGTAAATATTTAACAAAGTCCAACTTGAATATTGATTTGACCCTATGATAATAATTTTCTGAACATGTAACAGTTTCTGATGATAGTATTTTCTAAGAACTACAAACTAAGGTCTGGAAAAAACTTTTCCAGAAGAAAAAAGAAGAATCCAATTTTCTATCGTCATTTCCCGTTCACTCGGTCTCATCGGCGACAGCATTCAGGTCAATCTTCGGCTTCTTCCCGCTGCTGGAGGAGGCGGGCTTGCCGGGGAGCGGCGGCACCTTGGACGCGCACCGCGGGCACCGGGGGTCGGCCTCGGCGATGAGCACGTACGTGAGGCAGGACGGGCACGCGGCCACGCGCATGGCCGGGTTCGCTGCGGGGGATGCCGTGCTTGAAGGCGGCGAGCGGCTGCGCTTTCCAAGGGACGGGGACGACGATGAGGTCGACGCGGACGAGGAGGACGACGTGTCCGGCGAGCGGGCTGACCGCGCGGCGGCTGCACGCTGTAGGGCGTCGCGGACCATGTCGAGGGTGCAGACCGCGGCGCACGTGGTGACGGCGGCGGCGGCGGGAGCGGTGGACGCCGTGGGAGGCAGGTTGAGGTCCTGATGGCCGTCCTGGGCTGCCTGGTGGCGATGAGGGGTCAGGAACGTCTTGCCGGACTGCACAAAAACAAGAAACTCACTTTGTTACAATTTGATCGAAACGAAATCAGAGACGGGTACGAGCATGATGAACAAAAACTCTGTAATTCAATCCAACAGAACCAAAAAAATTGATCGTCATGCTCTTAAACCGATCGAAGAACATAATAACCTAACCTAGCAAACTACATGATTCTACGGAATCCATGCATCTCGGACAGGAACCACACGGGGGCGAATTGATTAAGCACCAACCATGCACGCACCCACGTGTAACAACTAACTGGTTCATAGCACATAGACGAACAGGGACCATCTTCTTGAGATCGCAAGAACAGTGCAAGGAAAGAAACGAACGGGCGAAACAGCAGGAGGGGGAGCACTCACCAGCAGATCGAGCCGTCGCTCCCAGCCGGCGGGCACCTTGACCTCGAGGTCGACGACCTCGTCCTCCCCACCGGCGTCGCCGCCGCAACCGCCGAGCAGATCCATGGTCACCATCTCCGGCGCCTTCCCGGCGCCGGCCCTACCCCCCTTCCCCGCCTCCCCGCGGAGCATCCTGGCGATGGAGCTCACCTCCGCCGCCATTCTCCCCTTCCCTTTCTTTTCGGCGGTCCTCTGCTCTGCTTCCTCCTTTTCTGTGTTACTTTGTCGTTCCGCCGAGAGAACGGAGATCGGTGGGGGTGTTTGGCAGGGCGCGGTGGGGCGGCCGTATATATACCGGGAGGCCGCCGGCGCGACGGGCACGCGGGGCCCACGCGCCAGGGAGCGTGGAGGGGGGTAGGGGAGGGCCATTAAGGATCATATATTAATTGCCGTCGTTGGGAAATGGTTGGAAGATTATTAATGCCAATTAACTGCTGGAAACAAATTTGGGGTCGCGGCCGTGTTTAATCCACTCGAATCGAAGGGACGGGATTTGAATTCGTTTCCGTTTAAAGCAGTCATTTACTCCTCGGCATTGCGCACATGAATGGGCTGGATTTAAACCGCGTGGAGGAACCCTTGGGCTGCCGGCTGCAATATCATGCTGGATTTATGCGCATTGATTCGTTGCCATTTACTATATTTGTTTGCCGTTTTATTGTTCATCTAGAAAACAGATGCAACCACTGAATTCATTGGTACCGTATTCAATAGTATCCACCCATCCATATTTTAGCTCACAATTGAGCATTGCCGCGTGGTATAATTCGTATATAATTAATGGAAAAGATTTTTCAGAGTACATAATTCGTATTATTTAAAGTATATCACAACGATTAATGTCTAATTGATTCTGGAAAACTCTTTGATGCGGTGCAAAAAGAAAGTAAATTCGATACTTGTGTACTATATCAGGGCGTGCATTTTTTAAAAAAATTTTGCAAACTCGAGGGTACTGGTATACGGAGTATAGATTTATATTGGATTAAATCGCAACAATTAATTTCTAATCAATTCTAGAGTACAATATCACATGGTGCAAAAATGCAGACTCGAGGATACTACTCCCTCCGTTCCTAAATATAATTTTTTAGAGATTTTTTTAGGAAACTACATACGGATCAAAATGAATGAATCTATACTTTAAAGTATGTCCATATATATATCCGTATGTTGTCTTCTAGTGAGACTTCTAGAAAAAAAATTAGGAACGGAGGCAGTAGCATTTGCAGGATAAAATAATCTTGGATTAATTCGCAACGATTAATGTCTAATCGATTTTGGAGTACCATATGATGTGGTGGAAAAATATGCAAACTCTAGAATACTAGCATCTGGAGTATATATTTATATTTCATTAAATCATAATGATTAATGTCTAATTGATTTTAGAGTACTATATGACGCGGTGCAAAAAAATGCAAATCCAAGGATACTAACATTCGGAGTATAGTAGTACTTAGGGACGAAGCCAACATGCAAGCATAGAAGGGGCAAGTTTGTTCATGGAGAGGGCAAAGTTCATATGAAATAAAAAATTAGCTACAACAACCATTATTATAGTAAAAAAATCAATTTGTTAGTGGGGTGTAGCCCCCCTTGTCCCCCCCCCCCCCCCCCCCGAGAATCGTCCCTGATAGTACTATATGGCGTGGTGCAAAAAAAATGCAGACTCAAGAATACTAGCATACGAATTGTATATTTGTATCGGATTAAATCACACTGATAATATCTAAATGATTCTCGAGTATAATATGATGCGGTGCAAAAAGAATGCAAACTCCAAGGATACTAGCATCTGGAGTATATATTTATATTGGATTAAATCTCAACGTTTAATGTCTAATCGATTCCGGAGTCATATAGCAAAAATAAGGCAAACTCAAGGATATACTAGCAGCCTGATTACATATTTATATTAGATTAAATGGCAATGTTAATGCCTAATCTATTCCAGAGTAATACATGAACGGCAAAACCTAATGCAAACTAGAGGATACTAGCATCTGAAGTCCGACATTTGAAAGAAAAAGAGCCACGGGCGAGCCTCATGCTTCGAACCCAGGCGGGCAAGGCGTAGTCATGCGCTACTAGCCACTCGAGGTTCGCTCTACTCTCGATCTAGTGCCAAATACTCATTTTCTTAATTGCGGGAGAAAACAACATTGAATTATTTGATCTTATAGACAACATAGCATAAATTTCTAGGATATTCACTTGCTACTATATGGCATCACAAAGGTGACTCAAAAGGTGATGGAGGGCTTCGTTCCAAGCAATCGCCCCTTATAGCAGCTATTCTGGATCATGATGCTTCTTCCATGAGTGAGCTTCGATTGATGCACTTGTTGCTCCTATCGTAGGTGCTATTCTTCATACAGTTTTGCCTTATAGTTTTGTGCAGTCTATAGGGATGTTGATAAGAGTTTGGTTTCATGTGTTGTAGTTGATTCCATGAGTGGAAGTGTGATGTTAGTTCTTCTCTTGATATTCACCTCTATATGGCAAGATAGTCTTGAATTCACTATTTAGATTTGACACCTAGAGCTCAGAGCCTCGCCTTAAGATGTGTCCATCGACGTCTTTTGCATACACTGTGTTGGGAACGACAACATCACATATTTTTGTCCCCCAAGTGATAGTGAGATGATTCCAGCCATGAAATTTGTAAGGAATTTCCATGCTTCACATGCTCTTTGCACGGATGTGGAAATCCCTTTGATCTTGGATGTGCAGTAACAATTGAGGTCCAATGTAACCTTTATGGCTAAGATGTTCCTCAACAATAAAGATTGAGCTTATGGAATCCATCTAAATTAGGATTTGATTTCATGTTTATAAAAGATAGTGATGGTTGTAGCGCCAATCTTGTGTTAATGTGTAGTGTCAATGATAATATTGTGTGGTATATTGGAAATTTTTAGAGATGTTATTATGGGTGATGATAATGATTCAACTTGGAGATTCATTGGGTTCTACACTGACCCATGATGGGATTGAAGGGATTGGACACATGAATATGTCAAACAACTTCATCTCGAGCTTGTATTTTCATGACTTGTTATAGGAGGTTTTCACAAGATTATATATGGACACCAGAAAGAGACAATACTGGACTCACAATTGTAATGGAAGCATTCAAAGATTGCTTGTGATTGTGGTCTTGATCACATGGGTTACATTGCTCACTCGTTTATGTCGAGAAGATGATTGATCCAAGATAGGCTAGACACTGAGAGTTTCGGTCCCATCTATTCTAGTCGATTCCAGGAAGTGAGAGTGTCACGTCGTTTCTTCTCGTGACATTCTCCTCGGTATTTTCAATTAGTACGCATAGGTCTCACAAGCTGGCTTGAACATCTTTTATTGGGCGTCCTCTGTTCCTGCCATATCTACAGAATGAAGTATCTTTCCCCTTGACGGTGTTTATGAGATGGTTCTCTCCGTGAAAATTGTAGGTTGGAAGTGTCGTGGTTTTGGTAAAGGTGTGGAAATTCTTTTCTCTTGGATGTTCGATATCAATTGAGGCATGATGGTGTCAGCTTTATGTCGAAAATGTGTCTCGATAAAGGTTGGGCATATGGAATCCATTTGAATTAGGATTGAATTTCTTGGTCAACGTTGATAGTGATGGTTCTAGCGCCGATATTGTGTTAATGCAGAACATCATTGTTGGCAGTGGTAATGACTTAGCTTGGAGATTCATGGGCTTATAGGGTAAGCCAAAATGTGATTGTAGAGATTGCTCATGGGGATATACTAGACAATTTCATCTCAAGCTTCATTTGTCAAGGCTAATTACGGGAGGCAACAATGTATGAATGATCATAATACAAGTATTCCAAGATTTCTTGTTAGATTGTGGCCTTGATCACATATGTTACATTGGAGACCACTTATCTGTAGAAAAGGAGTGACACAAGAGAGGCTGGACATGTCGGTGCACAACAGAGTTATTGCTCCCATCCATGCAAAAAATGTGATTGTTTCGAATATTTTGTTTATAGTGTGCCAAAGAACTAACAAGTGGAATGAGGAAATTTATTCGTAAAAGGAAAGGAGGTACTTCTGTGACTCAAGAGATCCTATCATATGTTTTGCCAGTCTTCAAGATCATAAAGTTGTTTACAAAGGAATATGTGACTAGATGTCACATTGTTGGTGGTGTGATGACTAGAAGTAGAAGATAATGCAATTGTTTGCATGGTTGAAGATGTTGAAGAAAGGGTGAAATAGGTTTAATGATATATATTCTTTTTTACTTGCTATATTAACTAGGTAGCCACAAAGTTTAATTCTAGGCTCAAACTTTGTATGTCCTATAGTGTGCATAGGCAAAGTACAATCTAGACGCTGGACTTCGACAAATCAATTAAGAAAGGTGCATCAATTATAATATTAAGTATAATGGTTGAGGTATAATGTTTCAAACAATAATGCATTTGGAGGGTTTGGAATGAAAATATTATTCATACATGGGATGATCCATGGATACATAAATGTCCTCAATGATATATTTTTACTAGGATATCTACGTAATATGCTTGTTTCTTTTCTAAGAAGGCTCTCATTCAATAATAACAAAGTATATGATTATAATCTACATGAATTAGCGATTGTATGTGGGATGGGAAATTCCCATTGCATCTCCACCCCATTCACTCTAGTTAGCTTAGTGATTTCATGAGTGACCACATTACCATCTTTATCTGTTTCATTACCTTGTTGATCGTTCCAACTATGATATGTTGTACACAGTGCACCATATAGAACGATTATCCCTTAGGCCAATAGGATAGGTCACGACAGAGTAATCATTTTCTAGTATGACTTTGTTAGCCCTGGGTTGCATACCAAGCTTTAATCCTTGCACACATACCCCGACTTCCACCTTTTATGGATCACAACACCTGCCCATTAAAACACCCACCTAGGCAACAACTTTTCCCTCATTCATATGTGCAATAATACAATCATACTAGCGACCATCCTATTTTAGGAACAATGCATCAATGTAATCTTCAACCAATCGAACTTTGGGCTATGGCAGGCTGCTAATCTTCAGATAATATGTTGTTTCAATTGTGAACGAACTATTTGATTCAACTACGGGTAGTTAGGGTGGGTAGCTTATACGTGATCTGTTATGGCTGATTGATCGTATTACTTAGATTCCTTTAATCCACATCTTTGAAGATTTTGGTGCATGACATTTCATATACAAAATTAGGATTATTTTTGTCCAATCAGTTTGCCACTGAATGGGAACACCAACACAGAAGAAAATAAATAGGAATGATGTGCCTAAGGATAAAAAAAATTGTAATCCTATTAAGAGTAAATTTTAGGAGGTTCTACCTTTGGAAACTTATATTTTGGTGTTCAAATCTCCATGAAACTTATTGTGCTTGAGAAGTTTGGCTAATAGACATATCAAGGTGCAAGCAAATTGTTATGTTTGCTCGCATTCTCTGAAGTTATTTGTGGAACTCTAGATTTGAAAAACCTAGTCCACAAAGCTATGTCATGTTATAAAAGAAGTCTCCAACCTTGGGGCATGGAGGACTGCAAAGAATTATAATAGTGGCATCACGGCGGGAACACCGTCAGTTTATCAATAGCGATCACCAACTAGGTCCAAGAGTCAAATTGCCATCCATGTTGGTTGTTCCAATTGTAGTACACTACAAGAAGAAAATGTTGCAAAAAATTTAAAAAATGACATGTTTTTTTTAAGCTCTCGACGGTGGGATAAATCACCCCAGTGACTTTAAATTAACTCATGCACCTAGTGTAGTGAATTACATGGGGATCTCAACAGGGGGGAGAGTGAGCATGCTGATAACCCACAAGTATAGGGGATCGCAACAGTTTTCAAGGGTAGAGTATTCAACCCAAATTTATTGATTCGACACAAGGGGAAGCCAAAGAATATTCTCGAGTATTAGCAGTTGAGTTGTCAATTCAACCACACCTGAAAGACTTAGTATCTGCAGCAAAGTATCAGTAGCAAACTGGTGTGATAGCAACAGTAGTAACAGTAGCAGCAGCGACATTAATAGCGACAGAGTAACAATACTAGCAGTGACAGCAGTAGCGGCAAAGTAACGTAGCAAGGACCAGTAGGAAAAACTCATAGGCATTGGATAGGTGATGGATAATTATGCCGGATGACATTCATCATGCAACAGTTATAACATGGGGAGATATGTAACTAGCTCCAGTTCGTCAATGTAATGTAGGCATGTATTCTGTATGTAGTCATACGTGCTTAGGGAAAAGAAATTGCATGACATCTATTGTCCATCCATCCCGTGGCAGCGGAGTCCTAATGGAAACTACGGGATATTAAGGTTCTCGTTTTAATAGAGAACCAGAATAAAGCATTAGCACTCAGTGAATACATGAACTCCTCATACTATGATCATCACCGGGAGTGGTTCCGGCTATTGTCACTCCGGGGTTGTTGGGTCATAACACATAGTAGGTGACTACAACTTGTATGATAGGATCAAGAACACACATATATTGCAAATTAAAGTCTAAAATAAGGGCAAAAGAGTTTGGAAAAGTAGATACGATGGAGACGTATCACATGCCCTCTATGCGAGCCAACAAAGTCAACAAGTCATCAAGTTACAAGTCTATAGAGAGGCAACAAATACAAAAATGAATTCCCACAGGCTCTCTTTAGTTCGATGTCTCATCATCCCGACATCTGATTTGAATCTTTGAGTCCAACTTGCTAGCTTATACATCTCTAGCGTATCTATATTTTTTATTGTTCCATGCTATTATATTATCAATCTTGTATGCTTATGCATTTATATGTTGTTTTATATCATTTCTGACAACTAACCTATTAACCCAGTGCCCAATGCAAGTTGTTGTTTTTTTGCATGGTTTTGGATTTTCAGGCAAAGATTGTCAAACTAAGTCCAAATGCAACAAAACTTTTTAGAAAAACAATTGGACAAAAATAAGACCTGAAAGCTTCAGAGGGAGACCGGAGGCCTCACGGAGAGGTGGCAAGCCAACATGGCACATCCAGGGGGTGGTCGCTCCCTAATGGCTTGGGACCACCTCCCGCAACCTCCTAACCTAATTATGCCTTCATAAATCCTATTTTATGGAAAAAAACATGAGGGCGCCACCCAAAATACTTTTTCCACCGCTACAAGTCTCCGTTCTGCCGTGATCCCATCTGGAGCTCAGTTGGAGTGCCCTCTCGGAGGGGGGATAAATCTTAGAGGGTCTCTACATCAACATTCCTACTCCCATGGTGATGTGCGAGCAGTTTACCACAGACCTACGGGTCCGTAGTTAGTACCTAGTTGGCTCTCTCTCTCTCTCTCTCCCTCTCTCTCTCTCTCTCTCTCTCTCTCTCTCTCTATATATATATATATATATATATATATATATATACATATATATATATATATATATATATATATATATATATATATATATATATATATTCTTCGGTGCAAAGATCACCGCGATTCCCGCAGTGATCTATCCTATGTAATCCTCATTTGCAGTGTGTTTGTTGTGATTCGGTGAAGAGTGGGTTTATGTTAACATTATTTATGAAAATACATAGAGTCTTCTATGAATTCCCATATGCATGATTATGATAGCTTTGTAATGCTCTCCGATCTATCTATTTGGTTTGGCCAACTAGATTGATTTATCTTCACTTGGAGTGGTGCTTATAATGGGTTCAATCTTACAGTGCTCAATCCGAGTGATAGAAAGGGGCATGAAACATATTGTATTGCTATCATTAAGGACAAAAAGATGGGGTTCATTCATATTAATTGAATTTATTTTGTTTACATCACGTCATCTTGCTTGAACATTACTCTGTTTTTACTTAATACTCTAGATGCATGCTAGATAGCGGTTGATGGAAGGAGTAATAGTAGCAGATGCAGGCAGGAGTCGGTCTACTTGCTTATGGGTGTGATGCCTATATGTGTGATCATTGCCGTGAAAAAATACTGTAGTGCTATGTGCTTTTCTATCAATTATCTACCAATAATTTGTTTACCCATCATATACTTTCTTCGAGAGAGAAGCCTCTAGCGAACACTATGGTCCTCGGGTCTACTCAATCATTAATCCAAAAAATCAAAAATACCTCGCCTCTTTTATTATTTGCAATTATTTTTTATATTTAATATATTTAAATTGTCTATCTATCACTATTTATCGCTCGCAAGTAACGAGTTCAAGGGGATTGACAACCCTCTTGACCGCGTTGGGTGCAAGTGTTTGCTATCTTGTGCATAGGTGCTCGAGAGGGGGACTTGTGTGGTCCTCCTATTGGTTTGATAGCATTGGTTCTCACTGATGAAAATACTTATCTCTACTGTGTTGCATCTCCCCTCCTCTTCGAGGAAAATCCCAACGCAATTTACAAGTAGCAGTAGCGGCTGCCCAAAAAACATGATGAGGATCTATGTTTATGTATCTTTCAAAGTTGAGTCATTGTCATGAGCCACATGCGCGGTGATATGCGTGACATGGGTGACATGGTAGGTTTATCGACATTGCAAAGGAGCTACTACTTCAAGTTTATTGTTCACACATTGGACGCTTACAAAAATTTGTGTGGAAGTTACCTCGATCAATATTTGGTTTGCAATTGAGTCATCTTCAATTTGGATTGTCTCGGCATAATCAACGCTATGAATAATGATGGCCATACCTTTGGCACGACTGCTAATATGGACGGCGAAACCTCGCGAGTAATCTAGAACTATTAATTTTATTGTGTGGAGAAGCAAACATGGTTGCACATGATCTTGTTAAGTGTGCTTTATCATAACAAACTTGTTGCTCACAATGTGAACCACTTTACTTTATCAAGCCACAACGAGTGGATGATGCAACTTTTTTCTTAAAAACTTGATTTTAGAATCCATGGCAACAAAGTCCATCTTGTTTCTTCCTTCGTCATCCTTTTATCTCAATATCTTTTACTTTTCTATTTCTCAACACCATTGCATCACATGCTGACCCCTCCGCATTCGCAAAAAGTTATCGATATTAGTATGGTCCTATCTCTGAGCCATACCTTTTCTCACCGTTGCCACCCAAACCAGTCCTATCCTAGTTGGTCGTATCATCATCCTTCACTAATAGCAAACAAGCAAGTGTACAACATCGCCCGGCATCTCCCATCTTCCCACAACATCTAGGTTGTCATTGAACCACTCACGAACCCTAAGTTGACTTAGTCTAACTATAGTCCTAATACCAATATATGTACAATAGTTGTGTCATGCAATCTTGTCATTTTTAATTTGGAGCAATAGCAGATTTTTACTACCCTGCTAGTTAGAAAGTAGTAGATATTCACGAGAAATCATTTTCCATACATATTCTAGAATACATCCAATCGGTTCCAAAATAGACGGCATAAACTTAAGTTTTTCTCATATTGCTTGTTCTTCGAGTACATTTGGATGCATTTTTAGTGATCTTGTTTCCAATTTTTCCCGTCATATATGTCATCAAGTAATTAATTCTTCATGATGGTTAAAATTTTAGACCCTGATAAGTGTCATATGTGTGACACGAACACATGGTAACTCAAAAGATGGCAAATTTAGTGATGCGAAGATGGCAAATTTAGTTGTCAAGTATGGCAACTTCCTTTTCGTATGATAAGTTTTAGTTTCTTGAGGGTTTGACTTTTCTTTCAAATGCCAACTTTAGTTATAAAAAATGTCACGACCGGATTGTTTCGTGCCACACGTGTATCACTTATTGTTTGAAAAAAATTCAAATCTACTCGTCTATTGTGTGGAAAACCCCCACATAAATACTACATGTTTTGTTGAGGAAATTATTTAGCGGGACCCGTACTTTTAATTACGATCGTGATAACGACCACACGTGTGGAAGGAGCAACAATAGTCCACACGCTCAATAATCATAGTTTGCGCCACGTCACCGCATACATGCACAAGTGTCGAAACTGATGATGTCAACATGAATCTTTTGTCTTTTTAGTTTTTAAAACATTTTATCTCTTAAATAAAAAAGTTGATTGAAAACCATTTTCACCATTAAAACCGTTGTGACGAGGTTTTCGAAACTAGATCTCATATTGATATATTTCGATGACTTTCTTTGTTAAAAATTGTCATGTCTATTGCACATAAATTGCAATCATGATTACACTAAATTTTCCATGATATATTTCAACTACATTTTCTTCTACGTTTAAAATAAACTTTGACATGTTATAAAATGAAAATTAACAAACTAAACTTACGATGATGAATTATTAAAATTTGTCATGATTCATAAAATAATTTTGTCATAGTTCATAAGTAAAAAATAAATATGTCGTCAGTTATTTTTGAAATGCATGGCCACTAGCTCAAATTTATCATGAACCATAAAATAAATTGCCATGATGAATTACTTAAATTTGCCAGGATACATGCATTAAAATCTGCCAGGGTTCATACAAAAAATGTTTTTCATGTTCGAAATATTAGAATTATCATGGTCAAAATACTAAAATTGTCATGATCTATAAACTCAATTTATCATGATGAATTACCAAAAATTGTCATGATCCATGAATTAAATTTGTCGTGGTTAATTACTTAAATTTGTCATGGCCAATTAATAAAAATTACCATAAAAAGTTCTTGAAATACAATGATAGCTTTAAAACTAGAAGAAAAAATTAGATGAAAAATGTCGTGACAACTTTATTGTAAACCCTATGATAACTTGAGTATAAACATGTGGCAATTGTGGTTCAAAAAAGAAGTCGTCGAAACATATCAATACGGGATCCAGTTTTAAAGATCCCGTCGAGACGGATTTAATAAAGAAAACAGATTTTTAATTGGATTTTGTATCTATAAGAGATAAAACATTTTTAAGTCTAAGAAATCAAAAAGATTACGATAATGTCATATGTTTGATGTAACAAGATGAATGATTATAAAGTCGTGTGGACCATATTATTTCGTGTCACATGTATGAACGTTATTATTTGGGTTTAATTATTGTGCCTAACTGTAGGAGGCTCAAAAGTGGAACGTTTTCACATGACATTGATACGCTGCCGAAAATAGACAATGGTAATTTGAAAATTTATAGGAACACCATTATTCATAAGATATTTATTGGGAACGCTATCGAATTCAATGGCGGCAGCTACTCTAGCTTGGAATTTATGAAGGGAAAAGAAACGCAATCGGCCACGGCGCATCTTCTGTTTTAAAGGCTTTCCTCAATATTGCATTTCAATCATAGCTCGCCCGCACCGATCTAATCACGAATTTATGGCGGGAGATTGTTTTCCATAACTACCGAATAGAAAGCCTTTAATAACGGGCCGGGGCAACAACATGTGAGACGAACTTGATTCGCACGCGATCTGGATCGATCCACCCCATCCATCATGAAAACCTTCCACCTAAAAGCCGAGGATTTTTCGTCCGTTTAGTGCTGGATTTTTCTCTCTTAAATTAATGGGGATTCTCCGTAAGCTCGTGCATGCAGTATTAAACACGTTTTGGAAGTTGCTGTTTGGCAGTTTGGGCTAGCTTTTGCATCAACGTACACTTTGGTGATTAAGTGGCCAGTAGCAGTGGTTAGCTGTACTCAACATGCAGATGAAGAATTCTGTCGTCCAATTAATCAGTCCCAACAACTCCAATCAAAGATAATGTACTATGCTCCCTATAACAATAATGTTACTACCTCCGTTCAAGTGTATAGGACATATGCGTAGTTTTAAGTTGTTAATTTAACTAGCTAAATATATATTATATATGATAAAAAATACATATTTAGAAACTATATCCCCACATAAATCTAATGATATATTATTTATTACATATAATACATATTTAAGTAGTTAAATTAACGATCTAGAACTACATTTTCATGGCATGCCCTATACATCTGGACGGAGTACTTGCAAACGCTATACTCCCTTGTTCATGTGCATAGGTCATCTAATAAAAAAATATTATTTCATTATTAATATTTAAATTTAACATTAATAATGGAATACTAAATACTCTTTCCATCACAGTTTGAAACACACGGTTAAATTTACATGTGTTTTCATAATAGCTAAGATTTAATGTGCGTGACATTTACTCCTAGCTAATTAGTATACTACTAGTACTCAGACCATGGTTAATAGTATAGCCAACTGCTGGCTATAAGCAGTCTTATAGTTCACCTTATAGCTAGCTTGTACAATAGTTAGCTATAAAAGAGTACTACTTTTATCATATATGGCCCACGTTTCATTCTCACAAAGCACCTAGGAGCACGTGCTAGAGCTGGCTCTTCACGAAGAGCCCGCTTCCCTTCTCTCTCCTCTTCTCTCTCATCCAACTCAGCAGAAATATAGTATTTTAATCCTTACAGCCTGCTGACTGTACCTTATTGTACTTGCTCTCATAGCTGCATGTATAGTGTGAATCGGTCTCCACACAGCTACATGTATGAGGAAGAATGACTCGTTTACTCGTGAAGGGGTTAACTGCATATTAAATTCTCAGTTATTAGGCGCCTTGGTATTAATATGTTGCTAGTTTTTAGTCATTAGCAAAAGAACTGAGCCAATTGCAAATCATCTTGGTCCCAACAATTTTGAATGTATGCCTTCTAAACTACTCCGTATGATGGAGGGAGTAATATTAATGATCACGCCGTTGCTGCCTGCAATCGGTCACATGGGGTTTGGGTGAGCTCTGACCGGCCTCATGGGCCGCAATGTATGCTAAGGGGCGTTCATGGTGTGTGTGGCTCAGGCCGACGACGACCTTGGGTGTATGGCGATGAGGGGATGTGCATGTGTCCTCCTGCTGGCATCGGAGGGTCGTGATCTAGCTTCTCCAAGGTTCCGGTGAGCGACACGCGGGGCTTGTTGGTTGTCGACTATAGTGATTGTTGCACGCATGACTATGGTGGCTCTAGCCTATGGTTCATGCTTGGGCAAGGCAAATTTGGGCGTGAGGTGGGTCGGGGTTGTCGCTCGAGATGGGTGTTGGGCTTGGTTCGGGTGATACCAGCGGGTGATGTTCCTCTCCTCGCAGGCGTGGTGGGCGTCGTCACCGGTTGTGGTGTGTCTACGCCATTGGATAAGTCGATATCGATGGCCACAAGTTTTGCATCGTTTGAGCTATCCCGGACCTAGGTCAGAGGGCTAGGGTTGTGGCCTGCTCAATGGCGGGCGACAATAGTCATTGGGTTGCATCCTTCTGTCCATTGGGACTGGCTGGAGATTCATGTTGGGGAACGTCGCATGGGAAACAAAAAATTTCCTACGCGCACGAAGACCTATCATGGTGATGTCCATCTACGAGAGAGGATGAGTGATCTACGTACCCACGTAGACCGTACAGCAGAAGCGTTAGAGAACGCGGTTGATGTAGTGGAACGTCCTCACATCCCTCGATCCGCCCCGCGAACTATCCCGCGATCACTCCCACGATCTAGTACCGAACGGACGGCACCTCCGCGTTCAGCACACGTACAGCTCGACGATGATCTCGGCCTTCTTGATCCAGCAAGAGAGACGGAGAGGTAGAAGAGTTCTCCGGCAGCGTGACGGTGCTCCGGAGGTTGGTGATGACCTTGTCTCAGCAGGGCTCCGCCCGAGCTCCGCAGAAACGCGATCTAGAGGAAAAACCGTGGAGGTATGTGGTCGGGCAGCCGTGGAAAAATCGTCTCAAATCTGCCCTAAAACCTCCGTATATATAGGTGGGAGGGAGGGGGCCTTGCCTTGGTGTCCAAGGACCCTCAAGGGGGTCGGCCGAGCCAAGGGGGAGGACTCCCCCCCCCAAACCGAGTTGGACTAGGTTTGGTGGGAGGGAGTCCTCCTCCCTTCCCACCTCCTCCCTTTTTTTTCTTTTCCTCTTGATTTTTCTTCTCTTGGCGCATAGACCACTTGTGGGCTGTCCCACCAGCCCACTAAGGGCTGGTGTGTCTCCCCCAAGGCCTATGGGCTTCCCCGGGGTGGGTTGCCCCCCCCCCCCCCGGTGAACTCCCGGAACCCATTCGTCATTCCCGGTACATTCCCGGTAACTCCGAAAACCTTCCGGTAATCAAATGAGGTCATCCTATATATCAATCTTCGTTTCCGGACCATTCCGGAAACCCTCGTGACGTCCGTGATCTCATCCGGGACTCCGAACAACCTTCGGTAACCAACCATATAACTCAAATACGTATAAAACAACGTCGAACCTTAAGTGTGCAGACCCTGCGGGTTCGAGAACTATGTAGACATGACCCGAGAGACTCCTCGGTCAATATCCAATAGCGGGACCTGGATGCCCATATTGGATCCTACATATTCTACGAAGATCTTATCGTTTGAACCTCAGTGCCAAGGATTCGTATAATCCCGTATGTCATTCCCTTTGTCCTTCGGTATGTTACTTGCCCGAGATTTGATCGTCAGTATCCGCATACCTATTTCAATCTCGTTTACCGGCAAGTCTCTTTACTCGTTCCGTAATACAAGATCCCGCAACTTACACTAAGTTACATTGCTTGCAAGGCTTGTGTGTGATGTTGTATTACCGAGTGGGCCCCGAGATACCTCTCCGTCACACGGAGTGACAAATCCCAGTCTTGATCCATACTAACTCAACCAACACCTTCGGAGATACCTGTAGAGCATCTTTATAGTCACCCAGTTACGTTGCGACGTTTGATACACACAAAGCATTCCTCCGGTGTCAGTGAGTTATATGATCTCATGGTCATAGGAATAAATACTTGACACGCAGAAAACAGTAGCAACAAAAATGACACGATCAACATGCTACGTCTATTAGTTTGGGTCTAGTCCATCACGTGATTCTCCCAATGACGTGATCCAGTTATCAAGCAACAACACCTTGTTCATAATCAGAAGACACTGACTATCATCGATCAACTGGCTAGCCAACTAGAGGCATGCTAGGGATGGTATTTTGTCTATGTATCCACACATGTAAATGAGTCTTCATTCAATACAATTATAGCATGGATAATAAACTATTATCTTGATACAGGAATTATAATAATAACTATATTTATTATTGCCTCTAGGGCATAATTCCAACAGTCTCCCACTTGCACTAGAGTCAATAATCTAGCCTTCACATCACCATGCGAATTACATTGTAATAAATCTAACACCCATACAGTTCTGGTGTCGATCATGTTTTGGCCGTGGAAGAGGTTTAGTCAGCGGGTCTGCTAGATTCAGATCCGTGTGCACTTTGCATATATTTACGTCCTCTTCCTCGACGTAGTCGCGGATGAGGTTGAAGCGTCGTTTGATGTGTCTGGTCTTCTTGTGAAACCGTGGTTCCTTTGCTAAGGCAATGGCACCCGTGTTGTCACAGAACAAGGTTATTGGATCCAGTGCACTTGGCACCACTCCAAGATCCGTCATGAACTGCTTCATCCAGACACCCTCCTTAGCCGCCTCCGAGGCAGCCATGTACTCCGCTTCACATGTAGAATCTGCTACGACGCTTTGCTTGGAACTGCACCAGCTTACTGCACCCCCATTAAGAATAAATACGTATCCGGTTTGCGACTTAGAGTCGTCCGGATCTGTGTCAAAGCTTGCATCGACGTAACCTTTTACGGCGAGTTCTTCGTCACCTCCATATACGAGAAACATCTCCTTAGTCCTTTTCAGGTACTTCAGGATATTCTTGACCGCTGTCCAGTGATCCACTCCTGGATTACTCTGGAACCTACCTGCCATACTTATGGCCAGGCTAACATCCGGTCTCGTGCACAACATCGCATACATGATAGAACCTATGGCTGAAGCATAGGGGACGGAGCGCATATGCTCTCTATCTTCATCAGTTGCTGGGCACTGAGTCTTACTCAATCTCGTACCTTGTAAAACTGGCAAGAACCCTTTCTTGGACTGTTCCATTTTGAACCTCTTCAAAACTTTATCAAGGTATGTGCTTTGTGAAAGTCCTATCAGGCGTTTTGATCTATCCCTATAGATCTTAATGCCTAGAATGTAAGCAGCTTCTCCTAGGTCCTTCATAGAGAAACTTTTATTCAAGTAACCTTTTATGCTCTCCAAAAGCTCCACGTCGTTTCCAATCAGTAATATGTCATCCACATATAATATTAGAAACGCCACAGAGCTCCCACTCACTTTCTTGTAAATACAAGATTCTCCAACCACTTGTATAAACCCAAATGCTTTGATCACCTCATCAAAGCGTTTGTTCCAACTCCGAGATGCTTGCACCAGTCCATAAATGGATCGCTGGAGCTTGCACACCTTGTTAGCATTCTTAGGATCGACAAAACCTTCGGGCTGCATCATATACAACTCTTCCTTAAGGAAACCGTTAAGGAACGCCGTTTTGACATCCATCTGCCAGATTTCATAATCGAAAAATGCAGCTATTGCTAACATGATTCTAACGGACTTAAGCATCGCTACGGGTGAGAAAGTCTCATCGTAGTCAACTCCTGGAACTTGTGAAAAAACCCTTTGCCACAAGTCGAGCTTTATAAACGGTCACATTACCGTCAGCGTCCGTCTTCTTCTTAAAGATCCATTTGTTCTGAATAGCCTTGCGGCCCTCAGGTAGTATCTCCAAAGTCCACACTTTGTTCTCATACATGGATCCTATCTCGGATTTCATGGCTTCTAGCCATTTGTTGGAATCTGGGCCCACCATTGCTTTTTCATAATTTGCAGGTTCTTTGTTGTCTAACAACATGATTGATAAGACGGGATTACCGTACCACTCTGGAGCAGCGCGTGATCTCGTCGACCTGCGTGGTTCAACAGAAACTTGAACTAGAGTTTCATGATCATCATCATTAACTTCCTCCTCAACCGGCGTCGCAACGACAGAGGTTTCCCCTTGCCCTGCGCCACCATCCAGAGGGATGAGAGGTTCGACAACCTCGTCAAGTTCTATCTTCCTCCCACTCAATTCTCTCGAGAGAAACTCCTTCTCAAGAAAAGCTCCGTTTTTAGCAACAAACACTTTGCCCTCGGATTTGAGATAGAAGGTGTACCCAACTGTCTCTTTTGGGTAACCTATGAAGACGCACTTTTCCGCTTTGGGTTCCAGCTTTTCAGGCTGAAGCTTTTTGACATAAGCATCACATCCCCAAACTTTAAGAAACGACAACTTTGGCCTCTTGCCATACCACAGTTCGTATGGTGTCGTCTCAACGGATTTTGATGGTGCCCTATTTAAAGTGAATGCAGTTGTTTCTAATGCATAACCCCAAAATGATAACGGCAAATCAGTAAGAGACATCATAGATCGCACCATCTCTAACAAAGTACGATTACGACGTTCGGACACACCATTATGCTGTGGTGTTCCAGGCGGTGTTAACTGTGAAACAATTCCACATTGTCTTAAGTGAGCACCAAATTCGAAACTCAGATATTCACCCCCACAATCAGACCGTAGGAACTTGATCTTCTTGTTACGATGATTTTCCACTTCACTCTGAAATTGCTTGAACTTTTCAAATGTTTCACACTTGTGCTTCATCAAGTAGACATAGCCATACCTACTTAAATCGTCAGTGAAGGTGAGAAAATAACGATATCCGCCGCGTGCCTCCACGCTCATCGGACCACAGACATCGGTATGTATGATTTCCAATAAGTCACTTGCACGCTCCATTGTTCCGGAGAACGGAGTCTTAGTCATCTTGCCCATGAGGCATGGTTCGCACGTGTCAAGTGAATCAAAGTCAAGTGACTCCAAAAGTCCATCAGCATGGAGTTTCTTCATGCGCTTTACACCAATATGACCTAAGCGGCAGTGCCACAAAAATATGGCGCTATCATTGTTTACTCTAACTCTTTTGGTCTCAATGTTATGTATATGCGTATCGCTATCAAGATTCAATATGAACAATCCTCTCACATTCGGTGCATGACCATAAAAGATGTTACTCATAGAAATAGAACAACCATTATTCTCTGACTTAAAAGAGTAACCGTCTCGCAATAAACAAGATCCAGATATAATGTTCATGCTCAACGCAGGCACTAAATAACAATGATTTAAGTTCATCACTAATCCCGACGGTAGCTGAAGTGACACTGTGCCGACGGCGATTGCATCAACCTTGGAACCATTTCATACGCGCATCGTCACTTCATCTTTCGCTAGCCTTCGCCTATTCCGCAGTTCCTGTTTCGAGTTGCAAATATGAGCAACAGAACCGGTATCGGATACCCAGGCACTACTACGAGAGCCGGTTAAGTACACATCAATAACATGTATATCAAATATACCTGATTTTTCTTTGCCCGCCTTCTTATCTGCCAGATACTTGGGGCAATTGCGCTTCCAGTGACCCATACCCTTGCAATAGAAACACTCTGTTTCAGGCTTAGGTCCAGCTTTGGGTTTCTTCGGCGGATTGGCAACAGGCTTGCCGCTCTTCTTCGAATTGCCCTTCTTGCCTTTGCCGTTTCTCTTGAAACTAGTGGTCTTATTCACCATCAACACTTGATGCTCTTTACAGAGTTCAGACTCTGCGACTTTCAACATCGCAAACAACTCGCCTGGAGACTTGTTCATCCCTTGCATGTTGTAGTTCAACACAAAGCCTTTGTAGCTTGGCGGCAGTGATTGAAGGATTCTGTCAGTGATAGCTTCTTGCGGGATTTCAATCCCTAGTTCAGCTAGACGGTTTGAGTACCCAGACATTTTGAGCACATGTTCACTGACAGACGAGTTTTCCTCCATCTTGCAAGCATAGAATTTATCGGAGGTCTCATACCTCTCGATCTGGGCGTTCTTCTGAAAGATAAACTCCAACTCCTGGAACATCTCAAATGCTCCATGACGCTCAAAGCGACGTTGAAGTCCCGGTTCTAAGCCATACAAGACTGCACATTGAACTATTGAGTAGTCCTCCTTACGTGCTAACCAAGCGTTCTTAACATCCTGATCAGCCGTAGCGGGTGGTTCATCTCCTAGCGCAGCATTAAGGACATAATCCTTCTTCCCAGCTTGCAAGATTAGCTTAAGATTACGAGCCCAGTCTACAAAGTTGCTTCCATCATCTTTCAACTTAGCTTTCTCTAGGAACGTATTAAAATTCAGGATGACTGTCGCGTGAGCCATGATCTACAACACAAATATATTCAAAGTGGACTTTAGACTATGTTCAAGATAATTAGAGTTCAACTTAATCAAATTATATGCTAAACTCCCACTCAAAAAGTACATCTCTCTAGTCATTTGAGTGGTTCATGATCCACTTACACTATCCCAAGTCCGATCATCACGTGAGTTGAGTATAGTTTCAGTGGTAAGCGTCCCTATGCTAATCATATCAACTATATGATTCATGATCGACCTTTCGGTCTCATGTGTTCCGAGGCCATGTCTGCACATGCTAGGCTCATCAAGCTTAACCCGAGTGTTCCGCGTGTGCAACTGTTTTGCACCCGTTGTATGTGAACGTTGAGTCTATCACACCCGATCATCACGTGGTGTCTCGAAACGACGAACTGTAGCAACGGTGCACAGTCGGGGAGAACACAATTTCGTCTTGAAATTTTAGTGAGAGATCACCTCATAATGCTACCGTCGTTCTAAGAAAAATAAGGTGCATAAAAGGATTAACATCACATGCAATTCATAAGTGACATGATATGGCGATCATCACGTGCTTCTTGATCTCCATCACCAAAGCACCGGCACGATCTTCTTGTCACCGGCGCCACACCATGATCATCCATCAACGTGTTGCCTTCGGGGTTGTCGTGCTACTTATGCTATTACTACTAAAGCTACATCCTAGCAAAATAGTAAACGCATCTGCAAGCACAAACGTTAGTATAATGACAACCCTATGGCTCCTGCCGGTTGCCGTACCATCGACGTGCAAGTCGATATTTCTATTACAACTTGATCATCTCATACATCCAATATATCACATCACATCGTTGGCCATATCACATCACAATCATACCCTGCAAAAACAAGTTAGACGTCCTCTAATTTTGTTGTTGCATGTTTTACGTGGTGACCAAGGGTATCTAGTAGGATCGCATCTTACTTACGCAAACACCACAACGGAGATATATGAGTTGCTATTTAACCTCATCCAAGGACCTCCTCGGTCAAATCCGATTCAACTAAAGTTGGAGAAACCGTCACTTGCCAGTCATCTTTGAGCAAAGGGGGTTACTCGTAACGATGAAACCAGTCTCTCGTAAGCGTACGAGTAATGTCGGTCCAAGCGGCTTTAATCCAACAATACCGCGGAATCAAGAAAAGACTAAGGAGGGCAGCAAAACGCACATCACCGCCCACAAAAACTTTTGTGTTCTACTCGAGAATACATCTACGCATGAACCTAGATCATGATGCCACTGTTGGGGAACGTCGCATGGGAAACAAAAATTTTCCTACGCGCACGAAGACCTATCATGGTGATGTCCATCTACGAGAGAGGATGAGTGATCTACGTACCCTCGTAGACCGTACAGCAGAAGCGTTAGAGAACGCGGTTGATGTAGTGGAATGTCCTCACGTCCCTCGATCCGCCCCGCGAACTATCCCGCGATCACTCCGCGGTTGATGTAGTACCGAACGGACGGCACCTCCGCGTTCAGCACACGTACAGCTCGACGATGATCTCGGCCTTCTTGATCCAGCAAGAGAGACGGAGAGGTAGAAGAGTTCTCCGGCAGCGTGACGGTGCTCCGGAGGTTGGTGATGACCTTGTATCAGCAGGGCTCCGCCCGAGCTCCGCAGAAACGCGATCTAGAGGAAAAACCGTGGAGGTATGTGGTCGGGCAGCCGTGGAAAAATCGTCTCAAATCTGCCCTAAAACCTCCATATATATAGGTGGGAGGGAGGGGGCCTTGCCTTGGGGTCCAAGGACCATCAAGGGGGTCGGCCGAGCCAAGGGGGAGGACTCTCCCCCCCCCCCCAAACCGAGTTGGACTAGGTTTGGTGGGAGGGAGTCCTCCTCCCTTCCCACCTCCTCCTTTTTTTTTCTTTTCCTCTTGATTTTTCTTCTCTTGGCGCATAGACCACTTGTGGGCTGTCCCACCAGCCCACTAAGGGCTGGTGTGTCTCCCCCAAGGCCTATGGGCTTCCCCGGGGTGGGTTGCCCCCCCCCCCCCCGGTGAACTCCCGGAACCCATTCGTCATTCCCGGTACATTCCCGGTAACTCCGAAAACCTTCCGGTAATCAAATGAGGTCAACCTATATATCAATCTTCGTTTCCGGACCATTCCGGAAACCCTCGTGACGTCCGTGATCTCATCCGGGACTCCGAACAACATTCGTTAACCAACCATATAACTCAAATACGCATAAAACAACGTCGAACCTTAAGTGTGCAGACCCTGCGGGTTCGAGAACTATGTAGACATGACCCGAGAGACTCCTCGGTCAATATCCAATAGCGGGACCTGGATGCCCATATTGGATCCTACATATTCTACGAAGATCTTATCGTTTGAACCTCAGTGCCAAGGATTCGTATAATCCCGTATGTCATTCCCTTTGTCCTTCGGTATGTTACTTGCCCGAGATTTGATCGTCAGTATCCGCATACCTATTTCAATCTCGTTTACCGGCAAGTCTCTTTACTAGTTCCGTAATACAAGATCCCGCAACTTACACTAAGTTACATTGCTTGCAAGGCTTGTGTGTGATGTTGTATTACCGAGTGGGCCCCGAGATACCTCTCCGTCACACGGAGTGACAAATCCCAGTCTTGATCCATACTAACTCAACCAACACCTTCGGAGATACCTGTAGAGCATCTTTATAGTCACCCAGTTACGTTGCGACGTTTGATACACACAAAGCATTCCTCCGGTGTCAGTGAGTTATATAATCTCATGGTCATAGGAATAAATACTTGACACGCAGAAAACAGTAGCAACAAAAATGACACGATCAACATGCTACGTCTATTAGTTTGGGTCTAGTCCATCACGTGATTCTCCCAATGACGTGATCCAGTTATCAAGCAACAACACCTTGTTCATAATCAGAAGACACTGACTATCATCGATCAACTGGCTAGCCAACTAGAGGCATGCTAGGGATGGTGTTTTGTTTATATATCCACACATGTAAATGAGTCTTCATTCAATACAATTATAGCATGGATAATAAACTATTATCTTGATACAGGAATTATAATAATAACTATATTTATTATTGCCTCTAGGGCATAATTCCAACAATTCATGTGTCGGCTCTCCTAGCGTGGGGCTAGGAGTGGAAGGTGGTGCCTTCTACTCATCCTACCGGGCATGGTGTGTGAGGACAATTTTTTGGTTTTAACCTAAAAGCTTAACAAAATACGGATCTGACCTCAGATTCAAAAAAATAATCCAATCTAACCTCTTTACGTGACGCCAACAACCCTAGCGTCCGCGTAGCACGGGAGACGCCAGGGACCATGACGTTTGGCTTGTGTCCGCTCGATCCCCCCCTCTGTTGACCGACTGATGTGGCAAACGGCCAGGCGCTAGGGACCCTGGCGCCTGGTCGCCAGACCCACACGCCGCGCACCTTGGTGTCTCGCTCAGGTAACTTAGCCAGCGCTCGGGCCCGCCCCATCCAGCCATCTTCTTCCTCCTCCTTCAACAGAACAAATCTCTCTCGCCCCCTCTTCCCCCTCACCCCCCTTGATATACTCCCCTCCTCCACCAAAATCCATAGATCCGATCCCCCCAAGCTTCCTTGAGGTAATCTCCCCCAATCCCTCCATTTTTTTGTTTTAACATCTTATTTTGAAAGTATTTTTGAATATTAGGTTATGTTAGATTAGATGATTTTGTCTTAGTATTAGGGATTGTTTTGTAGTTGTTAGATGATATAGTTGTGTAGTTCTTATATGATAAATTTTTTGTGTAGTTGAATATGTTAGGCAGATTTTATTTTGGCCTTTGGGTCATTTTATTTTTTGTGTAGTTCAATATGTTAGATGATATAGTCGTGTAGGTGTTAGATGATAATTTTTTGTGTAGTTCAATATGTTAGGCAGATTTTATTTTGGCCTTTGGGTCATTTTTATTTTTTTGTGTAGTTGGATATGTTAGATGATAAAGTTTAATATGAGGCTTTTTTTAATATGTTGGAAGATGATATAGATGGATGTATTGTTGGATTTTTTTTTAATATGTTGGACGATGGTATAGATGGACATATTGTTGGCATTTTTTTTCAAAAGAGATGATGAAATTTGATGTATTTTATTTTTTGTTAGGATGGTGGATGATGATGGCCCTTGGTATGATGGGTTAATCGAAGAGTTTGACAAAGAGCACCGTGTTCGTGCCATTGAGAATCATATGGTAAGAAGACTTAAGCGAAGACTTATCAATTATTCGTGTTTTTCATGTGTGTTTGTCGTACTGATATGAAGCTCATATTCTTTGCAGCATGTAGTAGCTATGCGCATGAGGGGTCATGGTGCGAATGACTTTCCATACGACGTGCGATACGAGCCATACATTGCAAGATTGGGTCTTCTGCCCTTTGTGTTGCAATTCAAGTGAACCCCACCACTGGTGAACCATGCATCACTCACCACATTTACGATTCGTTGGAGGCCCGAGACACACTCTTTCCACCTTGCGTGTGGGGAGATGACGATGACCCTAGAGGACATGGCCATGATAAGCGGCCTTCCTATCAATGACTTAGCTGTTACGGGTCATGTCAACGTCGTTAACTAGCGAGCTCGGATTGGTGATTTAATTGGTGTTCAGCCCCCTCTCCCTCTGTTAGGCAAGGCTGATAGCTCGAAAGTGAAGCATTCATGGCTAAAAGAAGTCAAAGAGCAAACAATCTGTGCCCTACGGATGCCGATGAGATGGTTGTGCAGCAGTATGCACGGGCCTATCTTTGGTATGTGCAACCAAAGTGGTCTTCACAAACGCAACTCGGAACTCAGCCCTCTCGATGTATTTAGAGCTACTCACGGACTGTGACACTCAGTATAGCTGGGGTTCAACAGCACTAGCATACTTGTATTGTCAGGTAAGAGCTATCTGCAGACTGATATGTTTGCCGCCATCACCGCTATTACCAAATGTGAGCATGGCCAATGATACTTACTAGGCCTCTCGCACTGGCACCACCGTGGCTGGAGGTGCACCTCAAACGCGACACCACCATATGAATGACCGTCTCGTGTTGTCCCACCTGGCTTATCGATTTGATATTTCATTTCATCTATGTCGAATGTGATAATTTGTTGTTGCGAAGACTTGATTACTTGTAACTGAAGCAATTCACCAACCTTCGCTGGATAATCCATTTTGTGACCCTATCCAGTTGGCACTCTCTTCCGAGTGACTCTAAAAGTACTCATTAAGCTTGAAGAAGGTATACTCCACTATTGTTGTCACCGGTAATGAACGGGCACCCTTGAGCACGTTGTTGAAACATTCAACCAAGTTGCTCATCATGTCGCCATACCGTCTTCCTCCATCATCATGAGCACGTGCCCACTTGTGCTTCTCGCTAAAATTCCTGGCTAAGAATTCTTTTCCCCCGTCGTTCACCGCTGCAAAGATTTTGTTGTACCGAGCATCGAAAGCTTGGGTGGTGAAGGCCACATATACATGGGTAAGATATTTACTGAACTCCTTGCTCTTACATGCCCGGTAAAAGTTGGCCACAAAATACCTGATGCAACATCTGTGGTGAAGCTTTGGAAATCCTGGAATAACAATGTCCACTGCCTTGAGTATGCCATGGTGCCGGTCCGATATGATGCATACCTCCCTATCAACAATCACCTTATGCCTCACATGACCCATGAACCACTCCTAGTTGTCTTGGTGCTCGGAAGACACCAAAGAAAATGCAACTGGCAACACATTGTCGTTCGACGAGTGGGCCATTGCTACCACTGGTGTGTCCTTGTATCTACCTGTCAAGAAGGTGCCATCTACAGACAAGACGGTATGACAATGCTTAAATGGTTCCACACATTGTCCATAACTCCAGAAAGCATGGTGGAACACTCTGTGGTTATCACCGATGACATGATACATGCCGGGTTCCTATGCGCAATCGCTCCCAACAATCTGGGGAGTCGGTTGTATGCTTCTTCCTAACCACCATACAACATCCTAATAGCATTTTCCTTGGCCCTCCATGCCTTCCCATACTTGAATTCATAATTATATAGTTTCTTCGTCGTCCTCATGAGAAACCTCACTTTGCCAGTGAGATCAACATCTATGTCTTATAAATTTGTATCCGAGGTACTCAGACTGAGCTGACGGGGTGTCGTACGATCACGTTTCTTTGGTCGTGTGCAAAAATGAGTGGGAACACAACTTCTTAACACCCATTCTTCGTTTTCTTCTAACTTTCTTGCACGAACCTTCCATGGATATCCTTCATCTCCTTTCTCACACTTCATGGTGAACCGCAATTTATGTCGAAGTGCTCAACATAAAATGGAGTGTGGTTCCAAATGGAATAGTCATACAACCAACCCTTCATGGCAGCCAAAGTTGGGAACTTCACTCCTTTCTTCAAATAAGAATTCTCGTCCTCCTCCTCATCCCTTGGTTCGCCTGGATCGGGGCAAGGTGTTGTCTCAATCGCCGTCTTCCTCATGCCACCATCAACTACGGCTTCATGGGCTAGGTTGATATCTCGAAACAAGTGAGTTCTTTTTTCCAAGCCGATCAACTCAAAGTAAATTTGGTTTTCCTCCTTCGTGAATCCATCCTCGTCCAATTCTTCCTGAGGACCTTCGTCATCTAAGTCATACCCATATAGACGCCTAAAAGGTAACTCACGATCCATCTCCTTTTTTGCTATGTACGCATCCAAGTCACCAACATAAATACCATGAAACCCTTCCTCTACCTCATCGAAATCACTATCAACATCAGCACCACCATCCTTTTGAATTACTTTCTCACTAGCAATCACATCAACTTCATTTGCTTGGCTGGTTGGTGGTGTGCTACAAGCATTATGGGCATGCAATTCAACCTCACTTTCTTTGCTAGTTGGTGGTTCGCTATAAGCACCGGAGGCATCAATCATAATCCTTTGCTCAACAAAAGGCACACTTGTCCTCCCGGTCATTGGTGAAGAGATAAACTGGTTCAAGTCAATTTCAGCCCGAGGAGGTTCAACCTTGGTGGCAAACAATTCAAGTGACTTGTCTTCTGTTTGGTCAACTTTTTCGTTGTACACATCCCAATGCAAGTCAGAGGTGATAGGCATACTTTTCAAGCGAGATTTGGCTCCAACTCCAACATCATACTTTCATATTAACTTAACACCATCACTGGGGTCCATCCACTCTAAGACATGTCTCACTTTTGCAACAAGCTCATCATATCTAGGGCTTGTATAAAAAACAATGGCTTCCTCATCCCCGAGAGCATTGTTAGTCAAACATGCCTCCTTGTCCATATAATGAACATTAACAAGTCTCCCCATCTAAAAACAACAATAATTAATTAAAGACATGCATTATACCCACATCGTATCACCACTAAATTATCAATGATGTTCAAAAAATGACATTGATTAAGATACACTAATGCATGTTTATCCTAAAATGCAATTAACTCTAAACCACAAACTATCTACTCATGAAGCAAATATTTCTACTACACCTAGCTCATCCATATTACCAAAGATAAACACGATACTAAAACACACCAAAATTAGGGGGAAATCATGAACTAGGGTTTCTCCAAGATGTAAAAACCCTATCAAAATAAAAAGATTTAGGCAAATAAAATTGGATGATTCAAGGGAGATTACCACAAGGAACAAAGTGATGGAAAGATCCACCCAAGGGAACCACCTTTTGGAGAGGATTTGAGGGGGGGCTTGAGGGTTGGAGAGAGGGGAAAAGGAGACTGAGAGGAGAAAGCTCGGGCTGGATTGGGGAGAGCGAGTGGGGTGGGTCCCACCCATTCGGGTTGTGTAAGTTACCCGGAACACACGCCAGGGTGCGCGTCATTTGGGTTTGGAGACCAGACGCGAGGCACCCTGGCGGCTGGCCCTTTGCCACGTCAGTCGGTCAACGTAGGGTGGGGGATCGAGCGGGCTCGTACCAGATGTCATGGTCCCTAGCATCTCCCGTGCAATCCAGACGCCAGGGATGTTGGCGTCACGTAAAGAGCTTAGATTTGAAAATGTTTTAAAAGTTAGGTCAGATCTGGATTTTCTTAGCCCTATAGGTCAAAACAGAAAAAATGTCTGTGTGTGATGAAGTGGACTGTTACTAGTGTCTTATGATTTGGATTCCTCGGCGGTGGCTCCGGATGACAGTCTGCATGGTTGGCTCTCTAGTGGGCATCATAAATGCGGTGGTGGCTATGTATCTTGGACGTCTGGGCGGTGACGGGTGACGGGCCGCTGGATCGTTCTCTGTCGTTGGTAGTGGCGACGTGCAGAGCCGGATCGCGTGGTCTATGCTCGATGCGGTTGTCCTAGATACCTCGGGAGCACGAGTGAATCTCCGAGCCAAAATTCCGCTCTTGAAGACGTTGTTGTGATTCTTCTCTTTGTGTCAGGGTTCCCAAGAAAGACCCTTGTCCGCTTCAGACTCGACAACGACGACGCTTTGGGTTGTTCCCCCTCCGGAGTGTATTACTGTGGAGATTAGGTGTCCTAGCATGTGTCATGGTGTTTTTTTAACACAGTACAGACACAAGCGCCCATATACACGGGCATACACTCACCCCTATGAAGCACACACGCACAGCCTATCCCTATGAGCACCTCCGAGAGGCTGAGCCATAAATGGATGGAGTTATGGATGGCCAGCTACTCCGGCCACAGATCGACCACCACCAGTGGCTCCTCATTCGGCTCCTACGGCGCCCCCTCCTCCTCTGGCGCCTATGGCTCCTCCTCAGGCTCCTCCCCCATCTTCCCCTCCTCGAAATCCACCTTCAGTTCTAGAGGTAGCCCTGCTTCCCTTCGGGTTCGGACCTACTGAAGAAGGAAGAGATGATGTCGGATCGTGTAATGCCGGCGGCGTGGTGGCATGGTTGGCGGGCTCAAAGAGGGAAATGCTCAGGTGGTGGCGGAGAGAGGGAGGAGGCAGATGTGCTAGCGTTGGGGGGCGCCGACCGGCTTAAATAGTCGGCCCCGACTATGAAGCGGCGCCACACGACATTCACACTGCACCGATTTGCATTCGCGCCCTGGTCCACGCCTCGAGCGTCACTCTCTTCTCCCTTCTCATTGGTAAAGTTGTGTTTTACTTCTCCCTTCTCATTTATTATCTCCGGGAATCGAAACAATGGCAAAGTTGGTCTAACCTTAACTGAGTGGTGGGAGGGCATTTTTGCAAAATCCTTAATTTGTCTTAGCATATCGAGATGCCACTCTTTGGTGGACGGAGGGAATAGGCATTTTAGCAGAGGTGCCACACAATTAAATAAGGGAAAAATTGAATATCATTATACGATGCCGTATTGTATTAAATTATGTACTAGTAGGTGTCATGTATGAAAACAAACAAGTTTTCTAAGATATCAAATTATGATATTATGGATTATGAAGATAGTATCATACACTAGTATTACATACATATCATACGTACGTATATGATACTTTCCATTGTGAATAATCTGTTACTGGTAGTATATGATACTTCCACCCCAATAAACCTAAGGCGGGCCGTAATGAGAGTATCATAGGTAGTATCATGCATGTCAATTAGGCAATTTTGATGAGGTGGCATAAAATTAAATGAAGAAAGAAAGAGTTCAGTATCATATTATGATATTGTATCATATTAAATGGTGGACTATTATGTGTGATGCATGACAATAAATAAACTACCCATGATACTTCCTCTGTCACAGTTTAGAAGACACGGTTAAATTTACGTGCATTTCCATAGTAGTAGTACTCCCTACTACTCCCTTCGTCACAGTATATTAGGCCTATCTCCAAAACCAGGATTTTTCATAAATAAGACGCATGACATTAATTAGCCTATTAATTAAGACGTTTTGTGTTTAATTAGACCCTGATTTCACTCCATCCCATGCAAGTGTGGCGTTCACACGCATGGTGCATGCAAGTGTGGCGTTCTTGTCCGCAAGTGTGAATAGGAATTTCATGCCTCCTCTTCCTCTCTCCTTCTCTCCTAACCGGTGCGTGCAGCCAGTTTAATGGACGGGGAGTATTATGCGTTAATTTTGCGTTTGATTAGGCGCATCTACACCTAATTGACTCGGTTTTTTCCTTCCAATTAGAAAACACCTTGGTCCCAGAGCCCTGTGAGTTGCGCCTAATAACCTGTAATGGAGGGAGTAATAGACAAGGTTTAAGACGCATTGCATTTATTTCTAGCAGCTAATTAATACTTTGTTATATTACTTTTATATGCATGCCTAATGTGAATGCTATCTTTCAGCCATCTCACAGCTAATCAATAACCACCTAGGTTCGAGAGAATTTCCAAACACGCCTTCTAAACCATGACGGAGGGAGTACTAATTAAGATATGATACTATGCACTACAAATGTAGTATCATACAGCAACATCATATGCATGTTTCTAATATATGATACTTTCTATTACAATCAGCTTAAGTAGTACCGTGTGGAAGTACTGGTTGTGAGTATTTTTCGCGTGGACTATGGAGAACTTTTTTTTTAATCCTTCGCAATGGAATCAGTACTCAGTAATGGTTGTTTTGGTTGTTTGGAGTAGCCCAATTTATCTAGAATGTACTTTCGTGGGACTAGTTCCATCAGAAGCTCAACATAAGCTCAAACTCTTTTTTGTTGAGAGCTCAGATGTTCTCTCTTTATCATCCACTACTCCGTCAGCTACCACCCTGCAAAACCAGAAATTTTGAAATTCTACAGTAATCTATAATTCATGAAACCAGCTTTCGAATTCCCTCATAAAATTCATGTTTTTCCTCCTCTGGTGAACCATTATAATCATTTAAACTCTTGGGTTTTGAGACCCTGTAGGAAAGCAATAGTTCACAACACAACATTTGGATTCTTTGTTTTTCATATTCGTACTTCAGTTCAAAGAGTCCTTTAACATGAGTATCCCGAATCATTTTACTAGCACGAGCTAAATTTGTATTTACTTTCTTTTTGTGAAAACTCCTATGCTTTGGCTACACTCTATCTCTTTATTTCTTTGGAATTCTTGCATGTTCTCTCCCTTGCACCATCCAAAGTCATAGTCTTCGTTTTAAGGCCTTTCCAAAATCCATCCCAACCATGTTATTTTTTCCTATTTATGTGCTTAGGATAATACCCCTCCAATTTTAAGTATAAGTATTTTAAAGGTTTCACTAATAAAGGGATTACATACGGATGTATATAGACATATTTTAGAGTATAAATCCACTCACTTTGCTTCATATGTAGACCTTTAGTGAAATTTCTAAAAAGACTTATATTTAGAAACGGAGGAAGTATTATCCAAAGCGGCATCATTTTTGCTTCGGTACATCCCCTCCAAAACATAGAAAGGGGAACCTATATTCACCTCGTATTGTATAGTTTTATACACTACATGTCGTCATAGGCATACCCACCTCGTATTGCATACGCACAACAACCTGTAGTGTATAATACGTGGTGGGTATAGGTTCCCCTTCTACGTTTTGTGAGGGGGGGGGTGCGGAAGCACACCTCAATAAGCGGCATTTATTTGGATGCTAAGAGCAACTCTAGCAGACTCCGCATCCCGTCCCGACCCGAAAAATAACCGCCAAAATGCGGGTCGGGGCGGAAAAACCTATCCGATCAGACTCCGCATCCCGCCTCGGCCCGCAAATGTTTTTGCGGGGTGCGGCAAAATCTCGGCCTCAACCCGTGTATTCGCGGGTTTCCACCTTGGCGCTGCGGTGCCCTGCATATAAGCAGAAGCGGTTGGTGGGGGGACATTTCAGCCCGCGCAAAAGCATATTCCGCGAATATGTTTTTTTACGGATCCGTTATGCGGGGTCTGCATCCGCGGCCGTGTGCGCCGGTCCGTAAAGGTGTTTTTCCGTGAACTGCAAACACGTTTTGCGGGGTCTGCTAGAGTTGCTCTAACACTATACAAAAATCATAGGGTACTTACTTAGATTTAAAAAGTATGCTGAAGTTAGATGCAGTTACAATGTTGTTTGAAAAGAAGGAGCACGTAGTGATAGTGTGTGTGCTTGCTTGGGTGCCTCGTCTCCCGGCCATGGCATAGTGCCGGCTCCGTGGAGCACATTCCGCGTCACACGTACGTTTGGTGCAAAATCAGGTTTGGCTGCGACTTGTTTGCGGGGTTGGAGACCAACATTCAACTCCGAGAGGGCGAATCACAGGTACGTAGCTAGTATGTACAAGCTGCTTGTCACACGTGCGCTTGGATCGATCGAGAGCGCCACAATTCAAAGGAAATTAAGCAGTACACCGAACACCGTACACGCGTTCAGTGGTTGGGTTGACCGTGTGCCTCGCTTCCATGGAATTTACCGCCAGATCCGCGAAACCCTTGGTCCCGGTCGGTCTGGGTATGTACGCGTCGTTTGTTTGACCGTCGGTCTACAATATACGCGTAGTAAGTACATACAACATACACCTACTACTGCGTCCAGCGAAGCCCGGTGACGTAGCGCACGTAGGCAATGGCCGGCCCAGCTGGGCTGAAGCTGGGATTGAATTGTCAAAGCAGATGCAGCATGATGCATGCATGGCGCGTTACTACTAGTAGGGCGATGATTTGAGTAACGAACTACTGGCCAGAGACTCTAGTCTAGCAGCAAAAGGAAGAAGAGGAAGTACTAGGAGTAGGATGCATGATGATGTCGACAGTCAATGTTAATGGAATAATGCGGCGTGGCGTTCATATTTCTTAAGTGCGATTGATCGGTTGACAAACCGACTGGAGCATCATATAGTCCTCATGGGCGGCTCATCAGATGAGAACAAGAAAATGCATCACGTATGCATGACGATTCATGAGATCAGTAAATTAACTGTTATGTATCAGGACCCCTTATATCCCTTAGAGCAACTATAATAGTATAGCTAGTTGCTGGCTATAAGCCATTGTCATGTCATCTATAACCCATCTTATAGCCATCACGTACAATAGTTAATCGTAAATGTGTACTACTTTTTTATTATATGATCCATCTTTCATACTCACAAGGTGTCTACGAGCATGTGATAGAGCTGGCTCTTAGCTAAGAGCCTGCTTACCTTCTCTCTCATCTTCTCTTTCCTCTAACTAAACAAAAATATATTAATTTGTTTCTTATAGCCAGCTGATTCAGCTTTATTGTACTTGCTTTTATATGTTGGGGCGAACGGTCCGGATGGTGAAATGTCAAAAACATCTGATCGAACCGGACCCTCAAACAGACTTTGTACGTCTGGGGTGTCCCGACACCCCTCTTACCCAGCCTATTGCTGCGACGGATTTTGGGTTGGTCCTGACAGGCTTGGATGCATCCGCATTGTAGGCTTGACAGGTGGGACCCGCATAAACCACGCAATAAAACCATCTGGCCAATGTGAGCTCACCGGTGCACATTCATGTCGCCGCTGTTTAAGCCAACCAACGAGCCACAACCCAACCCAACCCCATTTCCTCCCACATCCAACCAAACGACTTGCATCTGAACTCTCAAGAGGAGGAGGGAGAGTGGCGGGCGGTGGTGGCGAAGCAGGAGGTACCGAACATTGTGACGGACGAGGTGGTGTCGTGAGACAACGATTAGGAGGAGGAGGGCAATGCGGGTTCGGTGTCGGAGCATGCCACATTCTATATGAAGGATGTCCTGGCGGAGTTCCAGGCCGCCCAAACGGAGGAGATGGCGGACCATGATGCCATACTCGAGTCCATTTATTTTGAGGTAGAGTTGGCAGCGAATCGCTGCTTCCTCCACGAGACAGAATTCAAGTGTGTGGAGCTCTTCACGGTCCTCGAGGATGCGTCAGAGTCTCGCCCCGCCGCACCACGAGGTTCGCGGCTCCGATAAGTACGTCATGGACATATCCAAGGACTGGCAGATAGTTTCCTTGTTTTTAGCCACGTACGTGGATGAATTTCATGTTGCGTGGAGTAGTATGACTATGCAGATCAAGAAATGAGAATTATGGATATAATGTCTTCAAAATGAAGGGTGACAGGTCATTGTATGACAGGTAATTACGTTGGTTTGGCCCAACCTAGCCCACGGACGCGCCACAAATATCCCCATCCAAAAAACAAAGACCGTAGTCAATCCGAAGTCCACTTCAGCCGCCTCTCCTTCCACTCCACTTTCGATCCTCTCCGAACCCATTCGATGGTTGATGACCAAAACATCATGCACCATGGGGAATCCGGATCCAACAACGGTTGGGCGAGCGTACTGCATGATGCGGAGCCCTATATGTAGAGGAGGTCGTCCTCCGCATCGCGTTGAGGCGTTCACTGCTCGACCAAGGCGGATCTTGCTGCCACGAATCTACTCGTAGGCGCCCAACAGTTGCCGGCCCTTCCCGCCTCGCGCGCAGCTCTGGTTGCTCCTTGAGGTACGCCGCTCACCACCTCCTCCTCTACTCCGGAAGTGGTACCCGTCCACAGCTGGGTCCTCATGCCCGCGACGAGGCCGTCATACACGAAGACAACCGAGTCCAAGGCACGAGCAATACGACGCGGGTGGTAGTGGACGAGGGAGAGGGCAACGGCATGGGAGGCGATGTCCGTGTGCCGATCACATGCGAGCACGCCGGTTGACGAGGTTGTGCTCCTTGTGTCGGTCCTCCATTGTCTCACATGAGGGCAGAGGCAGATTCGCAGCGCCTCCGCCACAAGAATACCAAGGCGCTCCAACACACCATAGAGTTGTTGGAGCGCGAGGCAAATAAGGAGGTGGCGACAAAGAAGATGGCGGCCTGCCATGCCAACGACCAGGACCGCCTACTTTGCAAGCTGTCGGGCAGAAGGTCCAACTCCGACTCCGACCTGATGGATGTCTCCATCTTCAGCTCCGACGGCGGCGCACCTCCGCACGTTGACGCCTACATGAAGGAGGGGCACAAGCTCGCCGACGACCGGAAGGGGAAGGGGTCGGCGAGGAAATGGTGATTTCCTCTGCCCTTCCTTGTTATGTTTATATTTTATCCATGTTTAAGTAGTTTGTAGTATGGATTTGTACTATCCGTCGTCAAATTCCGATGAACTATACTGCTTTTGTCCGGTGATGAAATATTTGATCCGGTGAACTGTGTGTTGGTCATATTTTACGTAGCGTTGTGTGATTTTAAGGGTTTGAATGTGAGGGACACAGTTACGAAAGACAATATATAAGGCGTGACTGGTTAATACCCACGGACATGCTCGGATACGTCTACAGGCGTGGATTGGTAAAGTCCGTGTGTAGATTCTCTTAAAACAACTCCAATAAAGTGACCCATTTTTTTCGTTTGTGTCATTCAGATAGAAAAGTTAGGCCAACAGGACGACTCAAACAGAAAAATATCCGTGTGGTGTCCATTTGGGCCACCGCGTTGGAGTTGGCCTTAGCCCTGGTCAATGGCATGTTGAGTAGGAAAACAAAATGCTCCATGCATGAATGCATGATCATGATAGTCTCGACTCTTCCGGCCCAGGCCAGTTGAGAAACAGATAGAGGAACACAAGTTGCATGAGTGGCCTCCCATGTTCAGCTCAACTTTGAAATATCAGCGTGGACAGCACGAGCAGTCGTCTCATCATGCATGCATCCATACACTACACGCACACATATAGATATGGTCCATTATTTTCTCGGGGCAGTTAAGGCAGCAATCAATGAACAGTGCGTACAGCGCCTGGACTTTCTTCTTCTTCTTCTCTGCACCCAACAACTTGTCCATTCCATCCATTCAGCGAGTCGATCTATAAAGTCCGATCGACGTACTAACTCGACCGGCGCCGCGTACGTAACTAGTTCCCCTCTCCATGCTGTACCGAAGCGACTGTAGCAGCCGCACCGATGAGAAATTCAGACCAAAAGCAAGTTAGCACTAATGGTAACCACTGCACCCACTACCTTCTCTGTATGTATCTGTATGACAGTGGTAGTACTGCATGCGATCGACCTGCCTGCAGTGGTTAAGCACAAGAAAGTCATGGCCCAACAAGAGAATTCCCTGCAGACAAATCACCACAAAAAATTTATCATAACTTGTGCGTTCTGCCAACCGCCGATCTGCCGACTAAACCCTGTCCCGAGGGATTTTTTCCTCTCCATGCATGCATCTGTGTCTGCTGTCCTGTGGTGTCTCGGCGCAAACTGACAGGACCGGCACTGTGCATGGATGGATAAAGGAGAGGGTTGAGAAGAGAAGAGAAGAGAGGAGCAGGTCGATTGGGCAGGGGGAAAAAGTGCGAGACTCTTCAAGAACAAGCCCCGCGCGCGCAATCAATGGTTCTCCGTGAATCAATGCAGGGGTTGGTTCCCGCTTGACATTTAAGCTCAAGACGTGGAAGTGGATTCAATTCAGTGAGGGGACGTACGTACTCCAATAATACCACTTGCAGTTGAAGGATTGGAGCATCGAACAAAAGACAGTGCACGTTTAATTTATCAACCCAATCCATTTGTCCATCCATTGCGACTGGATCCATCGTTGGTCTATCTGCTGCTGCTGCTGCTTCGTGTGTGTGTGTCCCATGTTGCTGGCTTGGGTGCGACTGTTCACAATAATACGAGCTACAGTAGCCTGCCTTCAATGGACGTGCCTGTCGATCTTTTATTTTTCTTCGTTCAGGAAAGAAAGAAGAAAGGACAGGAGAAGATATAGCCTTGATGAGCAGTGACCGTATTTCTACTATTTCATGGATGTGATCATGGATGTAGATACGGTTGGACGTTGCTGTTCCCGGGTGAATACGCGTACGCATCATTGGTTATCCTGCCGGTACGCATTACTTACACCCGTCGTCATCGCATCAATTGTTTTTCCATTTCTCTTTAGATGTACTCATCTTATTCGGAAACTTCTGTATGTAGCAGAAAACAACGTATTTCTGCATTTTTTTTGTTTCTTTAATCCTGAGGGGGAACACCTGTATTTGGGCACAAATGAAGAAACTTATCAGAAAAAAAATTGATAAGTTCCTGCGCAAAATAAATAAATTAACTTACCAGTTTTTAGATACCTTTTTTTATTCTTTTGCATGAAAATGCAAGGTTTCTTCTTCTGCGTGAAGAACTTACCAACATCGACCCATCGAACACCCATAGAAAACAAAAATATCAAACCACTGAATGACGGATAAAAATCGGTTCAACACAGCTCAACCTCTCCGGTTCAACCCAAGTATCTGGCTGGTACCCTCTCCTTCCATGCCGGAGGCACCAGTGGCGGAGCCAGGATTTGAATATGGCCGCTGATATGGGGGGGGGGGGGGGGAATACATATGTACTAGCTTATATCAGTCAAATATACACTATATACTTCAGGTCTTATCGATCGTTAGGGGTCCAGGCCCCTGCTCGTCCCCCCTGTCTCCACCCCTGGGAGGCACTGTCTCTAACTCCCCTCCTCACGTGCTCACTCGAGCACACTCCGCCTCCGCTGACCCTGAGCTTCTTCAGGCTCGACATGGACACCCTTCTCCTCTCTCCAAAGCTCCACCTCGTCTTTCCTAACTTTGGGTTACCGCTCATCACTGTGCTATATATTGCCGAGTGTATTCGATTAGAGCTCGAGTTTTGTTGCAACCATTCCGAAAATCCAATCCACAAGGTAGCCCCTTCATCCTGCAAAATATGATCCAATGCTTGAATAGACAATCACATGTTAATACGAAGGTGCAGGACGAATATACAATTCCAGAGAGGTGAATTCATAACCGCAATATTGACCGCCCAAATTCGAGTGCCATCCTCGATGACTCGTAAGATCTGTCTAAGATCACCGCCAAACACAACCACTGCTACTGAGAATAAACCCACTTGTTAGGCTCCCAGTGAAGGAGTTTGCAGTATGCAACAAATTTTACACAGCGACAAATCATAGTATTAATTCATGTTAATATCGATATTCTACAATAGTTGAATGCTCTACAACACAAATAAAACTTCATTTGTTTCCCTAATAGTTCCAACAAGGATGTCAACCTTGATAGTCTTGTTTGTCACACAAGGCTATTAAAAGATAATGTGTGATAAATATTTTTTGGTATTTTCGAAATAAAACAAAACTAAAAATAAAGCAATGTGTAACAGTTGTTGGAATGTGATTCTTATGTTAAAAGCTGGACCAGTGTTCGTAAGGTCAACAATTATACCTCTCCAGAGCATAAAAGTGTGGTAAATAACATTATCATATGAAAAACTGCACAATGGAATATCTCCTGATCACGTCCAATTAACGAATGTGTAAGATCATATATAGACACGATGTTCAAATACTATTAAATCGAGATCATCTCTACATATAATAGGAAAATAGCCCTCCATGATCAAGACCCTCTCTGCATCATCTAGACATTAAGTGTAAAAATGGGAAATTGCATTTTGCGACATTACATACTGTTATGAATAGGGTACTATTAATCGTCTACTGAGCCTTAACCCTTAGTGGCAACATTTCAGTACAATATTTTTCCACCTTTTGCCATTGTAGTAGATTACTTGCAAAATTGTATACACAACTAATGCACATTGCTTCCACTATTTACTACGGATCAAAAACCTCGGACTGACCGAATGTTTGAGTTGGCTATGAGAGGTCTAGTTGGGTGGCTATTTTCTATCTGGGCAGTCCCTTTGGACATTTGTAGAGAGTTTGAAGGATTCAGTTGTACATGCTCTTATATCGTTCATTATCTTGTAGGTACACGTTACTTGCATAGTCGCTGTCGTATTAACTTGGGTTTTTATTTTAAATTCATATTCATGTGGCGCTATCTTATCTTGCATAGTCCAACATCGGTTCCCTGCAAGTAATTTCATCAATTTATATATGTTTTTAATTTTTCTGGGTATCAAATAAGGTGTCGTGGGTTCAATAAACAGAGATCGGAACATAATAAGGAGTACAAAACATGGAGGACCAGTTTCGGGAATCAATAAGGAAGAAAAGGGGGAGGAAATAAGGATGGAAAGAGGGATCGAAACATGTAAGGAAGGAGGACAAAACAGGGAGGGGCAGTTTCGGAAATCAATAAGGAAGAAAAGGAGGAGGAAATAAGGATGGAAAGAGGGATTTCAAGCCTGTGACAAAGAAAAAAAAAGAAGGAAAGAGTGCACAGGTAAATAAAGAAGAAAATGGACTTGAATCCAAAGAAGGAAAGACAGATTTCGGTCTTGAAGAAAGAAAGAAATATGCCGCTGAGACCTCTACGAGAAGCCGGGCTGCATGCCTGCCTGCTAGGCCTTACTCGAAGCTTTCTTTGAAATATGAAAATTTAACCTTTTTTTTTTGTTCCGTTGCAACGCATGGACGTATTTACTAGTTGTTATAAAGTGACGTAATTTAGATAAGCAATGTTTTTATAATCAAAGCAGTCTAGTCCCCCTTCCGCCACCATAGACCCCGCCAACGAAAAACAACATCGAAACATTCATTCAGTCGTTAACGTACCTACAAAGACATATGAAGGACCAAACCTTGTTGAGTTGCCTCAGTAATACTTGTTTGTCGAACATGAGGTGCGCGAGGAGACTGCCAGTTCGGCTATAATAGTGTGTGTGTTTGTCTAGACAATCGCTCAAGGCATATCGACAAGGTGCACCTCATTCTCGGCAAGCAAACACACTATTATTGCCAGACTAAGGCGATGAATTGCTCATAAATACTCAAACTTGGGGTTGTTAAAGAAGATGATGTCCATGATGTTACACAAATGAACAAAAAACATATAAGCAATGAAGACATGCAAAAATGAATACTCTCAAGCTCCTGGCAACCACGAGACACAGGCCACCTAGCAGCGAGAGACGAGAATTCTCTCCCCTACCACCGTGTCAAAGCGGTGGAGAGGAGAGCAGCGACTAGATAGAGGGTGACGTTTATGGTTGTGGACGTAAGAGCAACTCTAGTTGTCCTAAAAGTTCAAAACTCATCAATTATCTCATTTTATTAATTTTTAGGGAATTAAACATTTCTTCTAGAAGATCCTCTAAACTTAATACCTCAAATGAATTCAAACACAAAGTCTTGTACACAAACTCATTTGAAGCACACATTAAACTAGTTATTGCATAATTCAAATTTAGATACAAAATTAATATAGTGCATAGAATAATCAAACAACTCATTGATTACTAAGTTAACATACATCGACATCTAACTAGGTCAAGTTTTTTTTTTTAAAGGGAGCTAGGTCAAGCATTAAGATAAAACATACAAAAAGTTACATTCTAGACAACTCTACTTGTCGTCGCCTAAACTAATAACATCATCAGTGCAATGACTCACATAAGAAGAATTGATGTTGCTGATCCAACGAGGTTGAGCTAAATGATTACAACAACTCGGAGTGCAAGGTAAAACTTCTTAAATTTCCTTGTTTGGGCTTGCTTATTGACGATTTGGGCTTGCATCTAGTTGATTTGGACTTGCTTCTCTCGTGCGTCTATCAACACATCATCTGCTCCCCTCTCTGTAATCGGTAGTAGTAGCCTATCATTTGTTTTACATAATACTTTTTTTGTTTCAAAATAAATGTTGTTGAGCTAGTTGTATTTTTTTTTCTAATCTAGTACTAAATTTACGACACTTATTTCGGAACGGAGGGAGTACTTCACAAGACCAACGGATATGGCATATCTATGTGTGGCAAACAAATCCTCCCTGTGTGTGTAATCAGTGATCAACGGGATTTGTATACCAAATTGCAAACATAAAATGATTTCTGTTATATACTCCTACATCGCTTTCATGGCCTCCGCGAGCAAAAAAGTGTCGACTGAGATTCCTAGGTGTGTGCAAAGTCAACAACAGGCACTTGCCTCCGCTGCTATGGGCGGACCCGATGGAGGTGCTGATGCAGCATACGATTCACCGGAGTACACAAGGAGACAAGGACTGATGCAGCATACGATTCACCGGAGTACACAAGGACGAGGAACTCGTTGCCCGGCCGACGTGGATCTCCGCCACGGCGGTGGTGAAGAACATTTTAGCGCCGTCAGCCGGCGGGGCTCCTCCCGCTTCCCAACCAATTGATGACTTCAAAACTTTTCCAAAAAGAAAAAGATCATTCATCTTTCTACTTTTCCCGTTCACTCTGTCTCATCGGCGTCTGCATTCAGGTCAATCTTCGGCTTCTTCCCGCTGCTGTGGGCGGCGGGCTTACTGGGGAGCGGCGGCACCTTCGATGCGCACCGCGGGCACCAGGGGTCGGCCTCGGCGATGAGCACGTACGTGAAGCAGGACGGGCACGCGCACGCGCGCATGGCCGGGTTCGCGGCGGGCGATGCCGTGCTTGAAGGCGGCGACCGGCTGCGCTTTCCCAGGGAGGAGGACGAGGATGAGGTGGACGCCAACGAAGAGGAGGACGTGTCCGGCGAGCGGGCTGACCGCGCGGCGGCAGCGCACTCTAGGGCGTAGCGGACCATGTCGAGGGTGCAGACCCCAGCGGAGGTGGTGGTGACGGCGGCGGCGGGAGCGGGAGCGGTGGATGCCGTGGGAGGCAGGTTGAGGTCCTGGTGGCCGTCTTGGGCAGCCTGGTGGCGATGAGGAGTCAAGAACGTCTTGCCGGACTGCAGAAAAACAAAAACAAAAAAATTCACCTTGTTAGTAATCGTTATGATGAACATGAAGAACAAGGAACTCTTTATCTGAAATCCAGTGCAACAGAAACCAAATTTTGATCATCGTGCTGTTAGACCGATCAAACAACATGGGTTTGCTCTGCCAACAAAGTCTAACCCAGCAAATTGCTCCATATAATTCTCCGGAATTTCATGTCGGACAGAAACCACACGAGCCTGAATTAATTAAGCACCAAACATGCACGCACGCGCGTGTAATAATAACGACACGAAGAAACAAACAAACCGACAAAAGATCTGAGGAACAGAGGAGCAGATCTAAACAACAATACGTGGGAGACTCACCAGCAGGTCGAGCCGTCTCTCCCAGCCGGCGGGCACCTTGACCTCAAGGTCGACGACCTCGTCCACCCCGCCGGCGTCGCCGCCGCACCCGCCGAGCAGATCCATGGTCACCACCTCCGGCGCCTTCCCGGCGCCGGCCCTACCCCCCCTCCCCGCCTCCCCGCGGAGCATCCTGGCGATGGAACTCACCTCCGCCGCCATTCTCTTCTTCTACCCTTTCTCGGCGGTCCTCTTTTCTTGTGAGTTTGTGGTTCTGCCGAGAGAGAGATGAGAGATCGGTGGGGTGTTTGGCAGTTGCGTGGTGGGCGCCCCTATATATACCGGGAGGCCGCCGGCACGACGGACACGCGGGGCCCACGCGCCAGGGACACGTAGGGGCAGGGAGAACCATTAAAGATTCACTATTAATTGGCATCGTTGGGAGGCCATTATTCAATGCCAATTAACTGCTCCAAAAAAATTGAGAAATATTAAAAGTATATGTCCTGAAATTTTGAATCACGGCAAAATGAACTTTTTTTATGATAATTTATATTGCGCGACAACATAATTTAACAGATTGGACATCTGTGTTAAAGGAAAATTGCCATCCTCGCGATAACATAGTTTGCCATAAAAAGCATTTTTTTGTCATGCTTAAAAATATATGTTCACTGATTTAAATTCATTATCATTTAAATTAGTACTCATTTCCTCATACGCATTACATACATGGGCTGGATTTATACCAGAGAAGGAGAACTCTTCGGCTGCCGCTGCAATATCATGCTCGATTTAAGTGCATTGATTGATTATATTTATTCTGCCCCATCCATGCCTAAAAAATCCGTATTTTAGTAGAAACAGATACAACCACTAAATTCATTACCATATTCGGTCGTATTCGCCCATATATTTTTAGTTCACAATTGATCATTGCCGCGTGGTATAATTCGTATGTAGTTAGTGAAAAGATTTTTTGGATGAAAATTAATAGAAATATTTATGTCGGATTGAATCGCAACGATTAATGTCCAATGTATTTTGGACTACTATATATGTAGTGCAAAATAAACTTTGATATTTTGTGTGAGAGAAAAAATGTTAAATTGTTTAACCTCAGAGACATCATCATTTCGTTAAATGGTGGAGATGATACCCCATGTGTTGTTGCGGGAATGGATGCATTTGTTTCAGTGATATTTGACAGTATAGAAGTTTAGTATTTGGGTTAGCAATAGGGGAATTGATACTAAGATATATAATAATTCGTTATTGAACTAGAGAAATTGAAGGTCACTTGTTCGTTTCTTTATACGCATTAAATCTACTTGCAAGCCGTGTTAAAATAGAAGACACTTGAAATCTTGAGCTGCACTTTTGTAGGGTAAGACCATCTTTGTTTGTGCCGTAACTACAAATTCTCAGATTATAGACCATTTTTTATAAACTAAGAGTGTATGGTATTTTTTTTTCATTTCAACGCACGGGTCCTTTTGCTAGTGATATTTTTATACATAAACAAATGTACACAGTGAATATTTGAAAATGTACAAAAATGCATAGTGAATATTTACATAGCACCGGCTCGAGGTGGCGCGAGCGACGATGACGACGGGCTCGGGGAGGAGGCGCGGGTCGGCGTCGACGGGCTCGGGGTGACGTCGACGACGATGGGCTCGGGGCGACGACGACGGCGATGGGCTCGGGGGCGACGAGGGCTCGGGGCGACGACAACAGCGATGGGCTCGGGGGGAGACGGCGACGACGACGACGATGGGCTGGGGGCGACGGCGACGACGGGCACTGGACGACGGCGGCGCGCGGCGACGGGCTCGAGGGCGACAACGACGATGACGACGGGATCGTGGAGGAGGCGCGGGCCGGCGGCGACGGGCTCGGGGGCGATGGCGACGATGATGACGGGCTCGTGGAGGAGGCGCGGGCCGGCGGTGATGGGCTCGGGGCGACGACTAGGACGGGCTCGGGGGCGACGGTGACGACGAGGAGAGAAGAGAACGGGGGAAATGAGAGTTGGTGGAAATTTCGATAAGTCCCGCCATATATGATAACACCTTTGATTTCAGTTGGTGGCTGAAACCGGGACCAATGCCACCCTTTCGTTCATGTTGGAGCCACCAACTGGGACTAACGAACAATTTTCTACAGCCCAAAAGGGCGGGAAGAAGAAACCTTTAGTATCGGTTGGTGGCTCCAACTAGGACGAAAGGGTGGTATTGATGCCAGTTGGAGCCACCAATCAGGATCAAAGTGTGGTGTTGCCCGGGGTTAAATTTTAAGTCCCACCTCGCTAGCCGAGAGAGCTCGCGAGTGGTTTATAAGCGTTGTTGCGCACACCCTGTCGAGCTCCTCTCAACTGCATGCTTCCACGCCTAATTTGTCACTTCCTGTGGGCCTATTGGGCCTTCTGCGGGCCTGAATCCTGGCCAACCAGCAGGTTGGGTTTCTAGTCGTATTCAGGTCGTGATGGCCCAGTAGGTGGCCTTTAAAAAAAACTAATTTTTTGTTTTGTTTTTTTACTTCATTTATTTTATTTTGTTCCTACTTACTGTTTTCTGTGATTCTTTTTGCTTTTCGGTGACAAAAATTTTCAAAATGCACCATTCAAAGTCACATCATCAATTTTTCAATAATTTCTAACTTTATTTGGTATTTTTCATGCATTTACTGATTTTTTTTGAACTAAATGACCCTTAAATTGAAAAGCCTACAAATGAACTTTGAAAAGGTTGAAAGTTAGCATGGTGTCATCATTTCACCCACATATCATGTGCTAAAAAGTTGAGAGGCTTACATCAAAAACTGGATGCACTTCGCGTACAAAACCCACATTCTCTTTAGAAGTATTAGAGTTTCATACGGAAACTCATCTGTTACAAAGGGAATTATGTTTTTTGAACTTATTTGAACTCCAGACTTTTTGTGTGTTCAAAATGCACCATTTAAATGCACATCATCATTTTTCAATAATTTCTGACTTCATTTGATATTTTTCATGCATTTACTGATTGTTTTTGAGCTAAATGACCCTTAAATTGAAAATCTCTACAAATGAATTCTTAAAAGGTTGAAAGTTGGCATTGTATCATCATTTCACCCACATAGCATGTGCTAAAAAGTTGAGAGCCTTACGGTAAAAACTGGATGCACTTCGTGTACAAAACACACAATCTCTTTCGAAGTATTAGTGTTTCATACAAAAACTCATATGTTACAAAAATATTTCATTTTTTTGAACTTATTTGAACTCCATAATTTTTGTGTGTTTAAAATGCACCATTCAAAGCCACATCATCAATTTTCAACGATTTTTAACTTCATTTGGTATTTTCCATGCATTTACTGATTTTTTTAGCTAAATGACCATGAAATTAAAACGCAATATAAATTAACTCTGAAAAGGTTGAATGTTGGCATGGTATCATAATTTCATCCACATGGCATGTGCTAAAAAGTTGAGAGGGTTATGACAAAAACTGGATGCGCTTCATGTATAAAACGCACAGTCTCTTTCGAAGTATGAGGGTTTCATACGAAAACTCATCTGTTACAAAGGGATTGCATTTTTTTAAAACTTATTTTAACCCCAGACTTTTTGTGTGTTCAAAATACACCATTCAAAGCCACATCATGAAATTTGAACAATTGCTGACTTCATTTGGTATTTTTTATGCATTTACTGATTTGTTTTGAGCTAAATGACCCTTAAATTGAAAAGCACTACAAATGAACTCTGAAAAGGTTGAAAGTTGGCATGGTATCATCATTTCATCCACATAGCATATTCTAAAAAGTTGAGAGTGTTACGGAAAAAACTGTATGCTCTTCGTGTACAAAACGCACAATCTTTTTCATAGTATGACAGTTTCATACGAAAACTCATGTGTTACAAAGGGATTTTATTTGTTTGGACTTATTTGAATTCCAGACTTTTTGTGTGTTCAAAATGCACCATTCAGAGCCACATCATCAATTTTCATCAATTTCCGACTTCATTTGGTATTTTTCATGCATTTACTGATTTGTTTTGAGCTAAATGACCATGAAATTGAAAAGCAGTACAAATGAACTCTGAAAAGGTTGAAAGTTGGTATAGTATCATAATTTCACCCACATAGCATGTGCTAAAAAGTTGAGAGGGTTATGGCAAAATGTGGATGCACTTTGTTTACAAATCGGACAATCTCTTTTAAAGTATCATGGTTTCATACGGAAACTCATGTGTTACAAAAGACATTTCATTTCTTCACTTTTTCTTTGCTTGTTTTCTTTGCTTATTGCGACGTAACCACGGATAATCTTCATCGTTTAACAGGGTGCTTGGTTCAGCCTTAACTTTGAAGGGAGGAATTTCATGAAACTTTTCATAATCTTCATACATGTCTGTCTTGCCCTCCAATCCCACGATGTCTCTTTTTCCTGAAAGAAATATGTGGCGCTTTGGCTCAACGTATGATATACTCGCTGCCTTATATTTCCTTTTTCTTGGTTTGGTAGACATGTCCTTCACATAGAAAACCTGCACCACATCATTGGCTAGGACGAATGGTTCGTTTGTGTATCCAAGATTGTTCACATCCACTGTTTCATTCCGTATTGTGCGTCTACCTATACCCCGCCTCCTGGCAGATTGACTCATTTGCACTGAAACAAAGGGACCTTGAAATCAAGTCCATAGTCAAGTTCCTATATGTCCACTATGTAACCATAATATGTGTCCTTTCCCCTCTTGGTGTTTGCTGCATCAAAGCGGACACCGCTGTTTTGCTGGTACTCTTTTGATCTTGGGCGATCGTGTAAAATATATTCCCGTTTATCTTGTACCCTTGGTAAGTCAATACAGTCCAAGATGGTCCCCTGACCAACGAGTACAACTCATCACAAACAGTGTTGTCACCCATGAGACGTTTTTGCAACCAACTGCCAAAAGTCCTAATGTGTTCGTATGTAATCCAGTCGTCACACTGCTCCGGGTGTTTGGAGCGCAGAATATTCTTGTGTTCATCGACATACGGGGTCACCAAGGTAGAATTCTGTAGAACTATGTAATGTGCTTGAGACCAAGGATGCCCGTCCGTACATATTATTGAGTCTGCTCCTAGGGTGCCTTTTCCAGTCAGTCTCCCCTCACACTGCAATTGGGGGAGACCATTCTTTTTAAGGTCAGGAATGAAGTCAACACGAAACCCAATGACATCCTTTGTTTGATGGCCCATGGAGATGCTTCCTTCTGGGCTAGCACAGTTACAAACATATTTCTTTAAGACTCCCATGAACCTCTCAAAGGGGAACATATTGAGTAGAAATACAGGGTCTATAATGACAATCTCGTCGACTAGATGAACTAGCACGTGTGTTATGATATTGAAGAAGTATGGTGGGAACACCAAATCAAAACTAACAAGACATTGCACCAAATGACTACTTAACCTTGGCAGGATTTCTAGATCGATCACCTTCTGTGAGATTGCATTGAGGAATGCACATATCTTCACAATGGTAAATCGAACGTTTTCCGTTAGAAGCCCCTCAATGCAACCGGAAGTTGTTGCGTCTTAATCACGTGACAGTCATGAGACTTTAGGTTCTGGAACTTTTTCTCTGCCATATTTATTATTCCCTTTATATTCGACGAGAAGCCAGAGGGGACCTTCATACTGAGCAGGCATTCAAAGAAGATTTCCTTTTCTTATTTGGTAAGAGCGTAGCTCGCGGGACCTTCATACTGCTTTGGATGCATGCCGTCTTTTTCATGCACACGTTGATGTTCCTCCCATGCCTCCGGTTTATCTTTTGTATTCCCATACACTCCCAAAAAGCCTAGGAGGTTCACACAAAGATTCTTCGTCACGTGCATCACGTCGATTACAGAGCGGACCTCTAGGTCTTTCCAATAGGGTAGGTCCAAAAATACAGATTTCTTCTTCCACATGGGTGCGCGTCCCGCATCGTCATTCACAACAGATAGTCTATCAGGACCCTTTCCAAAGATTACTTGTAAATCATTGACCATATCAAGTATGTGATCACCAGTACGGAGGGTGGGATTCTTCCAGTGATCTGCCTCACATTTGAAATGTTTTCCTTTCTTTCGACATTGATGGTTGGTCGGAAGAAATCGACGATGCCCCACATACACATTCTTCCTGCATTTGTCCAAATATATATTGTGGGTGTCATCTACAAAGTGTGTGCATGTGTTGTATCCCTTGTTTGTCTGTCCTGAAAGGTTACTGAGAGCAGGCCAATCGTTGATGGTTACAAACAGCAAGGCATGTAGGTCAAATTCCTCATGTTCGTTCTCATCCCACACACGTACACCATTTCCATTCCATAGGTGTAAAAGTTCATCAACTAACGGCCTTAGGTAGACATCAATGTCATTGTAGGGTTGCCTAGGGCCTTGGATGAGCACTGGCATGATAATGAACTTCCGCTTCATGCACAACCAAGGAGGAAGGTTATACATACATAGAGTCACATGCCATGTGCTATGCTTGCTGCTCTGCTCCCCAAAAGGATTAACGCCATTTGCACTTAAATCAAACCATACGTCCCTTGGGTCACGTGTAAAGTCGCTCCACTTTCTCTCGATCTTTCTCCAGTGCGACCCGTCAGTGGGTGCTCTCAACTCCCCGCCTTTCTTATGGTCTTTTATGTGCCATTGCATCAACTCAGCATGCTTTTTGTTTCTGAACAGGTGTTTCAACCGTGGTATTATAGGATCATACCGCATCACCTTGGCAGGAACCATCTTCCCGGTGCGTTGGTGTCACGCCCAAGATGCGACCCTATCCTCAATTTGACACGAAGTATATAGGTGCATTAAATTAAATAGCATTTAATATGGTGATATAACAAGGAACCCATGTTACACATGGAAGCAACTACACCTGCAACTAGCAACACTAACAACATGGTTAAGCAAGCAGTAACATAGCCAAAAAGTGGTTTGCTAGGTTGAACAGGTTGAAGGTTTCATGGCATTGTTGAGAGGCTGATATTTAACATGTGGTAGGCAACGAGACATAATCGATAGAAGCGGTAATACTAGCATGGCAATGATAGTAATGGTATGTGAGGAAATGGTCATCTTGCCCGAGATCCCGCTTGGAAGAAGAATGCCTCCGTGAAGCAGACGAACCGACGTAGTCGAACGGGTCCTCACAATTCGGCACGCTGCGGAACTCTATCGAGACGAAGCAAACTGGAAACACAAATCAACACACGGAATTCACCACACGATGCACAACACAAATGATGCATGCAAGTCACGGCATGACAAATCACACAATCAAAGACTACACATTAAGTGAAGTTCAATATGCAACGAGTTGCATATTGACGAAACTCCACGTTAATTATTCAGTTCTATCCCGATTAGATACTCGGCAATATTAAATGTGATTTAACATGGCAAGAGGTGAAGCGTAATTAAACTACTTATCTAGGCATTTTAAATGAGGTCGGAAATGACATATAGCATCTCTGAGACGACCTCACATGTTAATTTACACTTCTATCCAGATCTGAGCTAACACATTTAATTAGTTGTTAAACAGAAAAAACAAATAGGTTCACGTGATTCTACGCGTCACTACAAGAAATTTACACATGGAGATCATCTCCAACGGAGCTATGGATCAAAAGATACAAGAATCGCAAGATATGATGGCATGAATGCAATATGTGTGCAACGACGGTCACGAGTACTTCAAAACATACAACCAGCCAGGGAAAATGAAACTACATGAGATTCTAAGCAAGTTTCATGTAGGACACAATCAAAACGGAGCTATGGATCAAAAGCTACGAGCAAAACAAGAAAACACTACAATCTGCCAAAATCAGCCACATAGCATTTTTACGCCCCACAACTACGGGCTACACAACTCCGAATCTACTCAACCAAGGCATGACACGAAAGAGGGCAAGAAGCACTACAACAAACAACTAACAGCAACTAGCATGCCATCATGGATCACTAGGGAAAGAAGTCACAAAATGGCTTCCCACACACTATTTCAGACTTAGTGAAGATTACACCTCATGAAAGTGCAGTTTTCGATCTGAAGCCATAATGACAGTAGAAAACCTATAGCTATGGGGCTCCAAATGGCATGTAAGTTCACAACATGCTAGAGAAACACAAGGGCTAGAACTAACTCCATTGCACGAACCTCAAAAGAGCTACAGATCACAAGATAGAAGCAAGACAAGACATCAACGAAATATAACAGATTCCAGACTTAGAAATATTTCAGCACCTCCAAATCAGCACTATTTCTAGCAACTTGAGAGCAAGCAAACCACACCTAAACATGCATTTCTATTGCAACCAAAAATACGAGAGGCTAGAGTAAACATCAAAGAACAACTCTCTAGTTGACAACTTAATCGAACGAAACACGGAATAAATCCTACGAAATAGACCAGAGGGTAACATGGAAAAATATCGCACGAGCTAACTTACTCTAAAGCTAAAACTAATTGAACAGAAAAAACCATGGATTTTTCTACCTCGGAAACATATAAAATATGTGGGGTTGAAACACAAAAATATTGTCACACATAAATGCGAGATAAAGACCTAAACACGGAAAATAATCTAGCGGCAAATCCCTACACGCAAAAATACCAACGGATACTCTAAAATACATGGAAAAGTGGTCCTAAAACATGCACATTTTATCTAAGGCATTCGAGCTAACCGGAATTGCGCGAAAAATAAATACGGGCACTATCCTATCTAGACAGTACGTAAACCTAGGCATTAGGCATGCTAAACTAAATCAAACAAATATGTAAGTTGCACCAACGTAATCTACGCGCAAAACTACACGAAATCCATATATTACTCGCTCCGATCCGACACACGGGTAAAAAGTTACGGACGTATTAACATCTATATATTTTCTGGAATTTAATTAATTCCGAAAACTCTAAAATAATAATACTATCGGGCCTAATGCTATCAGGCCGAAACTAGGGCGCATCATTGCTAACAAACGCCACGGGCGCGGGATAGGTTCGCGGGCTCACCTTGGCTGGCGGGAGCTGGGCCTCGGGAGCCGACCTGGCCTCGGGCGCCCTGGCGCTGGGCCGAGGCGGGATCCAGGCCGGCTGGCAGGTGCGGGCCCACTGGCGGGCGAGGTTGGCTGGCGGATCGGGGGAGGCCACGCGCGTCTGGTCAACTCGGGGCGAGGCGGTGCTGTCCTCCTCGTGCCCCGCACGAGAGAAGACCACGACAGCTCTAGGAAGGCCGACGAGGCAGTACAGGGCCGCATGCGAGGTTCCTGGATCCGGGCGGGGCGGATCCGGACCCGACCATCCCCGGGGCGATGGAGCTCTGAAGAGGCGGCGGCGGCGGCTGACGAACGCGGCGGCTCGGGAGGTCAAGGTGGCGGCGGGTCCAGCTGAAACGAGGGCGCGATGGTCTACTCCGGCTGGGACCGAGGGCGCGGCGGCATACTCCGACCACCTCGCCGATGTAGAGCGCGGGGGTGACGCGAGGGGAGCTCGGGCCCCTCCGCTTGGCACGGGGCTGCGGGTGCTGCTGCGTGGTGGTGGATGCGGCTCGGCTTGAGGCGGCGTCGGTTCGGGCCCGGGCGGGCCGCAGATGGGTTTAGGCGGGCCGTGGCTGGAGGTGGGTGGAGAGAGCAGGTGGGAGTGGGGTTGGTTGCGCGGATTTCGAGGCAACCGCTAGGGTTTGCTGTCTAAATGAGTGGGGAGGTCTAAAATATAGGAGGGGTCTATTTATAGACAAATGGGGGTGCTAGGTTACCCGAAATTCAGTTCTGGATCCAACCGTGCGGTCGGATTCGGACGATTTCGAACACAGGAATGGTTACGAGGCCGTGTAGAGTGGATATCCGGAGACGAGTGGGAAAACGGGCGGGGCGGCAATGATTTTTAAAACACCGACACACGTCCGACGGTAGACCGAATACGATGCCGCTACGGTCGACCGTTCGGGTACCAGACGGACTCCGATTGCGACGAAATTCGACAGGCGGCCTAGCTATAACTAATTACGACCGCATGCCAAGTTTCACCCCGATCAGAGAAAGTTTTCAACACACTTTTAAAACATGGTTTGACGAAGCCGCGGGCGCGTGCGTGTGCGGTCGGGCTCAGAACGGACAACGACGAGAACCGGAAACTAACAACGGATGCAAGTTTTGAAAACTGGCGGCAACGGAATGCCGATGCAATGCAGATGATGCGAATGATGCGACAAAGGAAAATAGACACACGACGAAAACGGAATAGAAGGGGAATCTTCTGGAACGTCGGCATCGGGCTGTCACAACTCTCGTACACTACAAGAGGATCTCACCCCGAGATCCAAGAATGAAAGGGGGGAGAGGATGAGAAAGAAGAAGAGGTAAAAATTTAGTCGTTTCTTTGAAAAACGAGTGAAACCAACGATCCTTGAAGGTTGCAAAGAGATGAGGAATGATATAAGAAAGAAGCAAGAATTCAAGGAAAATTTCGACAACACTTCGGTAGGAAAATGGGACAAAAAATTCGATAAGATGGAAGAAATAGACAATATTCACAACCAACAACTAAATATAACAAGGGAACACCATGATCTTGATAGAACAACATAATAGACCCAAAAGAGCAACATCACAATGTCTCCAGAACAATAGAATAGGAACTAGCTCAAGCGGAAGAAGAGAATGAAGCAAAAGAATGACAACTACTATCTCAAATGAACTTCGCAAGCATCCTTGCAAGAAGAATTGAACGGAGTTGTTGGAAAAACAACAACGAAAAGAAAAAGACAGAAGTGGCTTATGGAAACCTTTTCAAACTTATGAAGTGACAACCATCCACTAACAGAAACAGGGATTGATTGGGAGAAACTAGATATGAACAATTTCTTACACCAAGAGGATACATTGAGAACTTGGATTAATGACAAGCACCATAATAGCAACAATCAATAGGAAAAGCTTTAGGTGAAATCCAAACCAAGATAGCTCAATGAATAAATCATGGGTTGCAAATATCTCATGATCATAGAATTGGTGGGTTTAATTATCTCATTCTTGAAAGGAAAACTCTTCGAGGCTCCTACACTAACAAGAATGCTATAATACCACCTCAAAGGATAAAGGAATAACAAACCCACAGAAATGCAAGAGAAAGAATGCTTGAGGTATTCCAACAGGAATGTTGAAGAACACTTGAGAATGAATGAAATCTTGATGAACCACCAAGAAGGACCTCCGTATATGAATGAATGATGCAAATATATCAAGGTAGAAAAGAATAAGATTATGACCTTGCCAAGATTTAGATGAAGCCTCACAAAGAGATACTTAAAAGAACTTGGAACTCCGGAAAAGAAAGATAGGCTCTTGAGAAAAGAATTGATATCATGAGCCACTCCGGAAGAAGAATTCAGATTACTATGAACAAGAATAAGAATTATGTTATGCTCATCCTTCATCAAATTAAATTGATGAAAAAAACAACGGATTAAGCATACAACTTATGCCTCTAGAAATGAATCTTGGAGAAACAGAGAGAAAAACACCACTTGAAGCAAAATTGAAGGAAGCACCGGTAAGAATTCACAATTGTATGGGAACACCATGAATTAATGGATATACATGCGAATGAAGAGATCATAAGCCACCTGAGAGAACACTAGAACAAGCCACCAGATAAACGAGAGACGACGAAGACGCAACAATTGAGAAGAATTGAGGATGAAAGCTGCAAGCTGAGAACGAAGAATCTTCAGAAATGATGGCCTTCGGAGGATCGAGAATGAAAACAACTCAGAAATGCACCGGATAGCAAGAAAGGGATTACTCATGATTGACACAAATGAGAGGATAACACGAAGCTGAGATGACAATCTTCACCAGAATGGAACAATATTTGAGAGAAACACCCCTTGGAATTTGCAAGCTGAGAATGATGACGAGGAACAACACCAAGAATAGCTGAGACACTCCGGAATAAAGAAGAATGAAAGGTTGAGCCAATATGAGAATTAATTCAAATAGATCTTGGGGAAGGGATATGACTGATGAAATTCATACTTATGTCATGGTTGAAAAGAATTAATGAACTCCGGGAAAATTTACAGAGCTATATAAGATCCTGGGAAAAACCTCTGGGTTATGGGCCCACTCAAATAAACCACCGTTAGAAAAGATTGCTAGAACGAGAGATATTGCACCGGTATGAAGAGAACTAGATGAGGTCGAGAACCTCAAAATAATTAAAAGAATTGAGAACAAGAATTCTGAGATAACTTCAACGCTCCGGATAGAATACAAAGAAACGACAACAAGAAGATAGACTGATAAAAATTTCCAACATAGGAAAGAATTACAAGGATGAAAAGGATATGATGACACGGAAAAGGATATGATGACACGGACAAATGAATTGAATTCACCGGAAAGATGACAAGAATGAATAAAGAGGAACACAAAGCTCCTGAGAGTCTTCACAATGAATCACCGGGAAGAGAGAAAAGAACAGACAGCGGAAGCACAATGAAAAGAAAACTCCTGGATAAAAATTGAATCACTGAAGAAAAGGGTGGGAGGGCGGGGAAAAACAAAGACAACTTGGGCTAGATGAGATGAACTCTGGAATAAAATGAGAGAATGATCTTGCAAAAATTAAAGAGGATTGAATTCACCGAAGAGAAGTACACCGGTTAAAAAGGAATTAGCATGACGACTCCGGTTAACAAGAATTGACAAGACAACTAATTAAGCAAAACGATTAGCATCCACATAAAAATATGAGAACACCTCTTTGGAAAGGTATGAAATCACCACTTGACATCGAAGCAACTTGAATTACCATATTCAACAAAACAAAGGGTGAGGCTTATGAACAAGCCAGAACAAACTCATGAGAAAGATTTCATCCGATATTTTCGTGGACAGGATCGCACGGGCTCGATTTTATAGTAGCCATCAAGTGCAAGGCAGTGCACCCGACATACGAAGCGTCCCCGAGTCATAGCAAGCTACAAGGACTCTTTAAGACACAACGTGTACCGCTGTAAGTAGATCGTGAACAAACGAATCCACTAGATGTCGAACCCCAACCTAACATCATGCATTTGTTGGAAGATTGTCCTATAAGCAAATACTTGAATTCCCACCTATGAATTCCCGAAATATCTGGTCATGCAATCTGGTACACGGATACAAGGAGTAATATCACACAACTCCTATACTAACCCGTCACCTGTATCACATCCATCAACACACAACCAGAATCTCGGACCTTCATCTACAACAGACACTCGTGATCTCAATGATACAAAGGATGACAGTACTCCCGAACAATCTACACCAGTACTGGGGACATCGGGGTTATCTCGCCACTACTAGTATTGAAGCAATTACGAACATCCTTCGTCCTGAGATACTAAGAAATCTGAATGATAACGATGTGCTCAAGAATCCCCTGGAGCTCATCTCCCTTGAAACTCAAAGCAGATAGGAGGCACCAAGACAGAACTCCGTCACATCGGCATCATATAGATTCCAAGAATATCCGTGTGATCCTAATTTTTTTTTCGAGTGAGAAGAGGAGTAGAATTAAATTATTACGTCAATATTCCTCACCAGAGCATAGAAGAGGAGAAAAAGAATCCTACTCTCCGATATATAACTAGACTCAAAGCAGTTTTTCACTAGACTCGACTCGGCCGAGTTCGATCAATCAAGGGGGCTCCTAGGTCGGTACTGCTATGATACCAACTTGGCACGCCCAAGATGCGACCATATCCTGAATTTGACACGAAGGCCTCGTCAGGGATAGAAGCGCATCTCGTCGTGTCGCAAGAATGGATATCGTTACAAGTACATGTACTGAAAAGATGAGATATATATATATATATATATATATATATATATATATATATATATATATATATATATATATATAATTGGCTTACACTCGCCACAAGCTACATCAGAGTCACAACAATACAATACATAATCATCATGAATAAGAGCAGGGTCCGACTACGGACGAAAACAAACGAGAAAAGAAGAACGACGTCCATCCTTGCTATACTAGGCCGCCGCCCTGGAACCCATCCTAGATCGATGAAGAAGAAGAAGAAGAAGCAACTCCAAATGAACAATCAACGCGCTCGCGTCAAGTAACCTTTACCTGTACCTGCAACTGGTGTTGTAGTAATCTGTGAGCCATAGGGGACTCAGCAATCTCATTTCCAAAGGTATCAAGACTAGCAAAGCTTAGTGGATGAGGTATGGTTAAGTGGTGAGGTTGCAGCAGCGGCTAAGCATATATTTGGTGGCTAAACTTATGAGTACAAGAAATAAGAGGGGGAAGATCTACGCATAGCGGACGTGAACTACGAATGATCAAATGAATGATCCTGAACACCTACCTACGTCAGACATAACCCCACCGTGTCCTCGATCGGAGAAGGAACTCACGAAAGAGACAGTCACGGTTACGCACACAGTTGGCATATTTTAATTAAGTTAACTTCAAGTTATCTATAACCAGTGTTAAACAAAGCTTCCACGTTGCCACATAACCGCGGGCACGGCTTTCCGAAAGATTTAACCCTGCAGGGGTGCTCCAACTAGTCCATCACAAATTACCACAAGCCGCATAGAAATCCTCAATCACGAAGCTCGCGATCTCGTCGGATTCCCTAGTGGAAAACCTCAACTCTGAGATTACCCAAAGCATCACCGGAATCCCGATGCACAAGATATCTCATCAAAGGTAAAACTAATCCAGCAAGGCCACCCGGTGTGTTGACGAACCCGATAGGAGCCGCGTATCTCGTTCTCAGGACACACCGTCTATGCATAGTGGACGGTAGCCAAACCTCGAGTTGCCCCGAGGTGGCACCGCCGACTGCTAGGTGGGTGGACCAACACTCATGCGGAGCACTGGCCCGGGGGGTTGATTAAATTATCCTCGGGGTCCGGAAAGTCCCTATGCAATTTTATTAGGTTATTAGGCAAATGTAGTACGAAAGTTGGGCCTTGCCGGACCAGCTTTAATCTAAAACGAATTATCAAGGGGGTCCCCATAACAACCCCGATCGTGTTAGGAGTGCTCAATTATGGAACATAACACCGGTAGCCGAAACTAAGGGGGCATAGGTGGAACAAAACACGAGGCTAGAAAGGTCGAGCCTTCCACCTTTTACCAAGTATATAGGTGCATTAAATTAAATAGCATTTAATATGGTGATATAACAAGGAACCCATGTTACACATGGAAGCAACTACACGTGCAACTAGCAACACTAACAACATGGTTAAGCAAGCAGTAACATAGCCAAACAGTGGTTTGCTAGGTTGAAGGTTTCATGGCATTGTTGAGAGGCTGATATTTAACATGTGGTAGGCAACGAGACATAATCGATATAAACGATAATACTAGCATGGCAATGATAGTAATGGTATCTGGGGAAATGGTCATCTTTCCTGAGATCCCGCTTGGAAGAAGAATGCCTCCGTGAAGCAGACGAACCGACGTAGTCGAACGGGTCCTCACAATCCGGCACGCTGCGGAACTCTATCGAGACGAAGCAAACCGAAAACACAAATCAACACACGGAATTCACCACACGATGCACAACACAAATGATGCATGAGCAGCTGAATACATGCAAGTCACGGCATGACAAATCACACAATCAAACACTACACATTAAGTGAAGTTCAATATGCATCGAGTTGCATATTGACGAAACTCCACGTTAATTATTCAGTTCTATCCCGATTAGATACTCGGCAATATTAAATGTGATTAAACATGGCAAGAGGTGAAGCGTAATTAAACTACTTATCTAAGCATTTTAAATGAGGTCGGAAATGACATATAGCATCTCCGAGACGACTTCACATGTTAATTTACAATTCTGTCCAGATCTGAACTAACACATTTAATTAGTTGTTAAACAGCAAAAACAAATAGGTTCACGTGATTCTACGCGTCACTACAAGAAATTTACACATGGAGATCATCTCCAACGGAGCTACGGATCAAAAGATACAAGCATCACAAGATATGATGGCATGAATGCAATATGTGTGCAACGACGGCCACGAGCACTTCAAAACATACAACCATCCAGGGACAAGGAAACTACACGAGATTCTAAGAAAGTTTCATGTAGGACACAATCAAAACGGAGCTACGGATCAAAAGCTACGAGCAAAACAAGAAAACACTACAATCTGCCAAAATCAGCCACATAGCATTTTCTACGCCCCACAACTACGGGCTACATAACTCTGAATCTACTCAACCAAGGCATGACACGAAAGAGGGCAAGAAGCACTACAACAAACAACTAACAACAACTAGCATGCCATCATGGATCACTAGGGAAAGAAGTCACAAAATGACTTCCCACACACTATTTCAGACTTACTGAAAATTACTACTCATGAAAGTGCAGTTTTCGATCTGAAGCCATATTGACAGTAGCAAAACCTATAGCTACAGGGCTCCAAATGACATGTAAGTTCACACCATGCTAGAGAAACAAAAGGGCTACAACTAACTCCATTGCACGAACCTCAAAAGAGCTACAGATCACAAGATAGAAGCAAGACAAGACATCAACAAAATATAACAGATTCCAGACTTAGAAATATTTCAGCACCTCCAAATCAGCACTATTTCTACCAACTTGAGAGCAAGCAAACCACACCTAAACATGTATTTCTATTGCAACCAAAAATACCAGGGGCTAGAGTAAACATCAAAGAACAACTCTCTAGTTGACAACTTAATCGAAAGAAGCTCGGAATAAATCCTACGAAATAGACAAGAGGGCAACATGGCAAAATATCGCGCGAACTAACTTATTCAAAAGCTAAAACTAATTGCACCGGAAACATATAAAATATGTGGGGTTGCAACACAAAAATATTGTCAGACATAAATGCGAGATAAAGACCTAAACATGGAAAATAATCTAGCGGCAAATCCCTACGCGCAAAAATATCAACGGCTACTCTAAAATACATGGAAAAGTGGTTCCTAAAACTTGGACATTTTATCTAAGGCATTCGAGCTAACCGGACTTGCGCAAAAAATGAATACGGGCCCTATCCTATCTAGACAGCACGTAAACCTAGGCATTAGGCACGCTAAACTAAATCAAACAAATATGCAAGTTGCACCAACATAATCTACGCGCAAAACTACATGAAATCCATATATTACTCGCTCCGATCCGACACACGGGTAAAAACTTACGGACGTATTAACATCTATATATTTTCTGGAATTTAATTAATTCCGAAAACTCTAAAATAATAATACTATCGGGCCTAATGCTATCGGGCCGAAACTAGGGCGCATCATTGCTAACAAACACCACGGGCGCGGAATAGGTTCGCGGGCTCACCTTGGCTGGCGGGAGCTGGGCCTCGGGAGCCGACTAGGCCTCGGGCGCCCTGGCCCTGGGCTGAGGCGGGATCCAGGCCGGTTGGTAGGTGCGGGCCCACTGGCGGGCGAGGTGGGCTGGCGGATAGGGGGGAGGCCGCGCGCGCCTGGTCAACTCGGGGCGAGGCGGTGCTCTCCTCCTCGTGCCCCGCACGAGAGAAGACCACGACGGCTCTAAGGAGGCCGGCGAGGCAGTACAGGGCCGCAGGCGAGGTCCCTGGATCCGGGCGGGGTGGATCCGGACCCGACCATCCCCGGGGTGGCGGAGCTCTGAAGAGGCGGCGGCGGCTGACGAACGCGGCGGCTCGAGAGGTCAAGGTGGCGGCGGATCCAGCTGAAACGAGGGCGTGGCGGTGTACTCCGGCTGGGACCGAGGGCGCGGCGGCATACTCCAGCCACCTGGCTGATGCAGAGCGCGGGGGTGACGCGAGGGGAGCTCGGGCCCCTCCGCTTGGCACGGGCCTGCGGGTGCTGATGCGTGGTGGTGGATGCGGCTCGGCTTGAGGCGGCGACGGTTCGGGCCCGGGCGGGCCGCAGATGGGTTTAGGTGGGCCGTGGCTGTAGGTGGGTGGAGAGAGGAGGTGGGAGTGGGGTTGGCTGCGCGAATTTCAAGGCAACCGCTAGGGTTTGCTGTCTAAATGAGCGGGGAGGTCTAAAATATAGGAGGGGTCTATTTATAGACAAATGGGGGGGCTAGGTTACCCGGAATTCCGTTCCGGATCCAACCGTGCAGTCGGATTCGGACGATTCTGAACGCGGGAACGGTTCCAAGGCCGTGTAGAGTGGATATCCGGAGACGAGAGGGAAAACGGGCGACACGGCAATGATTTTTAAAACACCGACGTACGTCCGACGGTAGACCGAATACGGTGCCGCTACGATCGACCGTTCGGGTACCAGACGGACTCCGATGGCGACGAAATTCGACAGGCGGCCTAGCTATAACTAATTACGACCGCATGCCAAGTTTCACCCTGAGCAGAGAAAGTTTTCAACACACTTTTCAAACATGGTTTGACGAAGCCGCGGGCGCGTGCGTGTGCGGTCGGGCTCAGAACGGACAACGACGAGAACCGACAACTAACAACGGATGCAAGTTTTGAAAACTGGTGGCAACGGAATGCCGATGATGTGAATGATGCGACAAAAGAAAATAGACACACGATGAAAACGGAATAGAAGGGGAATCTTCTGGAACGTTGGCATCGGGCTGTCACAGCTGACCCTCAAAATCACCAGGGTCATCTCTTCTGATCTTATACCGGAATGCGCCGTATACCGAGCATGCGTTCAAATCCTCGTACACATCACGGTAGAGGATGCAGTCATTAGGGCATGCATGTATCTTCTGCACCTCCAATCCTAGAGGGCATAGAAACTTCTTTGCTTCGTCCGTACTGTCGGGCAATTCATTATCCTTTGGAAGCTTCTTCTTCATTATTTTCAGTAGCGAACTAAATCCCTTGTCAGATACACCATTGTTTGCCTTCCATTGCAGCAATTCCAGTGTGGTACCGAGCTTTGTGTTGTCATCTTTGCAATTTGGGTACAACCCTTTTTTGTGATCCTCTAACATGTGATCGAGCTTCAACTTCTCCCTTTCACTTTCGCATTCTCTATGTGCATCGACAATGACCCGACGAAGATCATCATCGGGCACATCGTCTGGTTCCTCTTGATCTTCAGCTTCCCTCATTGCAGCATCACCGTCTTCACGGGGCGGGTAGTTTTCATCATCCTATTCTTCTACGTTGTCTTCCATCATAATCCCTCTTTCAGCGGGCTCCAAACATTATAGTGTGGCATAAAACCCTTCTGAAGCAGGTGGAAGTGAAGGGTTTTATAGTCGGAGAAAGCCTTGTATTTCCACGGACTGTACATGGACAATGCATAAAACCATTCTGCTTGTTTGCCTCAGCCGCTTCAAGAAAATTATGCACGCCCTTAATATACTCGGAGGTGCGTCGGTCACCGTACATCCATTGCCGGTTCATCTGCGTGCGTTATATAATAAAGTGTATTAAAAACCATTACAACATATCATGAATAGAGAAGTGACCAAATTAATAGAAATACATCATCACATTAAAGCCAAAGTACAATAGTGACCACAAGAAATACATAACGTTCATACATAGTTCTTATTATTGAACAACATATAGCTCTCTAGAGCATCTAACTAGAACATACATTGAAACTGTAAAATTTAAATGCAACAACAAATGCGATCATAACCGCAACTAAGGTACCAATTGATCCAACGACATAATGACACCAAGCCTCGGTATGAATGACATATTTTCTAATCTTTCTAATCTTCAAGCGCATTGCATCCATCTTGATCTTGTGATCGTCGAAGACATCGGCAACATCCAACTCCAATATCATCTTCTCCTCTTCAACTCTTTGTAATTTTTCTTTCAAGTAATAGTTTTCTTTTTCAACCAAATTTAACTTCTTGGCAAGAATTTCTATGTCGGTTGGAATTTCCGGTTCACATACCTTCTAGATTAAAAAATCTATGTCACGTTGGTCGGCATAATTGTCATAAACACTAAATAAAACAAATAGTTATAAAAGATAATATATACCACATCCGAATCATAGTCAGGACGAGGGCACACGGAGGCGGATACCAAAACCATGGCACTATATTATAACAAACAATAATAAAAGTAAGAAAATTACATAAGTTTCTATCTAAATCATACAAGTAAGAACTTCTTTCTTTTAGAAAGAAGATAAGAAGAAGAGACTAACCACGGTGGTGCCGGCGCCGAGATGGGCGCTGGCGATCGACGGCGGTGAGGATGGGGATGGGACAGGATGGACCGCCAAAGCTACACAAAACTTGAGAAAAATGGAGCTTGGACAAGGAGATTCGAGAGGAGAAAGCTTAAGTGTGGCTTGGGCATTTCATCGAACACCTCATGGGCATAGGAGGTGAGCTAGAGCACCACAAAGCTCTTCCACTGCCGACCAAAAAACATAGCAGTGCACTGCTCTGCTCGTGCACAGGGGGTATATATAGGCCAACCATTTGTCCCGGTTTGTGGCTGGAACCGAGACTAAAGTTCAAAATTTGGTCCCAGTTCCAGCCACAAACCGAGACTAATGGTTGTGGGCCAGGTGCGAGGCACATTGGTCTCGGTTCATGTTTGGAACCGGAACCAAAGGGTTCATACGGACCGAGACCAATGTCCCACGAGGCCCGGCCAGCGCCCTGGCCTCACGAACCAGGACCAATGCCCCCATGGGTCCCGGTTCGTGAGTGAGCCGGGACTAACGGGATTTCATCAAGTGGACCAAAGCCCTCTTTTCTACTAGTGATTCATTGAAATCAAAGATCATTATCTACCAAGATAATGTATGGGTTATATTTATCCTCGTGAATAACAGAAATGTAAGAGGATAATCTGCAAACAAATTATTGTGAGGTTCATAATGTCTCTACCAACGTTTCTATTCCAGAATCAGATTCGTGGAATTGGTATGAGACACCATTGATGTTTATAAAATTCAGGGGGAGTAAAATCCCAAGTTATAACATGTTGATGATCTTCACATTATTCATACTGTACTCTTTTCCCTTTATGAGTTTTCCAAGATGGTTTCTTATACAAGGTTTTTAACGAGACAATATAAATACAAGTGCGGATGTATGCCATATTGGTTTCTCCTTATATTTTCCCCACTTGGTTTTACAGGAGTTTTCGATGGCATATTATTATAAGGTTTCTCCTCAATTTTTCCCACAGGGTTTTTAGAGTTGAGAAATAAACATGTGATCAATATACAGATGACGAATTGACCAAGAGGGAGTGTTGAGAAATAAACATGTGATCAATTGTATGGGAGGGATGCCTCCGAGGAGGTGTGTGTTGGGGAAAAGGTGTCTCCCCAACACACCCCTTCATCTTGTATTTAAGTGGGTCTCCCACATTGCAATGGAAAGAGTGGAATCAGTTAGACTCTGTGTTTGTCTCTTTGATTTCATTCTACAACACCTACCATGGTTACTTGTATCATTGTCATTCACTAATAGCATTCAAGCACGTGCACACCATCACCTCTACCTCGCATCTTCCCAAAACATCTGAGATGTGAAGAACCCCTAACGAACCATAAATGTACTCAATCTAATTGTAATCGTTACACCAATTCATGTCAATTTATGTCTCATGTAATTCTTGTCATTTTTAATTTGAAGGAACAACTAATTTTCTTACTCCGGTTAGAAAGTACTAGATATTCACGATACATCATTTTTCTTTCCGAGGGGACACTCATTTTATTGTCTTAGAACAATATCGAATTGGTACCACTACTGAAATTCAGAAATTTGCCGTCTGCCAAGGCGGACGGCAAAGGGTGCAACCACGGATGGCAAAGGCTTTGCTGTCGGTCAGCTGATGGCAAAGTAGACGGCAAAAAAAATCCGGTGAAGAGGTTCTTTGCCGTCTGCTTTCTCAAAGCGGACGGCAAAGAATCTTTGCCATGAGGGGGCAGACGGCAAAATAAATGGGACGGCACATATTGCAACGTCCCCGTTAAGTGTTAACGGCAGGCCTCCTCTCTTTTTGCCGTCTGCCTTCCCCCCTTTGCCATGTGGGGGCAGACGACAAAGAGGGGAGAGAGAGGGGCCAGATTCCCCCCTTTGCCGTCTGCCTTCCCTGCTTTGCCATGTGGGGGCAGACGGCAAAGACGGGAGAGAGAGGGGGTAGATTCCCCCCCCCCTTGTCGTGTGCCTTCCCCCCTTTGCCATGTGGGGGCAGACGACAAAGGGGGGAATCTGCCCCCTCTCGCTCCCCGCTTTGCCGTCTGCCTTCCCCCCTTTGCCATGTGGGGGCAGACGGAAAAGAGGGGAACCAGCCCCTTTTTTATTTTTTTTGTTATATCCAGCATTTTTAACAATAATCAGGATATATATATATATATATATATATATATATATATATTTGACATAAATAAATTTCTTTCCGTACTCATAACCATATTAAAATAACCTCTTATATCCAGCTTTCAAGTTGCATCCGTACCAAACCATATATTACACCAGTTTCATCCACGTGCAAACAAAGTTTCATATATTCATATACTACAATAGTTTCAATACAACCCATGGTACAAGAAATCATCTTCAAGCATTCCATCAATATTTTCCAAGCTTCCCGTGAAGTGAAGGTAATATGCAAAATGACTAATAAGAAAGTTAGAAGAATAATACTAGATGAAGTAGTGTATATATAGGTTATTTCGGAGAGAAATTAGCTAAGTATAGACCATTTAGGAGCTAACTAAGCTAATTATGTCATTTAGGTGGAACCCTAGCTAACTATAGGTCGTTTCGGAGCTAACTTGGGTAAAATAGGTCATTCCGGAGCAAACTATGCTTATTAAGCAATTTTTGATCTAGCTAGGCTAATTATAGGCCATTTAATACCTAAGTTAGGAGGAATAGGTCATGTTGCAGCTACGTAAGCCTTATTAGTCATTTAGGAGAGAACTTAGCTAACTATAGGTCATGTTTTATTAAATAGACCATTTAGGAGCTAACTAAGCTAATTATGTCATTTCGTAGGATAATTAGCAAATTTAGCCTTTCTTGGATGAGTCTAAGCTACGTAGAAGAAGAGAAAGAGAAGAAGAAGTAAAAGAAGGAGGAGGACGAGGAGGAGAAGGAGAAGGAAGAGGAGAAGAAGAAGAAAAGAAGAAGGAGAAGGAGAAGGAGGAAGAAGAAGGAGAAGGAGAAGGAGGAACAAGGAGGAAGAAGAAGGAGAAGGAGGAGCTCCTTCTCCTTCTTCTCCTCCTTCTTCTCCTTCTTCTTATCCTCCTCCCTCTCCTTCTTCTTCTCCTCTTCTTCTTCTTCCTTCCTTTCATTTTTCCTCTTTCTTCTCCTCTTGTCCCCTTCTTCGGGCTAAATTGGCTAAGAATGCCTTTTTGGAGCTAATTATGTCATTTCGAGGATAATTAGCTAACTATAGGTCATTTTTTATTAAATAGGTCATTTTGGAGCTAACTAAGCTAATTATGTCATTTAGATGGATAATTAGCCAATTTAGCCTTTCTGGTATGAGTCTAAGCTACGTAGAAGAAGAGAAAGAGAAGAAGAAGTAAAAGAAGGAGGAGGAGGAGGAGGAGAAGGAGAAGGAGAGGAGAAGAAGAAGAAAAGAAGAAGGAGAAGGAGGAATAAGGAGGAAGAAGAAGGAGAAGGAGGAGCTCCTTCTCCTTCTTCTCCTCCTTCTCCTTCTTATCCTCCTCCCTCTCCTTCTTCTTATCCTCTTCTTCTTCTTCCTTCCTTTCATTTTTCCTCTTTCTTCTCCTCTTGTCCCCTTCTTCGGATAAATTGGCTAAGAATGCCTTTTTGGAGCTAATTATGTCATTTCGAGGATAATTAGCGAAGTATAGGTCATTTTTTATTAAATAGGTCATTTTGGAGCTAACTAAGCTAATTATGTCATTTAGACGGATAATTAGCCAATTTAGCCTTTCTTGGATGAGTCTAAGCTACGTAGAAGAAGAGAAAGAGAAGAAGAAGTAAAAGCAAGAGGAGGAGGAGGAGGAGGAGGAGAAGGAGAAGGAGAACAAGAAGAAAAGAAGAAGGAGAAGAAGGAGGAAGAAGAAGAAGGAGGAGCTCCTTCTCCTTCTTCTCCTCCTTCTCCTTCTTCTTGTCCTCCTCCTTCTCCTTCTTCTTCTTCTCCTCTTCTTCTTCTTGCTTCCTTTCATTTTTCCTCTTTCTTCTCCTCTTGTCCCCTTCTTCGGGCTAAATTGGCAAAGAATGCCTTTTTGGAGCTAATTATGTAATTTCGAGGATAATTAGCTAAGTATAGGTCATTTTTTATTAAATAGGTCATTTTGGAGCTAACTAATCTAATTATGTCATTTAGATGGATAATTAGCCAATTTAGCCTTTCTTGGATGAGTCTAAGCTACGTAGAAGAAGAGAAAGAGAAGAAGAAGTAAAACAAGGAGGAGGAGGAGGAGGAGGAGGAGAAGGAGAAGGAGAGGAGAATAAGAAGAAAAGAAGAAGGAGAAGGAGAAGGAGGAAGAAGAAGGAGAAGGAGGAGCTCCTTCTCCTTCTTCTCCTCCTTCCCCTTCTTCTTATCCTCCTCCCTCTCCTTCTTCTTCTTCTCCTCTTCTTCTTCTTCCTTCCTTCCTTTCATTCTTCCTTCTCCCGAGGGTCAGTGGCGTCGGGCGTCGGGGGTCGAGGGTCGAGGGTCAGTGGCTTCTGGAGTCGAGGGTCAATGGCGTCGGGCATCGGGGGTCGGGGGTTAGTGGAGTCGGGGGTCGGGAGTCGGGGGTCGGGGGTCACTGGTGTCAAGCGTCGGGGGTCGGGAGTCGGGTCTCAGTGGCGTCGGAGGTCGGGGGTCGAGGGTCGGGGGTTGGTGGCGTCGGGCGTCGGGGGTCGTGGGCCGGGGGTCGGGGGTCGGGGTCCTTTTCTTTCTTCTTCCTCTTGATCATCATATTATTATTATTCTTCTTCTTTCTCCTTCTCCTCCTCCTCTTCTTCTTCTTTCTTTTATCTTTCTCCACCTTTCCTCTTTCTTCTTCTTCTTCTTCTTCTTCTTCTTCCTTTTTCTTCTAGTTTATTATTCTCTTATTTTCTTCTAAGTTTTTTTTCTATCTATTTTTTTCTTCTCTATCTACTTTTTCTACCTAATAAACTAACTATCTAATTTCACATAAAAAACAGAAAAAAACTAACTAACCAATTTAATAGAAAAAATAGAAAATAAACTAACTATCTAAATTAACTATCTAATTTAAAAGAAAAAACAGGAAATAAAGACAAAAAGAAAAAAAAACTTACCTCCAGTGGGAGGAGGGCAGTGGGAGGAGGGGAGGGCGAGCTCCGGCCGTGGGCGGCGGTGGTGGGCCGGAGCGGTTCCGGTGGTTGTGGTGGCGGCGCTTGGGTGTTTAGAGCGCGAGGAGGAGGGCCGTAGGGAGGAGGGACGCGGGGAGGAGGGGAGCGGGGAGCTCCGGTCGTGGGCGGCGGCGGTGGGCCGGAGCAGCTCAGGTGGTGGTGGCGGTGGCGCTAGAGTGGGCAGGGGCGCGCGCGAGAGAGGCAGGAGATCGAGGGGAGCGGGGGTGGACTGTGCCGTTAGGGGAGCGGCGGTGGGGGTTGGGTGCCGTTAGGGGGAGCGCCCCTTTGCCGTCTGCACAAGCTGGGAGGCAGACGGCAAAGGGGTGGGTGGGGTGGGGCGGACTTCGGCCGTTAGGGTGGCTCCCCTTTGCCGTGTGCGTGCTCTTTGCCGTCCGCCTCTCGGGCCTTTGCCATGCGTCAGCAGACGGCAAAGAGGTGGCCGATGGCAAATAAAACCTTTTGCCATCAGCAACCTCTTTGCCGTCTGCTTTGTACCAGCTGACGGCAAAGAGGATCTTTGCCATGCGTCAGCAGATGGCAAAGGCATGGCAGACGGCAAATTTCTCAATTCCAGTAGTGTACCATAATAGGCAACTTCAACTTCTTAAGTTTTTCCCACATTACTCGCCCTTATACGAGGTTTCGTTGCAATCTTAGTCATCCTGTTCTGAATTTGTGTTGGAAATATGCCCTAGAGGCAATAATAAAATATTTATTATTATACTTCCTTGTTAAAGATAAACATTTATTATCCATGCTAGAATTATATTGATTGGAAACTAAAATACATGTGTGCATACATAGACAACACACTATTCCTAGTAAGCCTCTAATGGTCTGGCTCGTGGATCAAAGATGGTCAAGGTTTCCTAACCATGGACATGAGTTGTCATTTGATAACGGGATCACATCATTAGGAGAACGATGTGATGGACAAGACCCAAACTATAAACATAGCATATGATCTTGTAAGTTTACTGCTACTATTTTCTGCATGTCAAAGTATCTGTTCCTATGACCATGTGATCATGCAACTCCCGGATACCGAAGGAATGTTTTGTGTATCAAATGTCACAGTGTAACCGGGTGACTATAAAGGTGCTCTACACGTATCTCCGAGGGTGACTGTTCGGTTGGCATGGATCGAGATTCGTATTTGTCACTCTGTGTGACAGAGAGGTATCTGTGGGGCCCACCCGGTAATACAACATCACAATAAGCTTGCAAGAAATGTGACCAAGGAGTTAGTCGCGGGATCTTGTATTATGGAACGAGTAAAGAGACTTGTTGGTAACGATATTGAACTAGGTATGGAGATACCGATGATCGAATCTCGGGCAAGTAACATACCGAAGGACAAAGGGAAAAACATACGGTATTGATTGAATCCTTGACACCGAGGTTCGACCGAGGAAAGATCTTCGTAGAATATGTAGGAACTAATATGGACAAACAGGTCCCTCTACTGGTTATTGACCCGAGAGTGTCTCGGTCATGTCTCATAGTTCTCGAACCCACATGGTCTTCACACTTAAGGTTTAGTGACGATATAAGCATAATTGAGTCATAGTATTGGTGACCAAAGGTTGTCCGCTGTCCCGGATGAGATTCCGGACGTAACGAGGAACTCCGATATAGTCCCGGGTGAAGATTGATATATAGGATGAAGGTCATCAGAGTCCGAAAGTGTTCTGAGGCATACTGAGCGTTTCACGGAGTACCGAAAGGGGTTTCGGGAGGTTCCGACAATTGTTGGCGGGCCTCGTGGGCCAAGAAGAGGGGGCACCGCGGCCCACCAGGGGGCTGGGCGCAGCCCCTCCCCCAACCACTTCTGCCGAAGGAGCGTGGGCCTCCTTGGGGCGCAGGCCGGCCCAACTTGGGTGGCAAGTCACCCAAGTAGGGGGGCTACCCTAACCCTAGCCGCCGCCCCTCCTCCCTTGACCGCAGGCCCCTAGGGGGTAACCCTAGGGCGCCCTCCCCTCTCCCTTCCTCATATATATAGAGAGGTAGAGAGGAGGCAGCCACACGACGACAATCTTGCCACGACGCTGCCCCTCCTCTCTCTCGCAGTTTCCCTCCTCCATAACCCCTTGGCAAAGCCCTGTCGGGCTGTCACCACCAACACCTCACCACGCCATCGTGCTGTTGGAGAACTCGGGCTGCTACTTCACCATCGCTCGCTGGATCGAGGAGGTGAAGGCGTCACCAAGTTGTACATGTGTTGAACGTGGAGGTGAAGTCCGTTCGACCCTTGATCGAGAGATCGCGGGACGGTTCGTTATTGGATCGTGAAGACGTACCACTACATCAACTGTGTTCTTGAACGCTTACGCTCAGCGATCTACAAAGGTATGTAGATTCAATCTCTCTCCTCGTAGATGGTCATCACCATGGATAGATCTGTTTGCACGTAGATTTTTTATTATTTCACATGCAACGTTCCCAACAATTTGTCCCATCATATATGTCATCAAGTAATGAACTATCCGTGATGGTTGAATTTTCAAATCAACTCCTCTTGTGTGTGCAAAAAGGAAGTGAAATATGTAAGATGTTTCAATTAGGAAAAATAGACATACATGAAAATGGTCACGAAGTAGTAGATGTTTCAATTAGGATACATGTTACACTTAATTTAATTATTGTGCCTAAATGTAGGAGGCTCAAGAGTGAAACGTTTGCACATGACATTGATACGGTGTCGAAGTTAGACGATCATACTCCCCCCGTTTCTTTTTAGTTTGCATATAAGATTTGGTCAAAGTCAAGTGATACAAAGTTTGACCAAATATACATCAAAAAATATTAACATTTATAATTCTAAACCTATATGATATGAAAATTAATATTATGGTGCATCTACTAATATTGATGCAATATTATAAATGTTGATATTTTATTCTATAAATTTAGTCAAAGTTTATGAAGTTTGACTTTGACCAAATCTAATATGTGGAGTAAAAAGAAATGGAGGGAGTACTAATTTTGAAGTTTACACGCACAAGTGGAAAACGGGCCTTTGGCCTGGACCCTTTAGTCCCGGCCTCCATCTGGGCCGGGACTAAAGGCCCGGCCACGTCGCCCAAAAATCGCAATGCCGCCCACGAGGCTTTGGTCCCGGCCCGTAAGGAGCCTTTAGTCCCGGTTTGGACACAAACCGGGACTAAAGGGCTACGCGGTGTGCAGCACGCATGTGCGCCACCTTTAGTCCCGGTTTGTGTCTCAAACCGGGACTAAAGTCCTCTGCCTATATATATTGGCCACAGCCCCCCTCTCCCCTCTTCCTTGCATTTTTCTTGGATGGAAGAGTGTGGGTGTGTGCTAGCTCTCCATTTTTCTTGGATGCAATAGAGGTGTTTGTTGAAATGTGTGTTAGAGCGATGCCGCTTCAGTTCACCGAACACAACTACGATATGAGATGCCCGAGCCACGCTTAAACCTCTTCCTCTTTATTTCTACTTATTCTAAAAGGTTAGCAACTATATTTCCTCATTTAGACCGTGCGGTACTAATTTTTAGGATCGTGTTTGTATTTGATATACTGTAGTATAACGCAGATGAGCCATCCATGGATGTACGGTGATCGACGCACAGCCGCTTACAGAGAAGGCGTGCATCCTTTTCGAGATGTAGCCGATGCGAACAAGCATGGTGGTGGCTATATGTTTTGTCCATGTGTTGAATGTGGGAATGAGAAGGATTACACTTCCTCAAGAGTCATTCAGAGCCACCTGCTTCGGTCCGGTTTTATGTCGGGCTATAATGTTTGGACCAAGCACGGAGAAAGAGGGGTTATGATGGAAGACGACGATGAAGAAGAAGAGAACGATGATGACAACTACCGATCTATGTTCCCTGAGTATGCTGATACCGCAATGGAAGACAATGAAGAAGAAGATCAGGATGAAGAACGGGAACCAGATGAGCCCGTTGATGATCTTGGCCGGGTCATTTCTGATGCACGGCGAGGTTGCGACACAGAAAAGGAGAGGTTGCAGTTCGAGCAGATGTTACAGGACCACAACAAATTGTTGTACCCAACTTGTGAAGATGGCCAGAAGAAGCTGGGTAGCACACTAGAATTGCTGAAGTGGAAGGCAGAGACCGGTGTGACTGACTCGTCATTCGAAAAGTTGCTAGTACTGATGAAGAAGATGCTTCCAAGAAAGAACGAATTGCCTGCCAGCACGTACGTACCAAGCAAAGAAGCTTGTCTGCCCTCTAGGATTAGACGTGCAGAATATACATGCATGCCCTAATGACTGCATCCTCTACCGCGGTGAGAAGTACGAGAATATGGATAAATGCCCCGTATGCACTGCATTGCGGTATAAGATCAGAAAAGATGACCCTGGTGATATTGAGGGCGAGCCACCCAGGAAGAGGGTTTCTGCCAAGGTGATGTGGTATGCTCCTATAATACCACAGTTGAAACGTCTGTACAGAAATAAAGATCATGCGAAGTTGTTGCGATGGCACATGGAAGATCGTATGAAAGACGATAAGTTGAGGCACCCCGCTGATGGTCGGCAGTGGAGAAAAATCGAGAGAGAGTTCCCGAGATTTGCAGGTGACACAAGGAACTTATGGTTTGGTGTGAGTACAGATGGCATGAATCCTTTTGGGGAGCAGAGTTGCAGTCACAACACCTGGCCCGTTACTCTATGTATCTACAACCTTCCTCCTTGGTTGTGCATGAAGCGGAAGTTCATTATGTTGCCAGTGCTTATCCAAGGTCCAAAGCAACCCGGCAAAGATATTGATGTGTACCTAAGGCCATTAGTTGATGAACTTTTACAATTGTGGGCCGAACCAGGTGTACGTGTGTGGGACGAGCACACACAAGAGGAATTTGACCTTCGAGCGTTGATTTTCGTAACCATCAATGATTGGCCTCCTCTTAGTAACATTTCAGGACAGTCAAACAAGGGATACAATGCATGCACGCACTGTTTGGATTAGACAGAAAGTATATATCTCGACAAATGTAGGAAGAATGTGTACCCGTACAATCGTCGTTTTCTTCCGCCCAAGCATCCCTTAAAGAAAAAAGGCATGCATTTCAATGGCAAGGCAGAACCCCGGGGGAAGCCTGTCATCCGTACTAGTGCTGAAGTATTTGATATGGTCAAAGATTTAAAAGTAATCTTTGGAAAGGTCCTGGCAGCCAACCTTTCCTAACGGCCCTGATAAGCGCGTACCCATGTGGAAGAAGAAATCTATATTTTGGGAGCTACCCTACTGGGAAGTCCATGAGGTCCGCTCGGCAATTGACGTGATGCACCTGACGAAGAATCTCTGCGTGAATATTCTAGGCTTCCTGGGCTTTTATGGGAAGTCAAAAGATACACCGGAAGTACGGGTGGACCAGGAACGTCATAAAGGAAGAGATGGCATGCATCCATGGCAGTTTCAAGGGCGTGCTAGCTACGCTCTTACTAAGGAAGAGAAGGAAATCTTCTTTGAAGTCCTTTTCAGTATCAAGGTCCCGACTGGCTTCTCGTCGAATATAAAGGGAATCGTAAATATGAAAGACAAAAAAATCCAAAACCTAAAGTCTCATGACTGCCACGTGCTTATGACGCAATTGCCTCCGGTTGCATTGAGGGGAATTCTACCGGAAAATGTTCGCCTGGCAATTGTGAAGGTATGTGCATTCCTCAATGCAATTTCTTAGAAGGTAATCGATCGAGAAAGTCTATCAGGGTTACAGATTGATGTGGTCCAATGTCTGGTCAGCTTTGAGTTGTTGTTCCCGCCATCCTTCTTCAATATAATGACACACCTCCTAGTTCACCTAGTCGAAGAGATTAGAATTCTCGGTCCTGTGTTTCTATACAATATGTTCCCCTTCGAGAGGTTCATGGGAGTCTTAAATAAATATGTTCGTAACCGTGCTAGGCCAGAAGGAAGCATCTCCAAGGGCTATGGAACAGAGGAGGTCATTGAGTTTTGTGTGGACTTTCTTCCTGACCTTAAGCCGATTGGTGTTCCTGAATCTCGGTATGAGGGTAGGCTGACAGGAAAAGGCACACTAGGAAGGAAAGCAAAAGTATGTATGGACGGACATTATTTCTCTCAAGCACACTACACAGTTCTGCACAATTCCATCGTGGTGGCTCCGTATATCGTGAGACACAAGAATATTCTACGCTCCGAAAACCCGGGGAAGGCTGACTCTTGGATTAAAGGGGAACACGAGAAGACTTTCGGCAGTTGGTTGCACACACATCTCATGAATGACGACACCGTTGGAGATCAGTTGTACTGTTTGGCCAGGCCACCATCTTCGACTATATGTACTTTCCAAGGGTATGAGACAAATGGGAACACATTTTACACGGTTGCCCAAGATAAAAAGAGCACCAACCAAAATAGTGGTGTCCGCTTTGATGCAACAGACGAGAATGAGCACTGTTTGGAAACATATTACGGGTACATAGAGGAGATATGGGAACTTGACTATGGACCTACTTTTAAGATCCCTTTGTTTCGGTGCAAATGGGTGAAGCTGACAGGAGGCGGGGTAGTTGTAGACCAAAAGTACGGTATGACAACAGTGGATCTCAACAATCTTGCGTACATGGATGAACCATTTGTCCTAGCCAATGATGTCGCTCAGGTTTTCTATGTGAAGGACATGTCTACAAAAACGAGAAAAAGAAATCAGCAAAACAAGATATCGTCCGATGAGCCAAAACGCCACATAGTTCTTTCAGGGAAAAGAAACATCATGGGAGTAGATGACAAGACAGACATGCCAGTAGATTATAATAAGTTTCATGAAATTCCGCCCTTCAAAGTGAAAACTGACCCAAGCATCCTACTCAATGATGAAGATTCTCCATGGCTACGACCCAGAAGAAAACAGAAATAATAGATAGGAATATTGGTGCAATAATGTAATAATGTATTAAACCTTTTATGTAATGCATGTATGGAATGTACTAAACCTTTTAGTTTTGAATTATTTATTCAATTTCAAACACTTTTCATTATCATAGTTTTCTCAAATTCTCAAATATGCAAAAAGAATTTTAATAAACATAGTTTTTAATTGAAAATAACAAAATAGTTAATAGTTTGGATAGTCAAAATAATTAATTTTGAAAATAGAAAATAGTTTTGAATTATTTATTCAATTTCAAACACTTTTCATTTTCATAGTTTTTTCAAATTATCAAATATGCAAACAGATAACTATTTATATTCTCAAATATGCAAAAACAAATAAAATAAGAAAACAGAAAATAGGCCTCTAGTCCCGGCCCGTACCACAGACCGGGACTAAAGGACCGAAGCAACCCTGCGACGACATTGATGTGTACCTAAGGCCATTAGTTGATGAACTTTTGCAGTTGTGGGCCCACCAGGTGTACGTGTGTGGGATGAGCACAAAGAACAGGAATTTGACCTATGAGCATGGTTGTTCGTAACCATCAATGATTGGCCTGCTCTTAGTAACATTTTAGGACAATCAAACAAGGGATACAATGCATGCACGCACTGTTTAGATAAGACTAAAGGTACATATTTGGGAAAATCTAAGAAGGTTGTCTACCTGGTGTGTCGTCAATTTCTTCCGACCAATCATACCGAAAGAAAGAAAGGCAAGCATTTCAACGGTGAGGCAGATCACCGGAAGAAGCCTAACCTCCCTACTTGTGATGAGTTATTGGCTATGGTCAAGGATTTGGATCAAATAGTAATCTTTGGAAAGGGTCCTCGCGGTCAATCTGTTCCGAAAGACGACGTTACCGGACACGTGCCCATGTGGAAAAAGAAATCTTTATTTTGGGAGCTACCCTATTGGAAACACCTAGAGGTCCGGTCTTCAATCGATGTGATGCACGTGACGAAGAATCTTTGCGTGAACCTGCTAGGCTTCCTGGGAGAGTATGGAAAGACAAAAGATACAACAGAAGCACGGGAGGAGCACCAACGTATGAAAGACCCATACGACAAGAAGACTGATAAAGTGCGTCAATACTTAAGCAGCTACGCTCTTACCAAAGCAGAGAAGGAAATCTTTTTTGAATGCTTGAGCAGTATGAAGGTCCCCGCTGGCTTCTCGTCTAATATAAAGGGAATAATAAATATGGCAGAGAAAAAATTACAGAACCTGAAGTCTCATGATTGCCACGTGATTATGACGCAGTTGCTTCTGGTTGCATTGAGCGGCTTCTATCGGAAAATGTTCGATTACCCATTGTGAAGCTATGTGCATTCCTCAATGCAATATCTCACAAGGTAATCGATCGAGAACTTTATGTGATGTGTACTAATGTATTAAACTTAATGTCATGTATTAAACTTTATGTGATGTGTACTACGAAGTGCATCAAGTTTTTGCCATAACCCTCTCAACTTTTTAGCACATGCTATGTGTGTAAAATGATGATTCCATGCCAGGTTTCAACATTTCCAGAGTTCATTCATAGTGCTTTTTAATTTCAGGGTCAACTAGCTCAACAAAAATAAGTAAATGCACGAAAAATACCAAATGAAGTAAGAAATTATTGAAAATTTATGATGTGCCTTTTGTTGGGGAACGTCGCATGGGAAACAAAAAATTTCCTACGCGCACGAAGACCTAGAATGGTGATGTCCATCTACGAGAGGGGATGTGTGATCTACGTACCCTTGTAGACCGTACAGCAGAAGCGTTAGTGAACGCGGTTGATGTAGCGGAACGTCCTCACGTCCCTCGATCCGCCCCACGAACCGTCCCGCGATCAGTCCCACGATCTAGTGCCGAACGGACGGCACCTCCGCGTTCAGCACACGTACAGCTCGACGATGATCTCGGCCTTCTTGATCCAGCAAGAGAGACGGAGAGGTAGAAGAGTTCTCCGGCAGCGTGACCGCGCTCCGGAGGCTGGTGATGATCTTGTCTCAGCAAGGCTCCACCCGAGCTCCGAAAAAACGCGATCTAGAGGAAAAACCGTGGAGGTATGTGGTCGGGCTGCCGTGGAAAAGTCGTCTCAAATCAGCCCTAAAACCTCCGTATATATAGGGGGAAGAGGGGGAGCCTTGCCTTGGGGCTCAAGGATCCCCAAGGGGGTCGGTCGAGCCAAGGGGGGAAGGTCTCCCCCCCCAAACCGAGTCCAACTTGGTTTGGTGGGTGGAGTCCTTCTTCCCTTTCCCACCTCCTCCTCTTTTTTTTTCTTTTCTCTTTGATTTTCTTCCTATGGCGCATAGGGCCTTCTTGGTCTGTCCCACCAGCCCACTAAGGGCTGGTGTGCCACCCCCAAGGCCTATGGGCTTCCCCGGGGTGGGTTGCCCCCCCCGGTGAACTCCCGGAACCCATTCGTCATTCCCGGTACATTCCCGGTAACTCCGAAAACCTTTCGGTAATCAAATGAGGTCATCCTATATATCAATCTTCATTTCCGAACCATTCCGGAAACCCTCGTGACATCCGCGATCTCATCCGGGACCCCGAACAACATTCGGTAACCAACCATATAACTCAAATATGCATAAAACAACGTCGAACCTTAAGTGTGCAGACCCTGCGGGTTCGAGAACTATGTAGACATGACCCGAGAGACTCCTTGGTCAATATCCAATAGCGGGACCTGGATGCCCATATTGGATCCTACATATTCTACGAAGATCTTATCGTTTGAACCTCAGTGCCAAGGATTCATATAAACCCGTATGTCATTTCCTTTGTCCTTCGGTACGTTACTTGCCCGAGATTCGATCGTTAGTATCCGCATACCTATTTCAATCTCGTTTACCGGCAAGTCTCTTTACCCATTCTGTAATACAAGATTCCGCAACTTACACTAAGTCACATTGCTTGCAAGGCTTGTGTGTGATGTTGTATTACCGAGTGGGCCCCGAGATACCTCTCCGTCACACGAAGTGACAAATCCCAGTCTCGATCCATACTAACTCAACTAACACCTTCGGAGATACCTGTAGAGCATCTTTATAGTCACCCAGTTACGTTGCGATGTTTGATACACACAAAGCATTCCTCCGGTGTCAGTGAGTTATATGATCTCATGGTCATAGGAACAAATACTTGACACGCAGAAAACAGTAGCAACAAAATGACACGATCAACATGCTACGTCTATTAGTTTGGGTCTAGTCCATCACATGATTCTCCTAATGATGTGATCCCGTTATCAAGTAACAACACTTGCCTATGGCCAGGAAACCTTGGCCATCTTTGATCAACGAGCTAGTCAACTAGAGGCTTACTAGGGACAGTGTTTTGTCTATGTATCCACACAAGTATTGTGTTTCCAATTAATACAATTATAGCATGGATAATAAACGATTATCATGAACAAAGAAATATAATAATAACTAATTTATCATTGCCTCTAGGGCATATTTCCAACACCTTTGAGCGGTGCATTTTGAACACACAAAAAGTATGGAGTTTAAATAAGTTCAAAAAAATGAAATCCCTTTGTAAGAGATGAGTTCTCGTTCGAAACCCTGATACTTCGAGAGAGATTGTCCGTTTTGTACACGAAGTGCATCCAGTTTTTGTCGTAGTCCTCTCAACTTTTAACACATGCTATGTGGGTGAAATGATGATAGCATGCCAATTTTCAACATTTTCAGAGTTCATTTGCAGTGTTTTTCAATTTTAGGGTCAACTAGCCCAAAAAAACAAAAGTAAATGCACGAAAAATACCAAATTAAGTCAGAAATTGTTGAAAATTTGTGATGTGCCTTTGAATGGTGCATTTTAAACACACAAAAAGTATGGAGTTCAAATAAGTTCAAAAAATGAAATCCCTTTGTAATAGATGAGTTCTCGTTCGAAACCCTCATACTTCGAGAGAGATTGTCTGTTTTGTACACGAAGTGCATCCAGTTTTTGTCGTAACCCTCTCCACTTTTTAGCACATGCTATGTGGGTGAAATGATGATACCATGCCAACTTTCAACATTTTCAGAGTTCATTTGTAGTGCTTTTCAATTTTAGGGTCAACTAGCTCAAAAAAAGTAAATGCACGAAAAATACCAAACGAAGTCAGAAATTGTTGAAATTTTGTGATGTGCCTTTGAATGGTGCATTTTGAACACACAAAAAGTATGGAGTTCAAATAAGTTCAAAAAAATGAAATCCCTTTGTAACAGATGAGTTCTCGTTCGAAACGCTGATACATCAAGAGAGATTGTCCGTTTTGTACACGAAGTGTATCCAGTTTTTGCCGTAACCCTCTCAACTTCTTAGCACATGCTATGTGCGTGAAATGATGATACCATGCCAACTTTCAACACAGAGTTCATTTGTAGTGCTTTTCAATTTCAGGATCAATTAGCTCAAAAAAAGTAAATGCACGAAAAATACCAAATGAAGTCAGAAATTGTTGAAATTTTGTGATGTGCGTTTGAATGGTGCATTTTGAACACACAAAAAGTATGGAGTTCAAATAAGTTCAAAAAAATGAAATCCCTTTGTAACAGATGAGTTCTTGTTCGAAACCATGATACTTCGAGAGATATTGTCCGTTTTGTACACGAAGTGTATCCAATTTTTGCAGTAACCCTCTCAACCTTTTAGCACATGCTATGTGGGTGAAATGATGATAGCACGCCAACTTTCAACATTTTCAGAGTTCATTTATAGTGTTTTTCCATCTCAGGGTCAACTAGCTCAAAAAATAACTAAATTCACGAAAAATATCAAATGAAGTCAGAAATTTCATAAAGTTTTTTTGTTAAAATATTTAATAGAAAACAAAAAAAGAGTCAACTAAAAAGATTCAACTAAAACATTAACTAAAATGAATGAATTAAGAATAATTTACTAAAATTTTCAAAGTGCTTATTTGTTAGAAAGAATCAAGTAAAACATTAACTAAAAAGCAACAAAAAAAGATCAACTCAATAGAAAACTAAAATACAAGAGAAAAAAAATATTGAATAGCAAAGAATTAAAATATAAACTAGGACTAAAAATTATTAAAGTAAAAAAACAAATGCCGCCTATTGGGCCATCACGACCTGCATACGACTAGAAACCCTACCCAACAGGTGGGCCAGGATGAAGGCCCGTGGGCCCAATAGGCCCAACAGGCAGCGAGATGAGAGTTAGGCCCACAGGTCTTCAATAGAGAGAAGCTCAATTGAGCAAGGTGCGACAGTGCTTATAAAGCACTGCCAGCACCCCTCGCTAGGCGAGGTGGGACTAAAGGTTGCCCTGCGTCACCCCGGAGTCAGCCCAGGTCTTTAGTCCCGGTTCGGGACTCGAACCGGGACTAAAGACCACCTTTAGTCCCGGGTGGAGCCACGACCAGGGACTAAAGCCCCTCGTTTCCCGCCTCCTCGCCTACCGAAAAGGGGTCTTTAGTTCCGGTTCGGGGCTCGAACCAGGACTAAAGACCACCTTTAGTCCCGGGTGGAGCCACGACCCGGGACTAAAGCCCCTCGTTTCCCGCCTCCTCGCCTGCCGAAAAGGGTGTCTTCAGTCCCGGTTCGAGCCCCGACCAGGGACTAAAGCTCCACCTATATAAGCGGGAGTTGGAAATTTCCAACCCAAATCGCCATTTCAATCTTTCTTCCTCCTCTCGCTCGCCTACAGCACCGGACGAACTGCTCGACGCCGCCAGGCTGCGCGCCGTCGCCGTCGCCCTTCCATCCTCCTTGCCGTCGCCCTTCCGTCCTCATCGCCGTCGCCATCCTCCTCGCCGGCGCCGTCGCCCTGCCGTCCTACTTGTTGTCGCCGTTGCCGTCGCCCTGCCGTCCTCCTCGTCGTCGCGCCCTGTCGTCCTCCTCGCCATCGTCGTCACCTTGCCGTCCTCCTCGCCGTCATCGTCGCCCTACCTTCCTCCTCGATCCAACACCCCCTGCCGCCGGTGAGCCTCTCTCCTCTCCTCTCTTGATTGATCGCCGACATGCATGCATGCTTATGTAATTTTGTACGTATATAGATGCTTAATTAGTGTTTTTTAGATTATTACTTAATTTTTCTATTGTATATGCTTAAGTGTTATTTGTAGAATATTTTGTGAATTTAGGGTTAGGTAGGTTAGTGTTAAATAGGTTATTTGTGTTATTTTTGTGTTATTTAAATTTGTGTTATTAGGGTTAGGTAGTTAGTGTTAATTAATAGGTTATTGTTAGTTTAGGGTTATGTAAATTTCAGTAAGTTAGTTTAGGGCCTTTTAGTTTAGGTCACAGTTAGTGTTTAAGCATATACAAATCTACAATCTACAAATATCACTTAAATCACTACAAAAATCACTTAAGAATATAAATTAGTGTTAATTAGGTTAGTGTTAGCTAGTTTTTGTTAATTAGTTAGGGTTAGGGTTAGGGTTAAATATTAGGGTTAGAATTTAGTTAGATTTAGAATTAGGGTTAGATATAGAAATTAGGTTAGATATAGAATTATTTTAGAGTTAGAATTTAGTTAGATATAGTTATAGTTAGATATAGAAATATTTTAGTTAGTATTTATTTTGTTAGAATTATTTAGTTAGAATTATTTTAGTTAGAATTATTTAGTTAGAATTTATTTGCAAATAGAAATAGAATTATTTTAGTTAGAATTATTTAGTTAGAATTTATTTGCAAATAGAGATAGAATTATTTTACTTAGAATTATTTAGTTAGAATTTATTTGCAAATAGAAATATAATTATTTTGCATCATATGTAGTTTGTTAGTTTATTAGTTAATCAAATGTCCGTTTTTTGCAGAACTATGGATCCACATATCAGGAACCTCGAAGAGGAAGAACTTCTCGAAGATATAATCAAAGACGGCCCCGACGTTGAACCAGCTGAATCTCCGTCGTCATATCTAAACCCCCATGGAGATGGAATGGAGGTCGACCGACACGAAGATGAGGCCGATGGGGCAGGAGATAGCTCCAATGACGGAGAAGGTGATAGCTCCACTGATGGAGAAGCCGGTGGAGAAATAATAAAGTCCGGCGACGTATACATAACGTTCGACAATCACTTGTAATATGTGAAAAATATTGGAGATAGCTCTATATTGTATACATAAACATTCATTTGACGCATGTTTCTCCCTCTTAGGCCTCCACATCGAGCAAAGCTACGAAACGAGGCCCGACTAAAAAGTTGGATGCACGGACGCATTACACCTTTGAGGTGATATTGCCTACGAGCGAACCCAAGCTTCCTAAGAATTCTGCTGACACATTCAAGAAGCAATGCGGAGTTCTCGTTACGGATCACGTCCTGATCAGCGTTCGGGAGTGGAACAAGCGCAAAGGGGCAGCCGATAGTGACTATGTCGCCGAAAGGTACAAAGATAATCTTTGGAATGATCTCATGTCACATTTCAACCTGCGAGAATGTGAGAGTGAAGACACCGCAAAAAAACTAAGGGCCAAAGTCAAGCAGTGGACTCTAAATAAGATGGCCGAACTGTTCCGTAGCTGGAAGAAGAAGCTATGGAAAAACTATCGGAAGACAAAGAAAGTGCCAGTATTCGAGGGGTATCTAGCCAAGCAGGCGAATCACTGAAAGACATTTCAAGAGTACAAGGAGTCAGAAGATGCCAAGGCATTATCAGAAAAGAACAAGAAAAATGCCGACAAGAAGAAATATGACCACACGCTGGGGCCAGGGGGCTATGAGACTGCCATCCCAAAGTGGGATAAGAAAGAGCAAGATATGCTAGCTAAAGGCATGATACCTGAAACCCATCCGTGATGAGTGGGAATTGAGAGCAAGAAATTGGTTCCTTGCACATGGTAGTTCGTACGACGAAGAAACAGGGGACCTCATCTGCAGTGACGGTCTTAGGATACCCAGGGAGAATTGGAAAAAGATAGTGAAAGAAATTAAGGAGGGAAAAAGACAGTTTACTACAGATAGAGAGAAAGATTTGCTCACACTGGTCCTCGGCAATGACGAACATGGAGGACGAACGCGAGGCTTCGGTCCTTCTTACCCGTGGTGGCTTGGGTTTGCCAGAGACCAAGACACTTACAGAAGCCGAGGGAGAGCAAAGAATCGACAACAGGATGAGGAGAATGACAAGTTCAACCAGTTGCTTGCCAGGCTTAACGAGCAACAGAAGCAGATTGATGAGCTTAGAGGAGTAGCACGCCAGGAAGATCCTGCACTCGATATTACCGGCACCCCATCTAAGCGGAAAAGCAGCGTGGCTGAATCTGAGGCCCCGCCTGACGATGCACGAAGAATGATAGAGGGCAGTCCCGGCTACCCCGTGGATGGAATCAAGGAGTCAACATCATGTGAATTCCATCAGAAATTCAAGAACATATCCATGAAGGTGGCCGTCGGACAAGCTTTACCTTCTGGCCCTGATGCACGCTGCCATGGCCCTGAGATTCCAGCTAGCTTTGCTAAAGTCGGGGTGGATGAAATCATGGCGGGGTTTCATGATATCGAGCTCGACATAGCTGGACCGGAAGATGAGAGGACACTCGGAGAAGTATTGGGTGGAGTCATCCTATGGGACAAGAACTACATCAAGCTTCTAGGCTCGGCCCCAAGGACAACACCGCCTCCGAGTCGTCGCGGGTCACCTCCACCTCCATCACCTCCAAGCCCTCCACATGACGACGGCCAGCATAACACGAGTCCATCTCGATCACCGCCGCCGGACTTGGGTCGTCCGTCTCCGTCGTCGCCCGCTAAGGATACTAAGAGCAAGCGTGCCAGCAAGAACACTCCGTCGATGAGTTCTAAGCGACGGAGCTCCCCAAAGCGCAAACTGTCGCCCCTCCCAAAGGTACCTCATGCTAATCTTCCTATCAGACCTTATGATCGTACCGACGAGGAAAACGCCAGGATAGCAAAGGAACATTATGATGCGCAGATGAAAAAGAAGGAACCCGAGCCCCGCCCGGAATACACCGAGAAGCAAATAGCATATGCAAAATACTTCACGACCCTTCCATCACAGTATGACTTACACCATAAGCCTGATGACTATTCACGCACATTGCAGAAGGAAGGGAAAAAGAGCAGATCACGTGCAAGTGCAAGTGGGAGCAAATCAAGTTCAACTACAAGCAAAAAAAGATCAGACGTTCCTCAGCTTGGACAACAGGCCAAACAATCGATCCCACCCCTCAGGGTGTTACCCGAGAATGTTCCCTCTCTGGTGCAGGGGCAAGATTTGGAATTAGCAAAGAAGTGGGCGGGTGAATGGGGTATCCCGGTTGAAGACGTTCTGACTTCCCAAGACGACAGGTTACCCAAGGCTGTGGTAGCCCCTAAGCCACAGTTTGTCATGGGAGCGCCTTTGGTCAGCAAAGATAAGTTTGATGATCTCCCAACAAATATGCGTTACTTGCATACATGGTACTTAAGTGAATCAAAGAATGGGAGAACGATGATCGTGGCGCGTGTCCCACGGGAGTACTACGACCGCCCCGAAGAAATCCATATCGACTTTGATGAACTCTTCCAGATGTACAATGCCGACGCCCTCGACAAATCGCTTTTGAGTTGCTATGTTCTGTAAGTTTTTCAATTCGTTGTCTACATATAACTTGTTTAGTTATTTCAATTCATTGTCTACATATAACTTGTACTCTATTACGTAGAATGAAGATTCTGGAGTGTAAAAGTAGGAACATCCTAAATATTGGGTTTATTGACCCAGATAAAATACATATAGCGACGCTAACTGATAAACCCAAGGAGACGGAGGAAAACCTTCTAAGGTTTCTAACAGATCAAAATTTCTGTGACCACATACTGTTTTCATACAACTTCAAGTGAGGGTCTTTACTCTGTTGTGTCCATTCACTTATAAGTGTAATTGATAAGTTACTGACACACACACACACACATATATATACATGTGCAACTACCATTGGATTCTGTTGGAATTTCAAATTGATAAGGGAAGAGTTGATGCCTTCGACCCATTATCGAGACCCTTGGAACAGTTCCAAAGCCTGCAGGACATGCTCCAAGGGTAATTTCAATCATTCTTGCGCTCTATCGGTCTCTTTCGATGATTTTCTGATATATCAATTAATGAAAAACTTAGCAAATCATTTTCCTTGTCGGGCAGGGTTTGGAAGCGGTTCAAGTGCGTGACTCCCGGTATCAAGCATGAGAAGCTGACCTTTAGAGCGGCTCAGGTAAGTAGTAGTATGATATACTTTTATTTTCAATACATTTATGATGCTAGATTATTATTTTGATTATATATATTATATTCTCGTAAAGTGCGACCAACAGCCACGGGGACGCATCTATGCGGATACTATGTTTGCGAGACCATTCGCACGTTTACCTCTGAACACAAGGATTACAGATACGACATAAGCAATGAACATTCACACCTCTATTTTTACCCGTCATTCTTTGTTATCATGATTGATATTCATATTCATCTCCTCTTCTTATATAGTACACGGCCATAAAGGAGAAGTACCTACCAGAGCAACGCGCGATTGCTGTTGCAGAGGAGCTTGCGACCTTTCTGAGGACGGAAGCTAGAGATGACAAAGGACGATTTAGTGTAGCTAGGGGCCATTACTGATGTTGGTCCATGTAATCGAATAGACGGGCTCTAGTCCCGATAATTCAGATCTCCATATAATTGTATATATATATGCTCGCTTGTAAGATAAGTTAATCTTATATATATATGCATAAACATGTATATTTAGAATTATATGAAAACTAATTCCCGAACACCAAACGAGGCATCACGTTAATCTCCCGAACACCTAAACCCTAAAACCTTAAAATAAACAAAATTTGCAGAAACTCTTTAGTCCCGGTCTGTGTTAAGACTCGTGACTAAAGGGCCTGCCCCTGAGGGCGCTCCGAGGCGTCCACGTGGAGCACCTTTGGTCCCAGCTTGAAACAGGCCCGGGACTAAAGGTTAGGCCTTTAGTCCCGCCTCTTTGGTCCCGGTTGGTGAACCGGGACTAAAGCCCCTTACGGACCGGGACTATAGGCCCTGCCCGCACTAGTGAGGAACACCATTATTCATGAAATATTATGAGAAACGCCATCGAATTCAATGACGGCAACTACTCTAGCTTGGAATTTATGAGGGGAAAAGGAACACAATTTGCCACGGCGCATCTTTTGTTTAAAATCTCTCCGCAATCTAATCACGAATTTAAGGCGGGAGATTGTTTTCCATAACTACCGAATAGAAAGCATTTAATAATGGGCCGGGGCAACAACCTGTGAGACGAACTTAATTTGCACGCGATCTGGATTGATCCACCCCATCCATCATGAAAACCTTCCACCTTAAAAGCCGAGGATTTTTTGGTTTGAGCTTGAGGAGGAGTAGTATAAGCTCGATCGTGCATGCAGTATTAAACACGTTTTGGAAGTTGCTGTTTGGCAGTTTCGGCTAGCTTTTGAATTAACGTACACTACACTTTGTTGGTGATTAAGTGGCCAGTAGGAGTGGTTATAGCAGTATTGCTCAACATGCAGATGAAGAATTTTTTTCGTCCCATTAATCGATCAGCTTCAAAAGTGTTGTACTCCTCCAGTCCTCCCCCGACAATAACGTTTACTTGGAAACGCTCCAGTTTCTTTCACGGTCTATTTCTAATCCACTGTTGTCTTGTTTAAGAACGCTGTTACTGTGACATAACAAAGCCGATTTAAGTATGGAAATTGTAGTATGTCCACATGTTTCCTCACACGAGTGACGCACTGAGCGAGAGAGCGTGCGTCCGCACTGTTGTAGATTTATCGTCGTGCTAGAACAGTGAGATACTACACATCTTCTGTTTTCTGGAGAGCATCTACACCCACGGGTTAATCCGGGCCTTCAAAGGTCCGAAATGTGTTCGAACGTGTTTGCGGGTACTGATCGCTCAGTCCTTATATCTACTCGTTCATATTCGAGATTCATATTAGGTCCCCTAAATTCATATAAAGTATGCAAAAACAAATCATACGTAGTAGACACTATCCTGGTTTTTGTCGTAAGATGTCGAGCACGTTGATGCCGGGCGTGTGAGAGGGCTCCGGCTCCTCGTCCTCCTCCTCAAGCTTATCCTGGTCGATGGGCATCTGCGTTTCGCCTCCGTAGCCGACTCCGAGCGGATGGAGTTGAACATGGCATGCTACTCCACACGCAGGCCCGCATCACCAGTGTCCCCCCTCGTTTTCCTCCGGCTCCGGCTCATCCTCCTTATCAAGCTCCTCCTCCTCCTCCTTCGGATCCACTACATCCGGAGGTAGCCCCGCGGTGATCCGGGCTTCGCGCCTTGTCCGGAATAGCTCAAGGAGCTGCAACTGGAGCTCCGGCATTAGAAAGTGACGGCGGCGGGGGCATGGCTTGATGGAGAGCGTGGGAGAGGAGGTGGACGGGCTCGGGTGACAGCAGAAAGAGGAAAGAGGTGGATGTGCTAGGGTGGGGGACGTCAACCGACCTAACTAGCCGAATTTTGCCTCACGCAGCGAGCCGAACAGGCGCCACGCGGCGTCCACACCACGACGACGGACGAGGCATCCGTTGGACCGCTAGGTTTCTGGGCGTGTCCATGTGGGACCGCATCGTCAGGTCAATATGGCAGACGTGCCCGGACGTCCCATATCCGTCTCATATTTGGGCTGGATATGAAGAATGTTGGTCTCCAGACGTTTGAGGACCGTTTGAAGCACCCGGCTAGGTCGAAATTTCATGACAGTTGAATGGCCCTGCGTCCTGTCCGGACGTTTAAGATGAATATAAAGGGTATGGTTATGAATTCCCTAATCTTTCTATCCAATATTGTTTGGGTCAATAAAGAAAAAGGAAATGCATTGATTATCAAGAGCGACTGAATTCTGAGTACACATATATCTTGATAGTCAAGAGTTTACCGCCCATCGTCTCAAAAAGGGGCGTTGGATCAACCATTGAATGCTATCACCCTCTTGATCTACTTCCTCCATCACAGTATATTAGGCGTATCTTCAAAACGATATTTTTTCACAATTAGAAGGAAATAAGGCTCATGGCATTATTAGCCTATTAATTGGGGTGTTTTGAAAACCGTCTCCACCAATGCATGCGAGGAAGTCGTTCGTTTCGTGGACAGGGGGTTACTAATGCGTCAGTTTTGCGATTAATTAACCGATTTTACAGCTCGTCGGCTCGGTTTTTTCTACCAATAAAAAAACATCTAGGTCCGAGAGCTCTCTGAGATACTTCCAATATACTGTAATGGAGGGAGTATGTACTACACTTACTAGCGAACGGATTATTAGACTATCCATAGTGGAAGTAACATTAGAAGTAACATAAATGACATCTAAGTAAAAAAGATAATATGATACCTAATTAATGAGAAGAAAGATAAGTTGAGTAAGAGCAAGTGTAATAGAGCTGAGTCAGCTGGATATAAGGAATAAATTAATATATTTTTGTTTAGTTAGAGGAAAGAGAAGAGGAGAGAGAAGGCAAGCGGACTCTTAGCTAAGAGTCAGCTCTAGCACGTGCTCTTAGGCATTTTGTGAGTATGAAAGATGGGTCGTATAATAAAAAAGTAGTTCAATTTTGCAATGAACTATTGTACATGTTAGTTATAAGATTGGCTATAGATGAAATGGCAATCACTTATAGCGAGCAGCTGGCTATACTATTGTACTTGCTCTAACATACTCAATGAAGTAAAAAATGCATTGGAAAGGTGCAAGTCACCATCTTCCTCCTCTTTAATTATCCAACCCCCAATGAGCTAAGTGCATGTAAAAATTAAGGAGACTATGTGTAGTATGTTATTGGTCTTAATTACCGTGTGATGAGAGAGTCATTTTTCTCTACTTTAAAGTGCATTGGGAAGATAAAACACACTATTTTCTGGACAGATTTTAAAGCCAAACGTACACTCTTCACAGGACGGAGGGAGTAGCTAGTTACTCATACTATGAGAGTAATCACAGTGGAGAGTAACTTACACTAGTAACATACACGTTATCCTAGATTATGTTACTACCTTCATAGTTGATAATCACATATGTGTAGTGTCATGTAAAGTTTTATTTATTAGATTGTAGACTCATTTTGTCTTCGTATGTGTGATGTTACTCATAGAATGACTAAGACTAGTCATAGTGGGGAGTAACTTCAACTAGTAACATCACATGGTTACTAGTCTATGTTATTACCTCCATAATGGAGAATAACATATGTGTGTTGTCATGTAATATTTTATTTATTAGCATGTAGACTCATCTTGTCTTGATATGTGTGATGTTACACATGATATGAGTAACTAGCTATGTTACCCAACCGATCTCTCTCCTCATTAAATCATTATCACATACTCCCTCCGTCCCGGTGTATAAGTGTAGTGCCCCAAGTGTAAAGCTTTCCCTTTTTGTAACCTTCCATGTGGGACCACCTTGACATTGTTATGAGAGAGTCCTATTGCTTCTATCATTTCATGTGTAGGCTCATCATTATTTCTCCCCTTGCCTGCATGCATATCATATCATGTCATGTGTTAGGTGTTGTTGCAATATGGTCATATCATTTCATGTCGTGGTTGTAATCTTGTGGTTATGCACCTTGTGATTTCATGTGATCTTATGTGTGATGTGAGTTATGACCTTGTGTGAAGTGTGCCTTGAGCTAGTAGGAGCAACCTTGGGATGGCATAGGTTTTAGAACCTTTGCTTTCTCTTTTATTCCTAGCTCCAGAAAACTCTTCTTCCTTTTCTGTTTTAAAAATGCCTATGATTTAGGTTGATTTGAGTTGGGTGTCGTGAAGTGAAGTCTCTGTTTTAACTTAGCTTTGACAGGTGCAAGATAATTACAAAACAGCCCACTTATTGCTATTTTGTAAAATATTCAATTGCCCTAATATGCATTTTTGCATTTTAATCAAATAGGTTGGATTTTTCCAAGCACAGGGGCATTTTTGTTGTATTTTTATCCCCAGTAGATTCCCCTGAGCATTTCTTTCTTCTCTGTTGTTTTTCTGTAAATAGAAAGAGTCCAGGGTGTTTTCTTTTTATATGGCGCCACCTGTGGGCTCACTCCCACAGGCCGGCCCATCCCACTCTTTCCCTCTCGCGCCAGGAGCCCACTCTCGCGGCCTCCTTCTCCTACCTAACGCCGTCCGCACCCTCTGCACCTTTCCGTCAGTAGCTGAGAGAGAGAGAGAGAGAGTTACCGTCGTGTGCACCAACGTCGAGGGGACCCCCTATTTATCTCGGCGTTCGTGCCTCCCTCTCCTAGGGTTCCCTCTCTGCCCATCTGCGTTGCCACACCTCTCCCCATCTCCATCTCTTCTTCTTCCTCCCCTCCTCTGGTAAGTCCTGTAGCTAGCCAGAGAAGTCTCCGCCGTCGATCGCCGTCCTCTCGTCGCCCTCCTGTGCCGCGGCCATGTTCAGGGGCATGCGGGACTCCCCCACGCTCCATTTTTGCCCTCGGTGAGGTTGAGGAGCCTCCTCACCGACGGCAGGGACGACATCTTCGTCGCGGACCCGAAGCCCCCTCATTCTGCTTCATTCTACTTCTAGGAGATCTTCGTTGCCGATCTGCTTCCTCTCCGTCGCCTCTTCCTCCGTTCAGTCCTCCCCTTCGTTCCCCAAGGTGAGGAACGTTCCCCCTTCCTTCTCCCTCCTAGATCGACCAGATCTGCCGTGGTTGAGGTCGCCATGCTCTCTGTCGAGCAGAGCAGAGCAGCAGCTTTGGTATGTTGTGTGATGTGTGTGTTGTGCTGGCTGTGATGTGGTGCTTGGTAGTAGCAGGGCAGCAGTAGGCTAGCGCGGGTTGCAGATGTGTAGTAGCAGCAAGGCCGATTCCCTCATGGTGCAACAACAGTTGCAAAGCAGCACGGTGTCCTCTCTGTCACCGGCGACCCTGCACACTATGCAGAGCACCAGTAGATCGAGGTAGTATTCATTGGTTCAGTACCTTCCTCTGTCAGATGTCGATGCAGTAGCGCAGTGTTAGAGACTCATGTTGGTCATCGAGAGGTGCAGGGTTCGAGTCCCCGGTGGTGCACCGCCCCTTTTTGGGTTTCTTTTCTCTGTTCGTTAGTAATAGCAGCAGCAGGAGGGAAACAGCTATGTTCCCCTCTCTCTGTCAAAACCATGACAGTAGCACAGTGGTTGCACCGCAGGCCAGCAACCAGGAGCTCTGGGGTTTGATTCCCTACCAGTACTTTTATTTTTTTTGTTGCGTTCCTTATGTTTTTTCATTGTTGGCTTGCATAGATGGAAGAGGGTTGTTAGTTCTTCATGTGGGTATTTGTTTTGCTTGCCCCGAACAGCAAGTGTTGCTTGTATTGCTGGCTTGGTAGTTGCATAAGCATGTGTAGGTTGTGTGATGCATGTGTGTGCAAGTATCATGTGTGTGTGCACCTTGTGAGTGTTTGGCACCATGAGATGATGCATATGTAGGTGCATGTGCTCGTATAATCTTGTGCTTGCAAGCATAGTGGAGTGTGTGTATGTGTGTGGGTGGTTTCCCCCTCACCACATATAATTTGTGTGTGTGAGCTTGTTCTAGTGATGATTGCTATGAAAGCATGTGTAGGTTTGTGTTTTGATCAAGAGCATGAGGTGTTGTGGGTGATGTGGAGTAGATGTGTGCGTGTGGAACTTTCCCACCTTTCCAAACTATGTACCCTCACATGACCATAGGTGAGAGGGCATGGTGTTGTGTGTGTGTGGATAGTTGGGTCGATGAGCTTGTTGATGTGCATAACACATACATGGGGTTCAAACCCTCATGTCACTATTGTCTTGTGCACATGAGCATATCTATGTAGTAGTTGTTCTAGTGATAGTCACATGAATTGTTGCACTATTCACTATACATGATTTGGAGTAGCTTCTTCCTTCTTAATTTGTGGTCACTTGCTCCAAGCAAGTGTATGCTTATTTTATATGTTTTTGGGGTAGAATCTCCCAAGGAATCCATTGGTGAACTCAGTTCGGCCATTGGAACATTTTCTGGAGATGAAATATTTTCATTTTCTTCTATGTATGGAGCTTGGTTCCATGAGTTGAGGTGAGCCTTTGTGATTGTTTCTTGGTTGTGCTAGTAGAGGGTGACCCCTTCTACCTCTTGTTGGTTTCATATTATAATTAGGATTCCATATGTGCAAGTTCTGCCCACTCAAAGTAGGCATGTGGCTGAAATTCCAGATTAGTGAAAATCTGAGATTTTCACTAAGTCTGAGAATCTGTTTATATTTTCTTCTCCTGTAGATGAGGATGTGGAGGTCAATGTGTTGTGATCTAGCCATAGCTTTCAACTAGAAAGTTGGACCTGATATGTTTTACTTGCTCCCTGTAAAATTGCATTTCATTTGGAGTTCTGTAGGTATTGTTTTGGCTGCTGTCAAAATGCTTCAGAGCATAGACAGAAAGTGAGAATCTGGAATTTTCACTAAGTCCCTGAAAACTGATGTTTTTGGGCAAGTTTGCAGCCTTGTAACTTTCTGTGTTTAATTCCTTTTTGTGTGATTCTTACTTGTGCTTGTAGTATTCTTGGCTAGCTACAGCCACATATATTATTTGTTATAATTGGGTGGCTGTAGGTGCTTTGCATGTAGCTCACAAAGTTCTATGATGCAGTTTATGGCAGATTGTGTAGTTTTGACATTTTGATGTTTGTGAGTGCTTAGTTGATGTTGTGGTGTTCTTCTTTGCTCCACCCCATCCATGTTGGTTCGTTTGATGTCTTGGCAACTTGGGAATACCAGATTTGTGCCATTTGAGTGTGTGGTGATGATTTTGACACGTAGGGCTTCATATCTTGTTCCGTTGATTCCCGTTGATCCGTAGCTCCGATTGTAATGTTCTTTATATGGTTTTGCATCGTTTTCTCGAGACGCATCTGATCATGTAATCCTCATGCATGTCAAAATAGCTTAGGATACAGTTCTGTCCAGGAACATGTATTTACTCCTTATGCTTGTGTTAGTGATAGAAATAGTGATGCATGCTCATGTTCATCTCATGCAATATGTGCTTCTTGCATATTGAGGTGTTGTTGTTCACTGGATGTTATTCTGATGTTGGGTAGCACCGGGATCGGAGAACAAATACGTGGAGTCTGGAGAGTACGTGCAGGACGATCAAGAACCATTCCAAGCTAAGGATATCACAGGCAAGATGATATGACCTTGATTCCATCTCTAGACTTGTTATGCTAGATTACGTTTCCTTGTCATATGCTCGCTTCTTACCACTGAAATATTTGCCTCTTAATATGCCATGAAACCAAACACTTACCCCTTCCTAGCAAACTTGAATGGCTAAGTAGGCTTTGCTCAGCTACTAACGTTAGCGTTGCTAGATGTAGGTGCTTTGCCTCATGTGATAACATGAGCTTGCTATCATTATCTGAAATTCTGTTATTTAATTAATGCACCTATATACTTGGTAAATAACGAAAGGCCTAGCCTTTTGTCGGGTGCTTTGTTCCGTTATTGCCGCCATAGTTACCGGCTACCAGTGTTTGATTCCATATTGATCGCTCCTAACACGTTCGGGGTTGTTATGGGGACCCCCTTGATAAATCGCGTAATGTTAAGACTTGTCCGGCAGGACCCAACTGAACCCCTGATTGTCAATTTATGAGAAGGCAATTGAACCCCTGATTGTCTATCTTTTATTATTATGTATGTACTGTGTTACCTCTTTGCGAGACGCTTAGATGCGCTCCTTTCCAATTCGGGGCCTCGATCCCCAGATCGGAAAGGACCGCATCTTGGTCGTTACAAGTTGGTAATCAGAGCCTTACGACAATAGGAGCCTTTGTGTGATCGTACTTGGCCGAGTCGAGTCTAGAAAATGTTTTCAGTTTTTGTTATATCAGAGAGTACGATTCTTTTTTCTCCTCTTCCATGCTCTGGTAAGGTTCCCAACTTAGGAAATCTTTAATTCTACTCCTCTTCTTGCTCAAATTTTTTTAGGATGACGCGGGTATTTGTGAAATCTATATGATTTCGATGTGACGGAGTCCTGTCTTGGTGCCTCCTGTCTGCTTTGATTTTCTTCCGAGAAGTTGAGCGCCAGGGGATTCTCGCGCACATCGCCATCATTTGGATTTCTGAGTATCTAAGAACGAAGGATGTTCGTTATTGCTTCAATACTGGTAGTGGCGAGATAACCCCGATGTCCCCAGTACTGGTGCAGATTGTTCGGGGGTACTGCCATACCTAGTATTGTGGTGATCACGAGGGTCTGTTGTAGATGAAGGTCCGAGATGTTGGTTGTGTGTTGACGGATGTGATACAAGTGACGGGTTAATTTAGGAGTTGTGTGATATACTCCTTGTATCTGTGTACCAGATTGCATGACCAGTTATTTCGGGAATTCATAGGTGGGATATCAAGTAGTATCTTATAGGACTATCTTCCTACAGATGCATGATTGAGGTTGGGGAAATCTCAATCATATGTTTGTTCCGAGCAGTTCTAGCTCATACTTGTTTGCAGTGGTCTTAATCGGAATTTTGTCGTCCGTCACTTTGAGGAAGCATTCTTACTATTTTTGTTCGTGTGCAATTGCTTTATTCCTGTTCAGATATTCATGTCTTTGATTCAACAATATCTTCAATTATTCTGTGGGCTAATATGTTGTCCGTCTTCAGGATGGCTCCACCGACTCGTCAAAACCCAGGGCATGAGGATATGCCGCCTCCACCTCCTCCTCCGGAGAACCCTCCGCCACCGCCGCCGCCTCCTGCAGAGGCCTGCCAAGCGGTGATGGCTGCTACTAATGCAAACACCTAGATGCTGATACAGTTGCTGCAAGAGAGAGCCAACCAACAGCAAGGCAATTTTCAGCATGGTGGAAATCAGTTTGCGAGTCTGAGTCAGTTCCTGTCGAACCAACCAAAGACATTCACCTCTTGCGACCAGCCATTTGATGCAAAAGATTGGATCCGTGATATGAACAAGCATTTCGAGTGTAGCAATGTGCGTCCGGAGGATTATGTCAAGTTTGCAACATTCCAGTTGAAGGGGCAGGCTTCTATATGGTGGCAGCAGCTGAAGGACTCCAGAGGCGCTAGGGTGATTTCTTGGGATGAGTTCTGTCGTGACTTCAGGTCCCACTACATCCCTTCCAGCTTTGTGGAGGAGATGCGTGAGAAGTTCAGGCGTTTGAAGCAGGGTGGCAATTCCGTGTACAAGTACAACGTTGAGTTCCACGAGCTGGCCCGCTACGCGCTGCAGGATATCCCGGATCAGAAGAGCAAGATTTATCAGTTCAGAGGTGGCTTGAAAGAAGATTTGCAGTTAGCTCTTGCCTTGCACGATCCTGAGGAGTTCGACAAGTTCTACAACCTAGCTTTCAGAGCAGAGGCAGCCTTGCTTAGGGTGGAGAATTCTAAGAAGCGCTTCAGAGATTCCAGCTCTTCCTCGACTCAGGTGGTTCAGAAGCAACAGAAGTTCTGGGTGTCGCCTCCTCCTCGGCACTCGCAACAGCTCAAGCACTCTGGTGGTCGTGACCCTTCCCACCCACCCAACCCTGTCTTCTAGCAGAGATACCAGCATCAGAAGCAAGGGCATCCTCAGACTCAGTACCGGCAGCCAGCAGATGTCACTTGTCACAAGTGTGGGCACAAGGGTCACTATGCCAACAAGTGTACTTCTCAGCTCCGACTGCCGCCTCCTCCTCCATGCAAACCTCCAAGCAACGCTCTTGTCAAGTTCAACCCCAGATCAGCTCGAGTCAACATGGTGAACACAGCTGAAGCAGACAACTCCTCTGATGTGATCATGGGTAACCTCCTCGTCAATGATATTCCTGCTAAAGTGTTATTCGATTCTGGTGCTTCGCATTCGTTCCTCTCCATTCCATTTGCATCCAAGCATAATGTTCTTGTTGAAGAGCTTCCTAGTTCGTTGTAGTAGTTTCTCCAGGCAAGTTCATGCATGCTAGTACTCGTGCTCCCGATGTTTTTGTCAAGTTGGGCAGTTATTCCTTTCTGGCGTCTCCGTATGTCTTGGGCAAGACCGACATCAACTTGATCCTTGGTATGGACTGGTTGGCCATGAATAAGGCATGGAATGATTGTGAAGCCAAAGAAGTGAAGCTTACCCACTCTTCGGAGGATGTGATTATATTCGTGGCGCGCGATGATACAATCCGTCTATTCTCTTTGAATGAAAAGGGTGAGATCAATCTGATTGCGCAAGTCCTAGTGGTCTGCGAATATGAAGATGTGTTTCCAGAAGAGCTGCCATGCATGCCTCCGCACACAGAAGTTGAGTTTGTGATTGAGCTTGAGCCAGGCACAGAGCCAGTGTGCAAACGGTTGTACAAGCTGGGTCCAGAAGAATTGAAGGAACTTAAGAGGCAACTCAATGAGCAGGAGCGTTTGGGTTTGATCAGACCGAGCTCGTCTTCGTGGGGCTGTGCTGTTCTGTTTGACAAGAAGAAGGATGGCACGGACCGGCTGTGTGTCGATTACCGTCCATTGAATAAGAAGACAATCAGGAACAAATATCCACTTCCGAACATAACTGAGTTGTTCGAACAGTTGAAAGGTGCTAAGGTCTTCTCCAAGCTTGATCTCGGAATGGGCTATCATCAAATTCGCATTCACGAGGAAGATATTCCGAAGATTTCCTTCAGGACTAGTTTTTGCTCGTATGAGTATACGGTCATGTCTTTTGGTGTGGCAAATGCTCCTCCGACATTCTGTCGATTGATGAACTACATATTCTCTCCGTGCAAGAATTACTTTGTCTTGCTCTATCTCGACGACATTCTGGTCTTTTCTGAAACTGAGGAAGAACATGAAGAACATCTCAGGTTGGTGCTTGATAAGCTGAGAGAGTACAAGTTGTATGCCAAGTTTTCCAAGTGTGAGTTCTGGCTGAAAGAAGCGGTGTATCTTGGGCACATTATCTCTGCCGAGGGCATTAAAGTTGATCCGTCCAAGGTTCAGGCCATTGTTGAATGGGAGCCTCGGCAGAATGTGAAGTAGCTCCAAAGCTTTCTCGGGCTTGCTGGCTATTGCAGAAGGTTCGTTGAGAACTTCTCCAAGATCGCCAAGCGGCTCTCAAGTCTTCTTCAGAAGGGTGTTAAGTATGCTTGGTCTCTAGAGTGTCAACTGGCCTTCGATACACTCAAAGAGAAGCTTACCTCCACTCCAGCTTTGGTCCCTTCGGATGATTCCAAGCCGTACCAGGTCTTCTGCGACGCTTCTCTCCAGGGTCTTGGTGCAGTCCTGATGCAAGATAAGAAGGTGGTTGCTTATACCTCCAGGCAGTTGAAGCCAGCGGAGAAGAACTATCATCTGCATGATCTTTAGCTAGCAGTTGTGGTTCACGCTCTCATGACTTGGAGACACCTCTTGTTGGAACGTAAGGTTGAAGTTTTCACCGTCACAAGAGTCTCAAGTACATCTTCACTCAGCCTAACTTGAATCTTCGGCAAACACGTTGGGTGGAAATGCTCCAGGATTTTAATCTGAGAGTTGAGTACACGCTACGCAAAGCTAATGTCGTGGCGGATGCTTTGAGCAGGAAGGCATATTGCAACAGTCTGATTCTGCAACCTCTCCAGCCTGGTCTTTGTGAGTCTTTCAGGAAGCTCAACCTTCAGCTAGTACCTCAGGGATTTCTTGCAAACCTTCAGATCTCTCCTACCTTGGAAGATCATGTCCGAGCAGCACAGCTTCTTGACGCTATGGTGAAGAAGGTCAAGATTGGCGTGGGAAAGAGTCTTCCTAAGTATAAGTGTTTCACTGTTGATGCCAGAGACACGTTGTTTTTCGAGGATCGCCTTGTCGTCCCGAAAGGTGATCTCAGGAAGGTAATCATGGAGGAAGCTCATAACTCTCTGCTCTCTATTCATCCTGGAAGCTCCAAAATGTACCATGACTTGAAGCAGACCTTTTGGTGGACTCGTATGAAACGTGAGACTGCTCAGTTCGTAAATGAATGTAATGTATGTCGAAGGGTGAAAGCAGAGCATCAATGTGACAGCCCGATGCCGACGTTCCAGAAGATTCCCCCTTTATTCCGTTTTCGTCGTGTGTCTATTTTTCTTTTCTTGCATCATCCTTGCATCACGCGCATCATCAGCATTGCATCGGCATTCCGTTGCCGCCAGTTTCAAAACTTGCATCCGTTCTTAGTTGCTGGTTCTCGTCGTTGTTCGTTCTGAGCCCGACCGCACACGCACGCGCCCGCGGCATTGTCGAGACCTTATTTTATAACATGTTTAAAACTTTCTCCGATTGAGCTGGAACTTGGCGCACGGTCTTAATTTAGTGTAGGTAGGTCGTCTGTCAAATTTCATCGCGATCGGAGCTAGTTTGTTACCCGTGTCGTTTATTATATAGGGGTACTATAGCCAGTCAACTGTCGGACGTTGTGGTATTTCAAACTCTGTCACCGGGTTGCCCGTTTTCCCCTCTCATCTCCGCCTAGCGCCTCTGCACAGTGCACCGACCCTACGCGCAGCCCTGTCCGAAAACCTCCCGAAACCCGAACCCGACGATCATGACCGTTGGGTTCGGATCAACACCGTTTTACCGCAAAATGTCTTCAGTTTGTCTATTGGACTCCCCAACCTAATTATCTCGACCATCCGATCTAAATCGGAGGGTCTAGATGAACCTAGCCCTAGCATAGCTATATAAATAGCACACAACCCTAAAATCGAGGACCTTGTCCCGTCCATCCCCTTGCCGCCGCCACCCGCTGTCTGCCTCCCTCGGGATCCTCCCGGATCCCCTGCCCAATCCCCTTTCAGCCAACCAGATCCACAACCAAACAAAGAGAGACCTCTGGATCCATCCCATCGCTCGTTCCCGAGCGCACGCAGCCATCCGCCGCGAGGCTTGACTCCCTAGTCTTCCTCGTTGCTGTCTGGGCAGCACGTCGAACCTTGCCGGAGCTCCTCAATGCCGCGGGAGGATCTCCAGGTCCGCCATCTTTCCCTGCTTTCCTTCCCCTATTTTTTTTCCTCTCTCCGAATTTTCTCTTGTCTCTCTTTCTTCAGGCAACGGCAGCCGAGGCCTCGCGCCCGAGCCCCCTCGCTCTCCTCGTCGGACCGGCACCCGCCAGCAAGTGAACCAGCTGGCCAGGACCTCGCGTCCCTTCGGTCCCCTTCCCCTCGTTTCCCTCTCCACCGGCTCCCTCCCTCATCTCATCTCTCTCCATGTGTTTGTGCAGGAGTTCAGAGCCGGACAATAACAATGGAGCCAGCCATGGGAGCACTTCGAATTGTTGACCCTTGTCACCTCCGACCAACAACATGTCGACCAGTAGCACATCCAGGCCAACATCGAGCCCCTTCTCCTTCCTCATCCCTCTCTTCTTTCTTCTTCCTTCCCTGTTCTTCTCTGAACTCCATTTGTCTCTTTGTTTCTTCAGGCAACAGTAGTGCCACGACAGCCAAGAGCTCGCCGGCGATCGCCCCCACGCCATCGGACCTTGCCGCCGTCGGGAACGGGACGGCCGCCCCCGGATCCAACCTCGCGCCCGTCCCTGACCCTATGGACTCCCGCCGCCGTGCTGCAGTCCCTACACCGGTCTGTTGTTCTCCTTGCTGTGAGGAACTCCCCTCTCGATCTGAAATTCAGTGTTTTGGCTTAGATGCGTTTTGCAGCAGGGGTTATATGCCGTCTCCGCTGTTATCTGCTGCAAGTAGTGTGCTAGCACGATGGTTAGCGCAGCAGTGCTACCTCCTAGAGGTCCAGGGATCAAATCCCCATCAATGCGTATTACTCCCTCTGTCCCAAAATAACTGTCTCAACTTTGTACTAACTCTAGTACAAAATTGTACTAAGCTTAAGACACTTATTTTGGGACGGAGGGAGTATTATTTTTAGGATTTTTTGCCTCTCCAACGCAACATCTTTTCCATGTTTATTTTACTTGTTGTTTAGTCTATTTTGTCACAACTTCTGGTTAGTCCAGTGGTAGGGCTACTAGTGTCCATCCAAGGGATCTGGGGTTCAAATCCCACTTTTATCCCATATTATTTTTTCCTTGTCTTTTTTTTATCCGTTAGGATTTTTTTTGCTATATCAGGATATAGGTATATTTTCAAACGCCCGTAGATTCTATTCGTGTATCGGATTTCGACGAGTTAGATATGTAACTTGACTAGAATTTTGTGTAGGTTAATAATTTCCAACTCTCATGCATAATTAGAACTGTTAGTGTGCTGTTTGCATCGGTTTGCGTGTCGACGTGTTGGAAACGGTTTAGGTCGTAACTATTTGTCCGTAGCTCCGTTGGAGATGTGCATATATGTAAATGGACCAGAACGACGAGTGGAATCACGTGATCCACTTTGTTTCGTTGTTTAACAAACATAAAATGTGATTAGGTTAAATCTGGACAGAATTAAAATTTAACACGTGAGGTCGTTCCGGAGATGCTATATGTCATTTCCGACCTCATTTAAAATGACTAGATAAGTAGATTAAATTATGCTTCACCACTTGCCATGTTTAACCACATTAAATAATGTCGTGTATCTAATCGGGATAGAACTAAATAATAAACGTGGAGTTTCGTCAATATGCAACTCGTTGCATATTGAACTTCACTTAATGTGTAGTGTTTGTTTGTCGTGAATTGTCATGTCGTGTCTTGCATGTTATCAGCTGCTCATGCATCATATGTGTCTTGCATCGTGTGGTGTATATCGTGTGTTGATTTGTGATTCCGGTTTTCCCCGTCTCGATAGAGTTCCGCAAGCGTGTCGGATTGTGAGGACCCGTTCGACTACTTCGGTTCGTCTGCTTCACGGAGTCATTCTTCTTCCAAGCGGGATCTCAGGCAAGATGACCATTTCCCCAGATACCATTATTATCATTGCCATGCTAGTTATTTCAATGCTATCGATTATGTCTCGTTGCCTACCACATGTTAAATATCAGCCTCTCAACAATGCCATCATAACCTTCAACCTGTTCAACCTAGCAAACCACTGATTGGCTATGTTACCGCTTGCTTGACCCTGTGTAGCGTTGCTAGTTGCAGGTGCAGATGCTACCATGTGAAAACATGGGTTCCTTGTTATATCACCATATTAAATGCTATTTAATTTAATGCACCTATATACTCGGTAAAAGGTGGAAGGCTCGGCCTTTCTAGCCTGGTGTTTTGTTCCACCTTTGCCCCCTTAGTTCCGGCTACCGGTGTTATGTTCCATAATTGAGCGCTCCTAACACGATCGGGGTTGTTATGGGGACCCCCTTGATAATTCGTTTTAGATTAAAGCTGGTCTGGCAAGGCCCAACATTGGTTTTACATTTGCCCAACATAATAATTTGATAATACTGAAATGCATAGGGAGTTAGCGCTACCCGAGGAGTAATTTTACATAAACAGGGGGGCCAGTGCTGATGGTGTTGGTCCCAAACGGTCTGCCTGCGGGGCCACCGCGAGGAAACTCGAGGTTTGGCACTCGTTGCTAGTTCCATCCGTCGTGTCCTGAGAACGAGATACGCGGCTCCTGTTGGGTACCTCGACACGTCGGGCGACCTTGCTGGATTAGTTTTACCTTTGACGAGATATCTTGTGCATCGGGATTCCAGTGATGCTTTGGGTAAACTCAGAGTTGAGGTTTTCCACTAAGGAATTCACCGAGATCGCGAGCTTCGTGATCGAGGATTTCTATGCGGCTTGTGGTAATTTGTGATGGACTAGTTGGAGCACCCCTGCAGGGTTAAATCTTTCGGAAAGCCGCGCCCGCGGTTATGTGGCAACGTGGAAGCTTTGTTTAACACTGGTTCTAGATAACTTGAAGTTAACTTAAATAAAACTTGCCAACTGTGTGCGTAACCGTGACTGTCTCTTTCGTGAGTTCTTTCTCCGATCGAGGACACGGTGGGGTTATGTCTGACGTAGGTAGGTGTTCAGGATCATTCATTTAATCATCAGTAGTTCACGTCCGTTATGCGTAGATCTTCTCCCCCTATATTCTTGTACTCGTAAGTTTAGCCACCAAATATATGCTTAGCCGTTGTTGCAACCTCACCACTTAACCATACCTCCCTATTAAGCTTTGCTAGTCTTGATACCTTTGGAAATGAGATTGCTGAGTCCCCTGTGGCTCACAGATTACTACAACAGCAGTTGCAGGTACAGGTAAAGGTTACTCGACGCGAGTGCGTTGATTGTTCATTTGGAGTTGCTTCTTCTTCTTCTTCTTCTTCGACCTAGGATGGGTTCCAGGCCGGCAGCCTGGGATAGCAAGGATGGACGTCGTTCTTCTTTTCTCGTTTGTTTTCGTCCGTAGTCGGACCCTGCTCTTACTCTTGATGATTATGTAATGTACTGATGTGACTCTGATGTAGCTTGTGGCGAGTGTAAGCAAATTCTTTATATATATCTCTTCTTTTCAGTACATGTACTTGTAACATATCCATTCTTGTGACATGACGAGATGCGCTTCTATCCCTGACGATGCCTTCATGCCAAATTGAGGATAGGGTCGTATCTTGGGCGTGACAATCAACGCCCAGCAGGCCTGTTGCAGCCTTTGCCGATTCCCGAGTGGAAGTTCGATCACATTGAGATGGATTTCGTCACCGGGTTTCCGAAGTCCAAGAAGGGTAATGATGCCATCTTCATCGTCATCGACAAGTTGAGTAAAGTGGCCCATTTTCTTCCAGTCAAGGAGTCCATTTCAGCAGCTCAGCTGGCAGAGTTGTACACCTCCAGGATTGTCTCTTTGCATGGCATGCCTATGATGATCTCTTCGGATCGCGGAAGTATCTTCACTTCCAAGTTCTGGGACTCCATTCAATCTGCTATGGGCACGAAGATCCGCTTCAGCACAGTGTTCCATCCTCAGACTAGTGGTCAAGTGGAGAGAGTGAATCAAGTTCTTGAGGATATGCTGAGAGCCTGTGTTATCTCTTTTGGCATGAAGTGGGAAGATTGTCTGCCTTTCACGGAGTTCTCGTATAACAACAGTTATCAAGCTAGTTCTGGCAAGGCTCCGTTTGAAATTCTCTATGGCAGGAAGTGTCGTACCCCGCTCAACTGGTCCGAGACCGGCGAGCGTCACATCCTTGGTAATGATTTGATAGAAGAAGCTGAGGAGATGTGTCGGATCATTCGCGACAACCTCAGAGCAGCTCAGTCCTGTCGGAAGAGCTATTATGATAGCAAGCACCGTGACATGTCTTATGAGCTTGATGACTTCGTCTATTTCAAGGTGTCGCCTATGAAGGGTATGCAACGCTTTGGCATCAAAGGCAAGCTTGCGCCTCATTTCGTTGGTCCGTTCAGAGTGGTTGGCGAGAGAGGCGACCTTGCGTACCAGCTTGAGCTCCCGTCAACCTTTGCAAATGTCCATGATGTGTTCCATGTTTCTCAGCTTCGGAGGTGTTTCAAGACCCCCGAGCGCACTGTTCATCTTCAAGACGTCGACCTTCAGCCTGTCCTTTCTTATCGTGAGCATCCAGTTGCGGTTCTCAAGGCGACTGAGCGCAAGACCCGTAACAAGTCTGTCAAATTTCTCAAAGTGAAGTGGTCACACCATTCCGATAAAGAGGCGACTTGAAAACGCGAGGATCACCTCCGTTCTGGATTTCCGGATTTCTTTCAGTCTTAGATGTCGAGGGCGAGATCTTCTTTGTAGTGTGGGAGAATTTGTAGTGCCCCAAGTGTAAAGCTTTCCCTTTTTGTAACCTTCCATGTGGGACCACCTTGACATTGTTATGAGAGAGTCCTATTGCTTCTATCATTTCATGTGTAGGCTCATCATTATTTCTCCCCTTGCCTGCATGCATATCATATCATGTCATGTGTTAGGTGTTGTTACAATATGGTCATACATTTCATGTGGTGGTTGTGATCTTGTGGTTATGCACCTCGTGATTTCATGTGATCTTATGTGTGATGTGAGTTATGACCTTGTGTGAAGTGTGCCTTGAGCTAGTAGGAGCAACCTTGGGATGGCATAGGTTTTAGAACCTTTCCTTTCTCTCTTATTCCTAGCTCCAGAAAACTCTTCTTCCTTTTTTGTTTTAAAAATGCCTATGATTTAGGTTGATTTGAGTTGGGTGTGGTGAAGTGAAGTCTCTGTTTTAACTTAGCTTTGACAGGTGCGAGATAATTACAAAACAACTCACTTATTGCTGTTTTGTAAAATATTCAATTGCCCTACTATTCATTTTTGCATTTTAATCAAATAGGTTGGATTTTTTCAAGCACAGGGGCATTTTTGTTGTATTTTTATCCCCAGTAGATTTCCCTGAGCATTTCTTTCTTCTTTGTTGTTTTTCTGTAAATAGAAAGAGTCTAGGGTGTTTTCTTTTTATATGACGCCACCTGTGGGCTCACTCCCACAGGCCGGCCCATCCCACTCTTTCCCTCTCGCGCCAGGAGCCCACTCCCGCGGCCTCCTTCTCCTACCTAACGCCGTTCGCACCCTGTGCGCCTTTCCGTTAGTAGCTGAGAGAGAGAGAGAGAGAGAGTTGCCGTCGTGTGCACCAACGTCAAGGGGACCCCCTATTTATCTCAGCGTCCGTGCCTCCCTCTCCTAGGATTCCCTCTCTCCCCATCTGCGCCACCACACCTCTCCCCATCTCCATCTCTTCTTCTTCCTCCCCTCCTCTGGTAAGTCCTTTAGCTAGCCAGAGAAGTCTCCGCCGTCGATAGTCGTCCGCTCGTCGCCCTCCGGTGCCGCGGCCATGTCCAGGGGCATGTGGGACTCCCCCGTGCTCCATTTTTTCCCTCGGTGAGGTCAAGGAGCCTCCTCACCGACGGCAGGGACGACGTCTTCGCCGTGGACCCGAAGCCCCCTCGTTCTGCTTCGTTCTACTTCCAGGAGATCTTCGTCGCCGATCTGCTTCCTCTCCGTCGCCTCTTCCTCCATTCAGTCCTCCCCTTCGTTCCCCAAGGTGAGGAACGTTCCCCCTTCCTTCTCCCTCCTAGATCGACCGGATGTGCCGTGGTAGAGGTCGCCATGCTCTCCGTCGAGCAGAGCAGAGCAGCAGCTTTGGTATGTTGTGTGATGTGTGCGTTGCGCTGGTTGTGATGTGGTGCTTGGTAGTAGCAGGGCAGCAGTAGGCTAGCGCGGGTTGCAGATGTGCACTAGCAGCAGGGCCGATTCCCTCATGGTGCAGTGACAGCAGCAGAGCAGCACGGTGTCCTCTCTGTCGCTGGCGACCCTGCGCGCTGTGCAGAGCACCAGGAGCTCGAGGTAGTATTCGTTGGTTCAGTACCTTCCTCTGTCAGATGTCGATGCACTAGCGCAGTGGTAGAGACTCGTGTTGGTCATCGAGAGGTGCAGGGTTCGAGTCCCCGGTGGTGCACCGCCCCTTTTTTGGGTTTCTTTTCTCTCTTCGTTAGTAATAGCAGCAGGAGGAGGGTAAACTGCTATGTTCCCCTCTCTCTGTCAAAACCATGACACTAGAGAGTGGTTGCACCGCAGGCCAACAACCAGGAGCTCTCGGGTTCGATTCCCTACCAGTACTTTTATTTTTTTTGTTGCATTGCTTATGTTTTTGCATTGTTGACTTGCATAGATGGAAGAGGGTTGTTAGTTCTTCATGTGGGTATTTTTTTTTGCTTGCTTCCAAAAGCAAGTGTTGCTAGTATTGCTGGCTTGGTAGTTGCATAAGCATGTGTAGGTTGTGTGATGCATGTGTGTGCAAGTATCATGTGTGTGTGTGCACCTTGTGAGTGTTTGGCACCATGCGATGATGCATATGTAGGTGCATGTGCTTGTATAATCTTGTGCTTGCAAGCATAGTGGAGTGTGTGTATGTGTGTGGGTGGTTTCCCCCTCACCACATATAATTTGTGTGTGTGAGCTTGTTCTAGTGATGATTGCTACAAAAGCATGTGTAGGTTTGTGTCTTGATCAAGAGCATGAGGTGTTGTGGTTGATGTGGAGTAGATGTGTGTGTGTGGAACTTTCCCACCTTTGCAAACTATGTACCTTCACATGACCATAGGTGAGAGGGCATGGTGTTGTGTGTGTGTGGATAGTTGGGTAGATGAGCTTGTTGATGTGCATAACACATACATGGGGTTCAAACTCTCATGTCACTATTGTCTTGTGCACGTATGTAGTAGTTGTTCTAGTGATAGTCACATGAATTGTTGCACTATTCACTATACATGATTTGGAGTAGCTTCTTCCTTCTTAATTTGTGGTCACTTGCTTCAAGCAAGTGTATGCTTATTTTATATGTTTTTGGGGTAGAATCTCCCAAGGAATCCATTGGTGAACTCAGTTTTGCCATTGTAACATTTTCTGGAGATGACATATTTTCATTTTCTTCTATGTTTGGAGCTTGGTTCCATGAGTTGTGGTGAGCCTTTGTGATTGTTTCTTGGTTGTGCTAGTAGAGGGTGACCCCCTCTACCTCTTGTTGGTTTCATCTTATAATTAGGATTCCATATGTGCAAGTTATGCCCACTCAAAGTAGGCGTGTGGCTGAAATTCCAGATTAGTGAAAATCTGAGATTTTCACTAAAGTCTGAGAATCTGTTTATATTTTCTTCTCCTGTAGATGAGGTTGTGCAGGTCAATGTGTTGTGATCTAGCCTTAGATTTCAACTAGAAAGTTGGACCTGATATGTTTGTCTTGCTCCCTGTAAAATTTCATTTTATTTGGAGTCCTGCAGGTATTGTTTTGGCTGCTGTAAAAATGCTTCAGAGCATATAAAGAAAGTGAGAATCTGGAATTTTCACTAAGTCCCTGAAAACTGATGTTTTGGGGCAAGTTTGCAGTCTTGTAACTTTCTGTGTATAATTCCGTTTTGTGTGATTCTTGCTTTTTCTTGTAGTATTCTTGGCTAGCTACAGCCACATATATTATTTGTCATAGTTGGGTGGCTGTAGGTGCTTTGCATGTAGCTCACAAAGTGCTATGATGCAGTTTATGGCAGATTGTGTAGTTTTGACATTTTGATGTTTGTGAGTGCTTAGTTGATGTTGTGGTGTTCTTCCTTGCTCCACCCCATCCATGTTGGTTTGTTTGATGTCTTGGCAACCTGGGAATACCAGATTTGTGCCATTTGAGTGTGTGGTGATGATTTTGACACGTAGGGCTCCATATCTTGTTTCGTTGATTCCCGTTGATCCGTAGCTCCGATTGTAATGTTCTTTATATGGTTTTGCATCATTTTCTCGAGACGCATCTGATCATGTCATCCTCATGCATATAAAAATAGCTTAGGATACAGTTCTGTCCAGGAACATGTATTTACTCCTTATGCTTGTGTTAGTGATAGAAATAGTGATGCATGCTTATGTTCATCTCATGCATCATGTGCTTGTTGCATCTTGAGGTGCTGTTGTTCATTGGATGTTATTATGATGTTGGGTAGCACCAGGATCGGAGAACGACTACGTGGAGTCAGGAGAGTACGTGCAGGACGATCAAGAACCATTCCAAGCTGAGGATATCACAGGCAAGATGATATGACCTTGATTCCATCTCTAGACTTGTTATGCTAGATTACATTTCCTTGTCATATGCTCACTGCCTACCACTGAAATATTTTTCTCTTGATATGCCATGAAACAAAACACTTACCCCTTCCTAGCAAACTTGAATGGCTAAGTAGGCTTTGCTCAGCTACTAACGTTAGCGTTGCTAGATGCAGGTGCTTTGCCTCATGTGATAACATGAGCTTGCTATCATTATCTGAAATTCTGTTATTTAATTAATGCACCTATATACTTGGTAAATAACGGAAGGCCTAGCCTTTTGCCGGGTGCTTTGTTCCGTTATTGCCGCCATAGTTACCGGCTACCGGTGTTTGATTCCATATTGATCGCTCCTAACATGTTCGGGGTTGTTATGGGGACCCCCTTGATAAATCGCGTAGTGTTAAGACTTGTCTGGCAGGACCCAACATTGGTTTTAATCTGCTAATCACCTAATAATAATCTTCATAGGGAATAGCTACCCCGAGGAATTTGATCAACCACCCGGGCCAGTGCTCCTCATGAGTGTTGGTCCCATCTGAGCGATGTCCGGGGCCCCACTGGTCACCCAGAGGTTTAGCCATCCCGACATCTAGCTCATCCGTCGTGTCCTGAGACTGAGATACGCGGCTCTTATCAGGGTCGTCGACACGACGGGAGGTCCTGCTAGTCTTGTCTTGCCTTAGCGATATATCTTGCGTATAGGAATCCGAGTGAAGCTTTGGTTCTCCCTAGAGTTGAGGTTTTCCTCTAAGGAATCCGACGAGATCACGAGATTCGTGATAGAGGATTACTTTGCGGCCTGTGTACATTTGTGATGGACTAGTTGGAGCACCCCTGCAGGGTTTAATCTTTCGGAAAGTCGTGCCCGCGGTTATGTGGCAACTTGGAATATTTTGTTAACATCCGGTATTAGATAACTTAAACATAAGCTAATAAAATTGCCAACTGTGTGCGTAACCGTGACTGTCCCCTCGAAGATCTCTCTTCGATCCGGAACACGGTGGGGTTATGATTGACGTAGGTGGGTGTTCACAATCACTTAGTGATCAAGTATTCCCGGCCACTAGTATAGTCCACCTTCATAAATGTTCTACGTAAGATAGCCACCATATCAAGCTTAAGATGATGCAACCTTAAACACTCCACCCTATCCAACCTAATAACTTGACTAGTTGTGGCACCAAGGTCATAGATTGCTGAGTCCCCGTGGCTCACAGATTCCTTCACAACACCAACAGGTTCAGGTACCCCAGAGATAGGTGATCCCGACGGCACGCAGCTGGCATGGCAGTACGACGAGGAGTCCAACCGCCTGTACGTGAACTATCCAGAAGATTGAGGCGTGGTCGTGATCGTGGGCCAGCAGGCAGGGTAGCATAGCCTTTTCTCTTGTTTTGTAGTCCGTAGCAGAACTACTTTGGTTGTATGTGTGATCTACTCTGATATATTTTTGAGAAGGCAATTGAACCCGTGATTGTCTATCTTTTATTATTATGTATGTGATGTGTTACCTCTTTGTGAGACGCTTAGATGCACTCCTTTCCAATTCGGGGCCTCGATCCCCAGATCAGAAAGGACCGCATCTTGGTTGTTACAATAAGGCTACTCATAGTGGGGAGTATTATATGATAGTATCATGCATATGATACTAATGTATGATACTATCTTCATAATACATAGTATCATAAACTAGTATCATAGATGACCTCATTTATTGACATGCATGACACACACTAGCATAGCATTTAACATGATACGGTATCTACCTATTTTATTCTAACCCTTTTTATCTTCTTTAATTGTCTGCCACATCAGCATGTTTGCTAGTCCCAAGCACATGATACTACCTAAGTTACTCCCGCTATGGTCAGCCTAAATCATCTTATGAAAATCAAATAATCTCAAACCACTTAGGCACGATGCATTAACTTTCACCTCATTTCTTATTTTTGGACATGAATAAAAGAATCAACCAATAAGAAACGTGAAACGTGTGTTTTTAATGACCTAAGACTAACGAGCATGACATGCAGTGGTTAATTCATTGCATGCAATTATATTAATTATGAAATTTTTCTCTCGTTTTCTCTCCGTCTTGGTCATGGTGCACAACCTAAGATGACTTAGCTGGCCGTAATGGAGTATCATAGGTAGTATCATGCATGCCAATTAGGCAATTAAATGAAAAAGGAGAGGTCTGGGTATGATATCATTATACCGTAGCATATTAAATGGTGTGCTACTATATGTGTCATGTATGACAATAAATGAACTATCCTATGATACTCCCTCCATTTCGGTTTATAAGTCATCTTACGAAAACCAAATGATCCCAAAACACTTAGGCACGGTGCATTAACTTTCATCTCGTTTTTTTGTTTTTTGACATGAATAAAGGAATCAACCAATAAGAGACGTGGGGCGTCTATGTTTTTAATGACTTGAGACTATCTAACATGACATGCAGTGGTCAGTTCATTGCTTTCAATGTTATTAATTAGCAAAATCACATTATTTTTTTGTTTTACTCTCCGTCTTGGTCACGATGCACAACCTAAGATGACCTATACGACGGAGGGAGTACTACTCCCTCCGTCACGGTTTAGAAGGCGTGCATGAGCAATCTCTCGGACCAAGGTGAATCTTGATTGGCTCTATTTTTTTGCAAGTGCTCACACAATAATCGCATGGAGCCTAACTATTAGAGAAGATAATGCACAGTAACTCACACAACCACTAAACGAGAAGTGCATGCAACCTACTAATACTTCTAATTAATCAAGCATTAAATGTCACGCGCCTTAATCCTCTTCTATTCTGGAAATGCATGTAAACGGAACCGCGCCTTCTAAACCATGACGGAGGAAGTAATATATGATACCATGCTTTACGGATGTAGTATCATATCTCCATTACAACCAACCTTATACACCGGGATGGAGGGAGTAACAAAATTTGATGAGTTGGACTTGATGTTACTGCTGAAGTTACTCCCATTATGGGTAGTCTCACTAGTTAAGTTACTCAATTTATCTCTCTCCTCATTAACTCATTGCCATATAGACAAATTTGCTGAGTTGAACCCCATTTACTCTTGAAGTTACTTCCACCGTAGACAGGCTGAGTAACATCATACATATCAAAACAAGATGAGTTTATAACATAATAAATAAATTCTTGCATGACACCACACATATGTTACTATTCATTATATAGGTTATAACATAGACTAGTAACATATCCATGTTACTAGTCTAAGTTACTCCCCACAATGACTAATCTTAGGGGGCCTTTAGTTATCCTCCCATTAATGGCCAAGAATGATGGTCACTGTGGATTCTCTGTGGGAGTTGATTGTTGAATTTTTTTACCCCATGAAAATTTGCATGTGCTATTGTGTAAAATATTTCCATGTTGATTTTTTTGTCATGCTAGGTGAAAATATTGTCAAACATTTGTCATGTTGCGGCAGAGTGATTTGTTATGCATTTTCAGAGATTTGCCATGATGCAACATAGCCAATTGTCGACTAAAAAGAATGAAAAGGAAGACTTTCCACACATGTCTATGACTTGCCATGGTACGGAAGATAGACTTGGAATGCTATGTTGAAAAAATTGCCATCCTATATGTAAAGTAAATCTGCTTACGGCTCAGCAATTGCCATGTTGGCAGAAGGGGATTGACATGTTAGATCACAGGAAATTGTTGGGAATTGTGATGCTCTAGATCCAAAATTTGTCATTCAGATGTATTCACTAAAATTGTGAGAGGAGCGAACCGTTTAGAGCAACTGTAGCAGACCTCTTATACCGCGGATGCGTATCACACGTTTACAGTTCGCGCAAAATGCATTTTGCGGTGTGGTGCAGATCGCGACAGAACAAACTCCGCATCACAGAATATTCTCTTTTATAGTTTTGCGATGCGGGGACTGTTCTGCCGCGGCACGCGTCAGCCCGCAAAACAAGTGATATTTGTCGAATTTGACTCATATGTCATATAAAGCACAAATTTATGAATTAAACATAAGACCAAATAAATATATTTTGATTATTCAAATCATAGATTACAACAATTATTCAACTTAATGAATTAAAGTAACAATTGAATGCACAAATTATTTTGAATACAATAATTATACAAATCACACATGAATTAAATGAAATGAATAAAAAAATGACAGTAATTACTGCCCATGTCTTTGCCAATGGTGCTCAATAAGATCCTCCTGAAGGTGATAGTGGGTGTTTGCGTCGTCAGTCTATCAGTATGTGTGAAGGAATGCTTGTATGCGGCGAGGGTCTCTATCTGGATTCACACGGCTACCGATATTGTCATTGAAGAATTCCGAATTCATGTCCCTCAGGGTTTGCTTGTCCCAAAAATGAGCGGCAAACCATGTCTTTCAATATCTTTTCGGGCAGCCTCTTGTACCTTTGCAAACTCAATATGCTTCCTAGTGTTGGGTTTTTTATGCTCTTGGCAAAAGTACACTTAAAAGGATAAATACCATCTACAGGATAGTATCCTTTGGTGTACTCATGCCCATTCACCATGTAGTTGCAAGCATGAGCATCATCACTATCAAGTCTAGCAAACAAATGGAACTGTTGCAACACAATGATATCATTGAAAGTACCCGGCATATGAAAAAAGCAATGCCAAGTCCATAAATCATCGGATGTTATGGCTTCTAGCACAATTGTTGCATCACGAGACTTGCCACAATACTGCCCGTGTCATGCCTTCACGCATTTTTTCCAAGTCCAACGCATGGAATCAACGCTTCCTAGCATACCAGGCCAACCTCGCCTCTCACTTGATGTCATCAACTTTTTTGTGTCTTCCTTGTTGGGTGCACGAAGGTAGACATGACCAAAGAGGCGGACAATCACTTTGGCAAACCTACACACTCACTCAATTGTAGCATCTTCGCCAATGTGAAGATATTCATCGACATATTTAGTCGGAATGCCATATGCAATCACTCGCATAGCTGTCAAGATTTTTTGATATGCGCTAAAACCCTTCGAGCCAACGTCGTTTCTCCTTTGAGTAAAAAACGAGAATTTGCCTTGCAAGCTTGCACTAATTTTATGAAAAGAGATCGGCACATTCGATACCTTCTTTGGAAAAGGTGCGGCGGATATGTTGGATTCCCCGCGAAGTAGTCTTGCATGAGCATCTCGTTTTCAAGATGGCGGTTGCGAGGGGTGCAAAGTTGACCAACGGTTCATCCTCGCTATCTCTTCTGGTTCCGGTCCTCATGCTCCTTCACGGAAGCACCACCACCACCATTTGCTGTTGATGTCTCTCGAGCGGCGACTCTATGTCCGAGTCGTCCGACGAGGATGAATCCTAAAGCAAAAACTCCTCGCAGGGGCTCAAATCCATCTACAAAATGGCACACCTGAGCTCGCATTAACGAATCTTCTTATTCAAATTGACTGCTACATCAAACTAGAAAAGGGCACGACAGGACTAACCCGCGAGGGGACGGGGGAGGCGGCGACTCACGAATCCGGGGCGGAAGCAGGCCGGGGATAGCGTCAACACGGCCAGTCCAGGGAGGAGGCGGCGAGGCGACTGTCGATCCGGGACAACAGACACCCGGGAGTGGCGTGGCTCAGCGGATCTGGGGGGGCGAGGAAGCGCGATGGAGCGGGGTCTGGATCAGTCCGGCGAAGTGATTCTGGCGGCGGATATGGCCAAAATCGTAGTCGGCGGTGCCGGGTAGCTGCGGGATGGGTATGAGAATAAGCGTGGGCTGAAATGTCCCTCACGCGAACCGCTTTCGCTAGGTACTGGTCACCGACGGGGCGGGCAGGGGGGCTATGTTTTCTCGGGTCGGAGGGACAAATTTACCTTGCTCCTTAAAAACTTTTAAGGGCCTGACGTGTTTACGGGATATGTTTGGATCACTTTTTCAACGCAAAACTGTAAATTAGCGGTTATTTTGTGGGTCGAGAGGATATAAGGGGTCTAATAGAGTTGTTCCTAGTGTCATATACTCGGTAGTAGTTTTTTATTTGAAATAATATACTCCCCCACTTTAATGTTCTAAAAAAGGGAATTAAATTGATCAATTTACACTAACACAGTTAATATCCTTTTACTAAGTTAATGGTGCTAGCAGTGTCACTAACCTTATGTAAAACTTAGGTCGAGATCTTAAACAGCTCACGAAGGCGACTTAGACAGAAGAAAATTGTCAAACCACACGGATTTTACATAAGAATGTTAATTTATACTCCTCCTATTCAAAATTATTTATCATAAAAATGGATAGAAATGCATATATGTAGAATTAAATGTGCCGCGACAAGTAATTCTGGCCTCTGGGTGTACGTATTTCGCCGAAAAGGAGTACGTATCTAGTATATGTTCTTGTTTCCTGGCCTCGTCTCCCGGCATGCTAGAAGTGGCGGCTCTAAACATTTCACAAAATTACAAAATATCTTCAAAAAATATTTGATATTCAAGACATGGTTCATGAAATTGATGGAATGAATTGACACCACAAGATCGTAGGTCTGACAATGCCACTTTGCAGTTTGCACATGCCATGATATCAAGCCGAATGATGAAAGGTTAATAAAAAAACAGGAATGCTCTCCCCGGCTCCACATAAACATGAAACCATAAATGATGCAAGATTCAGTTATGCTTGTGACTTGGTTGACCGGGGATCGAACATTCAACGTTGAGAGGGGCTAAAAAGTCATTCAAAATGTTAACAGTCACACACGTGTGACACGAAGCAACATGATCAAAACGTCTTTATTATCATCTATTTTGCCGCATATGCGAATTTTTGTTTGATTTTCGGCTTAAAAGTGTTTAATCTCGTAATTAAAAATCTAATTAAAATCCGTTTTCATCATTAAATCCATCTCGACGAGGTCTTTAAAACTAGATCTCATATTGATATGTTTCTATGAATTGTTTTTTTGCCAAATTTGCTATGATGTTTACACAGTAGTTGCCATGTTATTTACACTAAAGTTGCCATGACATGTTCTATCTATTTTTTTTCTTCTAGATTTAAAGCTACCATTATATTTTCAACTACTTATTACTGCATTTTTATTAATTGATCATGAATTTTTTTAGTAATTAACCACGGTAAATTTATTGCATAGATCATGGCAATTTTAGTAATCCATCATGACAAATTTAGTTTAGAGATCATGGCAATTTTAGTATTTTAACCAATACAATTCCAGTACTTTGACCATGGATTTTTTTTTATGAACCATGGCAAATTTAAGTGCATGTATCATGTCAAATTTAAATAATTCACCATGTGAATGTATAGGCGTATGTATAAAGCGCTTTCGTTTGTACTGTCTTACAAAAGTAATTCACCATGATAATTTTAATTTATGGTTCATGGCAAGTCTAGTTTCTTAATTTCCCGTTTTATAATATGTCAAATTTTACTTTTAAAGGTAAAAGAAAAATTGCTGAAAAATTGCTGAAACATATCATGACAACAAAAGATTAATCAGATCGTAAAAATTGCTGAAAGAAAAATGGCAATCCATGTGTAATAGACATGGCAACTTTGAATCAAAAAAAAAGTCGTCGAAACATATTGATATGACATCTAGTTTCAAAGATCTCGTCGCGATGGATTTAATGGTAAAAACAGATTTTCAATCGGATTTTTTATTTATAAGATAAAATATTTAAATACTGGAAATTTAAAAAAAATCTCACACTCCTACCACACGTGTATGCATTATCAGCGTCCAAACTCATTCTTTTGATCCTTTTTCTTAACTTAAGCATGATCTAACCTTACTTTACAAAACTTTTACGATCTGATTAATCTTTTGTTGTCATTATCTTTGACGGTAGGGTAACATGTTCTATCGTCAAGGCCTTTGACAATAGGACCTGGCTACGTCTTTTTCACATCGAATGAACATGACGGTACAGATTAAATCATCCTTAAATAAATTAATAAAAAGGATCAAAACATCGAGAGGGAGGCGAAACTGCACGCATGAATTACATGTCCCTCGTGCGCTTGGAGGAGCACACAATGGATCGAGAGCGCTACCATCCAACACCGCACACGTTCAGTCGTTGAGTGGACCGTGTCTCTCTTTCATGGAATTTACCGCCAGATCACCAAAATCCTTGGCCCGGACCGATCGGGCACGCGCCGTTTGATTGACCTTCTTCGGTCCATATACGCGTAGTCGCGTACAGCACGCACCTACTTCATCCAGCGAAGCCAGGTACGTATTAATACGTATAGGCAACGGCCGGGCCGGCCGTGGTGCATGGAAGATGGCGGGAGGTCAACTCAAATTAATTAGAGTGGTGCATGCATGCCAGCATGGTGCATTCATATTACACTAGCAGCAAGTATGGGACGATGATTAGAGAACGGACGTTTAGAGGCCGACCTTCATGGACCATGGAACATTTAAAAAATTCGAAATCCAAACTTTTGGTTTTGAAAAATATAAAAAGATATGCAAGTAAAGAAGGATGTTATGTGTATGTGTGTAGTGTAAATTTTTAGGATGAAATACTTTCAAATTTTTAGGCGTCAACGTCGTGTGAGGCAGCGGATACGGATGCGGCGGAACACCTCGCAACGGTGCACATTACAGAGGCGGAGTCACACTTTCCGACGCCCTGTATGCTGCACGGGTGTGGGTGTTGGAACCGCGTCATGGTGGAAGTGCTCCTCCCAGAAAATATCCACCATCGACTTCACGTCCATCGGTATCGTCTGGGTTACGGGCTCCGACGAGGAAGAGTAGGGCATGGAAGATGGCGGGAGGTCAACTCTCCTAAGCCGGCTAGTGTCTCATGTCCTACTCTACCTCGCCAGCGACCGAACCGACATTACGAGGGGCATGACCGACCGTTAGACATAGACATGATGGAGCCGAACGACCTCCGCTTAAAGATCATTTTACGTTGCATGTCATAATATGAATTGAAGGTTTCTAAAGTGAAGTATTCGATTGAAAAATGCATTATTTAAGATGTGGGAGTTATTATTCACGGACGCATCCGGAGACGTTTGAAGGATGGGATTTTTCAAGTCGTAGATGTCCTTAGAGCAAGTACAATAAGGTACAGTCAGCAGGCTGTAAGGATTAAAATACTATATTTTTTACTGAATTGGATGAGAGAGAAGAGGAGAGAGAAGGAAAGCGGGCTCTTCGTGAAGAGCCAGCACTAGCACGTGCTCGTAGGTGCTTTGTGAGAATGAAAGGTGGACCATATATGATAAAAGTAGTACTCTTTTACAGTTAACTGTTGTACAATCTAGCTATAAGATGAGCTATAAGAATGCTTATAGCTAGCAGTTGGCTATACTATTAACTATGCTCTTAGCCATGCATGGTCATTGGTCAATGCCTCAATGGCAGGGTGAGTAGGAAAACAAGATACTCCATGCATGACGATGATAGTTTGACTCTTCCACCCCAAATCAGTTGAATAATGAAGCGACACACAAGCTGCATGAGTAGCCCTCCCATGCTCAACTCAAACTCGAAATGTCAGCGTGGAGAACACCAAGACACCACCACTCATGCATGCACGTACAGATATGGTCCATTATTTTCTCGGGACAGTTAAGGCAGCAATCAATGAACAGTGCGTACAGCGCCTGGACTTTCTTCTTCTTCTTCTCTGCACCCAACAACTTGCCCATTCATGGGTCAGCCAGTCTATGAAGTCTGAGGTCGACGTACTAGCTTGACGGTGCCACGTAAGAGTACGTTACTAGACGTCTAGACTCCTCTCCATACTGTAGAGTCTGTACCAACGAGTACCAAATCTTTTTTTTTTCAAGAGTACCCAATGACGTACAATATTTTTGTAGGAGTACCAAATCATCAAGGTAGGAGTACAAAAGCTACTAATGTGGTTAACTGCACCATATTTGCAACGGCAGACGGCAGAGCAGTTGGCACCGACGAGGAGAAATTCTGACCAAGAGCAAAGTTTGCACTAATGGTTACTATAATTACCTACTGCACCCACTTCCACCCCATGGTCGCATCGCATCTGCATGCGACCGGCCTGCAATGATTAAGCACAAGAAAGTCGTGCGCTGCACAGCGGCCCAACAAGAGAATTCCCAGACAATCACCACACAGTTCTTCCTCGTAGTAGTGTAGCACTAGCTAGCTACTCCCTCCGTCCACAAATAAATGTACATATAGATTTGTACTTAGTCAATTTTTTTAAAATTTGACAAATTTTATAAAAAATACTAGCAACATATATGACATGAAAATGACATATTTGAAAACTTTATGTAAAGATAAATCTATTAATACTAATTTGATGTCATAAATGCTAGCACATTTTTCAATAAAGTTAGTCAAAATTTAACTAGTTTGACTGACAGAAAAGAAAAAAATACACTTATTATCGGACGGAGGGAGTAGCTTGCTTGTGCGCTCCGCCAACCGCCGATGTGCCGACTAAACCATATCCATTCATGCGTGCACCTGTGTCCACTAAGGGGGTGTTTCTTTCCAGGGACTTTTTTGTGTAGGGACTAAAAAAAGTTTTTTTTAGTCTCATGTAAAAGAAACAGGAGGGACTTTTAAGGACTAAAATGGGGTATTTGGGACTAAAGGAAGAAGTCCCTATGGAAGGGACTTTTTTGGCACTTTGGAAGTCGACATGATTTGCACTGTGCCTGGATAGATGAAGCAAATCGGAGGGTGCTTGGATCCAAGAGACTAAAACTAGTCTGACTAAAACTAGTCTCTTTAAGAGGCTAAAGTTCCAAGCACCCCTGACTAAAAAAAGGCTAAAACTAGTCTTAAGGTTAAAAACTTTTAGTCAGGGATACCCCTACTAAAATATGCATTAGTCCTCTCATTCCTCATTTAACTCCTCATGCAAGTTTTGGATTAAAAGGTTTGGAGAATAATAAATGCTCATTAACTTGATTTTAGTCTCTTTAGTACTACTTGGATTAAGCATGGATGAGGCTAGCAAATTTTAATCTCGTTACTTTTAATCATGAAACTAAAACGTATGAAGCACCCTCACAGGGTTGAGCCGAGGAGCGGAAGAGGGCAGGGGAAAAAAGCGCGATCGAGTCTTAAAAAACAAGCCCCGCGCGCGCAATGAATGAATGGTTCGCCGCCAATCAATGCAGGGGTTGGTTCCCGGTTGACATTTATATGCGCCAGACGAGGTCCACCATCGTTGGTCTATCTGCTGCTGGCCGTAGGAGTGCATGCGTGTCCATGTCATCTTGCTGGGTGCAACCGCTCGACATGAATGCGAGCTCGCTAGCCCTTCCTTCAATGGCCGTCCCCATCGACCGACTGACCGGTCTTCTTCTTTTCCTTTCTTGCTTCAATGGCGCAATTGAATTTGAAAGCAAGGAAAGGACAGGAGAAGCTGTAGTACGTAATATTTGATGGGCGTAATCATGGACGTAGCGTAGATACGGTTGCGCGTAGCTGTTCCCGGGTGAATACGCGTCCGCATCATTGGCTATCCTGCAGCTTCGCATTACTTACACCCGTCGCCATCGCATTAATTTGGGTTTCTATTTATAAACCAGTATACGTATATTCAGAAACGGTGGTACTCCTATATCTTTTACTAGAAAGCAACGCAGCATTTATAAAAAAAATCTTCATGAGCTCTATATCTATTATATCAAATCAAAAAGACTGTTACATCGTCCAACCATCCAACTTACAATTGATGCCGGCGGCTCGTCAATCCATATCGAGGGTGAGAAAGCGACCCAACTTTTGCACACAATAAATTGTTATAATTTTTTTGCTGCAACACATTTTTTTTTCAAGTTTAAAACCTAACCTGTTGATTTTTTTTCATCGCTAGACTGTCAGTCACTGTCTATGCCCAACTGGTCCATTCGTCCAGGTTAGGGACACCGTGACCAAATACGGCCCAAGTTCCTCCGGCCCAACTTTTGCCTGTCGCTGACGAGCCCCTACCCCTCCTCCCTCCCGTCCTCACTCCGCCGCCGCTGACCTCGAGTTTCTCCGGGCCCTACGCCCACCTCCAGCTCCGGGGTCCGCCCCGCCGCCGCGCTGTCGCGGAGCGTATTCGATCCGAGCTCGAGTTCCAGTGCAGCCTTGCCCGAATTTCCCGGTCGCTAAGTCCAACCCCAGCCCAGGCCTGCTCGACTTCGCGCCCACCGCGAGCTCTCGCTGATGACCACCGCGCCGTCCCTCTCTCCCTCGCTCTCCCGACTACACTCCGCACGGGCCTCTCCGTTCCCCAAATCCCCGCTGAGGTCCGGGGCCGGGGTCGCCTTCCCCGCTCGGCCGTACGGACCATCGCTTCGCCTGAGGTCGCCTGCCATGGCCGCCAGCGGCGTCGGCGGGAACGGCTCTCCGATGGCGCCCGAGGACTCCACAGGTGGTTCGATTTCTACTCCTACTCTGTTTGCCATGCTGCTTCGTGCATGTGATTTGTACTACCTGTGTTATGATTGTCGAAGTCACCGTTGTTCAGCTCCTCTACTAGCTACTTATCTCTTATTCTGTTCATTGTTTTCAGTGTCATCTAGGTTGGGAGAGGTCAAGCGGGTAACCAAGGAGACAAATGTGCATGTCAAGATCAACCTGGACGGCACTGGTGTTGCCAACTCCAGCACAGGGATACCCTTCTTGGATCACATGCTTGATGTGAGTATGGTTTACTCCTCATGTCAGTAGTTGTGGATTCAGAATTTTTTGTAGACAATATATCTTCCATTTTGTTCCAAGAAAAAGGAGCGCAGCTCTTTTTGGGAAGCAAGAATGCGATTTCTATTGCATCTGTGTGAAGAAGACAAGACGAAACAATACCTTAAGTCCTTAACTCGAACCCATGAAATGGATAAACAGACAAAAATGGCAACTAGTGCTCTGAATTTGTGTTGGTCAAAGCCTACATAGAGGGCATGATAACTTTAGATGTTTAAGAGCATGATTAGTACAATCCTGTTATTATTAGGAGAAAGTGATGCGTACACAACTAAGCCTGAAGGGGTCCTGCTGTAGAGAAGTCTGCTGCCTTTCAAGTTGCACGTGTTAAAGGTGATGTTGAGCAATTGGGATGGGAATTCTTATTTGATTTTTCTTCCCCAAGGGTGATGTGATCCATGCAAAGATTGTTACTACTCTTCTTCTTATTAACTAATGTCTGTATGTGTGAAATGTAAGGCTTTTCTTATTCCACATCAGTGACAAACTGACAGCAATGGCTACTGTGGATGACCAAGCCCTTACATCTGAAATTAATACGTGAAACGCAACTGCAGTAAAGTGGTAGCGTAGCAAAACCCAACACAAGTAGAAATAAAATATTGAAAAGTATTTCTGTTTGAAGGTTGATGCACTCTGAATGGTCCAGTATTATGTTCTGTGTATATCTTGTGCTTGACAGTAGAAGGTTCTAACTCTTGCCGTGTGAGTGTTTTTTCTTCTGGTCAAAGCTAGGCATTAACTTTCAGTTTGCAACTTACAGCAACTGGCATCTCATGGACTGTTTGATGTATACGTGAAGGCGACGGGTGACACACACATTGATGATCATCACTCGAATGAGGATATTGCTTTAGCAATTGGAACGGTGATTTTTTTCTGTTATTCTTTTCCAACTTGGCGTAGTACTTCTAGAAATTGTTGTATGGATTTCATTTTGACCTCATTGCTAAATTTGCATATGCCATATTTCTATTCTTTACTGAATTCTGAACTATCCAATGTTCAATGTTCTCCTATCTTACAGGCAAAAGTTTACTGTGGTGACATTTTTTTTCTTTCCTTTTAGGCATTACTTCAAGCACTTGGTGACCGAAAAGGAATCAACCGGTTTGGACATTTTACAGCACCACTTGATGAGGCAGCAGTTGAGGTTATACTGGTATGCAGGACCATCTTCTTCATTTAACTACCATGCCTGCAATCTCCATTTAGGAGGTTGCATGTCTATGTTGGCATTTATGAGCTCTTGAGCCTCTTACCTTTGCTAACACATAACTGAATTACAACTTCCATCTGTCTGGTTCTTCACTTTGATAATGATCAGGCATTAAAATAATTTTGTGCTCTTATTACATGAACATCTCATGTTATTATAGGCTGGTCTGTATATTTTGACTGTTGAGGACTGTTATCAAGAACCTTTTTGCTTTGTTTTTGCCATAGTTTTTCTGAATCATCCATTCACATAAGTTAAGACTTGAATGATAGCAAGACTGTTATTTCACTGTATCATTTTTCATGACCCAAGCACTGGCAAGTGTATTCGTGAGCAGGCTGCTGTGCCGTAGTGTTGAGAGAGAGGTGGGCGAGAGGGTTGTTGGAGGTGAACCTCCGTTTTTTGGTTTTTCTTTTTTTATTGATTAATGCCTCTAACGGCATGTACAATGCAGGCACTTAGGCCTGGGCGCTAGGGATTAAATCCCAGCTGTTTTGGCAGTTTCCTTTTACTGATTCCCGGTTCCTTTCTTTGCATTGATGCATGAAGAGGAGTCGGGCGCTTAAAAAACCAGTACAAAATACTAACGCTAGCGTCCGGGCGCTTCTGTATGCGTTCCTGCCCAGAAATTTAAGCGCTTCTGCGTTGGAGATGCAAATTTAAGCGCTTCTGCGTTGGAGATGCCCTAAGGCTTACACGACGACATCTACTTGATCCCCAAGTTGGATCAGACCCTTTCCTAACAAAACTCTGAACATTCCCTAACAAACTCTGATTCTTTCCTATCTTAACAATTCTAATGACGAGAAAAGTCTCAGGCTGCAGGCTCTGCCCTAGCCCTGCGCACATAATGCTGGTCCCACCTATGGTCGGCCATGACATTTATCTAAAATTTGGGTCACCTATTGCTTGTCAACAATTCTGACATTGTTGTCATGGTGAATATGCAAATATCTACTGACCAGTTAAACTATGCCTTGTTGAGCTTAGATGTTTGCCAGTCATTATTTTTCCCTCTGAATCCAGGATCTATCTGGTCGACCTCATTTGAGCTGTGGCTTGAGTATTCCTACTGAGAGAGTTGGGACATATGATACACAGGTAATTTGCAAAATTTCGACAGATATTTTCAATTGTCTGCTATTTATGTCAGACTTAAGAATGATTCTCATTGTCAAATATGAAATATGACTTGTTCATTCAAGTTTACTTTAGATTATCATTTCCGCTTCCAGTTTTGTTAAATTCGAATTTTCCTCTCCACAGGCAATATATTCTGACATATCTTCACAATATCTGCTAGTCGTTTTTTGAGTTAGGGTGATGCGATCCTCTTACTCTGTATGTCGCTGCTATCAACTTAGGCAAACCATTTTTTTATGACAGCTAGTTGAGCACTTTTTCCAGTCCCTTGTGAATACATCTGGGATGACGCTTCACATCCGTCAGGTATATTTTGCTTCAGTTTCAAAGAAATCCTCTTCGTAAGCTTTGGGTCAATGCTAGTACAATTTTTGTTGGTGATATTTGAGCCAATACAATTGTTTCTTGACCCTGGTTAAGTATACATAACCCTGCACTCACTCTTTTTCTTCCCTTCACAAGCTTGCGGGGAACAACTCGCACCATATTATTGAGGCAACTTTCAAAGCATTTGCCAGGGCGCTTCGACAAGCAACGGAATATGACTTACGCCGACGTGGCACTATACCCAGGTTTGTGTCCTCACTCACTGCAAATAGCCAAATATTGTTCAGAAAAAAACTGTTTTGGCAGTTTAAACAAAACGTCTTATATTTAGGAACAGAGGTAGTAGATGACAGATCGGTACAATAATGTAGAGCAACTTAACAGGAATATTGTTAATCTGTACTGATTTTTGTGATGAACAATGGCATCCCTGATTGTAACTTGCTTGACTCAATCGCAGCTCGAAAGGTGTTCTGTCAAGGTCGTAGTGTCGCAAGACCAAAAACTGGATGCACGCCATTCGCCCTCGAAGTGGACAGATGGACGGTCGCCTACTACATCTCTGTTGCTACTTGCGCTTGGAGTCCGCTGGGCTTGCAACAAGAAGAGCGTCGAAATGACCTGCCATCTTGTCGTCAGGGTTTGTTTATGTTGCTACCATTGGCACAATGTATCTGCTGACCGCTGCAATTTCGGCTGTTCCCTGGACCAACCGCTGCTTCGGATTGCATGCCTGAAGATAAAAGGCTGCAAACGACTTGACATTCTGAAATTATTTATACCTCTGAAATATGGATTTGGCATCGGTTCACGTGGCGTTGTGCCTGTGATAATGGTTTGGCCACTCAAGAGAATAAAGCAAAACTCATAGTACTACCTTCTTTGTCTTTAAACTGCCAAAACATCTTATATTTGAAAAGAGGGTATAGAATAATAATGTGTGCCCTCAGCATTCCGATCAACCAATCATCATCCGGATCTGGTGATGATGACTGCCTCTGCCTAGTTGATGTGCCGCGGTACTTGTTTGGTTCAGTTCCAGGTCCGTCTTTGAACAGAAATCTTCAAAGAGCAGAGTAAGATTGTCTTACGCCCCCACACCGCTTGGCAATGTTTCCAAGCGATGAGGCTGGTTGATAGGTCTCGGACTCTCAGCCGATAGGTTCTTTTTCCCCTGGTAATAACGTTATCATCAGCTGGGAAGCGGGTGGTGGATATGTTAGCCTTTTCCGCTATAGGTTAAGGTATATACTGAAGATAGTGATAGTATCCTAAATACGCTGCACTTTTAAGCCTCTCCGAGCGCATGTATTTTACCCGTCCGAGCGCATGTGTTTTACCCGTCCGGACTCATCTCCAATTCCACGTGCATGCATTTATTTGAGATTTTAAAATTTTAAAAAATTCATAACTTTTGACTATAGCGTCAAATTTCAAATCCGTTTTCATAGTTGTGTTTGTCGTGATAAGTACTTCAAAACTAGATTCAATATCTGACAAACTTTTTTTTGAGTAACCTTAGTGCTAAAAAAAGCAAGTTTTTATTAGTGTGCGTAATATGATTGTCTATCAACAAAAAATCCTTCAAAGTTAACTACCATGACTAGAAGGTAACTAACTTCACCCTTTAACAACCACATAGCAGATCTCATCAGCTATTTTCAAACTGAAATAGGTAAATTACGCATTGGATGTGCATACTCGGCTTTTCATGCGTTGGATGTACATTAATTCTTGTACAAAAAAATCAAAAAGCTAAACCGTGTGTTGAAATTATGATATGTTTTCATCGTTGGGTTCCTCGTGATGAACTCTTCAAAACGAGATCACATATGAATATGTTTTGAAGAATTTTTTTCAAAAGCAACTTTGATGTTAGATGAGGCAACCTTAATGCCAAACAGAAGCAACTTTGTTGCTAGATAAATTGCATCATGTGTACACACATGCGTTGATTTTTGAATGCAATGGAGTTGCGCAAAACACATTAAAAATTGCTAATTTTTTTGTGATACTCTAGTGCAGTTATGATAACTATTTACAAATAGCAGGCAACTTGGCATCAATGATAGACAACTGAACATTAACCGTAGGCAACTGATCATCATTAATAGGCAACTAGGCATCAAAATTGAGTAATTTCATAGTATTTGTAGTCAACTGAGCATCAATTATAGACAACTGATCATCATTAATAGGCAACTAGGCATCAATGTCTGGCAATTTCATAGTATTTGTAGGCAATTAAGCATCAACCGCATGCAATTACTTGAACGTAGCAATAAATGTGCCTTATGTTTTGTGTGATTTTCTCAATTTTACAAAAAATTCAACCAAATAGGTAGTCCAGCTAGGCCAAAAAATAAGTTGCTTTCCTTTAACACTAAAGTTGTCTCAATATCACCTAAAGTTGCCCAAAGAAAAGTTTTTCGAAACCTATCCATATGGGATCTACTTTTGAAAAACTCGTCGTAAGAAAGTCAGCCGTGAAAATGGATCTCAATTCTGACGCTCGGTTCAAAAGATATAGTTTTTTGAAAAAAAGAACATAATTAAGTAAGCTGCAGGAGACCAGGTGTGCTCTAAACTACTAACCAGCGCAACGGCGCTCCCTAGCCACGTCCAGATAGTATAGATGGGTAAAGAAAACTCGAAGGAATTTAGCAGCATTTAACTAGTACACTTATGCACTTCGGCCACTATTTATTTTACACAACGTGTACAATAATCCACCAGCAAATCTTGATGGGCCGTATTTGTTGGGGAACGTTGCATGGGAAACAAAAAATTTCCTACGCACACGAAAACCTATCATGGTGATGTCCATCTACGAGTGGATATTAGATCTACGTACCCTTGCGCGGTTGATGTAGTGGAACGTCTTCACGTCCCTCGAACCATCCCAACCGTCCCGTGATCCGTCGCACGATCCGTTCCAATCTAGCGCCAAACGGACGGCACCTCCGCGTTCAGCATACGTACACCTCGACCATGATCTCGGCCTTCTTGATCCAGCAAGCAAGACGGAGAAGTAAATGAGTTCTCCGGCAGCGTGACGGCGCTCGGATGGTGGTGATGATCTATTCCCGCAGGGCTCCGCCTGAGCTGTGCAGAAATCTGATCTAGAGGTAAAACTATGTGGTTTAGGCTAGAGTTGCACGTGACAAAGTTGTGTCTCAACAAGTCCTAAACCACCACTATATATAGGAGGGAGGGGGAGGGGCTAGCCTTGAGGCACAAGGCCTCAAGGGTGAGCCGGCCACCAGGGAGGAGGAGGACTCCTCCTCCAATTCGGTTTGGAAAGGAGGAATCCTCCTCTTCCTTCCAACCTCCCTCTTTCCTTTTTCTTTTTCTTTTCTTTTTGGTATTTTCTTATGTGGCGCCTCCTTGGGCTGACTCCACCAGCCCATTAAGGACTTGTGACGCCACCCTAGGGCCTAGGGTTCATTCCCGGGTGGGTGAGCCCCTCCCGGTGAACTCCCGGAACCCATTCGTCACTCCCGGTACACTGCCGGAATTGCTTGGAACTTTCCGATGACCAAATGAAACCATCCTATATATCAATCTTCGTTTCCGGACAATTTTGGAAACCCTCGTGATGTCTGTGATCTCATCCGGGACTTCGAACAACATTCGGTAACCACACATATAACTCAACTATACTAAAACATTATCAAACCTTAAGTGTGCAGACCCTGCGGGTTCGAGAACTATGTAGACATGCCCCGAGGCACTCCTCGGTCAATATCCAATAGCGGGACCTGGATGCCCATATTGGATCCTACATATTCTCCGAAGATCTTATCGGTTGAACCTCAGTGTCAAGGATTCATATAATCCCGTATATCATTCCCTTTGTCCTTCGATATGTTACTTGCCTAAGATTTGATCGTCGGTATCCGCATACCTATTTCAATCTCGTTACCGGCAAGACTATTTACTCGTTTCATAATACAAGATCCTGTGACTTACACTTAGTCACATTGCTTGCAAGGCTTGTGTGTGATGTTGTATTACCGAGTGGGCCCCGAGATACCTCTCCGTCACACGGAGTGACAAATCCCAGTCTTGATCCATACTAACTCAACGGACACCTTCGGAGATACCTGCAGAGCACATTTATAGTCACCTAGTTACGTTGCAACGTTTGATGCAGACAAGGTATTACTCCGGTGCCAGTGAGTTATATGCTCTCATGGTCATAGGAACAAATACTTGACACGCAGAAAACAATAGCAATAAAACGACACGATCAATATGCTACGTTCATAGTTTGGGTCTAGTCCATCACATGATTCCCCTAACGATGTGATCCAGTTATCAAGTGATAACACTTGGATATAGTCAGAAAACCTTGACTATCATTGATCAACTAGCTAGCCAACTAGAGGCTTGCTAGGGACATTGTTTTGTCTATGTATCCACACATGTATCTATGTTTTCATTCAATACAATTATAGCACGGACAATAAATGATTATCTTGAAACAGGAAATATAATAATAACTATTTATCATTGCCTCTAGGGCATATTTCCAACAGTATTCGGCCTCTAAACACGGCCCTATCCCTAACAGAGGAGTCCGCAGGCAACATGATGACGTGGGCTTCGCAGGCGGGCCGGGAAGTACATAAAGCATCATCGAATTACTTTCTGGGTATGGAATCGTCTCTGATGCGACTCTGCATCTCTCGATCTAAAACCGCATCTCGCCGTCGATGGAGGTGGGCCAGGTGCGTGCAAGCGGTCGCGTAATAATAAAGCAAAGCATGGAAGACAAGCAACGGTTCGTGCTGAACCTGCCTCCGGGCTACCACTTTGCCCCGACGGACGTAGAGCTCATAGTACACTACCTTCGCCGGAAGATGACCGGCCTCCCGCCGCACCTGCCCATCTTCAACGATGTCTCGCCCATCATCGACTACCGCCCGAAGAAAATCACAGGTACCTACCTACTCCCATCACCATCACAAACCATGAGGGGAGCAGATCACTAGATGTCTAGTTGATACTACGTGTAACCTTTTGTTGTTGAGGTCTTTTTTGCTGCCGTACTATTGGTTATCCATTATGATTGCACAGCTTATCCAAGATATATGCTATTATCCTATATATCTCCTTTAATTTTGTTTGATGATCATGGCCGCCTGCTAGTCGACGCCATGGTGGGCATAAGGGAGTGGGACAGGAGCCAGAAAACAGAAGATTAAAACATATAGTTGGCTAGAGTAAACAAGAAGAAAACCTTGGATTTTATTATTTCATATTGAAGTGTAGCAGCAGAGTGCACTACGAGGGAAGCAAAAGTGCATTAAGGGAGCACAAGTTGCGACATATAAAAAGTTCATCAGAACTTAACAACATCAGATCTGATTTCAAACATGTCGACGAGAGGAACACAACGACCAAAACGGTTTGCAATCTAGATGCATGATTTAAAAAATATTTCAATTTTGAAAACAAGATCTAAAAGAAGCATGCGCAACCAGTCCTTTCACTCGTGGAAAAAAAACCACCTAAACTTTCTTGCGATAAGCAGGGAACATGTGTTGTACACTTGTCAACATAAAAATCTATTGAAGGCATCATTTGCAAGAGAAATCGCCCCTTAACTAGTGATTTTACTTGTTTTGTCTGAATCCAAGGTGTAGCATAAAGTGCCCATCAAGTATTATATACCGACATTTCTCTCCTTAATTCATGTCTTTTAGACCATTTCCTTGGACGTCGACAATGACAACACGTGTGGTGAAAGTAACACCCGACCACACGTCCCATGACCACACATTGGATCATGTCACCGCATGCATGCACAAGTGATTAAATTGATGATGTCGACAAGAATCTTTCATCTCTTCAATTTTTTAAAATGTTTTATCTCTTAAATAATTTGATTAAAAAACCATTTTCACTATTAAATTCGTCGTGATGAGATCTTTGAAACTAGATCTCATATCGATATGTTTTGATGATTTTTTTTAAAAGTTCACATGTCTATTGCACATAAATTATCATCGTGAGTACAGTGTAATTACGATGAAATATTTCAACTACTTTTTCATCTATGTTTCAAATAATTTTCGAAATTTCATACAAAAAGGAATTAAGAAACTAAACTTGTCATGATAAATTACTAAAAATTTCCATTATCCATGAAATAATTTTGACATGGTTCATAAGTAAATAGAAATATGTTGTCAATCACTATAAAAATGCATGATCAATGTCTCAAATTTGCCATGAACCATATATTAAAATTCTCATGGTGAATTACTTAAATTTGTCATGATATATGCATTAAAATTTGACATGGTTGATACAAAAAATGTTTCCCATGTTCAAAATACTAGAATTGTCATAGTTAAAATACTAAAATTGCCATGATCTATAAACTTAATTTGCCACGATGAATTACAAAAATTGCCATGATCCATGAATTAAATTTTTCATGGTTATTTACTAAAAATTGTCATGGTCAATTAATTAAAATTGTCATGAAAAGTAGTTGAAATACAATGACAACTTTAAATCTAGAAGAAAAACTAGATGAAACATGTCGTGACAACTTTATTGTAAACATTATGGCAACTTCAGTGTAAACATTATGGCAACTTTTGGAAAAACAAGGTCGTCGATGTTGGAAATATGCCCTAGAGGCAATAATAAATTGGTTACGATTATATTTCATTGTTCTTGATAATCGTTTATTATGCATGCTAGAATTGTATTGATTGGTAACTCAAATACATTTGTGGATACATAGACAACACATTGTCCCTAGTGAACCTCTAATGGACTAGCTAGTTGATGAAAGATGTTCAAGGTTTCCTAACCATACACATGAGATGTCGTTTGATAACGGGATCATATCATTAGGAGAATGATGTGATGGACAAGACCCAAACTATGAACGTAGCATGTGATCGTGTGAGTTTGTTGCTACTCTTTTCTGCATATCAAGTATCTGTTCCTATGATCATGAGATCATGCAACTCGCGGACACCGGAGGAATGCCTTATGTGTATCAAACGTCACAACGTAACTGGGTGACTATAAAGGTTCTCTACAGGTATCTCCGAGGGTGTTTGTTGGGTTGGCTTGAATCGAGACTGGGATTTGTCACTTCGTATGAAGAAGAGGTATCTCTACGGCCCACTCGGTAATACAACATCACAGAAGCTTGCAAGCAATGTAACTAAGGAGTTAGTCACGAGATCTTGTATTACGGAACGAGTAAAGAGACTTGCCGTTAACGAGATTGAACTAGGTATATATGTGTTGCTAACTCAAATATTTGATTGGTAACTCAAATATAATATGTGTTGGTAACTCAAATATGCTATAATTGTACTGATTGGTAACTCAAATATTGTAGAACATGATAATCGTTCGGTGACGTTTTGGTATTCTTGAGTTATGTGTGTTGGTAACCAAAAGTTGTTCGGAGTCTCGAATGAGATACCGGACGTCACGAGGAGTTCCGAAATGGTATGTAGACAAAGATTGATATATAGGAAGTCCCATCTCGGTCGCCGGAAAAGTTTTGGGCGTAACCGGTAATGTACTGGGGTGCCGAGAGGGTTCCGGGGGTCCACCGGGAGGGGCCCACTCACCCCAAGGGCCACATGGGCCTAAGGGGTGGCGCACCAGCCCCTAAGGAGGCCCATGCAAAATTGGAAGGGAGGAGACCAAAAGGGAAGGAGTCCTCCCAAGACTCAACCTCCCTTGTGGGGGAAGGAGTCCTAGTTGGGGGAGGACTCTCCCCCCTTTGCTTTGGCTGAAGCCCTCCTCGGAGGAGGGGCCAAGGCAGCCTCCCCTCCCCTTACTCCTATATATACTAGAGGCTTTAGAGGTGAGGGCTAATCCTAATTTCCATGTGCTCCCTCTACTTCATCTAGATCTTTTTCTCCTCTAGTCTGGTTCGGCAGTGCTTAGGCGAAGTCGTGCTGGATTAGTTCACCACCACCACCACCATGCCCCCATGCTGGATAACTCATCTACCTCTCCATCCCTCTTGCTGGACCAAGAAGACGGTGATCGTCATCGAGCTGTACGTGTGCTGAACGCGGAGGTGCCGTCCGTTCGGCACTAGATCGGGATGGATCGTGATGGGATCACGGGATGGATCGTGATGAGATCGCGGGACGGATTGCGATTTGGATCGCGAAGATGTTCCAGTACATCGACCGCGTTATATACGCTTCCGCTTAGCGATCTACAAGGATATGTAGATTCACTCTCCCCTCTCGTAGATGATCATCACCATGGATAGGTATTGCGTGTACGTAGGAATTTTTTTGTTTCCCATGCAACCTTCCCCAACAGGATGCAGTCCCACTCTTCGCCAGTTCGGCTGGCGGAAATTCCCCTTACGAGGCTTGGTCGGTGGGAAAGTCATGTGGTGGACTGCAATGAATAAAGCATGTGTATGGCTAATAGAAAAACCTTCAAAGTGAAAAAATGATATAATCTTCGGATTCATACCTTTGCTCCCCGGGCTTGACTCTGAGGGTCCTTCTAGGAACCCTTTCAAAGTCTATGGACTCCCGTCGGAGTCCGGAGCATCATAAAATAGGGCCACTAGATGTCCCTCGGTGTCTTCGGATTCATACCTTTGCGCCCGGGGTTTGACTTTGGCCCTGTATTGCCTTTTTGGGGCAATGGGAGCTAGATCTCCCTCGGTGTCTTCAAACGCCGCCCTCTTCTTTGTGTGGGACGAGTCACTCCCCTTCCCGTCTTCTTCCTGCTCTCCTTCAAGTGTAGAAGGAGCATGTGTATCCTCAGACCCGGTGTCCGGAGGACCTTTTGAATGGGGACCTCGGGCCCCCTTCTTGTATTCCTTCTTCTCTTCCTTCTTCGACGTCGTGTATGGTTTCTCAACCAGCATGGCTACTAATAAGGCCGTCTTGGGACCTTCGGGAAACGAAACTGGGCACTTGATCCGCATGGATTTGTCCAACCAGATCTGCAAAAATGGAGGAATAAGGGGTGAGGACCCACTAGTAGAAAAAGGGCCTTCTGTCCCGGTTTTGGAACCGGGACAAAAAGATCGTTACTAATGCCCTTGGCCTTTAGTCCCGGTTCTTACACGAACCGGGACAGATGGGCCTCCACGTGGCCGCTGCGGCCAGGCCAGGCAGGGGGGCCTTTAGTCCCGGTTGGTGACACCAACCGGGACCAAAAGGCATCTACGCGTCAGCACTTGGCTGGAGCTGAGGTTTTTTTTGAAAGGGGCTGGTTTAGGGGTTAATTTAGGTTGTTATTAGCTAGCTAATAGAGAAAAGTGTCCTCTCTTATATATCTCCGTGCTTGGTTTACCAACGCTACTGCTATGCCTAACGTTAACACGACTTAGATTGAAGTGAAGGCAACATGTGGTGCATGTCGAAAGTAATACTAATCCTAACTTGATCAAGTTTGGATTGTACTACTTTCGACATGCACCACATGCATGTTGCCTTCACTTCAATAATCCAATCCATGTTCATTTCACCCGCTGATATATAATAACTCTTCAAACTCGCATCATGCATCATCATATATAATAACAAGTCCTACTAATTAATCATCATCATACAACTTCTACTCATTATTAATAACAAGTCATACGATCATCATCCTCATAGTCATCGAACCAACCCTACTTAATTGTTCTTAGCACATGATCATCAGTATTAGGTAGGACCAATAAGAAAAACCAAATCGTAAAAAAAAGTAGTATTCAAATTAGCATGCATTCAATTATAAGCAAAACTACATCATCTCTTGTGTCCGTACATCGTCGAATATTATCACTAATACTCCTCGAATACTATCATACATATAGCATCACTAAATAGAGCTAGAACCGTAGCACCCGACGGGTATCGTCGCGGGCGGTGGACACCCAAAGAGAAGGAACCATCACAGGACGCTGCTTCTCTAGGGTTTGGGGTGGCCTCGGCGACGCTTCAAGGGTTTGGGGTGGCCTCGACAACGCTTCAAGGTTTTGGGGTGGCCTCGACGAAACGCTCTTTTAACTTGGTAAATTTGGGTGGCCTCGAGAGAGTTTGTCGGGTAGGGGCGCGACGGGAGGGGGTAGGAGACCAACATCGTTTTTTCTAGGGTTTGGGTGTCCTCGAGAGTTTTGATCGAGCGAGAGGGCCGGGGAGGGGGGGGGTGCTCCCTTGGTATAAGTTATCACGGTCGAGAGGGGGTATATATATCGACCGCCCCTCATGTCGAAGTTATCCGAGAGGGGGTTATATTGACAACGACGACATACATACATGGGAAAATAATGTTATCGGGGAGGGGGTATATCGACCCCCCTCGTGTTGAAGTTATCGGGAGGGGGTATATCGACAACGACATACCCGATAAAAAATAAGAAGACAAAAGAAGAAATAAAAGGAGGAGAAGAAGAAAGGAATAGAAGAGAAGCGACCGAAGAAAAAAAAAGAAAAAAAGGAGAAGAAGAAAGGAATAGAGAAGAAGAAGATCTTCTCTATTCCTTTCTTCTTCTCCTCTTCTTTTTCTTCTTTTTTCCTCTTCTTATTTATTTCTCCTCTTCTTCCTCTCCTCTTCTTCTCCTTTCTTCCTCTTCTTATTTTCCTTTTTTCCTTTCATTCTTTTTCTTCTTCTTCCTTATCTTCCTAGCGGATAACTTCTATGTGAATATGCAATATAACCCCCTCCCGGATAAATTCGACATGAGGGGCTTGGGAGCTATGCGGAGGAGGCTGCGGCGGTGGCGTGGTGGACCGGGGGAATCGCCTGGTGCGTCACCAGAGCCATCACAAATACGTTGTCTATTTATGGTGTCACAATCCCCACGTGGTGGGATTAGCCACAAGCACTGCGTCGATAGATAGAGATGGCATAGGTGCATCATGAGGTTATTGTGTGAGTGATTGAGTCATGCAGTAGCAACGTACTTTTATCAAGCATTTACACTTTCTATGTTATATCTTATCTCGCATTCTAGATTTTTGAAGTGTCTTTATTATGACTTTGCAAGAGGCTCTATACTCTACGCCAACTTGGACCGTCATTTCACTTTTTCATGATCTTGTCCTCGTTTATTTGGTTGCCTTATATTGATCGGCCTACTAAAAATATAATGATGTGGGTATTGATTTTCTTTTCACGGGAAGAAACTAGGTTATGGCAGGAGGGTCCAAACCTTGTCCTTTATTCTGTTTTGGAGCTCTAACAATAGAGTCCACTTATTCGATCCTTGTGTTGGATTGTTATTAATCTATTTTCTCGATAAGAAAAGGAGCGAGAATATTCAGATTCTCTTTGTTATATGTGGCACGAAGGAAAGTCGCCTTCTTTTTATACTAAGCAGAGCCATATAAGGGCATGTCCTTATACACATGCCAATATGCACATTTAGAATCTCGTTGCCATATGAGTATGAGAACTACCTTAACTAATTAGCTAAATACTAGTTGCTATATTATATAATCCCCAGTAATGCAATAGAGCACTGCTAACTAATTTTTGCATAACTAATTTTTGCACTTCTCGTCGGGGAATTTTGCATAACTAATTTTTGCAATAGAGGTGGAAGTAATGTTTGCACTGCTAACTAATCCCTCTACTAATTTTTGCCTTCGCTTTCTCATGGGGACACCTGAGCATGGGGGTGCACGGCACCGGCGAGGGGAGAGGATGGGGGCGCCTGAGCGCGGCGTGGGGAGAGGAGGGGCGCCAGTGCGTAGCCCGACGGGAGGAGGCCGGAGCTAGAGGAGAAGAGGGAGGAGTGGCGGCGGATCTCACCGTGGGAAGCAGAGGAGGGTCGGGCTACTCGTCAGCGGACAGATGGAGGAGGCGCAGGCGGCCGACGTAGGTGGTGGCGACGACGAGGACGGCTTCGGGGGCGGTAGTGACTTCGGCAGCGACTCTGGTAGCCTAGCAGCGTCGGGGCCAGGGGTGGCGTTGGCGTCGGGATCGAATGGAGAGAGGGGAAGAGATCAAAATTTCTAAACTGCCGCTTATATAGCCCCACCTTTAGTCCCGGTTGGTGTCAACAACCGGGACCAAAGGTCTCTTTTCAGCAGCCCAAAGGGTTGGAAGCAGAGGCCTTTGGTCCCGGTTGGTGGCACCAACCGGGACTAATGGTGGCATTGGTCCCGGTTGGTGTCACCAACCGGGACCAAAGGTCTCTTTTCAGCAGGCCGAAGGGCGGGAAGCAGAGGCCTTTGGTCCCGGTTGGTGGCACCAACCAGTACCAATGCCCCCCTTTAGTCCAAGTTGGTGCCACCAACCAGGACCAAAGGCCTTGCACTGGCGTGGTGCGGTGCTATGTTTAGTCCCACCTCGCTAGCCGAGAGGGGCTCGGAGTGGTTTATAAGCCCTGCCGAACCAACCATTTCGAGCTCCTCTCTACTGCAGGCTTACGGGCCTAAAATCACTCTATGTGCTTGTGGGCCTATTGGGTCTACTGCGGGCCTGCATCCTTGCCCTAGGAATGGGTTTCTAGTCGTATGCAGGTCGTGGTGGCCCTGTAGGTGGCACTTTTTTTTTAAAACAATCCAGTTTTTTTCCAGTTTTTTTTTTGCTTTCTTTTTTGTTTCTAATTACTTATTTATTTTCTTTTTGATAATTCTTTTTGCTATTAAAGTTTGTAACAAAATTCTAATTACTTATTTATTTTCTTTTATGATAATTCTTTTTGCTTTTAATGTTTTGAACAGAAATAAGTTTGATAATTTTAGTTGCATAAATTCTATATAATTTTAGTTTCAATAATACTAGAGGTTTACAAAAGCTTTTTAGTTCATTCCTTTAGTACCAGTTCTAAGGCTGTTACAAAGGCATTTTATTTGGTATAGGTTCTAAGGCTGGGGCCCCACGAGCACCTTTTAGTACCGGTTCGTGGCATGAACCGGTAAAAGAGATTTTAGTTGATTCTTTCTGCAGCTGTTTTTTAGTCCCACCTCGCCAAGCGAGAGGCACTCGCAGCGGTTTATAAGCCCTGAGTGTAGAGACGATGAAGGGAGAGGCGCAGTGCTCACCTACACGTTGCTTAGCTTCAAGAAAGTTGGAATTTGGCATGGTATCATCATTTCATCCACATAGCATGTGCAAGAAAGTTGTGAGGGTTACGGCAAAAACTGGATGCACTTCGTGTACAAAACGGATAATCTCTTTCGAAGTACCAGGATTTCATACGGAAACTCGTCTGTTACAAAGGGATTTCATTTTTTTGAACTTATTTGAACTCCATAGTTTTTCTGTGTTCAAAATGCACCATTCAAAGCCAAATCATCAATTTACAACCCTTTCTGACTTCATTTGTTATTTTTCATGCATTTACTGATTATTTTGAGCCATAAGACCATGAAATTGAAAAGCATTTGAAATGAACTCTGAAAAGGTTTCAAGTTGGCATGGTATCATCATTTCACCCACATAGGATGTGCGAGAAAGTTGAGAGGGTTACGGCAAAAACTGGATGCACTTCGTGTACAAAACGGACAATCTCTTTCGAAGTATGAGGGTTTCATACGGAAACTCGTCTGTTACAAAGGGATTTCATTTTTTTGAACTTATTTGAACTCCATAGTTTTTCTGTGTTCAAAATGCACCATTCAAAGCCACATCATCAATTTACAACCCTTTCTGACTTCATTTGTTATTTTTATGCATTTACTGATTATTTTGAGCTATAGGACCATGAAATTGAAAATCATTTGAAATGAACTCTGAAAAGGTTCCAAGTTGGCATGGTATCACCATTTCACCCACATAGCATGTGCGAGAAAGTTGAGAGGGTTAAGGCAAAAACTGGATGCACTTCGTGTACAAAACGGATAATCTCTTTCGAAGTATCAGGGTTTCATACGCAAACTCGTCTGTTACAAAGGGATTTCATTTTTTTGAACTTATTTGAACTCCATAGTTTTTCTGTGTTCAAAATGCACCATTCAAAGCTACATCATCAATTTACAACCCTTTCTGACTTCAATTGTTATTTTTCATGCATTTACTGATTATTTTGAGCTATAAGACCATGAAATTGAAAAGCATTTGAAATGAAATCTGAAAAGGTTCCAAGTTGGCATGGTATCATCATTTCACCCACATAGCATGTGCAAGACACTAGAGAGGGTTATGGAAAAAACTGGATGCACTTCGTGTACAAAACGGACAATCTCTTTCGAAGTATCATGGTTTCATATGGAAACTCGTCTGTTACAAATGGATTTCATTTTTTTAAACTTATTTGAACTCCATAGTTTTTATGTGTTCAAAATGCACCATCCAAAGCCACATCATTAATTTACAACCCTTTCTGACTTCATTTGTTATTTTTCATGCATTTGCTGATTATTTTGAGCTATAAGACCCTGAAATTGAAAAGCATTTGAAATGAACTCTGAAAATGTTGGAATTTGGCATGGCATCATCATTTCATCCACATAGCATATGCAAGAAAGTTGAGAGGGTTACGGCAAAAACTGGATGCACTTCGTGTAGAAAACGGACAATCTCTTTCAAAGTATCATGATTTCATACAGAAACTTGTCTGGTACAACATGCATTTCAAATGAACTATGAAAAGGTTGAAAGTTGGCATGGTATCATCATAATAGTTGTGGAGAAAGTCTTCACTTTTTCTTCGCTTGTGTCCTTTCCTTATTGCGCCGTAACTATGGATAATCTTCATCATTTATCAGGATGCTTGGGTCAGCCTTGACTTTGAAGGGAGGAATTTCATGAAACTTTTCATAATCTTTGGACATGTCTGTCTTGCCCTCCACTCCCAAGATGTCCCTTTTTCCTGAAAGAACTATGTGGCGTTTTGGCTCATCGTATGATGTATTCGCTTCCTTATATTTTCTTTTTCTTGGTTTGGTAGACATGTCCTTCACATAGATAACATGTGCCACATCATTGGCTAGGACGAACGGTTCGTCAGTGTACCCAAGATTGTTCAGATCACTGTTGTCATTCCGTACTGTGGGCCTACCTGTACCCCGCCTCCTGACAGATTGACCCATTTGCATTTAAACAAAGGGACCTTAAAATCATGTCCGTAGTCAAGTTCCCATATGTCCACTATGTAACCATAATATGTGTCTATTCCCCTCTCGGTTGCTGCATCAAAGCGGACACCGCTGTTTTGGTTGGTGCTCTTTTGATCTTGGGCGATCGTCTAAAATGTATTCCCATTTATCTCGTATCCTTCGTAAGTCAATAAAGTCGAAGATGGTCCCCTGGAAAACGAGTACAGCTCAGCACAAACAGTGTTCTCACCTCTGAGACGTGTTTCCAACCAACTACTGAAAGTCCTGATGTGTTCACTTGTAATCCAGTCGTCGCACCGCTCCGGGTGTTTGGAGCTCAGACTGTTCTTGTGTTCATCGACATACGGGGTCACCAAGGTAGAGTTCATTAGTACCGTGTAGTGTGCTTGAGACCAAGAATATCCGTCCCTGCATATTATTGAGTCCCCTCCAAGCGTGCCTTTTCCAGTCAGTCTCCCCTCATACCGTGATTCAGGGAGACCTATCTTCTTAAGGCCAGGAATGAATTCAACACAAAACCCAATGACATCCTCTGTTTGATGGCCCATGGAGATGCTTCCTTCTGGCCTAGCGCGGTTACAGACATATTTCTTTAGGACTCCCATGAACCTCTCAAAGGGGTACATATTGTGTAGAAATACGGGACCCAGAATGACAATCTCGTCAACTAGATGAACTAAGACGTGCGTCATGATATTGAAGAAGGATGGTGGGAACACCAGCTCGAAACTGACAAGACATTGCACCACATCACTCCTTAGCCTTGGTATGATTTCTGGATCGATCACCTTCTGAGAGATTGCATTGAGGAATGCACATAGCTTCACAATGGCTAATCGAACATTTTTCGGTAGAAGCCCCCTCAATGCAACCGGAAGCAGTTGCGTCATAATCACGTGGCAGTCATGAGACTTTAGGTTCTGGAACTTTTTCTCTGCCATATTTATTATTCCCTTTATATTCGACGAGAAGCCAGTTGGGACCTTCATACTAAGCAGGCATTCAAAGAAAATTTCCTTCTCTTCTTTGGTAAGAGCGTAGCTGGTAGGACCTTCATACTACTTTGGAGGCATGCCGTCTTTTTCATGCAAACGTTGCAGGTCCTCCCGTGCCTCAGCTGTATCTTTTGTCTTCCCATACACGCCCAAGAAGCCTAGCAGGTTCACGCAGAGGTTCTTCGTCACGTGCATCACGTTGATCGAAGAGCGGACCTCTAGGTCTTTCCAGTAGGGTAGGTCCCAAAATATAGATTTCTTCTTCCACATGGGTGCGTGTCCTGCAACGTCACTCGGAATAGATAGTCCACCGGGACGCTTTCGGAAGATTACTTTTAAATCATTGACCATAGCAAGTACGTGATCACCGTTACGCATGGCGGGCTTCTTCCGGTGATCTGCCTCGCCTTTGAAATGCTTGCCTTTCTTTCAACATTGATGGTTGGTCGGAAGAAATCGACGATGGCCCAGGTACACATTCTTCCTGCATTTGTCCAGGTATATACTTTCGGTGTGAACTAAACAGTGCGTGCATGCGTGGTATCCCTTGTTTGTATGTCCTGAAAGGTTACTGAGAGCGGGCCAATCGTTGATGGTTACAAACAGCAATGCGTGCAGGTCAAAATCCTCCTGTCCGTGCTCATCCCACACACGTACACCGCTTCCATTCCACAGCTGTAAAAGTTCTTCAAATAATGGCCTTAGGTACACATCAATATCGTTGCCGGGTTGCTTAGGGCCTTGGATGAGAACTGGCATCATAATGAACTTCCGCTTCATGCACATCCAAGTAGGAAGGTTATACATACATAGAGTCACGGTCCAGGTGTTGTGATTGCTGCTCTGCTCCCCAAAAGGATTAATGCCATCCGCGCTTAAACCAAACCATACGTTCTTGGGTCACGTGCAAACTCAGCCCAGTACTCTCTCTCGATTTTTCTCCACTGCGACCCGTCAGCGGGTGCTCTCAACTTCCCGTCTTTCTTACGGTCCTCACTGTGCCATCACATCAACTTGGCATGCTCTTTGTTTCTGAACAATCGTTTCAACCGTGGTATTATAGGAGCATACCACATCACCTTCGCAAGAACCCTCTTCCTACGGGGCTCGCCGTCAACATCACCAGGGTCATTGATACGTCCATTTTACATCATGCTTTGCATGTTGATATTTATTGCTTTATGGGCTGTTATATTACTTGTGGAATCATACTTATGCCTTTTCTCTCTTATTTTGCAAGGTTTATTTGAAGAGGGAGAATTCAGGCAGCTGGAATTCTGGACTGGAAAAGGAGCAAATCTTAGTCCACTATTCTGCACACCTCCAAATGCCCTGAAAAGTTACGTGGATTTTTTTGGGATTATATAAAAATACTGGGTGAAAGAGCTACCGGAGGGGGGCTGCCAGGGCGCCACAAGCCTTGCCACCGCCACCACCCCCCTGGTGGCGGAGTGGGGGCTTGTGGGCTCCTTGACGTCCCACTAGCCCCCCTCTTTTGCTATATGAAGGGTCTTGGTCCAGAAAAAAATCAGACAGGAGCTTTTTCTTGGTTTCGCCGCCGCCACGAGGCGGAACTTGAGCAGATCCAATCTAGAGCTCCGGTAGGACGATCCTGTCGGGGAAACTTCCCTCCCGGAGGGGGAAATCGTTGCCATCGTCAACCAACACTCCTCTCGTCGAAGGGGAGGCATCTTCATCAACATCTTCATCAGCACCATCTCCTCTTCAATCCCTAGTTCATCTCTTGTAACCAATCTTCATCTCGCGACTCCGATTGGTACTTGTAAGGTTGCTAGTAGTGTTGATCACTCTTTGTAGTTGATGCTAGTTGGATTACTTGGTGGAAGAGTTTATGTTCAGATCCTTGATGCTATTCATTACACCTCTGATCATGATTATGATTATGCTTTGTGAGTAGTTACTTTTGTTCCTGAGGACATGGGATAAGTCATGCTGATAATAGTCATGTGAATTTGATATTCGTTCGGTATTTTGATATGCTGTATGTTGTTTTTCCTCTAGTGGTGTTATGTGAACGTCGACTACATAACACTTCACCATATTTGGGCCTAGAGGAAGGCATTGGGGAGTAGTAAGTAAATGATGGGTTGCTCGAGTGACAGAATCTTAAACCCCAGTCTATGCGTTGCTTCGTAAGGGGCTGATTTGGATCCACTAGTTTAATGCTATGGTTAGACTTTGTCTTAATTCTTATTTTGGAGTTGCGGATGCTTGCGAGAGAGGTTAATCATAAGTGGGATGCTTGTCCAAGTAAGAGCAGTACTCAAGCGCCGGTCCACCCACATATCAAACTATCAAAGTAACGAACGCGAATCATATGAACATGATGAAACTAGCATGACAGAAATTCCCGTGTGTCCTCGGGAGCTTTTTTCCTCCTATAAGACTTTGTTCAGCCTTGTCCCTTGCTACAAAAGGGATTGGGACACTTGCTGCACCATTGCTACTACTTGTTACTTGTTACTTTTTGCTCGGTGCGTTTCACCTTGCTACACAATTACTTGTTACCGCTACTTTCAGTGCTTGAAGTTATTACCTTGCTGAAATCCGTTTATCAGAGCCTTCTGCTCCTGGTTGGGTTCGACATTCTTACTTATCGAAAGGACTACGATTGATCCCCTATACTTGTGGGTCATCAAGACTCTTTTCTGGCAGCATTGCCGGGGAGTGAAGCGCCTTTGGTAAGTGGAAATTGGTAAGGAAACATTTTTATACTGTGCTGAAATTTATTGCCACTTGTCACTATGGAAACTATTCCTTTGAGGAGTTTGTTCGGGGTAACTTCACCACGAACGGAAGCATGAGGAGTTGTTCCTCAACCTGAGGTACCTACTGAAAATATCTTTTATGAAATTCCTTCGGGTATGCTTGAGAAACTGCTGATTAATCCTTTCACAGGAGATGGATCTTCATATCCAGACTTGCATCTGATCTATGTAGATGAAGTTTGTGGTTTATTTAAGCTTGCAGGTTTGCCTGAGGATGAGGTAAAGAAGAAAGTCTTTCCTTTATCTTTGAAGGATAAGGCATTGACATGGTATAGGCTATGTGATGATACTGGATCATGGGGCTACAATCGGTTGAAATTGGAATTTCATCAAAAGTTCTATCCTATGCATTTAGTACATCGTGATCGGAACTTTATTTATAACTTTTGGCCCCGTGATAGGGAAATCATAGCTCAAGCTTGGGGGAGGCTTAAATCAATGCTATATTAATGCCCCAATCATGAGCTCTCGAGAGAAATCATCACTCAAAACTTTTATGCTCGGCTTTCTCATGAAGATCGTACCATGCTTGACACTTCTTGTACCGGTTCTTTTATGAAGAAAACTCTGAAGATTGGGAGTTGGAGGAAGATAATGAGTCAGGTATGAATTTCCAGTTTGATTGCGTTAAATCTTTTGTTGAAACAAACACTTCTAGAGATTTTAGCGCTAAGTATGGACTTGACTCTGAGATAGTAGCTTCTCTATGTGAATCTTTTGCTGCTCATGTTGATCTTCCCAAAGAGAAGTGGTTTAAATATCATCCTCCTGTAGAAAGCAACATAGCCAAAACCAATCTAGTTGAGGAGAAAGTCATTGCTTTTAGTGATCCTGTTGTTCCTTGTGCTTACACTGAGAAACCACCATACCCTCCTAGGATAAAGGATTATTCTAAAGCTCCAACTGTGATACGTAGGGGTTACATTAGACCACTTGCACCCCCTGAGGAGATTAGAGTTGAACCTAGTGTTGCTATTATCAAAGATCTCTTAGCCGAAGACATAGATGGGCATGTTATCAAATTTTGTGAGGACTCCGCTAGAATTGCTAAACATCACGCGAAAGACAAACACGGACTTGTAGTTGGCCTCCCGTTGTTTCTGTCAAGATAGGAGATCATTGTTACCATGGTTTATGTGATATGGGAGCTAGTGTTAGTGCAATACCCCGTTCTCTATATGATGAAATCAAAGATGAGATTGCACCTGCTGAGTTAGAACCCATTGATGTCACTATTACGCTAGCTAATAGAGACACTATCTGCCCTCTAGGAATTGTGAGAGACGTAGAAGTCCTGTGTGGTAAGACGAAGTATCCTACTGATTTCCTCGTCCTTGGTACTGGACAAGATAGCTTTTGTCCCATCATATTTGGTAGACCCTTTCTCAACACTGTCAATGCTCACATTGATTGCATTTAGCAGACTGTCACAGTTAGTTTCGAGGGTGTGTCTCATGAATTTAACTTCGCCAAGTTTGAAGACAACCCCATGAAAGAGAGTCATCTGGTAGAGATGAAATTATTGCTCTTGCTTCTATTGCCGTACCTCCTACGGATCCTTTAGAGCAATATCTTCTTGAGCATGAAAATGATATGCATATGGAGGAGAGAGATGAGATAGATAAAATTGTCTTAGAAAAATATCCTATTCTCAAGAATAATCTGCCTGTTGAACTGCTTGGGGATCCTCCCACACCAAAGGGTGATCCTGTGTTCGAGCTTAAACAGTTGCGTGATACTCTTAAGTATGCCTATATTGATGAGAAGGAAATATATCCTGTCATTATTAGTGCTCTCCTCTCAGAGCACGAAGAGAAGAAGTTACTAAGGACTCTGAGGAAGCACCGTGCTGCTATCGATATACTCTTGATGATCTTAAGGGTATTAGTCCTACTCTATGTTAGCACAAGATTAAAACCGATCCTGACTTTAAACCAGTTGTTGATCATCAAAGGAGATTAAATCCTAAGATGAAAGAGGTCGTCAGTAAAGAAATATTAAAGCTTCTGGAAGCAGGAATCATTTATCCTGTTGCTCATAGTGATTGGGTAAGTCCAGTACATTGCGTACCTAAGAAGGGAGGTATCACCGTCGTTCCTAAAGATAAGGATGAACTAATCCCACAAAGGATTATTACCGGCTATAGAATGGTGATGGACTTCCGGAAACTGAATAAGGCAACCAGGAAAGATCATTATCCTTTGCCGTTTATCGACCAAATGCTAGAAAGGCTATCAAAACACACACACTTCTGCTTTCTAGACGGTTATTCAGGTTTCTCGCAAATACCTGTTGCACAATCTGATCAAGAGAAAACCACTTTCACCTGCCCTTTCGGTACCTTTGCCTATAGACGTATGCCTTTTGGCTTATGCAATGCACCTGCCACCTTCCAAAGATGTATGATGGCTATATTCTCTGACTTTTGTGAAAAGATTGTCGAGGTTTTCATGGATGACTTCTCTATTTACTGGTCCTCCTTTGATGATTGCCTCAGCAACCTTGCTCGAGTCTTACAGAGATGCGAAGAAACCAACCTCGTCTTGAATTGGGAGAAGTGCCACTTTATGGTTAATGAAGGTATCGTCTTAGGACACAAATTCTCTGAAAGAGGCATTGAAGTTGATAAGGCTAAGGTTGATGCAATTGAGAAAATGCCTTGCCCCATAGATATCAGAGGTATACGAAGTTTCCTAGGTCATGCTGGTTTCAATAGAAGGTTCATTAAAGACTTCTCTAAGATTTCTAGGCCTCTTACCAACCTCTTGCAAAGGATGTTCCTTTTGTTTTTGATGACGATTGTGAGGAAGCCTTTGAAATACTTAAGAAGGTTTTGATAACCGCACCTATTGTTCAACCACCTGACTGGAACTTGCCCTTTGAAATCATGTGTGATTCTGGTGATTATGTTGTTGGTGCTGTTCTAGGACAAAGAGTTGACAAGAAATTGAATGTCATGCACTATGCTAGTAAAACTCTAGACAGTGCCCAAAGAAACTATGCCACTACGGAGAAGGAATTTTTAGCAGTCGTGTTTGCATGTGAAAAGTTCAGATCTTACATAGTTGACTCCAAAGTCACTATTCACTCTGATCATGCTGCTATTAAGTACCTTATGGAGAAGAAGGACGCTAAGCCTAGGCTGATCAGATGGGTTCTCCTGCTACAGGAATTTGATTTGCACGTCGTTGACCGAAAGGGTGCTGATAACCACGTAGCAGATAACTTGTCTAGGCTAGGGAATGTCCTTGATGACCCACTACCAATTGATGACAGCTTTCCTGATGAGCAACTAATGTCATCCGCACTTCACATAGTGCACCGTGGTATGCTAATTATGCAAACTATATCGTAGCCAAATACATACCACCCAGTTTCACCTATCATTAAAAGAAGAAATTCTTCTTTGATTTGAGACACTACTTTTGGGATGATCCTCACCTTTATAAGGAAGGAGTAGATGGTGTTATTAGACGTTGTGTGCCTGAACATGAACAGGGACAGATCTTGCAGAAGTGTCATTCCGAAGCCTACGGAGGACACCATGCTGGAGATAGAACTGCTCATAAGGTATTGCAATCAGGTTTCTATTGGCCCACTCTCTTCAAGGATGCCGTAAGTTTGTCTCGTCTTGTGACGAATGCCAAAGAATAGGGAATATCAGTAAGCGTCAGGAAATGCCTATGAACTATTCACTTGTCATTGAACCATTTGATGTCTGGGGCTTTGATTATATGGGACCTTTCCCGAGTTCCAATGGGTACACTCACATCTTAGTTGCTGTGGATTACGTTACTAAGTGGGTAGAAGCTATCCCCACTAAAAATGTTGATCACCACACCTCTATTAAGATGCTTAAAGAAGTCATATTCCCAAGATTTGGAGTCCCTAGATACTTGATGACTGATGGCGGTTCACACTTCATTCATGGTGTTTTCCGCAAGATGCTCGCTAAGTATGATGTCAACCATAGAGTTGCATCTCCTTATCATCCTTAGTCTAGTGGTCAAGTGGAGTTGAGTAATAGGGAGATCAAGTTGATCCTACAAAAGACCGTCAATAGATCTCGAAAGAATTGGTCTAGCAAACTTGACGATGCACTATGGGCTTATAGGACTGCTTATAAGAATCCCATGGGCATGTCACCGTATAAAATGGTTTACGGTAAGGCCTGTCATTTACCTCTTGAGCTGGAACACAAAGCTTATTGGGCAATCAAAGAGCTCAACTTTGATTTCAAACTTGCCGGTGAGAAGCAGTTGTTTGATATCAGCTCGTTAGATGAATGGAGAGCCCAGGCATATGAGAATGACAGGTTATTCAAGGAAAAGGTTAAGAGATGGCACGACAATCGAATACAGAAACGAGAGTTCAATGTAGGTGATTATGTCTTGCTATACAATTCTCGTTTGAGATTCTTTGCAGGCAAGCTTCTCTCTAAATGGGAAGGTCCCTATATTATCGAGGAAGTATATCGTTCCGGTGCCATCAAAATCAATAACACGGAAGGAAATTTTCCTAGAGTGATAAATGGGCAAAGAATCAAGCATTACATCTCTGGTACTCCCATAAATGTTGAGACCAATATCATCAATGTCATAACTCCAGAAGAGTACATTAGGGATGTTTATCAGCCTGTTTCAGACCCTGAAAATGAAGATGTATCTGTTTCGGTAAGAAATTAGACTCCGATGCTTTTCCAATAGGAAATTTCCTCCGTTATGGATTTTTGGAAAATTAGAAAAATAAAAAGCAGTCCGGAGAGCGAACGAGGCGGCCACAAGCCCTGCCACCGCCCCTACCCCCTGGTGGCGGAGGGCAAGCTTGTGGGCACCTCGTGTGCCTCCCGGACTCCATTTTCTTGCGGAGCACTCCTTCTGGTCCAGAAAAAAATCAATATATACTCGCCCGAAGGTTTTGATCTCCGTATCGTGCAATTTTCCTGTGTTTTCGTTTCGAGCTTGTTTCTGCCGCAGATCTAGGTCAAGATGTCTTCTCAGGATTCATAAGGGGAGAGCTATGTGGCTGACTACCTTGCTAACCCCCAAGGTCTATTGGGATTTGGAACCATATGGCTGGACCACTTATGAGGAAGAGGACTATGAGCCCAAAGGGAAGGAACAAACGAGTTCCGATGAAGAGGAGGCTCCTCTACCTCAACCTGCAAACACCCATGTGGAGTTCAAGAAGTCAAGCCTCCCTGACCATAGGAAGAAGCCTAAGACCTTGTTTATCCCTTCTCGTTTCTTGCAGGAGAGTAAGCAGGAGCTTTGCCATAGAGTGTTGAAGCTTGAGGAGGAAAATGACGATTTAAGGGAGCAGAACTTTTTGCTCAAGTGGAAATTAGACAAGCTCAAGACTGCTCCAACAACAACACCATCACCACCAAAGGAAGACAACTAAGCATTGGTATGGGCAATCTCCTTGGCTTCTTCCAAGCTTGGGGGAGTTGCCCTAGTATCATATCACCTTTATATCTTTTTCTTTTACCTTTGTTTTAGTTCTTTCCTTTTTAGTTTTTATTTCTTCTTTTAGAGAAATAAGTCTTTAGTATTTAGTTTGAGTTTTTTTTGCTTTTGTCTCTCCCCCGATGTATTCGAGCTTACGAGCTATATAATAAAGAGTATCTTAGTCAAGAGTTTTGCTTTGTGCCATGATCAAAAGTATGAAAAGAACGATAGCATGAAAGATCATGAGACGATCTTATGGAAAGTGATAACTTCACTTATGACAAGTATGATGATTGAAACTTGTTGAGAATAAATCAACATAGACCTCAGTCATTGTTGCAATTAATAAGAAGTAATAAGGAAAGAGAGGTTCACATATAAATATATCATCTTAGACACTTTTTACAATTGTGAACACTCAACGAACTATTACATGTTTAGGAGTAGATGTTGGACAAGGAAGACAACATAATGAACTGTGTTTGCTTGGTTCCAAACAATGTTATATGATTAGAGACCCCTTAGCATGTGACGATTGCTTCCACCTCATATTAGCCAAAACTCCCGCACCAAGTAGAGATACTACTTGTGCATCCATAAACTTCCAACCAGTTTTGCCATGAGAGTCCACCATACCTACCTATGGATTGAATAAGATCCTTCAAGTAAGTTGTCATCGGTGCAAGCAATAAAAATTGCTCTCTAATATGTATGATCTATTAGTGTGTGGAAAATAAGCTTTGTACGAACCTGTGATGAGGAAGACATAAAAGAGACAAACTGCATAATAAAGTTCATTATCATAGGAGGCAATATAAAGTGACGTTCCTCCGCACTAAGAGGACACGCATTCAAACCTCAAAAGCGCATGACAACCTCTGCTTCCCTCTGCGAAGGGCCTATCTTGTACCTTTACTTTTTGTCCTAGTAAGAGTCATGGTGATCTTCACCAATTCCCTATTTTTTCCTTTGTCTTGGCTACCGTCACATGTTTGGGAAAGATCTATATTCATATATCAACTTGGAGTTGAGTACTTATGCTTTAGTGTTGTTGACTTCACCCTTGAGGTAAACCGTTGGGAGGCAAAAACTACAAGCCCCTATCTTCCTCTGTGTCCAGCTGAAACTTTGACACCATGAGTATCACGTGAGTTGTAGGAATTGTGGAAAACAAAAGAGATGATTGAGTATGTGGATTTTCCTTACAAGCTCTTATTTGACTCTTTCTGATGTTGTGATAAACTGCAATTGCTTCAATGACTATGGATTATTGTTGGTTACTTCTCGGTAAGGTTTCTGCTTCATGCTTTGCTTTGTGAAGGAATTGTTACTTTCCCATAAGAATCTTCATGATGTATTGGTGTTCTATGTGTGATCATGAAGCCCTCATGTCCGTATTATGTTTTCGCTTGAGGACAAGCGAGGTCTAAGCTTGGGGGAGTTGATACGTCCATTTTGCATCATGCTTTCATGTTGATATTTATTGCTTTATGGGCTGTTATGTTACTTGTGGAATCATATTTATGCCTTTTCTCTCTTATTTTGCAAGGTTTATTTGAAGAGGAAGAATTCAGGCAGCTGGAATTCTAGACTAGAAAAGGAGCAAATCTTAGTCCACTATTCTGCACACCTCCAAATGCCCTGAAAAGTTACATGGATATTTTTTGGATTATATAAAAAATACTGGGTGAAAGAACTACCGGAGGGGGGATGCCAGGGCGCCACAAGCCCTGCCACCGCCACCACCCCTGGTGGCGGAGTGGGGGCTTGTGGGCTCCCTGACGGCCCACTAGCCCCCCTCTTTTGCTATATGAAGGGTCTTGGTCCAGAAAAAATCAGACGGGAGCTTTTTCGTGGTTTCGCCGCCGCCACGAGGCGGAACTTGAGCAGATCCAATCTAGAGCTCCGGCAGGACGATCCTGCAGGGGAAACTTCCCTCCCGGAGGGGGAAATCATCGCCATCATCATCACCAACACTCCTCTGGTCGAAGGGGAGGCATCTTCATCAACATCTTCATCAACACCATCTCCTCTTCAGTCCCTAGTTCATCTCTTGTAATCAATATTCGTCTCGCGACTCCGGTTGGTACTTGTAAGGTTGCTAGTAGTGTTGATTACTCTTTGTAGTTGATGCTAGTTGGATTACTTGGTGGAAGAGTTTATGTTCAGATACTTGATGCTATTCATTACACCTCTGATCATGATTATGATTATGCTTTGTGAGTAGTTACTTTTGTTCCTGAGGACATGGGATAAGTCATGCTGATAATAGTCATGTGAATTTGATATTCGTTCGGTATTTTGATATGTTGTATGTTGTTTTTCCTCTAGTGGTGTGATGTGAACGTCGACTACATAACACTTCACCATATTTGGGCCTAGAGGAAGGCATTGGGGAGTAGTAAGTAGATGATAGGTTGCTGGAGTGACAGAAGCTTAAACCCCAGTCTATGTGTTGCTTCGCAAGGGGCTGATTTGGATCCACTAGTTTAATGTTATGGTTAGACTTTGTCTTAATTCTTCTTTTGTAGTTGCGGATGCTTGCGAGAGAGGTTAATCATAAGTGGGATGCTTGTCCAAGTAAGGGCAGTACCCAAGCGCCGGTCCACCCACATATCAAACTATCAAAGTAACGAATGCGAATCATATGAACATGATGAAACTAGCATGACAGAAATTCCCGTGTGTCCTCGGGAGCGTTTTTCCTCCTATAAGACTTTGTTCAGGCTTGTCCCTTGCTACAAAAGGGATTGGGCCACTTGCTGCACCATTGCTACTACTTGTTACTTGTTACTTTTTGCTCGCTACGTTTCACCTCGCTACACAATTACTTGTTACCGCTACTTTCAGTGCTTACAGTTATTACCTTGTTGAAATCCGTTTTTCAGAGCCTTCTGCTCCTTGTTGGGTTCGACACTCTTACTTATCGAAAGGACTACGATTGATCCCTCGTCTGATCTTATACCGGAATGCACCGCATACCAAGCATGCGTTCAAATCCTTGTATGCACCGCGGTAGAGGATGCAGTCATTAGGGCATGCATGTATCTTCTGCACCTCCAATCCTACAGGGCATACGACCTTCTTTGCTGCGTACGTACTGTCGGGCAATTCGTTATCCTTTGGAAGCTTCTTCTTTAATATTTTCAGTAGCTTCTCAAATCCTTTGTCAGGCACAACATTCTCTGCCTTCCACTACATCAATTCCAGTACGGTACCCAGCTTTGTGTTGCCATCTTCGCAATTGGGGTACAACCCCTTTTTGTGATCGTCTAACATGCGATCAAACTTCAGCTTCTCCATTTGACTTTCGCATTGCATCTTTGCATCGACAATGACCTGACGAAGACCATCATCATCGGGCACATCGTCTGGTTCCTCTTGATCTTCAGTAGCTTCTGTTGGAATTATGCCCTAGAGGCAATAATAAATATAGTTATTATTATAATTCCTGTATCAAGATAATAGTTTATTATCCATGCTATAATAGTATTGAATGAAGACTCATTTACATGTGTGGATACATAGACAAAACACCATCCCTAGCATGCCTCTAGTTGGCTAGCCAGTTGATCGATGATAGTCAGTGTCTTCTGATTATGAACAAGGTGTTGTTGCTTGATAACTGGATCACGTCATTGGGAGAATCACGTGATGGACTAGACCCAAACTAATAGACGTAGCATGTTGATCGTGTCATTTTGTTGCTACTGTTTTCTGCGTGTCAAGTATTTATTCCTATGACCATGAGATCATATAACTCACTGACACCGGAGGAATGCTTTGTGTGTATCAAACGTCGCAACGTAACTGGGTGACTATAAAGATGCTCTACAGGTATCTCCGAAGGTGTTAGTTGAGTTAGTATGGATCAAGACTGGGATTTGGCACTCCGTGTGACGGAGAGGTATCTCGGGGCCCACTCAGTAATACAACATCACACAAGCCTTGCAAGCAATGTAACTTAGTGTAAGTTGCGGGATCTTGTATTACGGAACGAGTAAAGAGACTTGCCGGTAAACGAGATTGAAATAGGTATGCGGATACTGACGATCGAATCTCGGGCAAGTAACATACCGAGCGACAAAGGGAATGACATACGGGATTATACGAATCCTTGGCACTGAGGTTCAAACGATAAGATCTTCGTAGAATATGTAGGATCCAATATGGGCATCCAGGTCCCGCTATTGGATATTGACCGAGGAGTCTCTCGGGTCATGTCTACATAGTTCTCGAACCCGCAGGGTCTGCACACTTAAGGTTCGACGTTGTTTTATGCGTATTTGAGTTATATGGTTGGTTACCGAATGTTGTTCGGAGTCCCGGATGAGATCACGAACGTCACGAGGGTTTCTGGAATGGTCCGGAAACGAAGATTGATATATAGGATGACCTCATTTGATTACCGGAAGGTTTTCGGAGTTACCGGGAATGTACCGGGAATGACGAATGGGTTCCAGGAGTTCACCGGGGGGGGGGGGCAACCCACCCCGGGGAAGCCCATAGGCCTTGGGGGAGACACACCAGCCCTTGGTGGGCTGGTGGGACAGCCCACAAGTGCCCTATGCGCCAAGGAGAAGAAAATCAAGAGAGAAAGGAAAAAAAGGAGGAGGTGGGAAGGAAGGGGGACTCCCTCCCACCAAACCTAGTCCAACTCGGTTTGGGGGGCGGGGAGAGTCCTCCCCCTTGGACTCGGCCGACCCCCTTGGGGCTCCTTGAGCCCCAAGGCAAGGACCCCTCCCTCCCACCTATATATACGGAGGTTTTAGGGCTGATTTGAGACGACTTTTCCACGGCAGCCCGACCACATACCTCCACGGTTTTTCCTCTAGATCGCGTTTCTGCGGAGCTCGGGCGGAGCCCTGCTGAGATTAGATCAGCACCAACCTCCGGAGACAAGAAGATCATGGTGTGGCGCCGGTGACAAGAAGATCGTGCCGGTGCTTTGGTGATGGAGATCAAGAAGCACGTGATGATGGCCATATCATGTCACTTATGAATTGCATGTGATGTTAATCCTTTTATGCACCTTATTTTGCTTAGAACGACGGTAGCATTATGAGGTGATCTCTCACTAAAATTTCAAGACGAAATTGTGTTCTCCCCGACTGTGCACCGTTGCTACAGTTCGTCGTTTCGAGACACCACGTGATGCTCGGGTGTGATAGACCAACGTTCACATACAACGGGTGCAAAACAGTTGCGCACGCGGAACACTAGGGTTAAGCTTGACGAGCCTAGCATGTGCAGACATGGCCTCGGAACACATGAGACCGAAAGGTCGATCATGAATCATATAGTTGATATGATTAGCATAGGGATGCTTACCACTGAAACTATACTCAACTCACGTGATGATCGGACTTGGGATAGTGTAAGTGGATCATGAACCACTCAAATGACTAGAGAGATGTACTTTTTGAGTGGGAGTTTAGCATATAATTTGATTAAGTTGAACTCTAATTATCTTGAACATAGTCTAAGTCCACTGTGAATATATTTGTGTTGTAGATCATGGTTCACGCGACTGTCATCCTGAATTTTAATACGTTCCTAGAGAAAGCTAAGTTGAAAGATGATGGAAGCAACTTTGTAGACTGGGCTCGTAATCTTAAGCTAATCTTACAAGCTGGGAAGAAGGATTATGTCCTTAATGCTGCGCTAGGAGATGAACCACCCGCTACGGCTGATCAGGATGTTAAGAACGCTTGGTTAGCACGTAAGGAGGACTACTCAATAGTTCAATGTGCAGTCTTGTATGGCTTAGAACCGGGACTTCAACGTCGCTTTGAGCGTCATGGAGCATTTGAGATGTTCCAGGAGTTGGAGTTTATCTTTCAGAAGAACACCCGGATCGAGAGGTATGAGACCTCCGATAAATTCTATGCTTGCAAGATGGAGGAAAACTCGTCTGTCAGTGAACATGTGCTCAAAATGTCTGGGTACTCAAATCGTCTAGCTGAACTGGGGATTGAACTCCCGCAAGAAGCTATCACTGACAGAATCCTTCAATCACTGCCGCCAAGCTACAAAGGCTTTGTGTTGAACTACAACATGCAAGGGATGAACAAGTCTCCCGGCGAGTTGGTTGCGATGTTGAAAGTCGCAGAGTCTGAACTCCGTAAAGAGCATCAAGTGTTTATGGTGAATAAGACCACTAGTTTCAAGAGAAACGGCAAAGGCAAGAAGGGAAATTTGAAGAAGAGCGGCAAGCCTGTTGCCAATCCGCCGAAGAAACCCAAAGCTAGACCTAAGCCTGAAACGGAGTGTTTCTATTGCAAGGGTATGGGTCACTGGAAGCGCAATTGCCCCAAGTATCTGGCAGATGAGAAGGCGGGCAAAGAAAAATCAGGTATATTTGATATACATGTTATTGATGTGTACTTAACCGGCTCTCGTAGTAGTGCCTGGGTATTCGATACCGGTTCTGTTGCTCATATTTGCAACTCGAAGCAGGAACTGCGGAATAGACGAAGGCTGGCGAAAGACGAAGTGACGATGCGCATAGGAAATGGTTCCAAGGTTGATGCAATCGCCGTCGGCACAGTGTCACTTCAGCTACCATCGGGATTAGTGATGAACTTAAATCATTGTTATTTAGTGCCTGCGTTGAGCATGAACATTATATCTGGATCTTGTTTATTGCGAGACGGTTACTCTTTTAAGTCTGAGAATAATGGTTGTTCTATTTCTATGAGTAACATCTTTTATGGTCATGCACCGAATGTGAGAGGATTGTTCATATTGAATCTTGATAGCGATACGCATATACATAACATTGAGACCAAAAGAGTTAGAGTAAACAATGATAGCGCCATATTTTTGTGGCACTGCCGCTTGGGTCATATTGGTGTAAAGCGCATGAAGAAACTCCATGCCGATGGACTTTTGGAGTCACTTGACTTTGATTCACTTGACACGTGCGAACCATGCCTCATGGGCAAGATGACTAAGACTCCGTTCTCCGGAACAATGGAGCGTGCAAGTGACTTGTTGGAAATCATACATACCGATGTGTGTGGTCCGATGAGTGTGGAGGCACGCGGCGGATATCGTTATTTTCTCACCTTCACTGACGATTTAAGTAGATATGGTTATGTCTACTTGATGAAGCACAAGTCTGAAACATTTGAAAAGTTCAAGCAATTTCAGAGTGAAGTGGAAAATCATCGTAACAAGAAGATCAAGTTCCTACGGTCTGATCGTGGGGGTGAATATCTGAGTTTTGAGTTTGGTGCTCACTTAAGACAATGTGGAATTGTTTCACAGTTAACACCGCCTGGAACACCACATCGTAATGGTGTGTCCGAACGTCGTAATCGTACTTTATTAGAGATGGTGCGATCTATGATGTCTCTTACTGATTTGCCGTTATTGTTTTGGGGTTATGCATTAGAAACAGCTGCATTCACTTTAAATAGGGCACCATCAAAATCCGTTGAGACGACACCATACGAATTGTGGTATGGCAAAAGGCCAAAGTTGTCGTTTCTTAAAGTTTGGGGATGTGATGCTTATGTCAAAAAGCTTCAGCCTGAAAAGCTGGAACCCAAAGCGGAAAGGTGCGTCTTCATAGGTTACCCAAAAGAGACAGTTGGGCACACCTTCTATCTCAAATCCGAGGGCAAAGTGTTTGTTGCTAAGAACGGAGCTTTTCTCGAGAAGGAGTTTCTCTCGAGAGAATTGAGTGGGAGGAAGATAGAAGTTGACGAGGTTGTCGAACCTCTCGTCCCTCTGGATGGTGGCGCAGGGCAAGGGGAAACCTCTGTCGTTGCGACGCCGGTTGAGGAGGAAGTTAATGATGATGATCATGAAACTCCAGTTCAAGTTTCTGTTGAACCACACAGGTCGACGAGATCACGTGCTGCTCCAGAGTGGTACGGTAATCCCGTCTTATCAATCATGTTGTTAGACAACAATGAACCTGCAAGTTATAAAGAAGCAATGGTGGGCCCAGATTCCAACAAATGGCTAGAAGCCATGAAATCCGAGATAGGATCCATGTATGAGAACAAAGTGTGGACTTTGGAGATACTACCTGAGGGCCGCAAGGCTATTCAGAACAAATGGATCTTTAAGAAGAAGATGGACGCTGACGGTAATGTGACCGTTTATAAAGCTCGACTTGTGGCAAAGGGTTTTCCACAAGTTCCAGGAATTGACTACGATGAGACTTTATCACCCGTGGCGATGCTTAAGTCAGTCAGAATCATGTTAGCAATAGCTGCATTTTTCGATTATGAAATCTGGCAGATGGATGTCAAAACGGCGTTCCTTAACGGTTTCCTTAAGGAAGAGTTGTATATGATGCAACCCGAAGGTTTTGTCGATCCTAAGAATGCTAACAAGGTGTGCAAGCTCCAGTGATCCATTTATGGACTGGTGCAAGCATCTCGGAGTTGGAACAAACGCTTTGATGAGGTGATCAAGGCATTTGGGTTTATACAAGTGGTTGGAGAATCTTGTATTTACAAGAAAGTGAGTGGGAGCTCTGTGGCGTTTCTAATATTATATGTGGATGACATATTACTGATTGGAAACAACGTAGAGCTTTTGGAGAGCATAAAAGGTTACTTGAATAAAAGTTTCTCTATGAAGGACCTAGGAGAAGCTGCTTACATTCTAGGCATTAAGATCTATAGGGATAGATCAAAACGCCTGATAGGACTTTCACAAAGCACATACCTTGATAAGGTTTTGAAGAGGTTCAAAATGGAACAGTCCAAGAAAGGGTTCTTGCCAGTTTTACAAGGTACGAGATTGAGTAAGACTCAGTGCCCAGCAACTGATGAAGATAGAGAGCATATGCGCTCCGTCCCCTATGCTTCAGCCATAGGTTCTATCATGTATGCGATGCTGTGCACTAGACCGGATGTTAGCCTGGCCATAAGTATGGCAGGTAGGTTCCAGAGTAATCCAGGAGTGGATCACTGGACAGCGGTCAAGAATATCCTGAAGTACCTGAAAAGGACTAAGGAGATGTTTCTCGTATATGGAGGTGACGAAGAGCTCGCCGTAAAAGGTTACGTCGATGCAAGCTTTGACACAGATCCGGACGACTCTAAGTTGCAAACCGGATACGTATTTATTCTTAATGGGGGTGCAGTAAGCTGGTGCAGTTCCAAGCAAAGCGTCGTAGCAGATTCTACATGTGAAGCGGAGTACATGGCTGCCTCGGAGGTGGCTAAGGAGGGTGTCTGGATGAAGCAGTTCATGACGGATCTTGGAGTGGTGCCAAGTGCACTAGATCCAATAACCTTGTTCTGTGACAACACGGGTGCCATTGCCTTAGCAAAGGAACCACGGTTTCACAAGAAGACCAGACACATCAAACGACGCTTCAACCTTTGCATCGCATCTTTGCATCGACAATGACCTGACGAAGATCATCATCATCGGGCACATCGTCTGGTTCCTCTTGATCTTCAGTAGCTTCTGTTGGAATTATGCCCTAGAGGCAATAATAAATATAGTTATTATTATAATTCCTGTATCAAGATAATAGTTTATTATCCATGCTATAATTGTATTGAATGAAGACTCATTTACATGTGTGGATACATAGACAAAACACCATCCCTAGCATGCCTCTAGTTGGCTAGCCAGTTGATCGATGATAGTCAGTGTCTTCTGATTATGAACAAGGTGTTGTTGCTTGATAACTGGATCACGTCATTGGGAGAATCACGTGATGGACTAGACCCAAACTAATAGACGTAGCATGTTGATCGTGTCATTTTGTTGCTACTGTTTTCTGCGTGTCAAGTATTTATTCCTATGACCATGAGATCATATAACTCACTGACACCGGAGGAATGCTTTGTGTGTATCAAACGTCGCAACGTAACTGGGTGACTATAAAGATGCTCTACAGGTATCTCCGAAGGTGTTAGTTGAGTTAGTATGGATCAAGACTGAGATTTGGCACTCCGTGTGACGGAGAGGTATCTCGGGGCCCACTCAGTAATACAACATCACACACAAGCCTTGCAAGCAATGTAACTTAGTGTAAGTTGCGGGATCTTGTATTACGGAACGAGTAAAGAGACTTGCCGGTAAACGAGATTGAAATAGGTATGCGGATACTGACGATCGAATCTCGGGCAAGTAACATACCGAACGACAAAGGGAATGACATACGGGATTATACGAATCCTTGGCACTGAGGTTCAAACGATAAGATCTTCGTAGAATATGTAGGATCCAATATGGGCATCCAGGTCCCGCTATTGGATATTGACCGAGGAGTCTCTCGGGTCATGTCTACATAGTTCTCGAACCCGCAGGGTCTGCACACTTAAGGTTCGACGTTGTTTTATGCGTATTTGAGTTATATGGTTGGTTACCGAATGTTGTTCGGAGTCCCGGATGAGATCACGGACATCATGAGGGTTTCCGGAATGGTCCGGAAACGAAGATTGATATATAGGATGACCTCATTTGATTACCGGAAGGTTTTCGGAGTTACCGGGAATGTACCGGGAATGACGAATGGGTTCCGGGAGTTCACCGGGGGGGGGGGGCAACCCACCCCGGGGAAGCCCATAGGCCTTGGGGGAGACTGCTCTCGAACCTTATCGTAGGAAAGGACTACGATTGATCCCTCGTCTGATCTTATACCGGAATGCACCGCATACCGAGCATGCGTTCAAATCCTTGTACGCACCGAGGTAGAGGATGCAGTCATTAGGGCATGCATGTATCTTCTGCACCTCCAATCCTACAGGGCATACGACCTTCTTTGCTGCGTACGTACTGTCGGGCAATTCGTTATCCTTTGGAAGCTTCTTCTTCAATATTTTCAGTAGCTTCTCAAATCCTTTGTCAGGCACAACATTCTCTGCCTTCCACTACATCAATTCCAGTACGGTACCCAGCTTTGTGTTGCCATCTTCGCAATTGAGGTACAACCCTTTTTTGTGATCGTCTAACATGCGATCAAACTTCAGCTTCTCCTTTTGACTTTCGCATTGCATCTTTGCATCGACAATGACCTGACGAAGATCATCATCATCGGGCACATCGTCTGGTTCCTCTTGATCTTCAGTAGCTTCCCCCCTAGCAGCATCATCGGGCACATCGTCTGGTTCCTCTTGATCTTCAGCAGCTCCCCTCGTTGCAGCATCACCGTATTCAGGGGGCACATAGTTGTAATCGTCCTCTTCTTCTTCGTCGTCTTCCATCATAACCCATATTTCTCTGTGCCTCGTCCAAACATTATAGTGTGGCATGAAACCCTTGTAAAGCAGGTGGGTGTGAAGGATTTTCCGGTCAGAGTAAGACTTCGTATTCCCACATTTAGGGCATGGACAACACATAAAACCATTCTGCTTGTTTGCCTCAGCCACTTCGAGAAAATTATGCACGCCCTTAATGTACTCGGAGGTGTGTCTGTCACCATACATCCATTGTCGGTTCATCTGCGTGCATTATATATAATTATGTGTGTCAAAAGTAAGAAAAACACACAAGTATCTATCTAAAGTAAGAAAATCAGACAAGTCTCTATCTAAAGTAAGAAAATCAGAAAGAAGATAAGAACAAGAGGCTCACCACAGTGGTGCCGGCGACGAGATCGGCGCTGGCGATCAACGACGGTGAAAACGGGGACGAGGCATGACGGACCGCTAAATTTAGACAAATCTCGGGAAAAATGGAGCTCCGAGGTCGAGCTTCGAGAGCAGAAAGCTTAACTAGTGTGGCTCGGGCATTTCATCGAACACCTCATGTGCATAGGAGGTGAGCTAGAGAACCCAAATGCCCTCCCCTCGCCGACCAGAAAAAACAGAGTGCTTTGCCGCTGCGGTGGGTATATATAGGCAAATTATTTGTCCCGGTTCGTGGCATAAACCGGGCTAAAGCCCCCTTCTATACCGGTTCAAGGCACGAACCGGTACCAATGGATGTGGGCCAGGAGCGCGGCCCATTGGTCCCGGTTCGTGCCTAGAACCGGGACAAATGGGTCCAGACGAACCAGGACCAATGCCCACAAGGTCCCGGCCGGCCCCCTGGGCTCATGAACCGGGTCTAATGCCCCCCATGGGTCCCGGTTCGTGAAGAACTCGGACTAATGGGCTGGCCAGGCCCGAACCAAAGCCCTGTTTTCTACTAGTGACCTTTATAAAAGGGGAAAATCCGAACACAAATAATGAAATTTTACTGGTCCAGGAGGGTTCGAGGCATCAATGCCCACATCTTCCTCCTCGGCTGGCAAAGTATTTTGCAGCTTGAACAACACCTTACACAGCTTGTCGAGGGTGATGCGAAAGAAGTGATGGAGGGTGGCCGGGTCATCTCGAGTATAGTCCCACATAGGGGCAGCCCAATTTTGACAGGTAAGGAGGCGGCGGTGTAGCATGACCTGAACTACGTTGGTCAGCTCAATCTTCTTCGTCATTAGGATGGAGACGCACCTTTCCAGCGCCTTTACTTCCACAACTTCCCCCTCAGTCGAGTCCTTCTTCATCCAGGACACCAGTGTGTTAGGAGGTCCGAATCTAAATACGGGGGGTTCTTTCGACCCTAAGTCGGGTGGTTCAGTGATGTTGAACCACTCCTGTTGTCGGACCTTGATAGTGTCTATGAAAGAACTGTCCGGTCATTAATTGTACTAGGGGAAGCTTGCTAATCATCACTACCGCGCGGTTTGCCTGCTAGCCACTAACTACCTTCGGGTTGATGTTGAACACTTTCAACCACAAGCCAAAGTGGGGTTGGATCCAGAGAAAGGCTTCGCATACGGTAATAAAATCCGAAATATGCATGATAGAATTCGGAGGGAGGTCATGGAAGTTCAACCCGTAATAAAACATCAAACCCCTCACGAAGGGGTGGAGGGGGAAGCCGAGGCCCCTCAGAAAGTGAGGGATGAACACCACCCTATTGTCTTCTTTTGGCGTGGGGATGACCTGGCCCTTCTCCGAAGCGCGATGAGCTATGTCCACCAATAGATAGCCGGCGAGCTTCAACTCCAAAATGTCCTTATTGGTGACACTGGAGGCCTACGACTTGCCCTTAGAGCCTGCTCCGTCCATGGCCGAAGAAGGGAAGGGATTTAAGAGATTGGGAGGAAGATGGAACTTGGGAGCTTGGAGCTCAGAAGGTTAGGGAAGGCAATGGCGATATGAGATCTCGAATGCGTAAGGAGGCTATGGTGGCAGTTTCCTTCTTATAAGCTGTTGTAATACCAATAGCCCCTCTATTTCTCCACCGACCTCGCCACTTCCCGATAAATTGTGCATTTATGCGCGCCTAGGATAACCCAAATCATAAACCGTATCCCTTAAAAAGAGGAGCACGATCTCCATATTGATGGAACGTGCCAAGGCTGCCTCGAACCACGGATCGAGTTTTTTGTAAACCAGTCAATCATTATGATCGATCTCGTCCTTTCATTAAAAAGTTATCGGAAATAAACACTATTTACGCTCAAATGGTTGGCCTTTGAGGTTAAGTCACACATATGGCTCAGAAACACAAAAGTCTTCGGTGGCCAGACTGTTATCCGCTAGTAATGTACAAGGAAAGGAACTCGCCCGCAAGCCGAATACCATGGATTCTAGGTGTTGTTTGGAATTATGACTACGACGTTGGAAACCAGTTCGGGGGCTACTAAGGGAGTCCTGGAGTAAGGGGTCATCGGCCTGCCGGCATGTATAAAGGGCCGGACAATGGGCCGATTTATGACCATCATTAAAGAACCAGAGATTATGGTATTACCGTGTCCAGGATGGAAACTTCCTAAGTCGTGGCGTGTACTCCAAGGACAAGATGGTAGATTTGGCATGTTCCTTCTCTGATGTAACCGACATTATGTAACCCTAGACACCCCTGGTATCTATATAAACCAGAGGGTTTTAGTCCATAGGGCAGAGATATACGATCATCACTCTTAGGGTTTAGACCACAACATACGATCTCAGGTAGATAACCTTTCTACTCGATGCTTCATCATCAATACAAGCAAAGCTGGGTGTAGGGTGTTACATCCATCGAGAGGGCCCAAACGTGGGTAAACACCGCCCTCCTTCTCTTTGGTTAACCATTGATCTAAGATCCACAATTCGGGACCCCCTACCCGAGATCCGCCGGTTTTGACACCGACAATCCTACCTTTAATAAAGTTGGCCTAGTTTATTAGGTACATTTTCTTGATAGATTTTATTATCCCTTGTACAATGCTAGGTGCTTACAAAACTAACGCAATGCTTCTTTAAGCACGAGTGCTTATTTATAAAGGGTAGACACTTAATTAAGCACCCCCTCATGCACAGATAAGCATTGGTGCTAAATAAAAACTTGGTTTATTTTACTAAGCACCTCCCTAAGGACCTTGCATTGTACAAGGCCTAGGGCATCTCCTACGTGGAGGACATATCTAGCGAGATGACATCTTAGGTGATTAGATGTTTCAGTGGATCCACGACCGTTTGATCATGTTCAAAGAGATGTGATGAATGCAAGGGTGATGGCTAGCTCCTCCAATGCAAAGTATAATAAAGCATACTGAATTATGTTCTTAATTGAGAGCGAAGCTTGAAGGAATGAGAAGATAAGAATGTCTAGATCGCCTCACTTTGTCCATTTCGCACCTCCTGTACGGATCAGTTTTACCATTCAACGGGCTTCCCCATTTCAACCCATATTGTATGGAGTACCCTAGTTTGCCCCCTAAATTGACGGGAGGAGTATCCCGACAGCAAAGCCCCACTCCTTTTTTCATTTTATTGTCAGAACCATCACCTTTCCAATGGGTTTCCTACACGACCCCTCTCCTTCCGAATGGGTTATCCCGCCAAACCGTCCCCTTCCCAATGGGTTTCCCATTGGTGCCCTCCCCTCTCCTATAAAACCGGGTACCCCTACCTCCATGCGAGTACCTCACAATTGGTATCTCACACTAGCCATGGCGATCCCCTCTTTGTTGCGTGCCCCATATTGCGTTCTTAGTTGTGGGTGCTTCCACCTGTGTTTGTGCCACTCACATGTCCTACTTATCGCATTTGATATCGGAGGCACACAATGATGTGCTCGTGTCTAAATAAATGCATTCTACAAGAGAGGGGCGTTTCTGCTCCCGGGCTCATTTGCACCCCCGCTCACAAAAAAAAACAAAAGAAATACTAGAAAAATTTGATGCGTGAGGTCCGCTCCAAATTTCTTATTTTTGGACATTTGAGAAGCTCTCAGCAAAAAAGGCAAATCTGGGTCTCCGAAAAAGGTTGGCTGTTCATGAATTTTTCTGACCCGATTTGTTTTTTTTCTGAGAGCTGCTCAGATGTTCAAATAAGATGAAATTTAGAGCGGACCTCACGCATCAAATTATCTATCACAAAATTTGTTTTTTTTTTGCATTTTCTAGTATTTCTTTTAAGTTTTTTCGTGAGCGGGAGCAGCTGAGCCCGAGCTCAGAAGAGGATTTTGGATTCTACAATCTCTATTTTGTTGCACCTAAACAATGTAGTCTTGTGCTCTAGAAACCTCTTCCAAGTTTTCCACACACACAAAAAAGAAAACTCTTACAAGTTATTTATTAGATCTATATACTTCAAAACACTCCAAATTCTTTTCAGATATTGTGGAAAAGTACGAAAAATGACAGATATATATACACTATAATACATTAAAAGCATTAATTAATTTGGAGTTATGTGATACTTCTATTTTTCTTACATTTCATTATGTTGACGGCCGCTAGTACAGTATAGATTTTAATTAGGGAATTTGTTACAATAGTATAGTTGTTTACAATGCTACATTTATTTGGAGTGTTTTGAAGTATATACATATATATCTAAATTCAGCTAATAGTATAGATTTTTACAATGCTATCTTTATTTTGAGTACAACAACATATATTTGTAATAAAAATAATAATCATGGATAACTAATATGTATATAAGTTTATATAAATATGGTTAATTAGTTTTTAATTAGGTATAGTAGTACACTTGATATAGTATTTAAGATAATACATTGAATGTTGGGCAAATAATAATAAGATATATTTACTATCAAAATTAGTTATAATGAAGTAAAAAACAGTATAACTAGTTAAAATGGTGAACTTTTAAGATTGCAAATACAAATTTAAAAGGTTGCATTACATCGGAAACAAATATTGATATGCTGTTAAAATTGCGACACGATATATTCATTGTTTTTCATAACTAGTCTTCATTCCTGGACGGTCGAAACAAGATTTTTTTACGATATATGCTCTTCCAATCTATACATGTATATCTATACGTATTAATAAAGAGAGATGTTTTTCTCCGATTTTTTAATGTGTTCACTGCTAAAATTATATCTTTTTATCTGAGATGGTATTTCAGTACACAAGGAAAAGAGTTTATCGACAACTTCGTACACTGGACGCACACATAATGGCCCAGCGAAGACAACCACTTATTGTTCTACCCACGAACTGGAAAATCCTATTTGTTGCATAACGCGGCAAATAGTTGGAGTGTCGCACAGGATGCCCAAGACTGGGCCAGCATGTTTTCCCTTTTTCTGTGTCCATTTTTTATTATTTTTCATTCTCTCTCTATTTTGTCAAAACGAACTTCATTTCTTTTTATATTTTATTTTATTTTTCCCTTTCATATTTATTTTTATTGTTTAGCTTTTTTAAATACAAAACTTCCAACAAAACTTCAGAATTTCAATTTTTTGTTCAAGTGTTTGAAAAATGTTTACTATTGAAATTTGGTACCTGTTTTGAAAAAATTCGGAACATTAAATCTTTGTTGCTGTTATGAAATTTGGTCAAAATTAAAAAAATGTTCATATTTTCTAATTTTTTTTGTATTTTCCAAAATTATTCAAGATTTTAAAAAATAATCAAAATTCAAAATATAATCTTGTTTTAGTGAAATGTGGACAAATCCAACGTAAAAATATTTGAAAAAATCCCTCATTGCTCCTTTACATCCAACAGTACCAATTTATAAACGAATGTGAAAATACATTTAATAATAAGATGGACGAAGGATGGATGGATTAATATGGAGAAAGGATGTATCGATTAGTAGTTGACCTAGGTGGAAAAGGGTCCTGCATTTTTTAAATGAAAAAAATATCAAAAATAAAGAAAAACATGTTTGTGTTTTCCAAAATTGTTTGAGATTTTCAAAACAAATGTTGCTTTTTTAAAACGCTCCAATTTTATTTGTTTTTTGTGAAATGTTCATAAATTCATAGTAATGTTCACGTTTAAAAAATAATCATTTTCAAAATTGTTCTGAATGTTCAAAACATTTTCCTGTTTTCAAAAATTGTTCATAAATCAAGGGATTCTAACATTTATGTCACTAGTTGTGTCTAGACCCGAGCATGGGCAACCTAGCCCGAACACAAAAGCCAAACCCGGGCGAGGCTGGGTCGGACTTTGTGTTTGGGCCAGGCTCAGGGTTTAAAACTATGCCCGATGTGTATTTCAGGTAGTCATTTTACTTCGTAGGCCCGACGTGTCCCATCCCGAAATTGATATTTTTAGTCCATTCGGGCTGGCTCGGGCCTGAATATCTATTTTTTGGTCGGGCTGGGCCGGGCTCAGGCTTTGGGATTTTTAGTTCGGGCTTTCTCAAGCCCGGTCCGGGGTTTGCCCGGGTTTAGTTGTGTCTCACTACCTAGTTTTGCTATTAGAAGTTACGACTACTCAAAAATGCCATAATTCCTTGAGATGCTTGATAAAAAACGTCATTAGATATCTCAAAAATGCCATTGTATATATGTTTGCTCAGAAATGCCATTAGACATCCCTATTGCTAGATCCAACTTGTTGACTATGCTATATAAAGAAAATACACTTGTACCCACATGGCGAGTCTCTCTATCTCACAATGATAAGTGTGGACCCCACTTGTCAGGAGTAAGCAAGCAGATAATTTTAGGAAAAATAAGAACGTTGTTGGTATCAAGTGGAACCAGCACTTTATTGTAATGAGATAGATGAAGAGCTGACATGTTGGTCTATAGGTGTTTTGGTCATTATCACATCACAAAGGAGATCTAGCTCACAGTAATGAAGGCTAGTGGCATTTTTCAGCATGCGCCTACTGAAGCGATGTCATTTTTGAGCAGTTCAAATTTCTAGTGGCAAAACTAAGTAGTGAGACACAATCAGTGACATAAATGATGAAAATCCTAAATTCAAAAATTGTTCATGTTTTTATAAAAGGTTACTGTTTTCAAAATATGCTAGTGAATTTAAAAAAATGATCCTCTTTCAAGTTATGTGCGTGTTTTTTAAAAAATGTACAAAATTTTCAAAAGCATTTAGCGTTTTTTAATATTGTTCCGGATTTAAAACATTTCATTTGATTACAAACAAATACTTGTGCTTGGTTTACGCAGGGGGAACCTAGTGCTGAAATCACAAGGTCAAGCCGGTGTGGATGCCGAGGGATGATTCGCTTGCTGCGGACAGATGACAACACCTGGTATATCACTGAGTACACGATGACACACACCCATACCTAAGTGTACGGTTAGGAACATGTGTAGTCAAATTAGCCACCCCACAAACATATACTAGATTTGTATGTACACAAAGAAGTAGGTACGAAAGCTGAGGGAGAACAACATGAACATCAGTGAAGTCGACATCCCTAAGCATACGGTTAGGAACCTTGTAGTCAAATTAGCAGAGATCAAGCAGAGGATGAAGTTAAGAAGACAATTGACGTCTTCACAGACAAAGAAACAAATAATCTAGACTTCATGTTTGGGGTGCAAGAAGATACCGTGAAATGGATAAAGAACCTCATGTGGACCAACGGGGTGAGCCGAATGCAGTACAAGTACTTTGGAGATGTTATATCACCTTCGACATCACTTACATGACCGACAGCAACATGCCATTTGGACTATTCCTAGGCGTGAACCAGCACTTTTAGAGCATCATCTTGGCTGGAGTGTTGGTTAGAGACGAACATGTAGAGAGCTTCGAATGGATCTTCACGGAATTAATAAGAATGATGGGCGGTGAAGCACCAAAAACAATTATGATAGGTGAGTATCAGTTTTAATTTGGGTGTTTCCCCGGTGGACCATCGACACACATCTGAATAAATTAGTTATTTGTATTGTTTCAGATCGGAATCAACTGTTGGAGCAGTCCATAAAGAATGTGATGCCAAACACAGCCCACCAATGGTGCAAATGCCACGTCTTGAACAAAGCCCAAGAGTGCCTCACACACCTATACACAAAATTGAATAAGTTCCGAGCAGAGTTCCATAAGGTTGTCAACTAGATGCTCACAACAGATGAATTTGAGACAGTACAACTTAAGATCACATCCGTACATGACACAACTTTACGAAAGCAGGAAGAAATGGGCGAAGCCATATATCAAGGGAGTGTTTTGTGCCAAGTTGACAAGGACAGCAAAAAGCGGAGACTGGCAAGAGTGTGGCGAAGACATATATAACACTTGCATGTCCCATGCATATGTTTGTGAAGCAATACATGCGGTTGCAGTTTAACCGGGATGCAGACGAGACCTACCAAGAGAAACAGATTATGATTGTCATCAGTTAGATTTCTCGTAACATATAGGATTCAATTCATTGTCGTTGAACATGAAACTACACTTTCCCGTAAGGATGCTATTTAAAATAAATGGTCTTATATTTCCATAGGGTGGCGTCGTGCAGAGGCTTAATACATCTATTGAGCAACATATAGCAAGATATATACTCATGCAATATTCAAATAGTTGGACCAAATCCTTTATGAAGCAGGAGGTTACCGTGTAGAAGTGATTGAGAAGAACACGTTGTACAGGGCAAACCACACTAAAGCGGAGAGTAGGGAAAAATGGCTCAGGGTAGCCAACGAGGTTAAGATGATAGACAATGGGAACAGATTTGACTGAATAGTTTGTCCCCTTGATTCATATTAGGAAAATTCTAATATTAGGAAAAAGTGTCATGTGAAAAGAAAAAAAAAGAGTGATTGCTAAAGTAACTGTGTGAACATGTGTGAACGCATATAATTTGGATTTTATAATTTCAAAAAAATGTAACTAATGAATCAAATATCAACATGAAGATCCGTTTTCACCATTAGAATCTTTGTGAATGGCTATTGGAAACTAGATCTGTATGAGTATGATTTGAAGAATTTTTATGTGTGCAATTTAGTCCTCATTTGGTGCAATTGCCTTAGTGGATGTGAAACTACCTTATTGTCTATGTGCAATTTATCCCTACTCGTAAATGTGCGATTCTCACATGTTCAAACATGTATGAACAAATTTAGTTTGTGTATCATTTAAAAAATCATAACTTTTGAATCGAACATCAAAGTTGATCCGCTTTCATTGTTGGAATCATGGCGTTTTGCTCTTCCAACTAGATCTTGCATGAGTACGTTTTGATAAACTTTTTTGTGTACAATTTAGTAATCATTGATGCAACTACCAAGGACTCGATGTGCAACTATTTGACAGTTAATGTGTAACTTGTCTACTATCCGTGGAAGTGCAATTTTCACTGATGGCACCTCCACCCCAATCTGGTACCCTCTACCAGTGAGATGTGCAACTTCGTCTCCTGCACCATCCAAGTTTTCTAGTACAAATGCCCGTGCGGTGCAATGGTCTAAAAATATCATAAAACCCGCTCCGTGTTACAATACGCGTCGTTTCTTATATCCAATTTTGATAGATATCGATAATAAATTTATAATGTTACCGTTTTTTGTGTATGACACGTGGAGCTACAGAAGCCATCCTAACGTCTTTCACAAAAAAATTGTTTATTTTAAAATAATTAAAGAATTTCAAAAGTTTTAATCTTTCTATTACAATTGAAAAATGTTTTGGATATCACAGAGAATATTGGTGCATTGTCTAATCATGATGTTTGTTTCTTTTATTTTCCGCGTCCAAGTAGCCAATCGGTAGTTTGTGAGGGACGCAAATAAAGTCAAATCCGATCTTTAGACAAAATGTAGCACCAACCCGACAAGTCTGCATAGACTGTATGTTTTTACGAGTCCGCAAAGATCAACTAACAAGCAGCAAGATGGAGATTTTTACTCGTACGTGAAGACCCAAACTGCACCTTTTATTAATTATAGTAATTTTTTTCGTGTGTTGCAAACAGAGAAAAGAAAAGAAATCCCTTGAACCTGACATCATTGTTTTCTTTTTATGCGTAATTTTATGAACTCATAATACATTTTGTTGTAGTCATGAGTTGACTAGTCTTAGTTTAGAAGGTAAGTAATTAGCAATTGTTACTTCGGATGACTATTACATAAATAGATCAGACTGTAATGCATACTTTCATCCTAAGAGACCTACCAGTGTCATTTTAGTTTCTCTTATAGTACATATTAATTTTATTTTCTAGTTGATGAGTATAGCCTCTCCTCTGAAAGAAATTGTGAAATAGCTTTGCTTAGAAAAGATCAACATGCAACTTGAGACATTAAGGAATCAAGGCGAGCATAGGAGAACTCCGTGAACGTCGTATAAATAGCTTCATGTGCAAAATTGTATTGGTATTTTGATGTGTGCTGGAATGTGGAATTAAAGGCTAACTTATATCAGGGTGCAATAGATAAGTTATAGAACATTTATGACTATGTGCACAATACCTAATATTCAGTAAAAATTCAGAATAGAGGTGTGTCTTTGTTAGTAGCTCGTCCAACCAGTAGAATCGTGCCTTGAGATCAAAGTTAGGTCGCGTGTGCGGCAAATTTTGTGAAAATCAATCCAATAATTATCTGAAATAAAATTTGCAATTTTTGTACGATATTAAACTTTTGTGATTGTGGACATCCCAGTGTAGATTGCATTGTACTTCAACTCTGCATCACTATACACCATATTAAGCTTATGAATAAATGAGATTAGACATACTTGATAGTTGATACTTATGGTACTAAAGGTGCAATCTTGTCTGTACTTCAATCTGCATCACCATCGATTGTAACTGTTGTGTGCTACTTACGCGGTCTAATTCAAAATAAATAAATCGAAAATGACGTTTGTGCCTGCTTGTGTAGAGGTACTAAATATATGCAACTTTAGAGTTCATGACACGAAATCAGCTGCCTGAGAGCATAAAGCGGCAAATTCTATCTCACTTCTACATATAGTTCAAGACAGAAGGCTAACGAGCACACCATGCTAAATGGTCTCCCAAAAGGAAATCTGTTCAAGTATAGCATATACCTTATTCTTCCAAATCATGCGATCGGCGTACCTCTTTTATGGAGTATCCAACAGTTAATTCGTCTAAACGACAAACACCTTTTTATGCTGATGTACAGAGTTGAAGCTATCGGAAAATGTAACTAAAGTGAATCAATCAGATCGAAGAACAATGTTAGTCTCTTAGTACATGGCATGTAAGCATGATGAATCAATCAATGAGAAATTAGTTGTCTCTTAATTAAGAAATCCACAATGGCTGGGTGTACTTCCATAGTTCATATTATGTAATGTGGTTTCAGAAAATCGTGTGCACATTTGAGATCGCACCATGATTTTTTTGCTGGATTTAAGCTGGTGCTTATCAACTTGATTGTACCCTTGAAATACTTGTGATTGTAACCCAACCAAATATTATATCGTGGCAACATGTACATAGTGACTCGTTACCTTAGACATTGTTCTTTTTATTATTAGCCTCTCTAGCTTGTGGATAGACCAACTAAACACAACAAATGAACCAATCAATGAAAAATTAATTAAAGATCAGGAAGTAGCATATTAAGGTTCAGTTTGTTTTTGCTTCATTAACCGTACGTTCCCAGAAAAACAAATAGCATAATTCCAATTCTCCTTGTGGCGTCAGTATGCAATACCTCATGGAGAACTGGCACCCAGATTTCCGACGATGTGTGGAGCAACATAGGATTGCAGATAGTCTTCCGACGAAGTAGGTGGAGGCGACAATTGACAGTTCTAGCACAACAATGTCATCTTACGAAAGAAGAACATGGCAACGATGGTGCTGCTGGGGGGTAGCTGGAGAGCAAGACCTCCAATGCTCACTTAGTGGAAGCAGATGGGGGGAGGAGCACATCAACAAGTTGCAAGAAATTTAAAGCGCGTCCTGGCGGCTGACCTTGTACTGCACGCTGGCCTCGTCCTCCGCCGCTGGCGCCTCTTCGTGCTCGGGGAAGGCGAGTAGGGTCTCCGAGTTGGCGATGCCCATGATTCTTGGGCAGTGCCGACCCCATGAGGGGATCTCCAGCCGCGCCTGCTATAGCTTCTGTTGCTGGTGGCGGCGGCGACGGTGGTTGCCGACCCTCATAATGGACGACGGGTCCACGAGAATGGTGGACACCTCCATTCTCTCTCCATCCAGCATCCCATCTCCTTCCTCTCCTTCTCGTATATATCTCTCCTCTCTCACAGTTACCCGATGTCATGCCGCGTTCGACAACCGTCGTGCTCCAACCTCCGGCCGCCTTCCTTCCAGATTCACCCCCTGAGCACTACTTCCAACCAGATCCAGCAAGATCCGGAGGGTTCTCGGTGACCAGGCCATCGCAAGGTCGTGGGGCGGGTCGGGGCAAGAGGTGGGAGGCAAGAGGTGGCCGGTGACACGCGGGGCAAGGCAGGAGGTGGTCGGGGCAGCAGGTGGGAGGCAGGGGGTGGCCAGCTGCCGGCGGCATGCGGGGAGTAGGGCGGAGCGCCGCGAGGGCGATTTGGACCGTGGATTGATTACCAAAAACTACACGGGGTTTTGCATAAAACAAAAAAACGTTTCGACCTGACTAACAGAAGGACTGCGGGTTAATTACTTGAAAAGACATGGACTTTTTTTGCAAAAACACTACAACTTACGACGAGAAGCACTATTTTCTTTATTATTAGGTAGAGTGATGATAGTGATAGTATAGATGGGTAAAGAAAATTGGAAGGAATTTAGCAGCATTTAGCTACTACACTTATGCACTTCGGCCACTATTTATTTTACAAAAACGTACAATGATCCACCAACAAATCTTGATTGGCTGTATTCGGCCTCTAAACACGGCATAATCCCTAACAAAGGAGTCAGCGGGCAACACGATGCCGTGGGCTTCGTAGGCGGGCCGGGCGGTACATAAAGCATCATCGAATGACTTCTTGGGTATGGAATCGTCTCTCATGCGACTCGGCATCTCTCGACCTAAAATCGCGGCTCTCCATCGATGGAGGTGAGCCAGGTGCATACAGGAGGCCATGTAATAATAAAGCAAAGCATGGAAGACAAGCAACGATCCGTGCTGAACCTGCCTCCGAGCTACCACTTTGCCTCGACGGACGCATAGCTCATCATCCACTACCTTCGCCGGAAGATGGCTGGCCTCCAGCCGCACCTGCCCATCTTCAACGACGTCTTGCCCATCATCGACTACCGCCCGGAGCAAATCACAGGTACCTACCTACTCCCATCACCAGCACAAACCATGAGGGGAGCAGATCACTAGATGTCTGGTTGATACTATGTGTAACCTGTTGTTGTCGAGGTCTGTTTTGCTGCTGTAGTATTGGTTATCGTTATCATTGCACAGCTTATCCAAGATATATGCTATTATCCTATATATATCTCCTTTAATTTTGTTTGATGATCATGGCTGCCTGCTAGTCGACGCCATGGTACGCATAAGGGAGTGGGACAGGAGCCGGAAAATAGAAGATTAAAACATATAGTCGGATAGAGTAAACAGGAAGAAAACCTTGGATTTTATTATTTCATGTTGAAGTTTAGCAGCAGAGTGCACTATGAGGGAAGAAAAAGTGCATTAAGGGAGCACAAGTTGCGACATATAAAAAGTTCATCGGAACTTAACAACATCAAATTGGATTTCAAACATGTCGACGAGAGGAACACAACGATTAAAACGGTTTGCAATCTCGATGCATGATTCAAAAAATATTACAATTTTGAAAACAAGATCTAAAATAAACATGCGAACGAGTCATTTCACTCCTGGGAAAAAAACTCACCTAAACTTTCTTGTGATAAGCAGGGAACATGTGTTGTACACTTGTCAATATAAAAATCTATTGAAGGCATCCTTTGCAAGAGATTTTGCCCCTTAACTAGTGATTTTACTTGTTTTGTCTGAATCCAAGGTGGAGCGTAAAGTGCCCATCAAGTATTATATACCGACATTTCGCTCCTTAATTCATATTTGTTAACCCATTTCCTTGGACGTCGACAATCACCACACGTGTGGTGAAAGTAACACCCGACCACACGTCCCATGAGCACACATTGGATCATGTCACCGCATGCATGCACAAGTGATGAAATTGATGATGTCAACAAGAATCTTTCGTCTCTTTAATTTTTTTTAATGTTTTATCTCTTAAATAATTTGATTAAAAACCATTTTCACCATTAAATCTGTCGTGATGATATCTTCGAAACCATATCTCATATCAATATGTTTTAATGATTTTTTGTTTAAAATTTGCCATGTCTATTGCACATAAGTTATCATCGTGATTATACTGAAGTTACCATGATATATTTCAACTAATTTTTTCATCTACGTTTCAAATAATTTTTGAAATTTCATAAAAAAAAGAATTAAGAAACTAAACTTGTCATGATAAATTACTAAAATTTGTCATGATTCATGAAATAATTTTGACATGGTTCATAAGTAAATAGAAATATGTTGTGAATCACTATAAAAATGCATGATCAATGTCTCAAATTTGCCATGAACCATATATTAAAATTGACATGTTGAATTACTTAAATTTGTCATGATATATGCATTAAAATTTGACATGGTTGATACAAAAAATGTTTCCCATATTCAAAATACTAGAATTGTCATAGCTAAAATACTGAAATTGCCATGATCTATAAACTGAATTTGCCACGATGAATTACAAAAATTGCCATGATCCATGAATTAAATTTGTCGTGGTTATTTACTAAAAATTGTCATGGTCAATTAATTCAAATTGTCATGAAAAGTAGTTGAAATACAATGACAACTTTAAATCTGGAAGAAAACTAGATGAAACATGTCGCGACAACTTTATTGTAAACACTATGACAACTTCAGTGTAAACATTATGACAACCTTTGGCAAAACAAGGTCATCGATGTTGAAAATATGCCCTAGAGGAAATAATAAATTGGTTATTATTATATTTACTTGTTCATGATAATCATTTATTATCCATGCTAGAATTGTATTGATTGAAACTCAAATACATGTGTGGATACATGGACAACACACTGTCCGTAGTGAGCCTTTGACAGACTAGCTCATTGACCAAAGATGTTCAAGGTTTCCTAACCATAGACAAGAGATGTCGTTTGATAACGGGATCATATCATTAGGAGAATGATGTGAGGGATAAGACCCAAACTATGAACGAAGCATGTGATCGTCTGAGTTTATTGATACTCTTTTCTTCATGTCAAGTATCTGTTCCTATGACCATGAGATCACGCAACTCCCGGACACCGGAGGAATGCCTTATGTATATCAAACGTCACAACATAACTGGGTTACTATAAAGGTTCTCTACAGGTATCCCCGAGGGTGTTTGTTGGGTTGGCTTGAATCAAGACTGAGATTTGTCACTCCGTATGACGGAGAGGTATCTCTAGGGCCCACTCGGTAATACAACATCACAAGAAGCTTGTGAGTAATGTGACTAAGGAGTTAGTCACGATATCTTGTATTACACAACGAGTAAAGAGTCTTGTCGTTCACGAGATTGAACTTGGTGTAGAGATACCGATGATCGAATCTCGGGCAAGTAACATACCGATGGACAAAGGGAATAGCGCACCAGATTAACTGAATCCTTGACATAGAGGTTCAACCAATAAAGATCTTCATAGTTCTCAAACCCGCAGGGTGTGCACACTTAAGGTTCGGTGACGTTTCTGTATAATTTAGTTATGTGTGTTGGTAACCAAAATTTGTTCGGAGTCCAGGATGAGATCTGGAACATCACGAGGAGTTCTAGAATGGTCCGGAGATGAAGATTGATATATAGGAAGTCCGTTTTAGTCAGAGGAAAACTTTTGGGCGTCACCGGTAATGTACTCGGGGTGCTGGGAGGGTTCAGGGGGTCAATCGGGAGGGGCCCACTCACCCCAAGGGCCACATGGGCATAAGGGGTGGCGCACCAGCCCCTGGTGGCTGGACGACCAGCCCCTAAGGAGGCCCATGCGAAATTGGAAGGGAGGAGACCAAAAGGGAAGTAGTCCTCCCAAGACTCAACCTCCCTTGTGGGGGAAGGAGTCCTAGTTGGGGGAGGACTCTTCCCCCTTTGCTTCGGTCGAAGCCCTCCTTGGAGGAGGGGCCAAGGCAGCCTCCCCTCCCCTTACTCCTATATATACTAGAGGTTTTAGAGGTGAGGGCTAATCCTAATTGCCACGTGCTCCCTCTACTTCATCTAGACCGTTTTCTCCTCTAGTCTAGTTCAGCAGTGCTTAGGCGAAGCCGTGCTAGATTAGTTCACCACCAACACCACCACGTTGCCATGCTAGAGAACTCATCTACCTCTACGCCCCTCTTGCTGGATCAAGAAGGCTGTGATCGTCATCGAGTTGTACATGTGCTGAACGCGGAGGTGTCGTCCGTTCGACACTAGATCGAGATGGGATCGCGGGTTGGATCGTGATGAGATCGTGAGACGGGCTGAGATTCGAGTCACGAAGATGTTCCACTACATCAACCGAGTTATATACGCTTCCTCTTAGAGATCTACAAGGGTATGTAGATTCACTCTCCCCTCTCGTTGATGATCATCACGACGGATAGGTATTGCGTGTGCGTCGGATTTTTTTTGTTTCCCTTGCAACGTTCCCCAATGAGATGCAGTCCCACTCTTCGCTAGTTTGGACGGCGGAAATTCCCCTTCCGAGGCTTTGTCAGTGGGAAAGTCATGAGATGGACTGCAATGAATAAAGCATTTGTATAGCTAATAGCAAAACCTTCAAAGTGAAAAGATGATATAATCTTCGAATTCATACCTTTGCTCTAGGGGATTGACTTTGAGGGTCCTTCTAGGAGTCCCCGTCGGAGTCCGGAGCATCATATAATAGAGCCACTAGATCTCCCTCGGTGTCTTCGGATTCATACTTTTGTGCCCGGGGCTTGACTTTGGTCCTGGATTGCCTTTTTGGGGCAATGGGAGCTAGATCTCCCTCGGTGTCTTCACACGCCAACCTCTTCTTTGTGTAGGAGGAGGCACTCTCCTCCCAGTCCTCTTCCTGCTCTCCTTCAAGAGTAGAAGGAGCATGTGTATCCTCGGACCCGCTGTCCGGAGGACCTTTTGAATGTAGACCTCGGGCCTCCGTCTTCTTTTCCTCCTTCTCTTCCTTCTTCTTCGGCGTCATGTACGGTTTCTTGACCAGCATGGCTGCTAATAAGGTCGTCCTGAGGCCTTCGGGCAATGGAGCCGGGCACTTGATCTGCTTGGATTTGTCCAACCAGATCTGTAAAAACGAAGGAATAAGGGGTGAGGACCTTTTTCAAAGGGGAAAAATCCGAACACAAGTAATGAAATTTTACTGGTCCAGGATGGTTCGAGGCATTCATGCCACGTCTTCGTCCTCGGCTGGCCAAGTCTTTTGCAGCTTGAACAACACCTTACACAACTTGTCGTGGGTGATGCAAAAGAAGTGATGGATGGTAACCGGGTCATATGGAGTATAGTCCCACATAGGGGCAGCCCAATTTTGACAGGGAAGGAGGCGACGGTGTAGCATGACCTGAACTACGTTGGTCAGCTCAATCCTCTTCGCCATTAGGATGGAGACGCACCTTTCGAGCGCCTTCACTTCCGCAGCTTCCCCCCTAGTCGAGTCCTTTCTTCATCCAGGACACCAGTGTGGTAGGAGGTCCGGATGTAAATCCGGGGGGGTGCTTCTGACCCTAAGTCGTGTGGTTCAGTGATGTAGAACCACTCCTGGTGGCACACCTTGATAGTGTCTACGAAAGAACCGTCCAGTCATTAATTGTACTAGGGGAAGCTTGCTAATAATCACTACTCCGCAGTTTGCCTGCTCGCCACTAACTTCCTTCGGCTTGACGTTGAACACTTTCAACCACAAGCCAAAGTGGGGTTGGATCCATAGAAAGGCTTCTCAAACAGTAATAAAAACCGAAATATGCATGATAGAATTCGGAGGGAGGTCATGGAAGTCCAACCTGTAATAAAACATCAAACCCCTCACAAAGGGGTGAAGGGGGAAACCGAGGACCCAGAGAAAGTGAGGGATGAACACCACCCTCTCGCCTTCTTTAGGCGTGGGTATGACGTGGCCCTTCTCCGGAGCGCGATGAGCTATGTCCAGCAACAGATAGCCGGCGAGCTTCAACTCCAAAATTTTCTTATTGGTGACACTCGAGGCCTCCGACTTGCCCTTAGAGCCCGAGCCATCCATGGCCGAAGAACGGAAGGGAATGAAGAGATTGGGAGGAAGATGGAACTTGGGAGCTCGGATCTCGAAAGGTTAGGGAAGGCAATGGCGATATGAGATCTGGAATGCGTAAGGAGGCTATGGTGGCAGTTTTCTTCTTATAAGCTGTTGTAATAGCAAGAGCCCCTCTATTGCGCCACAGACCTCGCCACTTCCCGATAAATTGTGCAGTTATGTGCACCTAGGATAACCCAAATCATAAACCATATCCCTTAAAAAAGAGGAGCACGATCTTCATATTGATGGAATATGCCAAGGCTGAATTGAACCATGGATCGAGTTTTTTGTAAACCAGTCTATCATTATGATCGGTCCCGTCCTTTCATTAAAAAGTTTTCAGAAATAAACACTAATTATGCTCAAATGGTTGGCCTTTGAGGTTAGCTCACACATATGGCTCAGAAATACAGAAGTCTTCGGTGGCCACACTGTTATCCACTAGTTATGAACAAGGAAAGGAACTTGCCCGCAAGCCGTAGAGCATGGATTCTAGGTGCTGCTTGGAATTAGGACTACAACGTTGGAAACCAGTTCGGGGGCTACCGAGGGAGTCCTGGACTATGGGGTCCTCGGGCTGCCGGACTGTTTAAAGGGCCGGACAATGGGCCGATTTATGACCGTCATTAAAGAACCAAATATTATGGTATTACCATGTCCAGGATGGAAACTTCCTAAGCCGTGGCGTGTTCTCCAAGGACAAGATCATAAATTTGGCATGTTCCTTCTCTGATGTAACCGGCATTATGTAACCTTAGACACCCCTCGTATCTATAAAAACCATAGGGTTTTAGTCCATAGGGCAGAGATATACGATCATCACTCTTAGGGTTTAGTCCACAACATACGATCTCATGTAGATCAACTATGCACTCGATGCTTCATCATCAATAGAAGCAAAGGAGGATGTAGGGTCTTACCTTCGTCGAGAGGGCCCGAACCTGGGTAAACACCGTCTCCCTTGTCTTTGGTTAACCATTGATCCAAGATCCACAGTTCGGGATCCCCTACCCGAGATCCGCCGGTTTTGACACCGACAATCCTACCTTTAATAAAGTTGGCCTATTTTTTTAGGTACATTTTCTTGATAGAGTTTATTGTCCCTTGTACAATGCTAGGTGCTTATAAAAATAACACAATGTTTCTTTAAGCATGAGTGCTTATTTATAAAGGGTAGACGCTTAATTAAGCACCCCTCGTGCAGAGATAAGCATTGGTGCTAAATAAAAAATTGGTTTATTTTACTAAGCACCTCCTTAAGGACCTTGCATCGTAGAAGGCCTAGGGCATCTCCTACGTGGAGGACATATCTAGCGAGATGACATCTTAGGTGATTAGATGTTCTAGTGGATCCATGACCGTTAGATCATGTTCAAAGAGATATGATGAATGCAAGGGTGGTGGCTAGGTCCTCCAATGCAAAGTATAATAAAGCATACTGAATTATGTTCTTAATTGAGAGCACAGCTTGAAGGAATGAAAAGATAAGAATATCTAGATCGCCTCACTTTTGCCATTTCGCACCTCCTGTACGGATCAGTTTTACCATTCAACGGGCTTCCCCATTTCAACCCATACTGTACGGAGAACCCTAGTCTGCCCCTAAATTGAGGGGAGGAATATCCCGACAGCAGAACCTCTCACTCCTTTTTTATTTTACAGTCGGAACCTTCACCTTTCTAATGGTTTTCCTACAAGACCCCTCTCCTCCCCAATGGGTTATTCCTCCAAACCGTCCCCTTCCCAATGGGTTTCCCATTGGTGCCCTCCCCTCTCCTATAGAACCGGGTACCCCTACCTCCATGCGAGTACCTCACAGTTGGCATCTCACACTAGCCACGGCGACCCCCTCTTTGTTGCGTGCCCCATATTGCGTTCTTAGTTGTGGGCGCATCCACCTGTGTTTGTGCCACTCACGTGTCCTATTTATCACATTTGATACCGAGGCACACAATGATGTTTTCGTGTCTAAATAAATGCATTCTACAAGAGAGGGGCGTTTATGCTCCCGGGCTCATCTGCACCCCCGCTCACAAAAAAAATCAAAAGAAATACTAGAAAAATAAAAAAAAAATCATTTTTCGTGTGGTAGATAATTTGAAGCGTGAGGTCCGCTCCAAATTTCTTCTTATTTGGACATGTGAGAAGATCTCAGCAAAAAAGACAAATCTGGGTCTGCGAAAAAGGTTGGTTGTTCATGAATTTTTCTGACCCGATTTGTAATTTTTTCTCAGAGCTGCTCAGATGTTCAAATAAGATGAAATTTGGAGCGGGCCTCACGCATCAAATTATCTACCACACAATGTTTTTTTGGATTTTTTTTGAAATTTTCTAGTATTTCTTTTGAGTTTTTTCGTGAGCGGGAGCAGCTGAACCCGGGCCTAGAAGAGGATTTTCCATTCTACAATCTCTATTTTGTTGCACCTAAACAATGTAATCTTGTGCTCTAGAAACCTCTTCCAAGTTTTCCACACACACAAAAAAGAAACCTCTTACAAGTTATTTATTAAATCTATATGCTTCAAAACAGTCCAAATTCTTTTTGGATATTGAGGGAAAGTACGAAAAATGACACATATATATAGACTATAATACATTAAAAAGCATTAATTAATTTGGAGTTATGTGATACTTCTATTTTTCTTACATTTCATTATGTTGAAAACTATTGTAACAAAATAACTCTTAAGCAATCTAAATTCAGCTAATAGTATATATTTTTACAATGCTACATTTATTTTGAGTACAACATCATATATTTGTAATAAAAATAATAATCATGGATAACTAATATGTATATAAGTATATATAAATATGATTAATTTGTTTTTAATTAGGTATAGTAGTGCACTTGATATAATATTTAAGATAATACATTGAATGTTGTGCCAATAATAGTAAAATATATTTAATATCAAAATTAGTTATAATGAAGTAAAAAATAGTATAACTAGTTAAAATGGTGAACTTTTAAGATTGCAAATACATATTTGAAAGGTTGCATTACAACACATATTGATATGCTGCTAAAATTGCGACATGATATATTCATTGTTTTTCATAACTAGTCTTCAATTCTGGAAGGCCGAAGGAAGAATTTTTTTACGATATATGCTCTTCCAATCTATACATCTATATCTATACGTACTAATAAAGCAAGATAAGTGTGGACCTACACCCACATGGTGGGTCTCTCTATCTCACAATGATAAGTGTGGACCCCACCTGTTAGGAGTAAGCAACTAGATAATTTTAGCAAATATAAGAACGTTGTTGGTATCAAGTGGAAACGACACTTCATTGTAATGAGATAGATGGAGAGCTGACATGTTGGTCTATAGGTGTTTTGGTCATTATCACATCACAAACGAGATATGAGCTCACAGTAATGGTGGCTAGTGGCATTTTTCACCATGAGCCTAATGAAGCGATGTCATTTTTGAGCAGTTCAAATTTCTAGTGGGAAAACTGAGTAGTGAGACACAATCAGTGGCATAAATGATGAAAATCCTAAATTCAAAAATTGTTCATGTTTTTATAAAAGGTTTCTATTTTCAAAATATGCTAGTGAATCTTAAAAAATGATCCTCTTTCAAGTTATGTGCGTGTTTATTCAAAAATGTACATAATTTTCAAAAGCATTTGTCATTTGTTACTATTGTTCCGGATTTAAAACATTTCATTTAATTACAAACAAATACTTTTGTTTTGTTTAAGCAGGGGAAACCTAGTGCTGAAAACATAGGGTCAAGCCGGTGTGGATGCCCAGCGATGATTCGCTTGCTGCAGACAAATGACAACAACTGGTATATCACTGAGTACAGGATGACACACACCCATACCTAAGTGTACGGTTAGGAACCTGTGTAATCAAATTAGCCACCCCACAAACATATACTAGATTTGTACACAAATAACTTGGTACGAAAGCTGAGGGAGAACAACGTGAACATAAGTGAAGTCGACATCCCTAAGCATACGTTTAGGAACCTGTGTAGTCAAATTAACAGATTTCAAGCAAAGGATGAAGTTAAGAAGACAATTGACGTCTTCACACACATAGAAGCAAATAATCCAGACTTCATGTTTGGGGTGCAGGAAGATACCGTGAGATGGATAAAGAACCTCATGTGGACCAATGGGGCGAGCGGACTGCAGTAGAAGTACTTTGGAGATGTTATATCACCTTCGACACCACTTACATGACCGGCAACAACATGCCATTTGGACTATTCCTAGGCGTGAACTAGCACTTTTAGAGCATCATCTTGGCTGGAGTGTTGGTTAGAGACGAACAGGTAGAGAGGTTTGAATGGATCTTCACCGAATTAATAAGAATGATGGGCGTGAAGCACCAAAAAGAATTCTGACAGGTGAATATCAGTTTTAATTTGGGTGTTTCCCCGTTGGACCATCGACACACATCTGAATAAATTAGTTATTTATATTGTTTCTGATCATAATCAAATGATGGAGCTGTCCATAAAGAATATGATGCCAAACACAGCCCACCAATGGTGCAAATGGCACGTCTTGAACAAAGCCCAAGAGTGCCTCGGACACCTTGCTACGGCGATAGAAATCCTTCTGTTGCCTCTTGAGCTTGCATCGGTTTTTCCCTTGAAGAGGAAAAGATGGTGCAACACAGGAGCAATAGGTATTTCCCTCAGTTTGAGAACCAAGGTATCAATCCAGTAGGAGAATCGCGCCAAGTCCAGAGTACCTGCGCAAACACAAAAGAGCTTGCACCCAACGATATAAAGGGGTTGTCAATCCCTTGAACATTGATTGCAAAGTGAGATCTGAAGGCGGAAAGTGCAACGAAGTAAAACTGTAAGGCTGAAAATATGGTGTGAAGTAGACCCGGGGGCCATAGTGTTCACTAGAGGCTTCTCTCAAAATAGCAAATAATACGGTGGGTGAACAAATTACTGTCGAGCAATTGATAGAACCGCGCAAAGTCATGACGATATCTAAGGCAATGATCATACATATAGGCATCACGTCCGAGACAAGTAGACCGGTACTTTCTGCATCTACTACTATTACTCCACACATCGACCGCTATCCAGCATGCATCTAGTGTATAGAGTTCATGACGAACAGAGTAACACCTTAAGCAAGATGACATGATGTACAGGAATAAACTCAAACCAATGATGAAAACCCCATCTTTTTACCCTTGATGGCAACAACACGATGCGTGCCTCGCTACCCCTTCTGTCACTGGGTGAGGTCACCGCACGGTATAAATCCAAAACCAAGCACTTCTCCCATTGCAAGAATCATATATCAAGTTGGCCAAACAAAACCCACAACTCGAAGAGAATTACAAGGATATGAAATCATGCATAAGAGAGATCAGAAGAAATTAAATAAGATTCATAGATAATCTGATCATAAATCCACAATTCATCGGATCTTGACAAACACACCGCAAAGGAAGATTACATCGGATAGATCTCCATGAAGATCATGGAGAACTTTGTATTGAAGATCCAAGATAGAGAAGAAGCCATCTAGCTACTAGCTATGGACCCGAAGGTCTATTGTGAACTACTCACGCATCATCGGAGAGGTCATGGTGTTGATGAAGAAGCCCTCCGTATCCGAACCCCCCTCCGGCAGGGCACCAGAACATGCCCCAGATGGGATCTTGCGGAGACAGAAGTTGCGGCGGCGGAAAAGTATTTTCGTGGATCTCCCCGTCAGTTTTGGAATTTTTCTGAATTTATAGGCGGAAGAGGTAGGGCAGACGTGCCATAGGGTCCCACAAGACTGCTAGGCGCGAGCCCCCCTGGCCGAGCCTAGGGGGCTTGTGGGGTCCCTTGCTGGCCCTGATGACCCACAAGTATAGGGGATCAATCGTAGTCCTTTCGGTAAGTAAGCATGTTGAACCCAACGAGGAGCAGAAGGCTTTGATAAACGGTTTTCAGCAGGGTAATAACTGCAAGCAATGAAAGTAGCGGTAAGAAGTGATGGTGTAGTGAGGTGAAACGTAGCAAGCGAAAAGTAATAAGTAACAAGTAGTAGCAACGGTGCAGCAAAGTGGCCCAATCCCTTTTGTAGCAAGGGACAAGCCTAAACAAAGTCTTATAAGAGGAAAAATGCTCCCGAGGACACTGGAATTTCTGTCATGCTAGTTTCATCATGTTCATATGATTCACGTTCGTTACTTTGATAGTTTGATATGTGGGTGGACCGGCGCTTCGGTACTGCCCTTACTTGGACAAGCATCCCACTTATGATTAACCCCTCTCGCAAGCATCCGCAACTACGAAAGAAGAATTAAGACAACGTCTAACCATAGCATTAAACTAGTGGATCCAAATCAGCCCCTTACGAAGCAACGCATAGACTGGGGTTTAAGATTTTGTCACTCTAGCAACCCATCATCTACTTACTACTCCCCAATGCCTTCCTCTAGGCCCAAATATGGTGAAGTGTTATGTAGTCGACGCTCACATAACACCACTAGAGGAAAAGACAACATACAACATATCAAAATACCGAAGGAATACCAAATTCACATGACTATTATCAGCATGACTTATCCCATGTCCTCAGGAACAAAAGTAACTACTCACAAAGCATAATCATAATCATGATCAGAGGTGTAATGAGTAGCATCAAGGATCTGAACATAAACTCTTCCACCAAGTAATCCAACTAGCATCAACTACAAAGAGTAATCAACACTACTAGCAACCTTACAAGTACCAATCGGAGTCGCGAGATGGAGATTGGTTACAAGAGATGAACTAGGGTTTGGAGAGGAGATGGTGCTGATGAAGATGTTGATGGAGATGATTCCCCTCCAATGAGAGGAGTGTTGGTGATGACGATGGCGATGATTTCACCCTCCGGGAGGGAAGTTTCCCCGGCAGGATCATCCTTCCGGAGCTCTAGATTGGTTCTGCTCAAGTTCCGCCTCGTGGCGGCGAAGAATCCACGAAAAAGTTCCACCCTGATTTTTTTCCAGACGAAACACTTCACATAGCAAAAGAGGGGGGGGGGCAGTGGGCCACCAGGGTGCCCACAAGCCGTGTTGCCGCGACCAGGGGTAGGCCGCGACCACCAGGCTTGTGGGCCCCTGGCAGCTCCCCTCTGGCATTTCTTTCGCCCAGTATTTTTATATATTCCAAAAAAAATCCACGTTGATTTTCAGGGCATTTGGAGTTGCACAGAATAGAGGACTCAGACTTGCTCCTTTTCCAGTCCAGAATTCCAGCTGCCGGTATTCTCCCTCTTCAAATAAAACTTGCAAAATAAGAGAGAAAACACATAAGTATGGTACCACAAAGTATAATAACAGTTCATAAAGCGATAAATATCAACATGAAAGCATGATGCAAAATGGATGTATCAACTCCCCCAAGCTTAGACATCGCTTGTCCTCAAGCGAAAACCAAGATCGATAAACATGTCCACATGCTTAGGGATGAAGGTGTCGATAAAACATAATACGGACATGAGGGCATCATGATCACACATAGAACAATAATACATCAAAAAGATTCTTATGGGAAAGTAACAATTCCTTCACAAAGCAAAGTATGAAGCAAAAACCTTACCGAGAAGTAGCCAACAATAGTCCATAGTCATTGAAGCAATTTCAACTTATCATATCATCAGAAAGAGTCAAATAAGAGCTTGTAAGGCAAATCAACATACTCAATCATCTCTTTTGTTTTCCACAATTGTTACAACTCACGTGGTACTCATGGTATCAAAGTTTCAGTTGGACATAGAGAAGGATAGGGGCTTATAGTTTTGCCTCCCAACCATTTACCTCAAGGGTAAAGTCAACAACAATAAAGCACAAGTACTCATCTCCAAGTTGATATATGAATATAGATCTTTCCCTAGCATATGAGGGTAGCCGAGATAAAGGCGAAATAAGGAATTGGTAAAGATCACCATGACTCTTTCAAGGGCAAAAAGTAAAGGTACAAGATAGGCCCTTCGCAGAGGGAAGCAAAGGTTGTCATGCGCTTTTGAGGTTTGGATGCGTGTCCTCTTAGTGCGGAGGAACGTCACTTTATATTGCCCCCTATGATAAAGAACTTTATTATGCAGTCTGTCGCTTTTATGTCTTCCTCATCACAGGTTCGTATAAAGCTTATTTTCCACACACTAATAGATCATACATATTAGAGAGCAATTTTTATTGCTTGCACCGATGACAACTTACTTGAGGGATCTTATTCAATCCATAGGTAGGTATGGTGGACACTCATGGCAAGACTGGTTTGAAGGTTTATGGATGCACAAGTAGTATCTCTACTTGGTGCGGGAGTTTCGGCTAACATGAGGTGGAAGCAATCGTCACATGCTAAGGGATCTCTAATCATATAACATTGTTTGGAATCAAGCAAACACAATTCATTATGTTGTCTTCCTTGTCCAACATCTACTTCTAAGCATGTAATAGTTTGGTGAGTGCTCACAATTGCAAAAAGTGTCTAAGATGGTATATTTATATGTGAACCTCTCTTTCCTTATTACTTCTTATTAATTGCAACAATGACTAGGGTCTATGTTGGTCTATTCTCAACAAGTTTCAATCATCATACTTGTTATATGTGAAGCTATCACTTTCCATAAGATCATCTCATGATCTTTCATGCTATCGTTCTTTTCATACTTTTGATCACGGCACAAAGCAAAGCCCTTGACTAAGATACTCTTTATTATATAGCTCGCAAGCTTGAATACATCGGGGGAGACACAAGGCAAAAGACTCAAACCAAAAACTAAAGACTTATTCCACTTAGAGAAGAAAGTAAAACTGAAAAAGAAAGAACTAAAACAAAGGTAAAAGCAAAAGATATAAAGGTGATACGATACCAGGGAAACTACCCCAAACTTGGCATAAGCCAAGGGAGTTTCCCATACCAATGCTTAGTTGTCTTCCTTTGGTGGTGATGGCGGTGGAGTCTTTGCCTTTGATTCCAAGAGAGCTATCAATCTTTGATTCATACCTTGGAGATCTGCGACATGATTTTCCAGCAAAACAAGTTCACGAGAAAGGGAAATATTGTGAGCACGAGTTGTTTCACAAAACCTCAAGAGTTCAATCAAGGATGGAGACAGCACGGGGAGGAAGGGTTGGAGAAAATCCACTCCTTCAACGTCTTCAATGTTGAACATAGGTTGAACTTCCTCCCTAACTTGGGTTTTCTCCTTAGCTTTGTCCCTGGCTTCAGTGACTTCTACTCTTTTCAGATCAACATCTACTTCTTCATGAACTTGAGGGAGATTCCAACATATTCCTGAGACATCTTTGCTCTAAATCTGCGACAGACAACAGGCTCGAAACGAAAACAGAGGAAAATTGCGCGATACGGAGATCAAAACCCTTGGGCGTATATATAATGATTTTTTCTGGACCAGAAGGAGTGCTCCGCAAGAAAACGGAGTCCGGGAGGCACACTAGGTGCCCACAAGCCCTGTTGCCGCGGCCAGGGGGGAGGTCGCGGCAACTAAGCTTGTGCCCGCCTCGTGCGCTCTCCGGACTGTTTTTTATTTTTGTATTTTTCCATAAATTCCAAAACAGAGAAAATTTCCTACTGGAAATGTTTCGGAGTCCAATTACTTACCGAAACACATACCTCTTCGTTTTCAGGGTCTGAAACAGGCTCATAAACATCCGTTATGTACTCCTCTGGAGTTATGATATTGATGATATTGGTCTCAACATTTATGGGAGTACCAGAGATATAATGCTTGATTCTTTGCCCATTTACCACTCTAGGAAAATTACCTTCTGTCTGTCTTGATTTTGATGGCACCGGAACGATATACTTCCTCAACAACGTAGGGACCTTCCCATTTAGAGAGAAGCTTGCCTGCGAAGAATCTTAAGCGAGAATTATATAGCAGGACATAATCACCTACATTGAACTCTCGTTTTTGTATTCTTTTATCGTGCCATCTGTTAACCTTTTCCTTGAACAACTTGGCATTCTCATATGCTTGGGCCCTCCATTCATCTAATGAGCTGATATCAAACAACCGCTTCTCACCGACAAGTTTGAAATCGAAGTTGAGCTCTTTGATTGCCCAATAAGCTTTGTGTTCTAGCTCAAGAGGTAAATGACAGGCTTTACCGTAAACCATTTTATACGGCGACATGCCCATGGGATTCTTATAAGCAGTCCTATAAGCCCATAGTGCATCGTCAAGTTTGCTAGACCAATTGTTTCGAGATCTATTGACAGTCTTTTGTAAGATCAACTTGATCTCCCTATTACTCAACTCCACTTGACCACTAGACTGAGGATGATAAGGAGATGCAACTCTATGGTTGACATCATATTTAGCGAGCATCTTGCGGAAAACACCATGAATGAAGTGTGAACCGCCATCAGTCATCAGATATCTAGGGACTCCAAATCTTGGGAATATGACTTCTTTAAGCATCTTAATAGAGGTGTGGTGATCAGTGTTTCTAGTAGGGATAGCTGCTACCCACTTAGTGACGTAATCCACAGCAACTAAGATGTGAGTATACCCATTGGAACTCGGGAAAGGTCCCATATAATAAAAGCCCCAGACATCAAATGGTTCAATGACAAGTGAATAGTTCATAGGCATTTCCTGACGCTTACTGATGTTCCCTATTCTTTGGCATTCGTCACAAAACAAGACAAACTTACGGGCATCCTTAAAAGAGTGGGCCAATAGAAACCTGATTGCAATACGTTATGAGCAGTTCTGTCTCCAGCATGGTGTCCTCCGTAGGCCTCGGAATGACACTTCTGCAGGATTTGTCCCTGTTCATGTTCAGGCACACAACGTCTAATAACACCATCTACTCCTTCCTTATAAAGGTGAGGATCATCCCAAAAGTGGTGTCTCAAATCAAAGAAGAATTTGTTCTTTTGCTGGTAGGTGAAACTGGGTGGTATGTATTTGGCTACGATATAGTTTGCGTAATCAGCATACCACGGTGCACTATGTGAAGTGCGGATGACATTCAATTGCTCATCAGGAAAGCTGTCATCAATAGGTCGTGGGTCATCAAGGAAATTCTCTAACCTGGACAAGTTATCTGCTACAGGGTTATCAGCACCCTTTCGGTCAACAACGTGCAGATCAAATTCCTGTAGCAGGAGAACCCATCTGATTAGCCTAGGCCTAGCGTCCTTCTTCTCCATAAGGTACTTAATAGCAGCATGATCAGAGTGAATAGTGACTTTGGAGTAAACTATATAAGATATGAACTTTTCACATGCAAACACGACTGCTAAAAACTCCTTCCCCGTAGTGGCATAGTTTCTCTGGGCACTGTCTAGAGTTTTACTAGCGTAGTGAATAACATTCAACTTCTTGTCAACTCTTTGTCCTAGAACAGCACCAACATCGTAATCACTAGCATCGCACATGATTTCAAAGGGCAAGTTCCAATCAGGTGGTTGAACAATAGGTGCGGTTATCAAGGCCTTCTTAAGTATTTCGAAAGCTTCCTCACAATCCTCATCAAAAACAAAAGGAACATCCTTATGCAAGAGGTTGGTAAGAGGCCTAGAAATCTTAGAGAAGTCTTTAATGAACCTTCTATAGAAACTAGCATGACCTAGGAAACTTCGTATACCTCTGATATCTGTGGGGCAAGGCATTTTCTCAATTGCATCAACCTTAGCCTTATCAACTTCAATGCCTTTCTCAGAGATTTTGTGTCCTAAGCCGATGCCTTCATTAACCATGAAGTGGCACTTCTCCCAGTTCAAGACAAGGTTGGTATCGTTGCATCTTTGTAAGACCCGATCAAGATTGCTGAGGCAATCGTCAAAGGAAGAACCGTAAACGGAGAAATCATCCATGAAAACCTCAACAATCTTTTCACAAAAGTCAGAGAATATAGCCATCATACACCTTTGAAAGGTGGCAGGTGCATTGCATAAGCCAAAAGGCATACGTCTATAAGCAAAGGTACCGAAGGGGCAGGTGAAAGTGGTTTTCTCCTGATCAGATTGTGCAACAAGTATTTGCGAGAAACCTGAATAACCGTCTAGAAAGCAGAAGTGTGTGTGTTTAGATAGCCTTTCTAGCATTTGGTCGATAAACGAAAAAGGATAATGGTCTTTCCTGGTTGCCTTGTTCAGTTTCCGGAAGTCTATCACCATCCTATAGCCAGTAATAATCCTTTCTGGGATTAGTTCATTCTTATCATTAGGAACGATGGCGATACCTCCCTTCTTAGGTACGCAATGTACTGGACTTACCCAATCACTATGAGCAACAGGGTAAATGAAACCTGCTTCCAGAAGCTTTAATATTTCTTTTCTCACGACCTCTTTCATCCTCAGATTTAATCTCCGTTGATGATCAGCAACTGGCTTAGAATCAGGATCGGTTTTAATCTTGTGCTGACATAGAGTGGGACTAATACCCTTAAGATCATCAAGAGTATATCCAATAGCAGCACAATGCTTCCTCAAAGTTTTTAATAACTTCTTTTCTTCGTAATTCGAGAGGTGAGCACTAATAATAACATGATATATCTCCTTCTCATCAAGATAGGCATACTTAAGAGTATCTGGTAACTGTTTTAGCTCGAACACAGGATCACCCTTTGGTGGGGGAGGATCCCCAAGCAGTTCAACAGGCAGAGTATTCTTGAGAATAGGATATTGTTCTAAAACAGTTTTAGCTATCTCATCTCTTTCATCCATATGCATATCATTTTCATGCTCAAGCAGATATTGCTCTAAAGGATCCGTAGGAGGTACGGCAATAGAGGCAAGAGCAATGATTTCATCCCTACCAGACGACTCTTTTTCATGGGGTTGTCTTCCAAACTTGGAGAAGTTAAATTCATGAGACACACCCTCGAAACTAACAGTGACAGTCTATTTAATGCAATCAATATGAGCATTGACAATGTTGAGAAAGGGTCTACCAAATATGATGGGACAAAAGCTATCTTGTGCTGTAGCAAGGACGAGGAAATCAGTAGGATACTTCGTCTTACCACACATGACTTCTACGTCTCTCACAAGTCCCAGAGGGCCGATAGTGTCTCTATTAGCTAGCATAATAGTGACATCAATGGGTTCTAACTCAGCAGGTGCAATCTCATCTTTGATTTCATCATATAGGGACCGGGGTATTGCACTAACACTAGCACCCATATCACATAAACCATGATAACAGTGATCTCCTATCTTGACAGAAACAACGGGCAGGCCAACTACAGGTCCGCATTTGTCTTTCGCGTGAGGTTTAGCAATTCTAGCGGAGTCCTCACAGAATTTGATAACATGCCCGTTGGTACGTCTCAAACGTATCTATAATTTTTGATGGTTTCACGATGTTATCTTGTCAACTTTGGATGTTTTGTTTACCTTTTATATCTTTTTTTGGGACTAATTTATTAATTCAGTGTCAAATGCCAGTTCCAGTTTTTTTTGTGTTTTTGACTCTTTTCAGATATGATTTTGGAACGGAGTCCAAATGGAATAAAATCCCCGAAATAAATTTTTCCAGAACGGAAGAAGATTAGGAGGCTTGAGGGCCAAGGCAGTGCGCCCATAGGGGTCCCACAAGCCGTGTTGCCGCGACCAACGGGGAGGCCGCGGCAACCAACCTTGTGGCCCCCCTGGCGCTCCCCTGCCCTAGTTCTTTGGCCTATAAAGTCCCTAAAAATCCAGAAAAAATAAGGGCATCCACGAAAACACTTTTCCGCCGCCGCAAGCTTCCGTTTCCGCGAGATCTCATCTCGAGACCCTTCCTGGTGCCCTGCCGGAGGGGACTTTGGAGTTGGAGGGCTTCTACATCAACATCATCGCCTCTCCAATGACTCGTGAGTAGTCCACTTCAGACCTACGGGTCCGTAGTTAGTAGCTAGATGGCTTCTTCTCTCTCTTGGATCTTCAATACAAAGTTCTCCATGATCTTCATGGAGATCTATCCGATGTAATCCTCTTTGGCGGTGTGTTTGTCGAGATCCGATGAATTGTGGATTTGTGATCGGATTATCTATGAATTATATTTGAGTCCTTGCTGATTTCTTATATGCATGATTTGATATCCTTGTAAGTCTCTCCGAGTCTTGGGTTTTGTTTGGCCAACTAGATCTATGATTCTTACAATAGGAGAAGTGCTTGGTTTTGGGTTCACACCGTGTGGTGACCTTTCCCAGTGACATAAGGGGCAGCAAGGCACGCATCATATTGTTGCCATCAAGGGTAACAAGACGGGCTTTTATCGTAGATATGAGATTGTCCATCTACATCATGTCATCTTGCTTAAGGCGTTACTCTGTTCTTTTGGACTTAATACACTAGATGCATGCTGGATAGCAGTCAACGTGTGGAGTAATAGTAGTAGATGCAGAAAGTATCGGTCTACTTGTTTTGGACGTGATGCCTATAGATATAATCATTGCCTTAGATAACGTCACGACTTTGCGCGGTTCTATCAATTGCTCGACAGTAATTCGTTCACCCACCGTCTACTTTCTTTCATGAGAGAAGCCACTAGTGAACACTACGGCCCCCGGGTCTATTCACAGCTATCGTTTCCACTTTCACTTTTACTTTGCTTGTTTACTTTGTTGCTTTCAGTTCTCACTTTGCAAACAATCTATAAGGGATTGACAACCCCTTCATAGCGTTGGGTGCAAGCTCTTTGTGTTTGTGCAGGTACTTGTGACTTGACGAGATCTTCCACTAGTTCGATACCTTGGTTCTCAAAACTGAGGGAAATACTTACCGCCGCTGTGCTACATCACCCTTTCCTCTTCAAGGGAACACTAACGTAAGGCTCCAAGGCCGTGGGGAAATCCTTTGCATATTTGCCAAGGAAGTCCCTAAAGGCGTAGCCATAGCAGCATGACTCCTGGCGCTGTACCAGGGAAGGTCTGTTGTCACAGTATCAGAAGAATTTCTAGCGCCGTTGCCGGGGAAGATCAAGTCAAGAATAGTCTCTCGTCAACGTGCTGATTTCTGGCGCGGGGAGGAGATCTATCCAAGTAGGTGTCACAAACTCATCTCTTGCATTTACCTTTTTTGCCAGTTGCCTCTCGTTTTCCTCTCCCCCACTTCACATTTGCCGTTTTCATTTGCCTTTCTCCTTTGCCGTTTTCATTTGCCTTTTTGCCATTTTCTTTTGCCCTTTGTCGTTTTCCTTTGCCGGTTTTCTTGCTTGCTTGTGTGCTTGTTTGTTTGTTGAAGTCATCATGGCTGAAAACACCAAACTTTGCGACTTCTCGAGTACCAATAATAATGATTTTATTAGTACTCCGATTGCTCCCGCCACTAGTGCGGAATCATATGAAATCAACGTTGCCTTGTTGAATCTTGTTATGAAAGAGCAATTCTCTGGCCTTCCTAGTGAAGATGCCGCATCCCATCTCAATACCTTCATTAAGCTTTGCGATATGCAAAAGAAAAGAGATGTGGATAATGACGTGATTAAGTTGAAGCTTTTTCCTTTCTCGTTGCGAGATCGCGCAAAAACTTGGTTTTCTTCTTTGCCTAAAAATAGTATCGATTCTTGGGATAAGTGCAAAGATGCTTACATATCCAAGTATTTTCCGTGAGCTAAGATTACCTCCTTATGTAACGATATCATGAATTTCAAGCAACTTGATCATGAACACGTTGCACAATCTTGGGAGAGGATGAAGTTAATGATTAGAAATTGTCCCGCTCATGGCTTGAGTTTGTGGATGATTATACAAATCCTTTACGTTGGTTTGAATTTTGCTTCTCGCAATATCTTGGACGCCGCCTCAGGTGGAACGTTCATGAAAATCACGTTAGGAGACGCTACAAAATTCCTAGACAATATCATGACCAACTACTCTCAGTGGCACACTGAAAGGTCACGTGCTAGCAAAAAGGTACACGCTATAGAAGAAATTAACTCGCTTAGTGCTCAGATGGACGAGTTGATGAATTTGGTTGCTAGTAGAAATGCTCCTTTAGATACTAATGACATGCCACTATCTTCCTTGATTAAGAGTAGCAACGCTAGTTTGGACGTTAATTTTGTTGGTATGAACAACTTTGGCAACAACAATGCTTTTAGAGGAAACTATGTTCCTAGGATTTTTCCTAGTAACTCCTCTAACAATTATGGCAATTCCTATAACAACACTTATGAAATCATAACAAATTACCCTCTGATTTAGAGAGTAATATCAAACAATTCATCAACTCTCAAAAGATTTTCAATGCGTCCATAGAGGAAAAACTACTCAAAATTGACGATTTGGCTAAGAGCGTTGATAGGATGTCTTGTGATATTGATGCATTGAAAGTTAGATGTGCTCATCCCAAGGTCAACTTGGATGAAACTTTAAAAGCTATGCGTGTCTCCATGAACAAGAGCAAAGAAAGAACCGCCCAAATTCGCGCTAGGCATGAATGGTTTAAAAGGGTGCGTTCTAGTGATGCAAATCACGAAAATCTTAAAGTCCTTGGTGTGACTCCTCTTGAATCTTTGTTTTCGCGTGTCAAACCTATTGATGAAGGGGCTGGATATGAATCCACTTTGGTTGAAAAACGCCCCAATGATTCGGAGCCCACCTATCTTGATGATAAAGGTGTGGAGAGTGGAGTAGAAGAAATCAAAATTTTGGGTAGTAATGAAACTCCCACTTTGGATTTCAAGGAATTCAATTATGATAGTTGCTCCTTGTTTGAATGCATTTCCTTGATGCAATCCATTGCAAACTCTCCACATGCTTATAGCCAAAGCAAAGCCTTTACCGCTCATATCGTAGATGCTATGATGAAATCTCTTGAAGAGAAGCTTGAATTAGAAGTCTCTATACCTAGAAAACTTCATGATGAGTGGGAACCTACTATCAAAATCAAGATCAAAAACTATGAATGCAATGCTTTGTGTGATTTGGGTGCTAGTGTTTCCGCGATTCCAAAGTCTTTATGTGATATTCTTGGTTTTCATGAGATTGAAGAGTGTTCTCTTAATTTGCATCTTGCGGATTCTACTGTCAAGAAACCCATGAGAAGGATCGATGATGTTCTTATTGTTGCAAATAAGAACTATGTACCCGTGGATTTCATTGTACTTGACATAGATTGCAATCCTTCAGGTCCCATTATTCTTGGTAGACCTTTCCTAAGGACTATTGGTGCTATCATCAATATGAAGGAAGGGAATATTAGATTTAAATTTCCCCTAAATAAGGGCATGGAGCATTTTCCTAGAAAGAAAATAAGATTTCCTTATGAATCTATGATGAGGGCTACTTATGGTTTGAGCACCAAAGATGACTATACGTGATTCCATCACGTTATGCCTAGCTAAGGGCGTTAAACAATAGCGCTTGTTGGGAGACAACCCAACGAATCTATCCTTTTTCTTTCTGTTTTGTGTTTTCCACACTTTCATAATTCTGTTATGATTGTGTTTTTTGTGTTTCTTTTTGCGTTTGTGCCAAGCAAAACCATTATTATTAGTCTTGGGTATGATCGTTTGGTCATGCTGGAAAAGACAGAAACTTTCTGCTCACAAATAGAATTTTCTTTTTTTTCTGTAAGAGCTTTTGAGTTGATTATTTTTGCTGCTGATTGCTATGCAAATTATTCAGACTATCGTAATATTTCATAATTTTTTAAGTACCATAATTATACGAAGTATACAGATTGCTACAGACTGGTCTGCTGTTAACAGATTCTGTTTTTGTTGAGTTGGTTGCTTATTTTGATGAAACTATGGATAGTATCGGGGGGTATTACCCATGGAAGATTGAAAATACAGTAACCCAACATCAACATAAGTAGAATTTAAGTTTGCTACAGTACCTAAGGAAGTGGTGGTTTGCTTTCTTATACTAATGTTATCACGAGTTTCTGTTTAAGTTTCGTGTTGTGAAGCTTTCAAGTTTTGGGTGAAGTTATTATGGACAAAAAGATAAGTAGTGGCAAGAGCTCAAGCTTGGGGATGCCCAAGGCACCCCAAGTTGATTCAAGGATGCCGTAAAAGCCTAAGCTTGGGGATGCCCCGGGAAGGCATCCCCTCTTTCGTCTTCAATCCATCGGTAACGTTACTTGGGGCTATATTTTTATTCACAACATGTTATGTGTTTTGCTTGGAGCGTCTTGTATCGTAGAAGTCTTTTATTTTTGTTGTGTTACAATCATCCTTGCTGCACACCTAGAGAGAGAGACATGCACTCATTGTGATTTTGTCGAGCTCCACTTATATCCTTTGGTTAGACAATTCAGCTCACATGTGCTTCACTTATATCTTTTGAGCTAGTTGCTTTTTTCTCTATGTGCTTCACTTATATCTTTTAGAGCACGGCGGTGCGTGGCTTGGTAGTTGATCTATGCTATGAAAGTAGTCTCAAAAGGGGTAGTTATCCAAAGGGATATGAAAACTTCCACCTTCATGTGCATTGAATAGTTAGAGAAGTTTGATTCATCTCAATTAGTTTTGAGTTGTGGTTATGGTAATATTGAAGTTATACTAGTAAGGTGTGATGGATCTAGAAATACTTGTGTTGAAGTTAGTGATTCCCGTAGCATGCACGTATGGTGAACCGCTATGTGATGAAGTCTGAGCATGATTAGTCTACTGATTGTCATCCTTTGTGTGGCGGTCGGGATCGCGCGATGGTTTATACCTACCAACCTTTCCCCTAGGAGTATGCGTTGAATGCTTTGTTTCGATTACTACTAAAACTTTTGCAACAAGTATATGAGTTCTTCATGACTAATGTTGAGTCCATGGTTTAGATGCACTTTTACCTTCCACCATCACCATCTTCTTTAGTGCCGTGCAACTTCCGCCGGTGCACAAAACCCACCATATAGCCTCCCTCAAAACAGCCACCATACCTACCTACTATGGCTTTTTCAAAGCCATTCCGAGATATATTGCCATGCAACTACCACCATGACATGTGCCACCACTTCTACATTGCCATTGCATGATCATAAGATAGCTAGCATGATGTTTCCATTGATGTCTATGCCATGCTAGATCATTGTCACGGTACACTACCGAAGGCATTCCATATAGAGTCATCATTGCTCTAAGTTTTGAGTTGTAAGTCTGATGATCATCATTGATGGAGCATTATCCCATGTGAGGAAATAAAAGAGGCCAGCGAAGCCCATTTACAAAAAAAAGAGGCCAAAGATGCCCACCAAAAAAAAGAGGCCAAATAGCCCACCAAAAAATGAGAGAAAAAGAGAGAAGGGACAATGCTACCACCTTTACACACTTGTGCATATTAAGCACTATGATCTTCATGTTTGAGAGTCTCTCGTTTTGTCACCACCATATAGCTAGTGGGAAATTCTCATTATATAACTTGGCTTGTATATTCCAATGATAGGCTTCCTCAAAATTGCCTTAGGTCTTCGTGAGCAAGCAAGTTGGATGCACACCCACTAGTTTTCTTTAAGAGCTTTCACATACTCTTAGCTCTAGTGCATCATTTGTATGGCAATCCCTACTCATTCACGTTGATATCTATTGATGAGCATCTCCATAGCTCATTGATATGCCTAGTCAATGTGACCATCTTCTCCTTGTTTGTCTTTGCAACCTCCACCACACTCCACACCACTTATAGTGCTAAAACCATGGCCCACGCTCATGTATTGCGTGAGAGTCAAAAAAGTTTGCGAAAGTAAAGGTGTGAAAACAATTACTTGGCCAATACCGGGGTTGTGCATGATTTAAATTCGTTGTGCAATGATGATAGAGCATAGCCAGACTATATGATTTTGTAGGGATAACTTTCTTTTGGCCTTTGTTATTTTGAAAGTTCATGATTACCTTGCTAGTTTGCTTGAATTATTATTGTCTCCACGTCAATAGCAAACTATTGTTTTGAATCTAATGGATCTGAACATTCATGTCACATAAGAGGAGTTACAAAGGACATCTATGCTAGGTAGCATGAAAGCATCAAAAATTCATTCTTTATCACTTCCCTACTCGAGGACGAGCATGAGTTAAGCTTGGGGATGCTTGATACGTCTCGAACGTATCTATAATTTTTGATGGTTTGACGTTGTTATCTTGTCAACTTTGGATGTTTTGTTTACCTTTTCTTTCTTTTTTGGGACTAACTTATTAACTCAGTGCCAAGTGACAGTTCCTGTTTTCTGTGTTTTTAACTCTTTTCATATCTGACTTTGGAACGGAGTCCAAATGGAATAAAATCCCCGAAATAAATTTTTCAAGAACGGAAGAAGATCAGGAGGCTTGAGGGCCAAGGCAGTGGGCCCACAGGGGGCCCACAAGCCCTGTTGCCGCGGCCAGGGGGAGGCCGCGACAACCAAGCTTGTGGCCCCCCTGGCGCTCCCCTGCCCTAGGTCTTTGGCCTATAAATTCCCTAAAAATCCAGAAACAATAAGGGCATCCACGAAAACACTTTTCCGTCGCCGCAAGCTTCCGTTTCCGCGAGATCTCATCTGGAGACCCTTCCCGGTGCCCTGCTGGAGGGGACTTTGGAGTTGGAGGGCTTCTACATCAACATCACCGCCTCTCCAATGACTCGTGAGTAGTCCACTTCAGACCCACGGGTCCGTAGTTAGTAGCTAGATGGCTTATTCTCTCTCTTGGATCTTCAATACAAAGTTCTCCATGGTCTTCATGGAGATCTATCCGATGTAATCCTCTTTGGCGGTGTGTTTGTCGAGATCCGATGAATTGTGGATTTGTGATCAGATTATCTATGAATTATATTTGAGTCTTTGCTGATTTCTTATATGCATGATTTGATATCCTTGTAAGTCTCTCCGAGTCTTGGGTTTTGTTTGGACAACTAGATCTACGATTCTTGCAATGGGAGAAGTGCTTGGTTTTGGGTTCATACCGTGTGGTGACCCTTCCCAGTGACAGAAGGGGCAGCAAGGCACGCACCGTTTTGTTGCCATCAAGGGTAACAAGATGGGCTTTTATCGTAGATATGAGATTGTCCATCTACATCATGTCATCTTGCTTAAGGCGTTATTCTGTTCTTTTGGACTTAATACACTAGATGCATGCTGGATAGCGGTCGACGTGTGGAGTAATAGTAGTAGATGCAGAAAGTATCGATCTACTTGTTTTGGACGTGATGCCTATAGATATAATCATTGCCTTAGATAACGTCACGACTTTGCGCGGTTCTATCAATTGCTCGACAACAATTCGTTCACCCACCGTATACTTGCTTTCATGAGAGAAGCCACTAGTGAACACTATGGCCCCCGGGTCTATTCACAACTATCGTTTCCACTTTCACTTTTACTTTGCTTGTTTACTTTGTTGCTTTCAGTTCTCACTTTGCAAACAATCTATAAGGGATTGACAACCCCTTCATAGCATTGGGTGCAAGCTCTTTGTGTTTGTGCAGGTACTTGTGACTTGACGAGATTTTCCACTAGTTCGATACCTTGGTTCTCAAAACTGAGGGAAATACTTACCGCCGCTGTGCTACATCACCCTTTCTTCTTCAAGGGAACACCAACGCAAAGCTCCAAGGCCGCGGGGAAATCCTTTGCATATTTGCCAAGGAAGTCCCTAAAGGCGTAGCCGTAGCAGCTGGACTTCTGGCGCCGTACCAGGGAAGGTCTGTTGTCGCAGTAGCACCCGTCTATGTCTTCGGCCAAGAGATCTTTGATAATAGCAACACTAGGTTCAACTCTAATTTCCTCAGGGGGTGCAAGTGGTCTAATGTAACCCTTACGTATGACAGTTGGAGCTTTAGAATAATCCTTTTTCCTAGCAGGGTAAGGTGGTTTCTCAGCGTAGGCACAAGGAACAATAGGATCACTAAAAGCAATGACTTTCTCTTCAACTAGATTGGGTTTAACTATGTTGACTTCTACAGGAAGATGATACTTATACCACTTCTCTTTGGGAAGATCAACATGAGCAGCAAAAGATTCACATAGAGAAGCTACTATCTCAGAGTCAAGTCCATACTTAGCGCTAAAATCTCTAGAAGTGTTTGTTTCAACAAAAGATTTAACGCAATCAAACTGGAAATTCATACCTGACTCCTTACCTCCTTCAAGCTCCCAATCTTCATAGTTACGTTTGATTCTTTCCAATAAATTCCACTTGTGGTCAATATCCTTTTTCATAAAATAACCGGTACAAGAAGTGTCAAGCATGGTACTATCTTCATGAGAAAGCCGAGCATAAAAGTTTTGAGTGATAATTTCTCTCGAGAGCTCATGATTGGGGCATGAATATAGCATTTATTTAAGCCTCCCCCAAGCTTGAGCTATGCTTTCCCTATCACGAGGCCAAAAGTTATAAATATAATTCCGATCACGATATACTAAATGCATAGGATAAAACTTTTGATGAAATTCCAATTTCAACCGATTGTAGTCCCATGATCCACTATCATCACATAGCCTATACCATGTCAACGCCTTATCCTTCAAAGATAAAGGAAAGACTTTCTTCTTTACCTCATCCTCGAGCAAACCTGCAAGCTTAAATAAACCACAAACTTCATCTACATAGATTAGATGCAAGTCTGGATGTGATGATCCATCTCCTGTAAAAGGATTAGCCAACAGTTTCTCAAGCATACCCGAAGGAATTTCATAAAATATATTTTCAGTAGGTACCTCAGGTTGAGGAGCAACTCCTCGTGCTTCCGTTCGCGGTGAAGATAACCCGAACAAATTTCTCAAAGGAACAGTTTCCATAGTGACAAGTGACAATAAATTTCAGCACAGTATATAAATGTTTCCTTACCAAATTCCACTTACCAAAGGCGCTTCACTCCCGACAACGGCGCCAGAAAAGAGTCTTGATGACCCACAAGTATAGGGGATCAATCGTAGTCCTTTCGATAATTAAGAGTGTCGAACCCAACTAGGAGCAGAAGGCTCTGATAAACGGTTTTCAGCAGGGTAATAACTGCAAGCACTGAAAGTAGCGGTAACAAGTGATGGTGTAGTGAGGTGAAACCTAGCAAGCGAAAAGTAACAAGTAACAAGTAGTAGCAACCGTGCAGCAAAGTGGCCCAATCCCTTTTGTAGCAAGGGACAAGCCTGAACAAAAGAGGAAAAACGCTCCCGAGGACACACTGGAATTTCTGTCATACTAGTTTCATCATGTTCATATGATTCGCGTTCGTTACTTTGCTAGTTTGATATGTGGGTGGACCGGCGCTTGGGTACTGCCCTTACTTGGACAAGCATCCCACTTATGATTAACCCCTCTCGCAAGCATACGCAACTACGAAAGAAGAATTAATACAACGTCTAACCATAGCATTAAACTAGTGGATCCAAATCAGCCCCTTACGAAGCAACGCATAGACTGGGGTTTAAGCTTCTGTCACTCTAGCAACCCATCATATACTTACTACTCCCCAATGCCTTCCTCTAGGCCCAAATATGGTGAAATGTTATGTCGTCGACGTTCACATAACACCACTAGAGGAAAAGACAACATACATCATATCAAAATACCGAACAAATACCAAATTCACATGACTATTATCAGCATGACTTATCCCATGTCCTCAGGAACGAAAGTAACTACTCACAAAGCATAATCGTAATCATGATCAGAGGTGTAATGAGTAGCATCAAGGATCGGAACATAAACTCTTCCACCAAGTAATCCAACTAGCATCAACTACAAAGAGTAATCAACACAACTAGCAACCTTACAAGTACCAATCGGAGTAGCGAGACGGAGATTGGTTACAAGAGATGAACTAGGGTATGGAGAGGAGATGGTGCTGATGAAGATGCTGATGGAGATGACTCCCCTCGGACGAGAGGGGTGTTGGTGATGACGATGGTGACTCCCCTGGCAACTCCCCTCTGGCACTTCTTTCGCCCAATATTTTTTATATATTCCCAAAAAAATCCACGTTAATTTTCACGGCATTTGGAGTTGTGCAGAATAGAGGACTCACACTTGCTCCATTTCTAGTCCAGAATTCCAGCTGCCGGTATTCTCCCTCTTCAAATAAACCTTGCAAAATAAGAGAGAAAAGGCATAAGTATGGTACCACAAAGTATAATAGCAGTCCATAAAGCGATAAATATCAACATGAAAGCATGATGCAAAATGGACGTATCAGGCCCCTGCCTTGGTTCTCAAGTCCGGTGCGTATCTTCTGTTCCGGACAAAATCTTTTCGGAAGTTTTATTCCGTTTGGACACCGTTTAAAATCCTCCTCTGAAAAGGGTCAAAAACATGGAAAAAACAGGAACTGGCACTTGGCACTGAGTTAATAAGTTAGTCCCAAAAAAGATATAAAAGGCATACAAAACATCCAAAGTTTGACAAGATAATAGCATGGAACCATAAAAAATTATAGATACGTTGGAGACGTATCAAGCATCCCCAAGCTTAACTCCTGCTCGTCCTCGAGTAGGGAAGTGATAAAGACTGAATTTTTGATGTGGAATGCTACCTAGCATAGTTGTCCTTTGTAACTTCTTTCATGTGTCATGAATGTTCAGATCCGTAAGATTCAAAACAATAGTTTTCTATCGACATGAAAACAATAATACTTCAAGAAAACTAGCAAGGTAATCACGAACTTTCGAAATAACAAGGCCAGAGAAAGTGATCCCTACAAAATCATATAGTCAGGCTATGCTCCATCATCCTCACACAACTAATTTAAATCATGCACAACCCCGGTATTGGCCAAGTAATTGTTTTCGCACTCTTACTTTCTTCAAACCTTTTTCAACTATCACGCAATACATGAGCGTGAGCCATGGATATAGCACTATAGGTGGAATAGAGTGTGGTGGTGGTTGTGAGACAAAAAGGAGAAGATGGTCACATTGACTCGGCGTATTAAAGGGCTATGGAGATGCCCATTAATAGATATCAATGTGAATGAGTAGGGATTGCCATACAAAGGATGCACTAGAGCTATAAGTATGTGAAATCTCAAAAGGAGAACTAGTGGGTGTGCATCCAACTTGCTTGCTCACGAAGACCTAGGGCAATTTGAGGAAGCCCATCCTTGGAATATACAAGCCAAGTTATATAATGAAAATTCCACTAGCATATGGTGGTGACAAAACAAGAGGCTCTCAATCATGAAGAACATGGTGCTATTATGAAGCACAAGTGTGGAAAAAGATAGTAGCATTGTCCCTTCTCTCTTTTTCTCTCTTTTTTTATTTGTTTGGGCTCTTTGGCCTCTTTTTTATCTTTTCTCTCTTTTTTTTATTTGGGCTCTTTGGCCTCTTTTTTTTATTTCCTCACATGGGACAATGCTCTAATAATGATGATCATCACACTTTTATTTACTCACAGCTCAAAGCTTAGAACGATGATGACTCTATAGGAAATGCCTCCGGCAGTGTACCGGGATGTGCAACGATCTAGCTTGGCATATGATGTTGAAACATCTCGCTAGCTATCTTACGATCATGCAATGGCAATATGAGAGTGACGGCACAAGTCATGAGACGGAACGGTGGGAGTTGCATGGCAATATATCTCGGAATGGCTATGAAAATGCCATAGTAGGTAGGTATGGTGGCTGTTTTGAGGAAGGCATATGGTGGGTTTGTGCACCGGCGAAAATTGCACGGTACTAGAGAGGCTAGCAATGGCGGTAGGTGAAAGTGCATCTATACCATCGCGCGATCCAGACCGCAACACAAAGGATGACAATCAATAGATCAATTATGCTCCGACTTCCTAACATAGCGGTTCACCATACGTGCATGTTACGGGAATCACTAACTTCAACACAAGTATTTCTAGATTCATAACACCCTACTAACATAACTCTTAATATTACCAAATCCTCGTCTCAAAACTAATTGAGAGGAATCAAACTTCTATTTCTACTCAATGCACATGAAGATGGAAGTTTTTTGTATCCTCTTTGGGTACCTATCACCTTTGGGACTACTTTCATAGCACAAACCAACTACCAAGTCACGCACCGCCGTGCTCTAAAAGATCTAAGTGAAGCACAAAGAGCAAAATGGCCTAGCTCAAAAGATATAAGTGAAGAATGATGAGCATTCTAGCAAATTCACGATGAGTGCGTGTCTCTCTCAAAAGGTGTGAAGCAAGGATGATTGTGACACAACAAAAAGAAAAGACTCCTATGATACAAGACGCTCCAAGCAAAGCACATATCATTTGGTGAATAAAAATATAGCTCCAAGTAATGTTACCGATGGATTAAAGACGAAAGAGGGGATGCCTTCCCGGGGCATCCCCAAGCTTAGGCTTTTTGGTGTCCTTGAATTTGCCTTGGGATGCCTTGGGCATCCCCAAGCTTGAGCTCTTTCCACTCTTTATCCCTTTGTCCATGAGAACTGTTGGAAATATGCCCTAGAGGCAATAATAAAGTGGTTATTATCATATTTCCTTGTTCATGATAATCGTCTATCGTTCATGCTATAATTGTATTAACAGGAAACAGTAATACATGTGTGAATGAATAGATCACAATGTGTCCCTAGCAAGCCTCTAGTTAGCTAGCTCGTTAGTCAATAGATGATCATGGTTTCCTGATCATGGACATTGGATGTCATTGATAACGGGATCACATCATTGGGAGAATGATGTGGTGGACAAGACCCAATCCTAAGCCTAGCACTAGATCGTATTGTTCGTATGCTAATGCTTTTCTAATGTCAAGTATCTTTTCCTTCGACCATGAGATTGTGCAACTCCTGGATACCGTAGGAGTGCTTTGGGTGTATCAAACGTCACAACATAACTGGGTGACTATAAAGGTTCACTACGGGTACCTCCGAAAGTGTCTGTTGGGTTGGCACGAATCGAGATCGGGATTTGTCACTCCGTGTGACGGAGAGGTATCTCTGGGCCCACTCGGTAGAACATCATCATGAGCTCAATGTGACTAAGGAGTTAGTCACACGATGACGTGCTACGGAACGAGTAAAGAGACTTACCGGTAACGAGATTGAACAAGGTATAGGTATACCGACGATCGAATCTCGGGCAAGTTCTATACCGACAGACAAAGGGAATCGTATACGGGATTGATTGAATCCTTGACATCGTGGTTCATCCGATGAGATCATCGTGGAGCTAGTGGGAGCCACCATGGGTATCCAGACCCCGCTGATGGTTATTGGCCAGAGAGGTGTCTCGGTCATGTCTGCCTGTCTCCCGAACCCGTAGGGTCTACACACTTAAGGTTCGATGACGCTAGGGTTATAGGGAATTGTTATACGAGATTACCGAAAGTTGTTCGGAGTCCCGGATGAGATCCCGGACGTCATGAGGAGCTCCGGAATGGTCCGGAGGTAAAGATTGATATATAGGACGGATGGTTTCGGACACCGGAAGTGTTTCGGGCATCACCGGTAACGTACCGGGACCACCGGGACCACCGGAGGTGATCCCGGGGGGACCACCGAAGGGGGGCTGCGACCCCAAGAGGTAAGATGGGCTAAGTGGGGGTGGGAACCAGCCCCTAGTTGGGCTGGTGCGCCTCCCCACTCAGCCCATGGCGCAGGGGAAATAAAAAGAGGGGGGGAACCCTAACTTAGGTGGGCCTTAGGCCCACCAGAGGGGTGCGCCACCCCCTCCTCCCCATCTGGCCGCCACAAACCCCATCTGGGAGGGCTGCCGCACCCCCTAGGGTGGGAACCCTAGGGGTGCCACCCCCTCTCCCCTTCCCCTATATATAGTGGGCACTTTTGGCCTTTGGAGGACACAGTTTTCCCTCTCCCTCGGCGCAGCCCTGCACTTCTCCCTCCTCCTCTCTGCCGGCGCTTGGCGAAGCCCTGCCGGGAGACCTCGTCTCTCCACCAACACCACGCCGTCGTGTTGCTGGTCTTCTTCCCCTACCTTTCCCTCCTCCTTGCTGGATCAAGGTGCGGGAGACGTCACCGGGCTGCACGTGTGTTGAACGCGGAGGTGTCGTTGTTCGGCACTAGATCGGAATCACCGCGAGCACGACTCCATCAACCGCGTTCTAGCAAACGCTTCCGCTTAGCGATCTTCAAAGGTATGAAGATGCTCTTACCCCTCTCTCGTTGCTGGTCTCTCCATAGGAAGATCTGAACATGCGTAGGAAAATTTTTGAATTTATGCTACGTTACCCAACAGTGGCATCCGAGCCAGGTTTTCTATGCGTAGATTCTATGCACGAGTAGAACACAAAAGTTGTGGGCGATGGTTTGTCAATTTGCTTGCCGTTACTAGTCTTATTATTTTCCGGTGGTATTGTGGGATGAAGCGGCCCGGACCGACCTTACACGTACGCTTACGTGAGACTGGTTCCACCGACAGACATGCACATCGTGCATAAAGGTGGCTAGCGGGTGTCTGTCTCTCCTACTCTAGTCGGATTGGATTTGATGAAAAGGGTCCTTATGAAGGGTAAATAGCTTTGGCATATCATCGTTGTGGCTGTCACGTAGGCAAAAAGGCGTTCTTGCTAGAAACCCAAATCAGCCACGTAAAACTTGCAACAACAATTAGAGGACGTCTAACTTGTTTTTGCAGGGTTTGACATGTGATGTGATATGGCCAAAGTTGTGATGTTGCATGTATGATGTATGATATGATCATGTTATTGTAATAGGTTTCACGACTTGCATGTCGATGAGTATGACAACCGGCAGGAGCCATAGGAGTTGTCTTAATTTATTGTATGAGATGCAACGCCATGTGCTTGCTACTTTTACTTCATTGCTAACGGTTAGCCATAGTAGTAGTGATAGTAGTAGTTGGCGTGACGACTTCACGGAGAAACGATGATGGAGATCATGATGATGGAGATCATGGTGTCACGCCGGTGACGATGATGATCATGCGATGCCTGAAGATGGAGATCGAATGAGCAAAGATGATAATGGCCATATCATGTCACTATATGATTGCATTGTGATGTTTATCATGTTTTACATCTTATTGCTTAAAACGACGGTAGCATAATAAGATGATCCCTCCTAAAATTTCGAGAACGTATTCCCCTAAGTGTGCACCGTTGCGAAGGTTCGTTGTCTCGAAGCACCACGTGATGATCGGGTGTGATAGATTCTAACGTTCGCATACAACGGGTGTAAGCTAGATTTACACATGCAAAACACTTAGGTTGACTCGACGAGCTTAGCATGTACAGACATGACCTCGAATACAAGAGACCGAAAGGTCGAACATGAGTCGTATGGTTGAATACGATCAGCATGAAGTTGCTCACCATGGTGACTAGTCCGTCTCACGTGATGATCGGACACGGGTTAGTCAACATGGATCATGTATCACTTAGATGACTAGAGGGATGTCGATTTAAGTGGGAGTTCATACTTAATTTTATTAAATGAACTTAATTGTCATGAACTTAGTCTAAAAGTTGTCTTTATAAATATTGTAGATGTCCAACGTCAACCTCAACTTCAACGCATTCCTAGAGAAAAACAAGCTGAAAGATGATGGTAGCAACTATGCGGACTGGGTTCGCAACCTGAAGCTCATCCTTGAAGCAGCTAAAAAGGCTTATGTCCTTAATGCGCCGCTAGGTGACCCTCCCGCTCCCGCAGCAGCCCAGGACGTTCTAAACGTTTGGCAAGCGCGGAGTGATGACTACTCTCTGGTCAGGTGTGGCATGTTATACAGTTTAGAAACGGGGCTCCAAAGACGTTTTGAGCAACACGGGGCATATGAGATGTTCCAAGAGCTGAAGCTAGTTTTTCAAGCTCATGCCCGTGTCGAGAGATATGAAGTCTCCGACAAGTTCTTCAGCTGTAAGATGGAGGAGAACAGTTCTGTCAGTGAGCACATACTCAAAATGTCTGGGTTACACGGTCGTCTGACTTCACTTGGAGTCGAACTTCCGGATGATGCTATCATTGACAGAATCCTCCAGTCTCTCCCACCAAGCTACAAAGGCTTTGTGCTTAACTACAACATCCAAGGGATGGAGAAAACCATTCCCGAGTTGTACTCGATGCTCAAGTCTGCAGAAGTAGAAATCAAGAAGGAGCATCAAGTGTTGATGGTCAACAAGACCACTAGTTTCAAGAAAGGCAGGGGTAAGAAGAACTTCAAGAAAGACGGCAAAGCTGTTGCCGTGCCCGGTAAGCCACATGCCGGGAAGAAGAAAAAGAATGGACCCAAGCCTGAGACTGAGTGCTTCTACTGCAAGGGAAAATGTCACTGGAAGCGGAACTGCCCCAAATACTTAGCGGACAAGAAGGCCGGCAACGTTAAAGGTATATGTGATATACATGTTATTGATGTGTACCTTACCAGCGCTCGTAGTAGCTCCTGGGTATTTGATACCGGTGTTGTTGCTCACATTTGCAACTCAAAGCAGGAACTGCGGAATAAGCGGAGACTGGCCAAGGACGAGGTTTCGATGCGCGTCGGGAATGGTCCAAAAGTCGATGTGATCGCCGTCGGCACGCTACCTCTACATCTACCGTCGGGATTAGTTCTGAACCTCAATAATTGTTATCTAGTACCAGCTTTAAGCATGAACATTGTATCAGGGTCTTGCTTAATGCGAGACGGCTACTCATTTAAGTCAGAGAATAATGGTTGTTCTATTTATATGAGTGATATGTTTTATGGTCATGCTCCGCTGGTGAATGGTTTATTCTTGATGAATCTCGATCGTGATGTTACACATATTCATAGTGTGAGTACCAAAAGATGCAAAGTTGATAATGATAGTCCCACATACTTGTGGCACTGCCGCCTTGGTCATATCGGCGTTAAGCGCATGAAGAAGCTCCATACTGATGGACTGCTAGAGTCTCTTGACTTTGAATCATTTGACACATGCGAACCGTGCCTCATGGGCAAGATGACTAAGACTCCATTCTCAGGAATAATGGAGAGAGCCACCGACTTATTGGAAATAATACATACTGATGTGTGTGGTCCAATGAACGTTGAAGCTCGCCGTGGTTATCGTTATGTTCTCACTCTCACCGATGATTTGAGTAGGTATGGGTATATTTACTTGATGAAGCACAAATCTGAGACGTTTGAAAAGTTCAAGGAATTTCAGAGTGAGGTTGAGAATCAACGTGACAGAAAAATTAAATGTCTACGATCTGATCGTGGAGGAGAATATTTGAGTCACGAATTTGGCACACACCTAAGGAAGTGTGGAATCGTTTCACAACTGACGCCGCCTGGCACACCGCAGCGCAACGGAGTGTCTGAACGTCGTAATCGCACCTTATTAGATATGGTACGATCTATGATGTCTCTCACCGACTTACCGCTATCATTTTGGGGTTACGCATTAGAAACTGCAGCATTCACTTTAAATAGGGCACCGTCTAAATCCGTTGAGACGACACCGTATGAACTGTGGTTTGGCAAGAAACCTAAGTTGTCGTTTCTTAAAGTTTGGGGCTGCGATGCTTATGTGAAGAAACTTCAACCAGAAAAGCTCGAACCCAAAGCGGAGAAATGCGTATTCATAGGATACCCTAAGGAAACTATTGGGTATACCTTCTATCTTAGATCCGAAGGTAAAACCTTTGTTGCCAAGAACGGATCCTTTCTAGAGAAAGAGTTTCTCTCGAAAGAAGTAAGTGGGAGGAAGGTAGAACTTGATGAGGTAATTACACCCCCTCTCGAACAGGAAAGTAGCGCAGCGCAAGAAGTTGCTCTTGTGGTGCCTACACCGACTGAAGAGGAAGTTAATGATGATGATCATGAAGCTTCGGATCAAGTTACTACTGAACCACGAAGGTCCACAAGGGTACGCTCCGCACCAGAGTGGTACGGCAACCCTGTGATGGAAATCATGTTGTTAGACAACGGTGAACCTTCGAACTATGAAGAAGCGATGACGGGCCCGGATTCCAACAAATGGCTTGAGGCCATGAAATCCGAGATAGGATCCATGTATGAGAACAAAGTATGGACTTTGGTGGACTTGCCCGATGAACGGCGAGCCATAGAAAATAAATGGATCTTCAAGAAGAAGACTGATGCAAACGGTAATGTAACCGTTTACAAAGCTCGACTTGTCGCAAAGGGTTTTCGACAAATTCAAGGAGTTGACTACGAAGAGACTTTCTCTCCCGTAGCGAAGCTGAAATCAGTCCGAATCATGTTAGCAATTGCCGCCTTTTATGATTATGAAATTTGGCAAATGGACGTCAAAACAGCGTTCCTTAACGGGAATCTTAAGGAAGAGTTGTATATGATGCAACCAGAAGGTTTTGTCGATCCTAAAGGTGCTAACAAAGTATGCAAGCTCCAGCGCTCCATCTATGGGCTGGTGCAAGCATCTCGGAGTTGGAACATTCGCTTTAATGAGGTGATTAAGGCGTTTGGGTTCATACAGGTTTACGGAGAAGCCTGTCTGTACAAGAAAGTGAGTGGGAGCTCTGTAGCTTTGCTCGTACTATATGTGGATGACATATTGTTGATGGGGAATGATATAGAGATGTTGGAGAGCATAAAGGCCTATTTGAACAAGAGTTTTTCAATGAAGGACCTTGGAGAAGCTGCATACATATTAGGCATCAAGATCTATAGAGATAGATCGAGACGCCTCATAGGTCTTTCGCAAAGTACATACCTTGACAAGATACTGAAGAAGTTCAATATGGAAAACTCAAAGAAAGGGTTCTTGCCAGTTTTGCAAGGTATGAGATTGAGTAAGACTCAGTCACCGACCACGGCAACAGAAAGAGAGAAGATGAGTTCTGTCCCCTACGCTTCAGCCGTGGGCTCTCTAATGTATGCCATGCTGTGTACCAGACCTGATATAAACCTTGCGATAAGCTTGGTAGGGAGGTACCAAAGTAATCCCGGTGCAGAACACTGGACAGCGGTCAAGAATATCCTTAAGTACCTGAAAAGGACTAAGGAAATGTTTCTCGTTTATGGAGGTGACGAAGAGCTCGTCGTAAAGGGTTACGTCGACGCTAGCTTCGACACAGATCCGGATGACTCTAAGTCACAAACCGGATACGTATATGTGTTGAATGGTGGGGCAGTGAGCTGGTGCAGCAGCAAGCAAGAAGTCGTGGCAGCATCTACATGTGAAGCGGAATACATAGCTGCTTCAGAAGCGGCTCATGAAGGAATTTGGATGAAGGAGCTCATCACCGACCTTGGAGTGGTTCCAAGCGCGTCGGGTCCTATGACACTCTTCTGTGACAACACTGGAGCCATTGCCATAGCCAAGGAGCCCAGGTTTCACCGGAAGACGAAGCACATCAAGCGCCGCTACAACTCCATCCAGGACCATGTCCAAACTGGAGTGATAGATATTTGTAAAGTACACACGGATCTGAATATTGCAGACCCGTTGACTAAACCTCTTCCACGAGCAAAACATGATCAACACCATGATGCTATGGGTGTTCGATACATCACAATGTAACTAGATTATTGACTCTAGTGCAAGTGGGAGACTGTTGGAAATATGCCCTAGAGGCAATAATAAAATGGTTATTATCATATTTCCTTGTTCATGATAATCGTCTATCGTTCATGCTATAATTGTATTAACAGGAAACAATAATACATGTGTGAATGAATAGATCACAATGTGTCCCTAGCAAGCCTCTAGTTAGCTAGCTCGTTAGTCAATAGATGATCATGGTTTCCTGATCATGGACATTGGATGTCATTGATAACGGGATCACATCATTGGGAGAATGATGTGGTGGACAAAACCCAATCCTAAGCCTAGCACTAGATCGTATTGTTCGTATGCTAATGCTTTTCTAATGTCAAGTATCTTTTCCTTCGACCGTGAGATTGTGCAACTCCCGGATACCGTAGGAGTGCTTTGGGTGTATCAAACGTCACAACATAACTGGGTGACTATAAAGGTTCACTACGGGTACCTCCGAAAGTGTCTGTTGGGTTGGCACGAATCGAGATCGGGATTTGTCACTCCGTGTGACGGAGAGGTATCTCTGGGCCCACTCGGTAGAACATCATCATGAGCTCAATGTGACTAAGGAGTTAGTCACACGATGACGTGCTACGGAACGAGTAAAGAGACTTACCGGTAACGAGATTGAACAAGGTATAGGTATACCGACGATCGAATCTCGGGCAAGTTCTATACCGACAGACAAAGGGAATCGTATACGGGATTGATTGAATCCTTGACATCGTGGTTCATCCGATGAGATCATCGTGGAGCTAGTGGGAGCCACCATGGGTATCCAGACCCCGCTGATGGTTATTGGCCAGAGAGGTGTCTCGGTCATGTCTGCCTGTCTCCCGAACCCGTAGGGTCTACACACTTAAGGTTCGATGACGCTAGGGTTATAGGGAATTGTTATACGAGATTACCGAAAGTTGTTCGGAGTCCCGGATGAGATCCCGGACGTCATGAGGAGCTCCGGAATGGTCCGGAGGTAAAGATTGATATATAGGACGGATGGTTTCGGACACCGGAAGTGTTTCGGGCATCACCGGTAACGTACCGGGACCACCGGGACCACCGGAGGTGGTCCCGGGGGGACCACCGAAGGGGGGCTGCGACCCCAAGAGGTAAGATGGGCTAAGTGGGGGTGGGAACCAGCCCCTAGTTGGGCTGGTGCGCCTCCCCACTCAGCCCATGGCGCAGGGGAAATAAAAAGAGGGGGGGAACCCTAACTTAGGTGGGCCTTAGGCCCACCAGAGGGGTGCGCCACCCCCTCCTCCCCATCTGGCCGCCACAAACCCCATCTGGGAGGGCTGCCGCACCCCCTAGGGTGGGAACCCTAGGGGTGCCACCCCCTCTCCCCTTCCCCTATATATAGTGGGCACTTTTGGCCTTTGGAGGACACAGTTTTCCCTCTCCCTCGGCGCAGCCCTGCACTTCTCCCTCCTCCTCTCTGCCGGCGCTTGGCGAAGCCCTGCCGGGAGACCTCGTCTCTCCACCAACACCACGCCGTCGTGTTGCTGGTCTTCTTCCCCTACCTTTCCCTCCTCCTTGCTGGATCAAGGTGCGGGAGACGTCACCGGGTTGCACGTGTGTTGAACGCGGAGGTGTCGTTGTTCGGCACTAGATCGGAATCACCGCGAGCACGACTCCATCAACCGCGTTCTAGCAAACGCTTCCGCTTAGCGATCTTCAAAGGTATGAAGATGCTCTTACCCCTCTCTCGTTGCTGGTCTCTCCATAGGAAGATCTGAACATGCGTAGGAAAATTTTTGAATTTATGCTACGTTACCCAACAAGAACATCACCCAAAACTTGAAAACTTCACAACACAAAACTTAAACAGAAACTCGTGATATCATTAGCACAAGAAAACAAACTACCACCTCTTTTAGGTATTATAGCAAACTTGATTTCTATTCATATTGGTGTTAGATTACTGTATTATCACTTTTCCATGGCTAGTACCCCCCGATACTATCCATAGTTTCATCAAAACAAGCAACCAACTCAACAAAAACAGAATCTGTCAAAAACAGACCACTCTGTAGTAATCTGTATACTTCGTATACTTCTGGTACCTCAAAATTTCTGAAAAATTATGACTGCCTGGGAAAAAGTCATATCAACCAGCAGCAAAATGAATCAACTCAAATGCTCTTAATGAATAAAAATGAAAAATAATCTCGTGAGCGAAAAGTTTCTGTCTTTTTCCAGCAGGGTCAAACAACCATCACCAAGACTAGTCATAAAGGTTTTGCTTGGCTCAAACACAAAAAGAAACACAAACGACACAATCATAACAGAATTATGATGGTGTGGATGCAACAAAACAGAAATAAATAAATAAATTCATTGGGTTTCCTCCCAACAAGCGCTATTGTTTAACGCCCTTAGCTATGCATAAGGTGATAGAATCACGTATCGTCGTCTTTGGTGCTCAAACCATAAATAGCCCTCATCATAGATTCGTAAGGCAATCTTATTTTATTTCTAGGAAAATGTTCCATGCCCTTCTTTAAAGGAAATTGAAATCTAATATTCCCTTCCTTCATATCGATGATAGCATCGATAGTCCTTAGGAAAGGTCTACCAAGAATGATAGGGCATGTAGCATTGCAATCAATGTCAAGCACAATGAAATCCACGAGTACATAGTTCCTATTTGCAATAATAAGAACATCATTGATCCTTCCCATGGGTTTCTTGACAGTAGAATCCGCACGATGAAAATTAAGAGAACACTCCTCAATCTCATTAAAACCCAGAACATCACATAAAGACTTTGGAATCGCGGAAACACTAGCACCCAAATCACACAAAGCATTGCATTCATAGTTTTTGATTTTGATTTTGATAGTAGGTTCCCACTCATCATGAAGCTTTTTAGGGATAGAAACTTCTAGTTCAAGTTTCTCTTCAAGATATTTTATCATAGCATCGACGATATGATCGGTAAAGGCCTTGTTTTGGCTATAAGCGTGTGGAGAGTTTAGCATGGATTGCATCAAGGAAATGCATTCAATCAAGGAGCAACTATCATAATTGAATTCCCTGAAATCCAAAGTAGTAGTTTCATTACTACTCAAGGTTTTAATATCTTCTACTCCACTTTCAATGCTTTTAGCATCAAGATAGATGGACTCCGAATCATTGAGGCGTTTTTCAACCAAAGTGGATTCATATCCAGCCCCATCATCATTAGGTTTGACACAAGAAAACAAAGATTCAATGAAAGTCACACCAAGCACTTTAAGATCTTCGTGATTCTTATCACGAGAACATGCCCTTTTAAGCCATTCATGTCTAGCACGAATTTGGGCGGTTCTTTCTTTGCTCCCACTCATGGAAACACACATAGCTTTCAAAGTATCATACATATTGATCTTGGGAGGAGCACATCTAACTTTCAAAGCATCAATATCACTAGACATTCTATCAACGCTCCTAGCCAAATCGTCAATTTTGAGTAGTTTTTCCTCTATGGACGCATTGAAAATCTTTTGCGAGTTAATAAACTCTTTGATATTACTCTCTAAATCAGAGGGTAATCTATTGTAATTGACATGAGTATTGTTGTAGGAGTTGCCGAAGTTATTAGAGGGGTTACTAGGAAAAGGCATAGGAACATAGTTTCCTCTAAAAGCATTGTTGTTGCCAGAACTATTCCTACCAACAAAATTAACGTCCAAGCTAGCGTTGCTACTCTCAATCAAGGAAGACAAGGGCATGTCATTAGGATCTAAAGGAGCACTGCTACTAGCAACCAAATTCATTAACTCCTCCATCTTAGCACTCAACGAGTTAATTTCTTCTATGCCGTGTACTTTCTTACTAGTATGTGACCTTTCGGTGTGCCACTGTGAGTAGTTCGTCATGATATTGTCTAGGAGTTTTGTGGCTTCTCCTAACGTGATTTCCATGAACGTTCCACCTGAGGCGGAGTCCAAGATATTTCTAGAAGCGAAATTCAAGCCAGCGTAGAAGATTTGTATAATCATCCAAAGACTCAAGCCATGAGCGGGACAATTTCTAATCATCAATTTCATTCTCTCCCAAGACTGTGCAACATGTTCATGATCAAGTTGCTTAAAATTCATAATATCATTACGGAGAGAGATAAACTTAACCGGCGGAAAAATACTTGGATATGTAAGCATCTTTGCACTTATTCCAAGAATCAATACTATTTTTGGGCAAAGACGAAAACCAAGTTTTTGCTCGATCTCGCAACTAGAAAGGAAAAAAGCTTCAATTTAATCACATCATTATCCACATCTTTATTCTTTTGCATATCGCAAAGCTCAATGAAGGTAATAAGATGGGATGCGGCATCTTCACTAGGAAGGCCGGAGAATTGCTCTTTCATAACAAGATTCAGCAAAGCAGCATTGATTTCGTATGATTCTGCACTAGTAGCGAGAGCAATCGGAGTACTAATAAAATCATTGTTATTAGTATTCGAGAAGTCACAAAGTTTGGTGTTTTCAGTCATGGTGACTTCAGCAAGCAAGCAAGCACACAAGCGAACAGAAAGCAAGTGAGAGAAAAGGGCAAACGAAAAACGCAAACGAAAAAGGCAAATATTTTTGTAAATTTTTGTTTTTCAGAAGTGGGGGAGAAGAAAACGAGAGGCAAAAAAAGTAAATGCAAGAGATGAGTTTGCGACACCTACTTGGATGAGTTCTTGACTTGATCCTCCCCGGCAACGGCGCCAGAAATTCTTCTGCTACGGCGACAGAAATCCTTCTGTTGCCTCTTGAGCTGGCGTCGGTTTTTCCCTTGAAGAGGAAAGGGTGGTGCAGCACAGGAGCAATAAGTATTTCCCTCAGTTTGAGAACCAAGGTATCAATCCAGTAGGAGAATCGCGCCAAGTCCAGAGTACCTGTGCAAACACAAAAGAGCTTGCACCCAACGCTATAAAGGGGTTGTCAATCCCTTCAAGATTGATTGCAAAGTGAGATCTGAAGGCGGAAAGTGCAACGAAGTAAAATTGTAAGGCTGAAAATACGGTGTGAAGAAGACCCGGGGGCCATAGTGTTCACTAGAGGCTTCTCTCAAAATAGCAAATAATACAGTGGATGAACAAATTACTGTCGAGCAATTGATAGAACCGCGCAAAGTCATGACGATATCTAAGGCAATGATCATACATATAGGCATCACGTCCGAGACAAGTAGACCGATACTTTCTGCATCTACTACTATTACTCCACACATCGACCGCTATCCAGCATGCATCTAGTGCATTGAGTTCATGACGAACAGAGTAACGCCTTAAGCAAGATGATATGATGTAGAGGGGTAAACTCAAACCAATGATGAAAACCCCATCTTTTTACCCTTGATGGCAACAACACGATGCGTGCCTCGCTACCCCTTCTGTCACTGGGTGAGGTCACCGCACGGTATGAACCCAAAACCAAGCACTTCTCCCATTGCAAGAATCATAGATCAAGTTGTCCAAACAAAACCCACAACTCGAAGAGAATTACAAGGATATGAAATCATGAATAAGGGAGATCAGAAGAAACTCAAATAAGATTCATAGATAATCTGATCATAAATCCACAATTCATCGTATCCTGACAAACACACCGCAAAGGAAGATTACATCGGATAGATCTCCATGAAGATCATGGAGAACTTTGTATTGAAGAGCCAAGAGAGAGAAGAAGCCATCTAGCTACTAGCTATTGACCCGAAAGTCTATGGTGAACTACTCACGCATCATCGGAGAGGTCATGGTTGTGATGAATAAGCCCTTCGTATCTGAATCCCCCCTCCGACAGGGCACCAGAACGTGCCCCAGATGGGATCTTGCGGAGACAGAAGCTTGCGGCGGCGGAAAAGTATTTTCGTGGATCTCCCCGTGAGTTTTGGAATTTTTCTGAATTTATAGGCGGAAGAGGTAGGGCAGACGTGCCACATGGGGCCCACAAGCCTGCTAGGCGCGCCCCCTGGCCGCGCCTAGGGGGCTTGTGGGGTCCCCTGCTGGCCCGTGCCTTGGTTCTCAAGTCAGGTGCGTATCTTCTGCTCCGAAAAAAATCTTTTTGGAAGTTTTATTCCGTTTGGGCACCATTTAAAATCCTCCTCTGAAAAGGGTTAAAAACACAGAAAAACAGGAACTGGCACTTGGCACTGAGTTAATAAGTTTGTCCCAAAAAAGATATATAAGGCATACAAAACATCCAAAGGTTGACAAGATAATAGCATGGAACCATCAAAAATTATAGATACGTTGGAGACGTATCACACCAATACACAAAATTGAATAAGTTCCTGGCAGAGTTCCATAAGGTTGTCAACTACATGCTCCCAATAGATGAGTTTGAGAGAGTACAACTTAAGATCACATCCGTACATGACACAACTTTACGAAAGTAGGAAGAAATGGGCCAAGCCATATATCAAGAGAGTGTTTTGTGCCAAGATGACAAGGACAGAAAGAAGTGGAGACTGGCAAGAGTATGCCGAAGACATATATAACACATGCATGTCCCATGCATATGTTTGTGAAGCAATACATGTGGTTGCATTTTAACCGGAATGCAGACGAGACCTACCAAGAGAAACGAACCATGATTGTAAGAAGTTAGATTTCTCGTAACATATAGGATTCAATTCGTTGTCCCTCAACATGAAACTACACCTTTCTGCAAGGATGCTATTTAAAATAAATGGTCTTATATTTCCACAGGGTGGCGTCGTGCAGAGGCTTAATACATATATTGAGCAACATGCTAGCAAGATATATACTCATGCAATGTTCAAATAGTTGGACCAAATCCTTTATGAAGCAGGAGCTTACCGTGTAGAAGTGATTGAGAAGAATAGGTTGTACAGGGCAAAACACACAAAAGCGGAGAGTAAGCAAAAATGGCTCAGGGTAGCCTACGAGGTTAAGATGATAGACAATGGGAACAAAATTGACTAAATAGTTTGTCCCCTTGATTCATATTAGGAAAATTCTAATATTAGGAAAAAGTGTCATATGAAAAAAAAAGAATGATTGCAAAAGTAACAATGTGAACATGTGTGAACGCATATAATTTGGATTTTAGAATTTCAAAAAAATATAACTAATGAATCAAATATCAACATGAAGATCCATTTTCACCATTAGAATCTTTGTGAATGGCAATTGGAAACTAGATCCCGTATAAGTATGATTTGATGATTTTTTATGTATGCAATTTAGTCCTCGTTTGGTGCAATTGGCTTAGTGGATGTGGAACTACCTTATTGTCTATGTGCAATTTTTCCCTACTTGTGAGCGGTTGTCACACATTCGAACATGTATGAACAAATTTAGTTTGTGTATCATTTAAAAAATATAACTTTTGAATCGAACATCAAAGTTGATCCGCTTTCATTGTTGGAATCATGGCGTTTTGCTCTTCCAAACTAGATCTTGCATGAGTATGTTTTGATAAACTTTTCTGTATACAATTTAGTCCTCATTGATGCAACTACCTAGCATTCGATGTGAAACTATTTGACAGTCAATGTGTAACTTCTCTACTATCCGTGGAAGTGCAATTTTCACTGATGGCACCTCCACCCCAATCTGGTACCCCTCTACCAGTGAGATGTGCAACTTCGTCTGCTGCACCATCCAAGTTTTCTAGTACAAATGCCCATGCGTTGCAACGGACTAAAAATATCATAAAACCCGCTCCGTGTTACAATACACGTCGTTTCTTATTCCAATCTTGATAGATATCGATAATAAGTTTATAATGTTATCGTTTTTCGATGTATGACACATGGAGGTACAGAAGCCATCCTAACATCTTTCACAAAAAAAATTGTTTATTTTAAAATAATTAAAGAATTTTGAAAGTTTTAACCTTTCTATTACAATTGAAAAATGTTTTGGATATCACAGGGAATAGTGGTGCATTGTCTAATCATGACGTTTGTTTCTTTTATTTTCCACGTCCAAGTAGCCAATCAGTAGTTTATGAGGGACGCAAATAAAGTCAAATCCGATCTTTAGACAAAATGTAGCACCAACCCGGCAAGTCAGTCTGCATAGATTGTATGTTTTTACCAGTCCGCGAAGATCAACTAACACGCAGCAAAATGGAGATTTTTACTAGTACTTGAAGACCCAAACTGCACCTTTTAATAATTATAGGAAATTTGTTCGTGTGTTGTAAAGAGAGAAAAGAAAAGAAATCTCTTGAACCTGGCATCATTGTTTTCTTTTAATGCGTAATTTTGTGAACTAATAATACATTTTGTTGTAGTCATGAGTTGGCTACTCTTAGTTTAGAAGGTAAATAATTAGCAATTGTTACTTCGGATAACTATTCCATAAATAGATCAGACTGTAATACATACTTTCATCTTAAGAGACCAACCAATGTCATTTTAGTTTCTCTTATAGTACATATTGATTTTATTTTCTAGTTGATGAGTATAGCCTCTCCTCTGAAAGAAATTATGAAATAGCTTTGCTTGGAAAAGATCAACATGCAACTGGAGACAATAATGGCCAAGGAATCAAGGCGAGCACAGGAGAACTCCATGAACGCGGTGAAAATAGCTTCATGCGCAAAATGGTATTGGTATTGTGATGTGTGCTGGAATGTGGAATTAAAGGCCAGCTTATATTAGGATGCAATAGATAAGTTATAGAACAATTATGACTATGTGCACAATACCTAATATTCAGTAAAAATTCAGAATAGAGGTGTGTCTTTGTTAGTAGCTCGTCCAACCAGCAGAATCGTGCCTCGAGATCAAAGTTAGGCCGCGTGTGCGGCAAATTTTGTGAAAATCAATCCAACAATTATCTGAAATAAAATTTGCAGTTTTTGTAAGATATTAAACTTTTGTGATTGTGGACATCCAGTGTACTTCAACTTTGCATCACCATACACCATATTAAGCTTATGAATAAATGAGATTAAACATACTTGACAGTTGATACTCATGCTACTAAAGGTGCAATCTTGTGTGTACTTCAATCTGCATCACCATCGATTGTAACTGTTGCCTGCTACTTACGCGGCCTAATTCAAAATAAATAAATCAAAAGGGACGTTTGTGCCTGCTTGTGTAGAGGTACTAAATATATGCAACTTTAGAGTTCATGACACGAAATCAGGTGCGTGAGAGCACAAAGCAGCAAATTCTATCTCACTTCTGCATATAGTTCAAGAGAGAAGGCTAACGAGCAGACCATGCTAAATGGTCTCCCAAAAGAAAATCTGTTCAAGTATAGCATACACCTTATTCTTTCAAATCATGCGATGGGCGTACCTCTTTTATGGGCGTACCTCTTTTATGGAGTATCCAACAGTTAATTCGTCTAAACGGCAAACACCTTTTTATGCTGATGTACAAAGCTGAAGCTACCGGAAAATGTAACTAAAGTGAATCAGTTAGATCGAAGAACAATGTTAGTCTCTTAGTACAGGGCATGTAAGTATGATGAATCAATCAATGAGAAATTAGTTTTCTCTGAATTAAGAAATCTACATTGGCTGGGTGTAGTTTCATAGTTCATATTATGTAATGTGGTTTCAGAAAATCGTGTGCAGATTTGAGATCACACCATAAATGTTTTGCTGAACTTAAGCTGGTGCTTATCAACTTGATTGTACCCTTGAAATACTTGTGGTTGTAACCAAACCAAATATGATATCGTGGCAACCTGTACAAAGTGAATCGTTACCTTAGACATTGTTCTTTTTATTCTTAGTCTCTCTAGCTTGTGGATAGACTAACTAAACACAACAAATGAACCAATCAATGAAAAATTAATTAAAGATCAGGAAGTAGCAAATTAAGGTTAAGTTTGTGTTTGCTTCATTAATTGCACGTTTCCAGAAAAACAAATAGCATAATTCCAATTCTCCTTGTGGCTTCAATATGCAATACCTCATGGAGAATCGGCACCCGGATTTCCGGCGGTGTGTGGAGCAACGTAGGATTGCAGATGGTCTTCCGACGAAGTAGTTGGAGGCGACATTGGACAGTTCCGGCACAACACTCTCATCTTACAAAAGAAGAACATGGCAACGATGGTGCTGGTGGAGGGTAGCTGGAGAGGAAGACCTCCAATGCCCACTTAGTGGAGGCAGATGGGGGAGGAGCACATCAACAAGCTGCAAGAAATTGAAATCGCGTCCCGACGGCTCACCTTGTACTACACGCTGGCCTCGTCCTCCGCCGCTGGCGCCTCGTCATGCTCGGGGAACGCGAGTAGGGTCTCCGGGTTGGCGATGCCCACGCTTCTCGGTCGCGCCTGCTACAGCTTCTGTTGCTGGCGGCGGCGGTAGCGGCGGTTACCGGCCCTCATAATTGACGTGAGGTCCGCTAGAATGGTGGACACCTCCATTCTCTCTCCATCCAACATCCCATCTCCTTCCTCCCATGCTCCCTTTCCTCTCCTGCTCGTATATATCTCTCCTCTCTCACAGGTACCCGTCGCCATGTTGCGTCCGAGAACCGTCGTGCTCCAAGCTCCGGCCGCCTTCCTTCCAGATCCACCCCCTGAGCACTACTTCCAACCGGATCCAGCGAGATCCGGCAGGTTCTCGGATACCGGGCTAGCGCAAGGTCGTGGGGCGGGTCAGGGCAAGAGGTGCCCGGCGACACGCGGGGCAACGCAGGAGGTGGTCGGGGCAGCAGGTGGGAGGCAGCAGGTGGCCGGCGGCACGCGGGGAGCAGGGCGGAGCGCAGCGAGGGTGATTTGGACCGCGGGTTGTTTACCAAAAAATACACGGGGTTTTGCGTAAAACGAAAAAAAACGTTTCGATCTGACTAACAGAAGGACTGCAAGTTAATTACTATAAAAGACAGAACGTTTTTGTAAAAACACCATGACGTATGACTAGAAGCACCATCTGCTTTATTATTAGGTAGAGACTAATGATAGTGATAGTATAGATGGATAAAAAATGTGGAAGGAATTGAACAACATTTAGCTAGTACACTTATGCACTTCGGCCACTATTTATTTTACACAACGCGTACAATGATCCACCAGCAAATCTTGATGGCCGTATTCGGCCTCTAAACACGACCTAATCCCTAACAGAGGAGTCTACGGGCGTGGGCTTTGCAGGCGGGCCGAGCGGTACATAAAGCATTGTCCAATTACTTCCTAGGTACGGAATCCTCTCTGATGTGACTTTGCATCTCTCGACCTAAAACCGCGGCTCGCCGTCGATGGAGGTGGGCCGGGTGCGTGCAAACGGCCGTGTAATAATAAAGCAAAGCATAGAAGACAAGCAACGGTCGGTGCTGAACCTGCCTCCGGGCTACCACTTTGCCCCGACGGATGTGGAGCTCATTGTCCACTACCTTCGTCGGAAGATGGCCGGCCTCCAGCCACACCCGCCCATCTTCAACGACGTCTCGTCCATCATCGACTATCGCCGAAGCAAATCTACTCCCATCACCAGCACAAACCATGAGGGAAGAAGATCACTAGATGTCTGGTTGATACTAAACCTTTTGTTGTCGAGGTCTGTTTTGCTGCCGTACTATTGGTTATCTGTTATCATTGCACAACTTATCCAAGATATATGCATCCTATATATATATATCCTTTAATTTTGTTTGATGATCATGGCTGCCTGGTAGTCGACGCCATGGTGCGCATAAGGGGGTGGGACAGGAGCCGGAAAATAAAAGATTAAAACATAAGTTGGCTAGAGTAAACAGGATTTTATTATTTCATATTGAAGTTTAGCAGCATTTAGCTAGTACATTGATATGCACTTTGGCCACACCGTTTATTCTACAGGACCGGCCGGGAGCTAGCACGTACGCACGTACTCCTCCTCGATCCACAAACACACTTGCTGGTGGTACACATCGTAAACTAAGCCAGTAGTAAGTACTTGGCTTGATGCATGTTTTGTTTACTTATACTTAGTACTCCGTATTATGATAGGCGCGTGGATAGCCGGCCGTTTTGTCCGTGCTTAGGGCTTCCGCTTGCGCATGCCAGGGTAGTACCCGCCACCGCCGCCGGTGCTGTTGCCGCCTTCACCCTCGCCGCCGGGTGGCATGTCGTAGCCGCCTCCTCCCATGCTGCTGTTGCCGCTCATGGCCGGCGCAAATTTGGCCTGGATCCAGTCGACGGTGTCCTTCTCGGTCATGAAGGCCTTGGCGAGGATGAGGTCGCTGATGGGTGGCGTGGACCCAAAGACAGCATTGGCGATGGTGATCACGCCGGCGTCCTGGCTGCTGAGCGCGGCGATGGCCACGGCAGGCACCTTACCGTTGTTCACCTGGAAATGAATGAGCCCCTGCGGGAACACGAACACGTCGCCCTCCACCAGCTGCTTGGTGAAGAGCAGGTTCTTCCCGTCCGGCTGGTTGGAGGTGACGAACCCCACCAGCAGCTGCCCCATGATCACGGTGAGGATCTCGGAGCCGCGGGGGTGCGTGTGCGGCGGGTTCTGCCCGCCGTTGGGCCCGAAGTCGATGCGCGCCATCGAGATGCCCAGCGTGTTCAGCCCCCGCAGCTGCCGCACTGTCACCGGCGTAACCGCCGAGCCCTGAGCGTTCAGCATCCCCGGTTTGTTAAGCCCGGGCAAGAAGAAGTCGTTCGCCGTCACCATCTTCATGTTCTTGCACACGAACCCATTCACAATCACTGCATGTATGCACAGTTGCACACCAAAGTTAAATCTTACCATGTTGCGTAGGCAATTTCCATGTCCCAAGGTTAAAAAAAACTCTCAAGGTTGAATATAGTTATTCCCTCCGTTTCGAAATTTTTATCTTAGATTTATTTAGATATGAATGTATCTAATTACGTTCTAGTTTTTAGATACATGCAGGACAAATTTTGGAGACGAAGGAGTATTACACTACAGAAAAATTATAAGTTGACGGTATGTGGATGTAAGCCCAGGCGTAAATTCAATGGTACTCAACTTATAAACCTCTGGGTCTGCGCCTAGTACCAAATGAAGCCGATTGGGGGCCTTGGCTTGCAGAGGGCCACATGGCACCTCCGTTTTCGTCGGGCAGCCGTCATGTGATTTTGAGCTTAACTTATTGATAAGGGCATATATATAATGGTTGATAAGATAATCTTATCTTAAATCTTGCATATAATTTAGAGATAGCAAAAAAGAGAGTATACAATGGATCGTCTCTTAGCCTTATCTTATACTAGCAAAAGGGCCTGTGCGTTGCAACGGGAGAAAAAAATACCACACGCTTTTAATCTTTTTATAATCATTTTGATTTATTAAAATAATAAGCTAACTAACTAATGTAGCGAGTCCTATCCTATTTTGTTGAGAAATCAACCCGTTCATTGTTAATTCCACCATGATGAGAAATTGAGCGGGACAAACAAAGCAAAACAAAGAGGCTACGTGAATTGATCAATGGACTGTTATCTTATTTCACTCATGGGGTAGAGAATGTGGGATCAGATGACAAACTAAAGATGGTGTTCCATTCTCTCTCTCTACAAACAACACAATCTTACATTCAATACATTCATTCATCAGCAAACAAATCCCCACAAAACAAAATTTCTTGTCGTTGCTTGCCACACGGTTGGAGGCATGGGGAGGGGATCTCACCAGATGATGAGTTCCTGCCGAAGGAGGGGATACGATGAGGGGAGCAAGGGTTAGGCGCCTCTATCTGGCCATAAGGAGTCGCCGTTGCCGCGCCATAACCTCGAAGTTCCCCGTGTGAGCCATTTAGGCCCGCCTCCACCTGCAAGTACTTCGCTCCGCCGCGCCTTATCCGCGCGCCGCCACTTTTCTGCATCTTGCAGACGCATCATCCCCAGTCATTGTAGCTGTCACGTTGATTTGATCCAGAAGTTGTGCTCGAGCGCCGAAACGGGGGCAGCAAGCGGGCAGAGGTACGACCGCGGAGGTGGGTGGGTTGAGATCGACAATAGTGGTGGTTGAGGTCGGTCGCGGCGGCGAGTGGTGTGGCAGCGGCCTGGGCACATGCCAGGATGGACCAGGGTCGACGCGATGCGCTCGAGCGCCGCAACGGGGGCAATGAGCGGGGAGAGGTACGGCCACGGAGGCGGGTGGGTTGAGATCGGCAGCGGTGGCGGTTGGGGTCGACCGCGGCGGCGAGTGGTGTGGCGGCGGCCTGGGCACAGGCCAGGGTGGCCCAGGGTCGACGGGAGGAGGCGATGCGATCAGGTATAATTTTTGCAGCGAATCCTTTTTTCCTTTTGCGTTGCAGATAAATGATGGAGCGCGGGTTGGATAACAAAATTTACAGGGGCTTTTTTACAAAAATATCGCGATGGGTTTTCCGACGGAAGCAATAGCCGCTTTATTATTAGGTATAGATAATTAGCTAATTTTAAAAACATGGTGAGACATATTGTGCTAAGAGATCACCTCTTGTCTTCTCTTAAATAAGAGAAGGCAAAGCCTTTTTTCGATTTCTTTCTCCTTCACCTCATCATTTATCCTATGTGGCACTCCTAAGATAGCATCATTGTACGTGCCCTAAGCCGAGTGCCCGCGAAAAGCTCTCGGCTTACACTTAGTTACCGGTATGATCTAAGCCGAACAGTGTAAGCCGAGGTTAAAAGGGCCTTCATCGAGTATTATGATACTTGGCTTACAAGTATTTTTCTGTAGTGTCACTACTAAGTTTACCAGGTCGTACAATTTTTTATTTAAGATATGCTTACTTTTTTATTTTGTTCTTTTATATAGGGCGTATTTATTTTTTCAAAAGTTAAATGAGTGCATGTTGTCAGAGTTTTTAGAAAAATATTTCAATATTCACAATACGAAATTTATATCATTTGATCTATCATGCAAAGTAGTTTCATACTTTATCTATTATGTATTGCACATGTATTGTCATCCTATTCTATAATCTTGGTCAAACATTCAAATGGTTGACTTGCATAAAAATCAATACATCTTATATTCTAAAATGGAGGAAGTATATTTTATTGGATGCTAGTGCTTCAACTAGCCTAATTAACTTATGGAAACATGTCAAAATTATAAGAAACAGTTCACCTGATATGCACGTATCTTTTTTATATTTGAAAAGTTCTCTTATCTTTAATACAGTAGTATTTTCTAAGAGCCTACTCAATATTCTTTTTTTTTATGTAATATCTTTAATATTGTTGATGTGTAAGAAAGCTACAAAAGATCTGATAATTTTACATGCTACTTCCTCCGTCCAGAAATACTTGTCCGAGAAATGAATGTATCTAGATGTATTTTAGTTTTAGATACATTTTTTTTTCATTTTTCGGACAAATATTTTCGGACGGAGGGAGTATTTGAGTAGTACATGTCAAATCAAACAAATAATAAGAAACACTGTATCTTTTTATGCGTGCATATATAGATCATAGTAGTAATTTAATACAATGTTCAACAATTCCAAAGGCATGACATGAACTGTTTGTGTGCCCTTTAGTAAAATTTCACATGAAAAATTAGTACGCAATGACATTAAGAATATTTAAGAGGCAATATGTATTATAAGTATATGAGTCATTAATTAAGGGAGGGTATAACATTTGTCTAGGACCATTGGATATATAATTGTAAATCTATACTCTATACAAATAATATACTTAAAAGCACAGATCTGGAAATCCTACGCATCAAACTATTTCTCGGTATTGCACATCACATCGTGACTATTTTGAAAAGTCGTAAATCAATTATCTGAAAAACTTTTTCCAGAAGCATTTTTTATGTATAATTAGTGGAGACGTACATTTCTACACGATTTCTAGCTGGCTTAAAAATACCGGGTGGCTGAAATCAAAAGAATCCCATTAAAAACTCTTGTATCATGAAATTAATTGAGGCTTGTAATTGTTGACTAAACATAAGAATTTTCCGATCTATTTAGAAATAAATATGCTCTAAACTAAAACCAACACGTATACGCCCCACGTGTTTGCACATGCATATGTACGAGTGCAAACATGCTGCATCAAAGTAATTAAGCATGATGTTTGTCAATCAGAAGATGGATGAATATATCTATATACCAGGGTTCATTATATCAGCAACACAGAAGTCCTGGAGCTGGCTTGGGTCGGAGGCGAGAACACGAGGCGCCGGAGAGCAGACCACGAGTACCACCACAGCAAGCAGTGCAGCCAAGGCACGGGAAGCCTCCATGGTTTTTCTTACCTAGCTAACTTCACTAACAAGACCTAACAATGTCTGTCAGGGTAATTAAGCTAGTGTTTTGGGCTTGGTAATTGTACGCTGGAAGCACGTATCAGGGTGCCTATTTATACAGGCATAAAGGTGGCCGGGGACGGGGAGTAGTGGGCTAGCTGCATGCTCCAGCAACAACATGGTACACTAGCAACAACTATAATCAATCACTAATATCACCGTGTAGTTTGAGTTGGCATCCACGATACAGCTACTCTACATTGCTATCTTACGTATGATGTGCTGATATTTTCCTCACAGCCCCACTAACTGTTTGTTTATACAGGTGACCACGTGACTAAATATCCATTGTGGAAATTAATACATGCACCATGTTGGGTGGAAGAATTTGACAAAGATGATGGTTCTTTTTTTTTTTGTGTGTGTTTTGGTTTGCAACATGGATCCACTGCTAACTTGCAGAAGCTGGAATTCTAGGACGGTACGTATGATAGTGGGGAGTGAACGCCTTGAGGTCGTGGTGATGGAACTCCCAGTTACTAGTTGTTGGCGCACTTGCAGTCGACTAGCGTAATTTTCTCGATAAAGGACATTTTCATTCATTCGTTATATCGAGTTGATACAACCGTAATGAGCCAATAGAGTGATATCTTTAGCAGGTCCTATTCAAATGTTACACTGCCATCAATGATGGAAGAAATTAGTGTTGGCCGAAAACTCCAACTAGGTAGACGCCATCGTAAAAGTAGCCCACCTTGATACCTTGAAAGTTTATGCAGACTTATTCAATTGCCAGATTGGGCATTTTCCTCTGAAATATTTGGGGGTCCCGGTCAGTTATACCAATCTTAGAAACCTGGATTGGTCCTTTGTGGATGGAAGGTTTCTGATATGTTGTGCGACCTGGATAGGCAATGCTGCGTCCTCGAGGGGTTCACTGATCCTGATGAAATCTTCTCTCATTAGTATTGTGTACTATTATATGTTCATCTTTTTTACTTCCTAAGATGGTGATTTATAAGCTGGATAAACACCGGAAAAAGTTCTTCTGGCAAGAATATGAGGGGCGCAAGAGATATCATTTGGTGAAATGGGAACGTATCTGCAGATCCAAGAAGAAAGGGGGCTTGGGAGTGAAAGACCTCCACAAGCAGAACATCAGTCTTCTTACTAAATGGTGGTGGAAAATTGAAACCCAGAATGGATTGTGGCAAGAGGTGATCAAAGCTAAATACTTTAGAAAAGATGATGTGGCTTCGCTGAAGAACAAATTTATGGATTCGTCAATCTGGAAGGTCATTATGAAGGTGAAACCTTATTATATCATGTTGGAAATATGCCCTATAGGCAATGATAAAATAGTTATTATTATATTTTCTGTTTCAAGATAATCGTTTATTATCCATGCTATAATTGTATTGAATGAAAACATAAATACATGTGTGGATACATAGATAAACCAATGTCCCTAACAAGCCTCTAGTTGGCTACCCAGTTGATCAAGGATAGTCAAGGTTTTCTTACTATATGCAAGTGTTGTCACTTGATAACTAGATCACATCATTAGGAGAATCATGTGATGGACTAGACCCAAACTATTAACGTAGCATGTGATCGTGTCATTTTGTTGCTATTGTTTTCTGTGTGTCAAGTATTTATTCTTATGACCATGAGATCATATAACTCACTGGCACTGGAGAAATACCTTGTGTGTATCAAACGTCGCAACGTAACTGGGTGACTATAAAGGTGCTCTACAGGTATCTCCCAAGGTGTCCGTTGAGTTAGTATGGATCAAGACTGAGATTTGTCACTCCGTGTGACGGAGATATATCTCGGGGCCCACTCGGTAATACAACATCACACACAAGCCTTGCAAACAATGTGACTAAGTGTAAGTCACGAGATCTTGTATTACGGAATGAGTAAAGAGACTTTCCGGTAACGAGACTGAAATAGGTATGCGGATACTGACGATCGAATCTCGGGCAAGTAACATACCGAAGGATAGAGGGAATGACATACGGGATTATATGAATCTTTGACACTGAGGTTCAACCGATAAGATCTTCCGAGAATATGTAGGATCCAATATGGGCATCCAGGTCCTGCTATTGGATATTGACCGAGGAGTGTCTCGGGTCATGTCTACATAGTTCTCGAACCCGCAGGGTCTGCACACTTAAGGTTCGATGATGTTTTAGTATAGTTGAGTTATATGTGTGGTTACCAAATGTTGTTCGGAGTCCCGGATGAGATTATGGATGTCACGAGGGTTTCCGGAATGGTCCGGAAACAAATATTGATATATAGGATGGTTTCATTTGGTCACCGGAAAGTTTCGGGCATTTCCGGCAATGTACCGAGAGTGACGAATGGGTTCCGGGTGTTCACCGGGAGGGTCCCACCCACCCGGGAGTGAGCCCAGTAGTCTTAGGGTGGCGCACCAGCCCTTAGTGGTCTGGTGGAGCCAGCCCAAGAGGGCTATGGTGCCACAAGTGAAAAAACCAAAGGAAAAAAAGGAAAGAGGGAGGTGGGAAGGAAGAGGAGGACTTCTCCTTCCCCAAACCGAATTGGAGAAGGACTCCTCCTCTCCCTTCGGTCGACGCACCCTTGGAGCCCTTGTGCCCCAAGGCTAGTGATACGTCTCAAACATATCTATAATTTTTGATGGTTTCACGCTGTTATCTTGTCAACTTTGGATGTTTTATGTACCTTTTATAACTTTTTTGTGACTAACTTTTTAATTCAGTGCCAAGTGCGAGTTCCTGTTTTTTCTGTGTTTTTGACTCTTTTCATATCTGATTTTGGAACGGAGTCCAAACGGAATAAAATCCCCGAAATAAATTTTTCCAGAAGAGAAGAAGATCGGGGGACTTGAGGGCCAAGATAGGAGAGCCACAGGGGGCCCACAAGCCCTGTAGCTGCCACCAGGGGGGAGCACGCGGCTACCAAGCTTGTGGCCCCCCTGGAGCTCCTCTGCCCTAGCTCTTTCGCCTATATACTCCCTAAAATCCCAGAAAAAACCAGGGCATCCACGAAAACACTTTTCCGTCGCCGCAAGCTTCTGTTTCCGCGAGATCTCATCTGGAGACCCTTCCCGGTGCCCTGCCAGAGGGGACTTTGTAGTTTGAGGGCTTCTACATCAACATCATGGCCTCTCCAATGACTCGTGAGTAGTCCACTTCAGACCTACGGGTCCGTAGTTAGTAGCTAGATGGCTTCTTCTCTCCCTTGGATCTTCAATACAAAGTTCTTCATGATCTTCATGGAGATCTATCCGATGTAATCCTCTATGGCGGTGTGTTTGTCGAGATCCGATGAATCCTGGATTTGTGATCAGATTATCTATGAATTATATTTGAGTCTTTGTTGATTTCTTATATTCATGATTTGATATCCTTGTAATTCTCTCCGAGTCTTGGGTTTTGTTTGGCCAACTAGATCTATGATCCTTGCAATGGGAGAAGTGCTTGGTTTTGGGTTCATACCGTGTGGTGACCTTTCCCAGTGACAGAAGGGGCAGCAAGGCACGGATAATGTTGTTGCCATCAAGGGTAACAAGATGGCCTTTCATCATAGATTTTAGATTGTCCGTCTACATCATGTCATTTTGCTTAAGGCGTTACTCTGTTCTTTTGAACTTAATACACTAGATGCATGCTGGATAGCGGTCGACGTGTGGAGTAACAGTAGTACATGCAGAAAGTATCGGTCTACTTGTTTTGGACGTGATGCCTATAGATATAATCATTGCCATAGATAACGTCACGACTTTGCGCGGTTCTATCAATTGCTCGACAATAATTCGTTCACCCACTGTCTACTTGCTTTCATGAGAGAAGCCACTTGTGAACACTACGGCCCCCGGGTCTATTCACAACTATCGTCTCCACTTTCACTTTTACTTTGCTTTGTTTACTTTTTGCTTTTAATTCTCACTTTGCAAACAATCTATAAGGGAAACCCCTTCATAGCGTTGGGTGCAAGCTCTTTGTGTTTGTGCAGGTACTTGTGACTTGACGCGATCCTCCCACTGGATCGATACCTTGGTTCTCAAACTGAGGGAAATACTTACCGCCGCTGTGCTACATAACCCTTTCCTCTTCAAGGGAACACCAACGCAAGGCTCCAAGGCCGCGGGGAAATCCTTGCATATTTGCCAAGGAAGTCCCTATAGGCGTAGCCCGAGGCAGAAGGATTCCTCGCGTCGTTGCGAGGGAAGGTCTGTTGTCGCGGTAGCAGAAGGATTTATGGCGCCGTTGCCGGGGAGGAGAGATCAAGTCAAGATCTATCCAAGTAGGTGTCACAAACTCATCTCTTGCATTTACCTTTTTTGCCAGTTGCCTCTCGTTTTCCTCTCCCCCACTTCACATTTGCCGTTTTAATTTGTCTTTCTCCTTTGTCGTTTTCTTTTGCCTTTTTGTCGCTCTCTTTTGCCCGTTTCACTCGCTTACTTCCTGCTTGTTTGTGTGTGGGATAGTCCATTAATGGCTAGACCCACCACTCCAAACGATACCCCTGAGAACGAGGTTCTCAATTTCAAGCAGAATGAGGAAGAAAATTTAAAGGACGCTTGGTACAGGATTTGCAATGCTCAAAGTAGATCTACTCGTAAGCAATCCACTACCGTTCTTCTTCGCAGTTTTTATGTTGGAATCTCTCCTTGGAATAGGTATATTCTTGATACCATCGTAGGCGGGAATTTTTTGGGGAGCCATACTATTGACTCCTATAGAGCTATCATGAATTTGGTAGGCTCACCCCCGCTCATGGTTAATGGAACTACCTTGACTTTGGAACAATCAAATTACTTAGTACGGATCCAAAGTGGGAATGGTTTTGAAAAATTTAAGGGAGAAGGAACCTATAGTTAATGATTCCTCTAGAATTGGCAAACTAGAAGATGTCATAACCAACTTGGGTTCCGCTTTTGCCGCTGTGCAAAATACTCCAAATCTCACTCTCAAAAAGACCGTCAAGTCTGTTTTTGTTCCTAAAGCTAGTGGTGAGTCATCTAATAAAGATGAAGATCTTAAGATGATAAATGATCACGCTACTTATGGTTTGAGCACCAAAGATGACTTTACGTGATTCCATCACCTTTTGCCTAGCTAAGGGCGTTAAACAATAGCGCTTGTTGGGAGGCAACCCAACGAATCTATCATTTTTCTTTCTGTTTTGTGTTTTATACACTTTCATAATTCTGTTATTGTGTTTTTTGTGTTTCTTTTGCGTTTTTGCCAAGTAAAACCGTTATGATTAGTCTTGGGGATGATCGTTTGGACATGCTGGAAAAGACAGAAACATTCTGCTCAGGAAAAGAATTTTCATTTTTTTTCTGTAAGAGTTTTTGAGTTGATTCTTTTTGCTGCTGATTTCTATGCTAATTCTGCAGACTGTCGTAATGTTTCAGAATTTTTGAAGTACCAGAAGTATACGAAGTATACAGATTGCTACAGACTGGTCTGCTGTTAACGGATTCTGTTTTTGTTGAGTTGCTTGCTTATTTTGATGAAACTATGGATAGTATCGGGGGTTATTAGCCATGGAAGATTGAAAATACAGTAACCCAACATCAACATAAGCAGAATTTAAGTTTGCTACAGTACCTAATGAAGTGGTGGTTTGCTTTCTTATACTAATGTTATCACGAGTTTCTGTTTAAGTTTCGTGTTGTGAAGTTTTCAAGTTTTGGGTGAAGTTCTTATGGACAAAAAGATAAAGAGTGGCAAGAGCTCAAGCTTGGGGATGCCCAAGGCACCTCAAGTTGATTCAAGGATGTTGTAAAAGCCTAAGCTTGGGGATGCCCCGGGAAGGCATCCCCTCTTTCGTCTTCAATCCATCGGTAACGTTACTTGGGGCTATATTTTTATACACCACATGTTATGTGTTTTGCTTGGAGCGTCTTGTATCGTAGGAGTCTTTTATTTTTGTTGTGTCACAATCTTCCTTGTTGCACACCTAGAGAGAGAGACATGCACTCACCGTGATTTTCTCGAGCTTCACTTATATCCTTTGGTTAGACAATTTAGCTCACATGTGCTTCACTTATATCTTTTGAGCTAGTTGATTTTGCTCTGTGTGTTTCACTTATATCTTTTAGAGCACGGAAGCGCATGGCTTGGTAGTTGATCTATGCTATGAAAGTAGTCTCAAAAGGGGTAGTTATCCAAAGGGATATGAAAACTTCCAGCTTCATGTGCATTGAGTAGTTAGAGAAGTTTGATTCATCTCAATTAGTTTTGAGTTGTGGTTGTGGTAATATTGAAGTTATACTAGTAAGGTGTTGTGGATCTAGAAATACTTGTGTTGAAGTTAGTGATTCTCGTAGCATGCACGTATGGTGAACCGCTATGTGATGAAGTCTGAGCATGATTAGTCTATTGATTGTCATCCTTTGTGTGGCGGTCGGGATCGCGCGATGGTTTATACCTACCAACCCTTCCCCTAGGAGTATGCGTTGAATGATTTGTTTCGATTACTACTGAAACATTTGCAACAAGTATATGAGTTCTTCATGACTAATGTCGAGTCCATGGTTTAGATGCACTTTTACCTTCCACCATCACTATCTTCTTTAGTGTCGTGCAACTTCCGCTGGTGCACAAAACCCACCATTACCCTCCCTCAAAACAGCCACCATACCTACCTATTATGGCTTTTTCAAAGCCATTCCAAGATATATTGCCATGCAACTACCACCATGACATGTGCCACCACTTCTACATTGCCATTGCATGATCGTAAGATAGCTAGCATGATGTTTCCATTAATGTCTATGCCATGCTAGATCATTGTCACGGTACCCTACCGAAGGCATTCCATATAGAGTCATCATTGCTCTAAGTTTTGAGTTGTAAGTGTGATGATCATCATTGATGGAGCATTGTCCCATCTGAGGAAATAAAAGAGGCCAGCGAAGCCCATATACAAAAAGAGGCCAAAGATGCCCACCAAAAAAAACAATAATAAAAATAAAAATAAAAAAAGAGGCCAAAGAGCCCACCAAAAAAATGAGAGAAAAAGAGAGAAGGGACAATGCTACTATCCTTCCACACTTGTGCTTATTAAGCACCATGATCTTCATGATTGAGAGTCTCTCGTTTTGTCACCACCATATAGCTAGTGGGAAATTTTCATTATAAAACTTGGCTTTTATATTCCAATGATAGGCTTCCTCAAATTTGCCTTAGGTCTTCGTGAGCAAGCAAGTTGGATGCACACCCACTAGTTTTCTTTAAGAGCTTTCACATACTCTTAGCTCTAGTGCATCATTTGTATGGCAATCCCTACTCATTCACGTTGATATCTATTGATGAGAATATCCATAGCTCATTGATATGCGTAGTCAATGTGACCATCTTCTCCTTGTTTGCCTTGCAACCTCCACCACACTCCATTCCACTTATAGTGCTAAAACCTTGGCTCACGCTCATGTATTAAGTGAGAGTTGAAAAAGTTTGAGAAAGTAAAAGTGTGAAAACAATTACTTGGCCAATACTGAGGTTGTGCATGATTTAAATTCATTGTGCAAGGATGATAGAGCATAGCCAGACTATATGATTTTGTAGGGATAACTTTCTTTTGGCCTTGTTATTTTGAAAGTTCATGATTACCTTGCTAGTTTGCTTGAAGTATTGTTGTCTCCACGTCAATAGCAAACTATTGTTTTCAATCTAATGGATCTGAACATTCACGTCACATAAGAGGAGTTACAAAGAACATCTATGCTAGGTAGCATGAAAGCATCAAAAATTCATTCTTTATCACTTCCCTACTCGAGGACGGGCAGGAGTTAAGCTTGGGGATGCTTGATACGTCTCAAACGTATCTATAATTTTGATGGTTTCACGCTGTTATCTTGTCAACTTTGGATGTTTTATGTACCTTTTATAACTTTTTTTGGGACTAATTTATTAATTCAGTGCCAAGTGCAAGTTCCTGTTTTTCTGTGTTTTTGACTCTTTTCAGATCTGATTTTGGAACAGAGTCCAAACGGAATAAAATCCCCGAAATAATTTTTTTCAAAACAGAAGAAGATCGAGGGACTTGAGGGCCAAGGCAGGAGAGCCACAAGGGGCCCACAAGCCCTGTAGCTGCCACCAGGGGGGAGCCCATGGCTACCATGCTTGTGGCCCCCCTGGAGCTCCCGTGCCCTAGCTCTTTCGCCTATATATTCCCTAAAATCCTAGAAAAAATCAGGGCAACCACGAAAACACTTTTCCGCTGCCGCAAGCTTCCGTTTCCGCGAGATCTCATCTGGAGACCCTTCCCGGTGCCCTGCCGGAGGGGACTTTGGAGTTGGAGGGATTCTACATCAATATCATCGCCTCTCCAATGACTCGTGAGTAGTTCACTTCAGACCTACGGGTTCGTAGTTAGTAGCTAGATGGCTTCTTCTCTCTCTTGGATCTTCAATACAAAGTTCTCCATGATCTTCATGGAGATCTATCCGATGTAATCCTCTTTGGCGGTGTGTCTGTCGAGATCCGATGAATTGTGGATTTGTGATGAGATTATCTATGAATTATATTTGAGTCTTTGCTGATTTCTTATATGCATGATTTGATATCCTTGTAAGTCTCTCCGAGTCTTGGCTTTGGTTTGGCCAACTAGATCTATGATTCTTGCAATGGGAGAAGTGCTTGGTTTTGGGTTCATACCGTGTGGTGACCTTTCCCAGTGAGAGAAGGGGCAGCAAGGCACGCATCGTGTTGTTGCCATCAAGGGTAACAAGATGGGCTTTCATCATAGATTTTATATTGTACATCTACATGATATCATCTTGCTTAAGGCGTTACTCTATTCTTTTGAACTTAATACACTAGATGCATGCTTGATAGCGGTCGACGTGTGGAGTAATAGTTGTAGATGCAGAAAGTATCGGTCTACTTGTTTTGGACGTGATGCCTATAGATATAATCATTGCCATAGATAACGTGACAACTTTGCGTGGTTCTATCAATTGCTCGACAGTAATTCGTTCACCCACCGTCTACTTGCTTTCATGAGAGAAGCCACTAGTGAACACTACGGCCCCCGGGTCTATTCACAACTATCGTCTCCACTTTCACTTTTACTTTGCTTTGTTTACTTTTTGCTTTCAGTTCTCACATTGCAAAAAATCTATAAGGGATTGACAACCCCTTCATAGCGTTGGGTGCAAGCTCTTTGTGTTTGTGCAGGTACTTGTGACTTGACGCGATCCTCCCACTAGATCGATACCTTGGTTCTCAAACTAAGGGAAATACTTGCCGCCGCTGTGCTACACCACCCTTTCCTCTTCAAGGGAACACCAATGCAAGTCTCCAAGGCCGCGGGAAATCATTTGCATATTTTCCAAGGAAGTCCCTATAGGCGTAGCCCGAAGCAGAAGGATTCCTGGCGCCGTTGCCAGGAAAGGTCTATTGTCGCAGTAGCAGCTAGCCCCTCCCCTCCTCTTATATATACTGGTAGTTTTAGGGGTTTTGAGACACAACTTTGCCACGTGCAACTCAAACCTATTCCACATAGTTTTGCCTCTAGATCGGATTTCTGCGGAGCTCGAGTAGAGTCCCGCAGGAGTAGAACATCACCACCATCGGAGCACCGTCACGCTACCGGAGAACTCATCTACTTCTCCGTCTCTCTTGCTGGATCAAGAAGGTCGAGATCGTCATCGAGTTGTACGTGTGCTGAACGCGGAGGTGCCGTCCGTTCGGCGCTACATCAGAATGGATCGTGGAACGATGGTGATTTGAATCACGAAGCTGTACCACTACATCAACCACGTTTCTTAATGCTTCCCGCTTAGCGATCTACAAGGGTACGTAGATCTAATATCCTCTCGTAGATGGACATCACCATGATAGGTCTTTGTGTGCGTAGGAAATTTTTTGTTTCCCATGCAACGTTCCCCAACAGTGGCATCATGAGCTAGGTTCATGTGTAGATGTTATCTCGAGTAGAACACAAAAGGTTTTGTGGACGTTGATGTTCGATTTTCTGCCATCCTTAGTATTTTCTCGATCCGGCAGTATTGTTGGATTGAAGCGGCCCGGACCGACATTACTCGTATGCTTACGAGAGACTGATTTCATCGACTCACATGCAACTCGTTGCATAAAGATGACTGGCGGGTGTCGGTTTCTTCAACTTTAGTTGAATTGGTTTTGACCAAGGCGATCCTTGGAGAGAGGTTAAATGGAAATTTGCACATCTCCGTTGTGGTTTTTGCGTAAGTAAGATGCGATCATACTAGATACCCATAGCAGCCACGTAAAACATGCAACAACAAATTACAGGACGTCTAACCTATTTTTTCAGGGTATGCTTGTGATATGATATGGCCAATGACGTGATGTGATATATTGGATGTATGAGATGATCATGTTGTAATAGTTAATATCAACTTGAACGTCGATGTTACGGCAACCGGCATGAGCCATAAGGTTGTCTTTAAACTAACGTTTGTGTTTGCAGATGCGTTTACTATATTGCTAGGTCGTAGCTTTAGTAGTAATAGCATAAATAGCACGCCAACCTCGATGGTGGGACGACGATGGAGATCATGATGATGGAGATCATGGTGTGGCATCGGTGACAAGAAGATCATGCCGGTGCTTTGGTGATGGAGATCAATAAGCACAAGATGATGGACATATCATGTCACTTATGAATTGCATGTGATGTTAATCCTTTTATGCACCTTATTTTGCTTAGAACGACGGTAGCATTATGAGGTGATCTCTCACTAAAATTTCAAGATGAAATTGTGTTCTCCCCGACTGTCCACCGTATCGACGGTTCGTCGTTTCGAGACACCACGTGATGATCGGGTGTGATAGACTCAACGGGTGCAAAACAATTGCACACGCGGAACACTCGGGTTAAACTTGACGAGCCTAGCATGTGCAGACATGGCCTCGGAACACATGTGACCGAAAGGTCGAGCATGAATCGTGTAGTTGATATGATTAGCATAGAGATGCTTACCACTAAAACTATTCTCAACTCACGTGATGATCGGACTTGAGTTAGTGAATTTGGATCATGTACCACTCAAATGACTAGAGAGATGTACGTTTTGAGTGGGAGTTTATTAGTAATTTGATTAGTTAAACTCTAATTATCTTAAACATAGTCTAAGTCCACTTTGCAATACTTGTGTTGTAGATCAATGGCTCACGGAGTAGTCACCCTGTATTTTAATACGTTCCTAGAGAAACCTAAGTTGAAAGATGATGGAAGCAACTTTGGTGGCTGGGCTCATAATCTAAAGCTGCTCGTGCAAGCTGGGAAGAAGGATTATGTCCTAATGTTGTGCTAGGAGATGAACCACCCGCTACGTCTAGCCAAGATGTTTTGAACGCCTGGTTAACATGTAAGGAGGACTACTCAATAGTTCAATATGCAGTCTTGTATGGCTTAGAGCCGGGACTTCAACGTCGCTTTGAGCGTCATGGAGCATATGAGATGTTACATGAGTTGAAGTTTATCTTTCAGAATAACGCCCGGATCGAGAGGTATGAGACCTCCGATAAATTCTATGCTTGCAAGATGAAGGAGAATTCGTCTGTCAGTGAACATGTGCTCAAAATGTTTGGGTACTCAAACCGTCTAGCTGAGCTGGGGATTGAACTTCTGCAAGAGGCTATCACTAACAGAATTATTCAATCACTGCCACCTAGCTATAAGAGCTTTATGTTGAACTATAACATGCAAGGGATGAACAAGTCACTCGGCGAGTTATTCGCGATGCTGAAAGTCGCAGAGTCAGAACTCCGGAAAGAGCATCAAGTGTTGATGGTCAATAAGACCACTGGTTTCAAGAGAAATGGCAAAGGCAAGAAGGGTAACTCCAAGAAGAGAGGCAAGCCTGTTGCCAATCCGACGAAGAAACCAAAGGTTGGACCTAAGCCTGAAACAGAGTGTTATTATTGCAAGGGACTGGGTCACTGGAAGCGCAACTGCCCCAAGTATTTGGCTGATAAGAAGGCAGCCAAGGAAAAATTAGGTATATTTGATATACATGTTATTGATGTGTACTTAACCAACTCTCGCAGTAGTGTATGTGTATTCGATACCGGTTATGTTGCTCATATTTGCAACTCGAAGCAGGAACTGCGGAATAAACGAAGGCTGGCGTAGGATGAAGTGACGATGCGTGTGGGAAATGGTTCCAAGGTTGATGCAATCGCCGTCGGCACAGTCTCACTTCAGTTACCATCAGGATAAGTTATGAACTTAAATAATTGTTATTTAGCGCATGTGTTAAGCATGAACATTATATCTGGATCTTTTTTATTGCGAGAAGGTTACTCGTTTAAGTCAGAGAATAATGGTTGTTTTATTTCTATGAGTAATATCTTATATGGTCATGCGCCCAATGTGAGAGGATTGTTCATATTGAATCTTGATAGCAATGATACACATATACATAATATTGAGACCAAAAGATGTAGAGTTAAAAATGATTGCGCCACGTTTTGTGGCACTGCCACTTAGGTCATATTGGTGTAAAGGGCATGAAGAAACTCCATTTCGATGGGCTTTTGGAGTCACTTGATTTTGAATCACTTGACACGTGCGAACCATGCCTCATGGGCAAGATGACTAAGACTCCGTTCTCCGGAACAATGGAGCGTGCAAGTGACTTGTTGGAGATCATACATACCGATGTGTGCGGTAAATTGAGTGTGGAGGCGCGCGGCGGATATCGTTATTTTCTCACCTTCACTGACGTTTTGAGTTGGTATGGATATATCACAAGTCTGAAACGTTTCAGAAGTTCAAGCAATTTCAGAGTGAAGTTGAAAATCATCGTAACAAGAAGATCAAGTTCCTACGTTCTGATCGTGGGGTGAATATCTGAGTTTTGAGTTTGGTGCTCACTTAAGACAATGTGGAATTGTTTCATAGTTGAGACCGCCTGGAACACCACAGCGTAATGGTGTGTCCAAACGTCGTAATCGTACTTTGTTAGAAATGGTGTGATCTATGATCTCTCTTACCGATTTGCCGTTATCGTTTTGGGGTTATGCATTAGAGATAGCTGCATTCAATTTAAATAGGGCACCATCAAAATCCGTTGAGACGACACCATACGATCTGTGGTATGGCAAAAGACCGAAGTTGTAGTTTCTTAAAGTTTGGGGATGTGATGCTTATGTCAAAAAGCTTCAGCCTGAAAAGCTAGAACCCAAAGCGAAAAAGTGTGTCTTCATAGGTTACCCAAAGGAGATAGTTGAGTACACCTTCTATCTCAAATCCGAGGGCAAAGTGTTTGTTGCTAAGAACGGAGTTTTTCTTGTGAAGGAGTTTCTCTTGAAAGAATTGACTGGGAGGAAGATAGAACTTGATGAGGTTGTCGAACCTCTAATCCCTCTAGATGGTGGCGCAGGGCAGGGGGAAACCTCTGTCGAAGCGATGCAGGTTGAGGAGGAAGTTGATGATGATGATCATGAAACTTTGGATCAAGTTCCATTCGGACCTCAGAGGTCCACAAGATCACGTACTACTCCTGAGTGGTACAGTAATCTTGTCTTATCAATCATGTTGTTAGACAACAATGAACCTGCGAATTATGAAGAAGCAATGGTGGGCCCGGATTCCAACAAATGGTTGGAGGCCATGAAGTCCGAGATAGGATCTATGTATGAAAACAAAATGTGGACTTTGCAAGTATTACCTGAAGGCCAAAAGGCTATTCAGAACAAATGGATCTTTAAGGAGAAGACGGACGCAGAGGATAATGTGACCGTTTATAAAGCTCGACTTGTGGAAAAGGGTTTTTCACAAGTTCAAGAAGTTGACTACGATGAGACGTTCTCACCGGTAGCGATGCTTAAGTCCGTCTGAATCATGTTAGAAATAGCAGCATTTTTCGATTATGAAATCTGGCAGATGGATGTCAAAACAGCGTTCCTTAATGGTTTTCTTAAGGAAGAGTTGTATATGATGCAACCCGAAGGTTTTGTCGATTCAAAGAATGCTAACAAAGTATGCAAGCTCGAACGATCCATTTATGGACTGGTGCAATCATCTCGGAGTTGGAATAGGCGCTTTGATGAGGTGATCAAAGCATTTGGGTTTATACAAGTGGTTGGAGAATCTTGTATTTACAAGAAAGTGAGTGGGAGCTCTATGGCGTTTCTAATATTATATGTGGATGACATATTGCTGATTGGAAACAACGTGGAGTTTTTTGAGAGCGTAAAGGATTACTTGAATAAAAGTTTCTCTATGAAGGACCTAGGAGAAGCTGCTTATATTCTTGGCATTAAGATCTATAGGGATAGATCGAGACGCCTGATAGGACTTCCACAAAGCACATACCTTGATAAAGTTTTGAAGAAGTTCAAAATGGAACAGTCCAAGAAGGGGTTCTTGCCAGTGTTACAAGGTATAAAATTGAGTAAGACTCAGTGCCGAGCAACTGCGGAAGATAGAGAACAAATGAGTTCCGTCCCCTATGCTTCAGCCATAGGTTCTATCATGTATGCAATGATGTGCACTAGACCGGACGTCAGCCTGGCCATAAGTATGGCAGGTAGGTTTTAAAGTAACCCAGGAGTGGATCACTGGACAACGGTCAAGAATATTCTGAATTAGGTGAAAAGGACTAAGGAAATGTTTCTCGTTTATGGAGGTGACGAAGAGCTCGTCGTAAAGGGTTACGTCGATGCAAGCTTTGACACTGATCCGGATGACTCTAAGTCTCAAACCGGATACGTGTTTATTCTAAATTGGGGTGCGGTAAGCTGGTGCAGTTCCAAGCAAAGCGTCGTAGCAGATTCTACATGTGAAGCAGAGTACATGGCTACCTCGGAGGCAGCTAAGGAGGGTATGTGGATGAAGCGGTTCATGACGGATCTTGGAGTTGTGCCGAGCGCACTAAATCCAATAACTCTGTTCTGTGACAATACTGTTGTCATTGCTTTAGCAAAGGAACCAAGGTTTCACAAGAAGACCAAACACATCAAACGGCGCTTCAACCTTATCCGCGACTACGTCGAAGGAGAGGACGTAAATATTTGCAAAGTGCACACGGATCTGAATGTAGCAGATCCGCTGACTAAACCTCTTCCACGGGCAAAACATGATCAACACCAGAACTGTATGGGTGTTAGATTTATTACAATGTAAATCGCATGGCGATGTGAGGACTAGATTATTGACTCTAGTGCAAGTGGGAGACTGTTGGAAATATGCCCTAGAGGCAATGATAAAATAGTTATTATTATATTTCCTGTTACAAGATAATCGTTTATTATCCATGCTATAATTGTATTGAATGAAAACATAGATACATGTGTGGATACATAGACAAAACAATGTCCCTAGCAAGACTCTAGTTGGCTAGCCAGTCGATCAAGGGTAGTCAAGGTTTTCTGACTATATGCAAGTGTTGTCACTTGATAACTGGATCACATCATTAGGACAATCATGTGATGGACTAGACCCAAACTATGAACGTAGCATGTGATCGTGTCATTTTGTTGCTATTGTTTTCTGCGTGTCAAGTATTTATTCCTATGACCCTGAGATCATATAACTCACTGGCATCAGAGGAATACCTTGTGTGTATCAAACGTCGCAACGTAACTGGGTGACAATAAAGGTGCTCTACATGTATCTCCGAAGGTGTCCGTTGAGTTAGTATGGATCAAGACCGGGATTTGTCACTCCGTGTGACGGAGAGGTATCTCGGGGCCCACTCGGTAATACAACATCACACACAAGCCTTGCAAGCAATGTGACTAAGTGTAAGTCACGGGATCTTGTATTACGTAACGAGTAAAGAGATTTGCCGGTAACGAGATTGAAATAGGGATGCGAATACCGACGATCGAATCTCGGGCAAGTAACATACCGAAGGACAAAGGGAATGACATACGGGATTATATGAATCTTTGACACTGAGGTTCAACCGATAAGATCTTCGAAGAATATGTAGGATCCAATATGGGCATCCAGGTCCCGCTATTGGATATTGACCGAGGAGTGTCTCGGGTCATGTCTACATAGTTCTCAAACCCGCAGGGTCTGCACACTTAAGGTTCGATGATGTTTTAGTATAGTTTAGTTATATGTGTGGTTACCGAATGTTGTTCGGAATCCCGGGTGAGATCACAGACATCACGAGGGTTTCCGGAATGGTCCGGAAACGAACATTGATATATAGGATGGTTTCATTTGGTCACCGGAAAGTTTCGGGCATTTTCGGCAGTGTACCGGGAGTGACGAATGGGTTCCGGGTGTTCACCGGGAGGGGCCCACCCACCCGGGAGTGAGCCCAGTAGCTTTAGGGTGGCGCACCAGCCCTTAGTGGGCTGGTGGAGCCAGCCCAAGAGGGACATGGCGCCACAAGTGAAAAAACGAAAGGAAAGAAGAAAAGAAAGAGGGAGGTGGGAAGGAAGAGGAGGACTCCCCCTTCCCCAAACCGAATTGGAGAAGGAGTCCTCCTCTCCCTTCGTCCGGCGCACCCTTGGGGCCCTTGTGCCCCAAGGCTATCCTCTCCCCTTCTCCTATATATACTGGTGGTTTTACGGTTTTTGAGACACAACTTTGCCACATGCAACTCAAACCTATTCCACATAGTTTTACCTCTAGATCGGATTTCTGCGGAGCTCGGGCGGAGCCCTGCAGGAGTAGATCATCACCACGAGCGGAGCGCCGTCACGCTACCGGAGAACTCATCTACTTGTCCGTCTCTCTTGCTGGATCAAGAAGGCCAGGATCGTCATCGAGCTGTACGCGTGCTGAACGCGGAGGTGCCGTTCGTTCGGCGCTAGATCGGAACGGATCGTGGGACGATGGTGATTTGAATCACGAAGCTGTACCACTACATCAACCGCGTTTCTTAACGCTTCCCGCTTAGCGATCTACAAGGGTACGTAGATCTAATCTCCTCTCGTAGATGGACATCACCATGATAGGTCTTCGTGTGCGTAGGAATTTTTTTGTTTCCCATGCAACGTTCCCCAACATATCGCTGATAGAGGAGTCTTACTAAACTCTGGCAACATAGCGAGACTTTGGCTTGATCCCATTCGCGGTAATCCGCCGCTGAAAGACATGTATGCAGAACTTTTTAACATCTGTAACCACGAAAATATCACAGTGCCTCGGTTCAGAGCTGGGGTGGATGCTGATTTCTTCAGCAGATAGTTACACCATTCCCTTTTATGTCGATAGGGGGGAGTTTAAAAAAATTGTGGTGGGATGGACTACCTATGATGTCTCGGATCATATTATTTGGACCCTGGGAAATAGGAAAATATTCTCTACTAAATCAGTTTACGAATATCTAGAAAAAATATAGTAGGATGTGATTATAGATGGATCTGGAAGTCTAAAAGTCCTCTTAGAATTCAGATCTTCCTCTCGCAACTTTTTCACGATTCCATTCTTACGTGTGATGTGATGAAAAAGAAAAAATGGACTGGAAATCCTCAATGCTCGTTCTGTAAATTGCTGGAGGCTTCGCAACACTTATGTTTTACATGACCTGTTGCCATGGTGGTGTGGAGAACGATTGGATGTATGTTTGGCACTAGCCTCGGTCCAAATAATATCTGACAATATTTTTCGTGGTGTTTTATGTTTCTTCCTGATGGGGTCAGGTTCTACACCTTTGGCATGGCTGCAGTTTGCTGGGCAATCTGAAATTGCCGTAATCGTGCTACTTTCAAAAATAAGAAGCTGAGATCCCCCTTTGATGTGGTTTACAGTACTTGTGGTTATCTTACTTATTGGGCAGGTTTGTTGGTTGGGGCTGATCGGGAGGCGATGGAGCGTGGAGCAAAGATGTTGAAGAGCAATGCATCTAGCATGATACGGATCTGCGCTGCCCCCAGGGCTAGCAACTGATGACGGAATGATGCAAGTTATGTCTTTGCTCTTCAATGGTTTAGGCCCCTGCGTGGGTGACTGGTCGATTCTTTGGTGAATCTGATTGTATCCTGGGATGATTTAGACTTGTATCTTGCTTTTCCTTATCTGTTAGGTTGGTTGATGCGTTTTATGGTGTTTCTGGGTTTTCGCCCTGCGGTAGGCTGCTCGATGACGAATGCCAATGGTAGGTTTCCCAGAAATGCTTTGAACTCGCTCTCCTTTCTAGTTTTCCTTTGTTGGTCCGAACTTTGTATTTACGTTATGCTTGATAATGAAAAGGGGTTCGCCCGGTTAAAAAAAAAAGTAGCCCACCAGACTTGCAGATGACTACCTACGTGATGCAGTGATGTTGATTCTACTTTGATCGTCCTTTTTGGTTTCTTTGGTCTGAACTACTAGACGACCATGTTGTCATGGTCCTTTTGATTTCCTTCATCAATCAATGTAGTAATATAATCATATAGATTGTCCGTGTGTCCTGGATGCAGAAGCCAGCAGGGCGATAAAAATTAATGTGTGTTAACAGGGAAATGCAATTCGGCTCTTGGGAGCACCTGCTCCTGCCCACCAAAAATGACTTTTGAAATGTGAAAAAGATCCTAACAAAAAATTTATGTGTTCTTGTCACACGAGCTACAAAGGAACTTTACCTTGTCACATTCAAATGTTACCTGAAATTTTTTAGGCAAAAAGGTTAAGCATTTTAGCCTGTGCAAAAAATAAATAAAAATTGAACATCAATTGTTACCCCAAAATGTCACATCTAATTTTTTTTTTTCATCGACGAAACACCACTGCTCTAATTCATATGAAAAAATTTAAGCATGCTTGCGACGGTAACACGAACATCCAAAAAAAAGTCAATTTTTTCTTAAAGCATTTACTATTATATTTTGTGTTACTGTTTATTCAGACGTAAATACACCTTTTGCGTGTTATAATGCTTTACAGCTATTGTGGACGAATCCCCATTAAAACTCCTAATGTTCCTCTTCTAGATAATATGTTCAAGTTTCAGAAGCATAGAGACTAGCCAGTAGAACTTGTACATGTCAACTCAATTATACTCCCTCCGTTTCATAATATAGTGCGCCCGTGCTTTTCAAGATTAAACTTTGACCAAAAATTAAACCAACGCGGCTGACTGTAAGGGGACCAAAACTTATAGCATTGAATTGATATTCGAAAAAGTTTTCAATGATATAATTTTTGCTCCCACCATCGTCGCCCACATTGGTTTAATCTATGGTCAAGCTTAAATCTCAAAAAACGTGAACACACAACATTATGGAATGCATGGAGTATTAGACAATATTAAATATCTACCACACAAAAAATGGAGTTTTTTGAATTTTTTAGTATTTGTTTTTATTTTATTTTTGTCAGCGAGAACAGATGAGCGTGGGAGCATACTTGGATTTTCGTATTTGTAGATACTATTTCTAATGCTTGTGAGAATATGGTGTTATCTAAATTAGATATACTTGTATCTAGCACGGACAAGAGATACAAGAAATGGAACATGCTCAAACATAAAGATGGAAGCAAGCACACAAGGAATGAAGACGTATCCTCAACCGGAGATTTCAAGACTTTGAAGCAAATGTAGTGATGCATCAAGATATGGACCAAATTGTAGGTGGCTCCATATCTTTATGTAGATGTTATGTATAGGTGCCACTGAACCTTATTATACGGTAAACCCATAGGACATGTAATATCGGGCTAAAATAACTAGATAAATTTTTTAGTCCATATTTAGAGGAGAAACTGACTGGGAGATAAATTTGATCACCCCTCCCTTGCCTGGATAAAATATCCTTTCCTCCTTAAATATAACACCTCAAACATTAATTAGACCTGACTTTACTCTTCATAGCTAGAACCCATGTACTTTTTTTTGTATCGAACGACCAGGCTACTACAGTTTTCGGAACCCAGCTTTTCCTTATTACTTCATCTTTGTTGGTATCATACACATCTTGATTTTCATATTTTTTGCTTGATCGCAATTTCATGCTGTGATTAGACCTTCATGGTCAGGTTGATAGTGTTCCGACGTGATTTATGACTTCTTGGAGTAAGTTTAGTGGTCGCTAAGATGCATTGTAAGTGCATGTCGTAGTTGATCATCAAAGTTGTCTCCACACAAACCAATCCGGGAATTTTTCATCCTAGTGCTATCACCACACAAGTAGGTTGTGGTCAAAGGGCGTATATGTTTTGGATATGTTGATGACTGCGATTGTGTGAATAGGATGGACTCGTTCGAACCAATTACCATGCCAAACGACACTTCGTCCAAAGACTACCATGGTAGGTGAGGTTAATCACAATCCCCTAATTTTTCTCAAAGCAAGTGTAAAAAATAGTGGAAGCTATAGAACACACAAACGCTAGCTTCACATAAAAATGTCCTTTTCAAGAAAATATGTGACTATTTTTCTGTCAACTATTCATAGCTACAGAAAATCAAAACTTTCTACCGTTTTGTAATTGTCAAGTCGATCTGTTCTCAATAATGATAGGTTGACGAAAGAGAACAACACCGTTTTCAATTTCATTGATAAGAGTAGAGAATACATGAACAAGGGATTTTGTCGGGTATCACAACAAGAGAGGAGTTATGTTGAGACGACAACAAGGCAACCATTGAATATGCAGCTTACGGGAAAACGTAGGTTGGTATGTTAATGGTTGCATATTCATTCTTTTCCTATTTCTGAGACGAGGGGTTTGGTGAGATTTGTGGGTGTGACTGTGAATAACTATTTCGAAATCAGTACTCGTAGGCGGTGGATCCTATGATGGCCTTGCTCATGGGTGCAGCGGGGAGGAAGGGTGCGGCGGGTCATGGAGCGGCCCCTAGCGCGAGGAACTTGGACACCGACGCCCAAATTTATCGATCGCAACAGCGGTCTGTTGTGTTTGCATTGACGGCGGCGGGCACTCGTTGTTGGGCCCAGAATTGGGGTGGCGGCTCCAACAGGTGGTCTTGTGGCGCATCGGGCTACTGGGCAGCTTGCCATTTGGTGGATCTAGGCCTCGTTAGGCTGGCCATAGTAGGACTAACTTAGGTAGTACTCCCTCCTTTCCGGTTTATAGGGCTCATCTCCAAATTTTTAGATTTCCATTATATTAGGCTCATTTTGAGTCTAAGTAAGTTAAAGTGCTTTGAGTCTCACGTCATATTTAATTCACAGAGTTTAGAGAAAGGAGATGAGTGACTATGCATGCATCGTTTTCTACATCCATCATGCAAGTCCAATGAAAGGAAGGATGCTACATTTATTGCCTTGGAAATTGCATATGTGAGAAATATTTCATTGGCTAGTTTAAACTAGTGTCATCCACTCACAATTCACCTTGGTTGATGAGATTTCAGATGTGAGCCCTATAAACCGAAAAGGAGGGAGTATCATGTATTTGGAACTAACAAATATGTTAATGTGACAGACAATTAAAAAAAGGTTAGAGTAACATACTATATGCAACCATTGATGGTTGCCTGTTGGAATTATGCCCTAGAGGCAATAATAAATATAGTTATTATTATAATTCCTGTATCAAGATAATCGTTTATTATCCATGCTATAATTGTATTGAATGAAGACTTATATACATGTGTGGATACATAGACAAAACACTGTCCCTAGCAAGCCTCTATTTGGCTAGCCAGTTGATCAAAGATAGTCAGTGTCTTCTGATTATAAACAAGGTGTTGTTGCTTGATAACTGGATCACGTCATTAAGAGAATCACGTGATGGACTAGACCCAAACTAATAGACGTAGCATGTTGATCGTGTCATTTTCTTGCTACTGTTTTCTGCGTGTCAAGTATTTGTTCCTATGACCATGAGATCATATAACTCACTGACACCGGAGGAATACTTTGTGTGTATCAAACGTCGCAACGTAACTGGGTGACTACAAAGATGCTCTACAGGTATCTCCGAAGGTGTTCGTTGAGTTAGTATGGATCGAGACTGGGATTTGTCACTCCGTGTGACGGAGAGGTATCTCGGGGCCCACTCGGTAATACAACATCACACACAAGCCTTGCAAGCAATGTGACTTAGTGTAAGTTGCGGGATCTTGTATTACGGAACGAGTAAAGAGACTTGTCGGTAAACGAGATTGAAATAGGTATGCGGATACTGACGATCGAATCTCGGGCAAGTAACATACCGAAGGACAAAGGGAATGACATACGGGATTATATGAATCCTTGGCACTGAGGTTCAAACGATAAGATCTTCGTAGAATATGTAGGATCCAATATGGGCATCTAGGTCCCGCTATTGGATATTGACCGAGGAGTCTCTCGGGTCATGTCTACATAGTTCTCGAACCCGCAGGGTCTGCACACTTAAGGTTCGACGTTGTTTTATGCGTATTTGAGTTATATGGTTGGTTACCGAATGTTGTTCGGAGTCCCGGATGAGATCACGGACGTCACGAGGGTTTCTGGAATGGTCCGGAAACGAAGATTGATATATAGGATGACCTCATTTGATTACCGGAAGGTTTTCGGAGTTACCGAGAATGTACCGGGAATGACGAATGGGTTCCGGGAATTCACCGGGGGGGGCAACCCACCCCGGGGAAGCCCATAGGCCTTGGGGTGGCGCACCTGCCCTTAGTGGGCTGGTGGGACAGCCCAAGAAGGCCCTATGCGCCATAGGAAGAAAATCAAAGAAAAAAGAAAAAAAGAGGAGGTGGGAAAAGGGGGAAGGACTCCTCCTTCCAAACCTAGTTGGACTCGGTTTGGAAGGGGAGGGTTGCCCCCCTTGGCTCGGCCGAAGCCCTTGAGGGTCCTTGGACCCCCAAGGCAAGGCTCCCCCTCTTCCCCCTATATATACGGAGGTTTTAGGGCTGATTTGAGACGACTTTTCCACGGCAGCCCGACCACATACCTCCACGGTTTTTCCTCTAGATCGCGTTTCTGCGGAGCTCGGGCGGAGCCCTGCTGAGATAAGATCACCACCAACCTCCGGAGCGCCGTCACGCTGCCGGAGAAATCTTCTACCTATCCGTCTCTCTTGCTGGATCAAGAAGGCCGAGATCATCGTCGAGTTGTACGTGTGCTGAACGCGGAGGTGCCGTCCGTTCGGCACTAGATCGTGGGACTGATCGCGGGACGGTTCGCGGGGCGGATCGAGGGACGTGAGGACGTTCCACTACATCAACCGCGTTCACTAACGCTTCTGCTGTACGGTCTACAAGGCTACGTAGATCACACATCCCCTCTCATAGATGGACATCACCATGATAGGTCTTCGTGCGCGTAGGAATTTTTGTTTCCCATGCGACGTTCCCCAACAGTGGCATCATGAGCCAGGTTCATGCGTAGATGTCTTCTCGAGTAGAACACAAAAGTTTTTGTGGGCGGTGATGTGCGTTTTGCTGCCCTCCTTAGTCTTTTCTTGATTCCGCGGTATTGTTGGATCGAAGCGGCTCGGACCGACATTACTCGTACGCTTACGAGAGACTGGTTTCATCGCTACGAGTAACTCCGTTGCTCAAAGATGACTCGCGGGTGTCCGTTTCTCCAACTATCGTTGAATCGGATTTGACCGAGGTGGTCCTTGGATGAGGTTAAATAGCAACTCATATATCTCCGTTGTGGTGTTTGCGTAAGTAAGATGCGATCCTACTAGATACCCATGGTCACCACGTAAAACATGCAACAACAAAATTAGAGGACGTCTAACTTGTTTTTGCAGGGTATGCTTGTGATGTGATATGGCCAACGGTGTGATGTGATATATTGGATGTATGAGATGATCATGTTGTAATAGATAATATCGAATTGCACGTCGATGGTACGGCAACCGGCAGGAGCCATAGGGTTGTCTTTATACTAATGTTTGTGCTTGCAGATGCGTTAACTATTTTGCTAGGATGTAGCTTTAGTAGTAATAGCATGAGTAGCACGACAACCCCGATGGATACACGTTGATGGAGATCATGGTGTGGCGCCGGTGACAAGAAGATCGTGTCGGTGCTTTGGTGATGGAGATCAAGGAGCACGTGATGATGGCCATATCATGTCACTTATGAATTCCATGTGATGTTAATCCTTTTATGCACCTTATTTTGCTTAGAACGACGGTAGCATTATGAGGTGATCTCTCACTAAAATTTCAAGACGAAATTGTGTTCTCCCCGACTGTGCACCGCTGCTACAGTTCGTCGTTTCGAGACACCACGTGATGATCGGGTGTGATAGACTCAACGTTCACATACAACGGGTGCAAAACAGTTGCGCACGCGGAACACTCGGGTTAAGCTTGACGAGCCTAGCATGTGCAGACATGGCCTCGGAACACATGAGACCGAAAGGTCGATCATGAATCATATAGATGATATGATTAGCATAGGGATGCTTACCACTGAAACTATACTCAACTCACGTGATGATCGGACTTGAGCTAGTGTAAGTGGATCATGAACCACTCAAATGACTAGAGAGATGTACTTTTTGAGTGGGAGTTTAGCGAGTAATTTGATTAAGTTAAACTCTAATTATCTTGAACATAGTCTAAGTCCACTTTGAATATATTTGTGTTGTAGATCATGGCTCACGCGACAGTCACCCTGAATTTTAATACGTTCCTAGAGAAAGCTAAGTTGAAAGATGATGGAAGCAACTTTGTAGACTGGGCTCGTAATTTTAAGCTAATCTTACAAGCTGGGAAGAAGGATTATGTCCTTAATGCTGCGCTAGGAGAGGAACCACCCGCTACGGCTGATCAGGATGTTAAGAACGCTTGGTTAGCACGTAATGAGGACTACTCAGTAGTTCAATGTGCAGTCTTGTATGGCTTAGAGCCGGGACTTCAACGTCGCTTTGAGCGTCATGGAGCATTTAAGATGTTCCAGGAGTTGAAGTTTATCTTTCAGAAGAACGCCCGGATTGAGAGGTATGAGACCTCCAATAAATTCTATGCTTGCAAGATGGATGAGAACTTGTCTGTCAGTGAACATGTGCTCAAAATGTCTGGGTACTCAAACCGTCTAGCTGAGCTGGGGATTGAACTCCCGCAAGAAGCTATCACTGACAGAATCCTTCAATCACTGCCGCCAAGCTATAAAGGCTTTGTGTTGAACTACAACATGCAAGGGATGAACAAGTCTCCCGGCGAGTTGTTTGCGATGCTGAAAGTCGCAGAGTCTGAACTCCGTAAAGAGCATCAAGTGTTGATGGTGAATAAGACCACTAGTTTCAAGAGAAACGGCAAAGGCAAGAAGGGTAATTCGAAGAAGAGCGGCAAGCCTGTTGCCAATCCGACGAAGAAACCCAAAGCTGGACCTAAGCCTGAAACAGAATGTTACTATTGCAAGGGTATGGGTCAGTGGAAGCGCAATTGCCCCAAGTATCTGGCTGATAAGAAGGCGGCCAAAGAAAAATCAGGTATATTTGATATACATGTTATTGATGTGTACTTAACCGGCTCTCGTAGTAGTGCCTGAGTATTCGATACCGGTTATGTTGTTCATATTTGCAACTCGAAACAGGAACTGCGGAATAGACGAAGGGTGGCGAAAGATGAAGTGACGATGCGCGTAGGAAATGGTTCCAAGGTTGATGCAATCGCCGTCGGCACAGTTTCACTTCAGTTACCATCAGGATTAGTTATGAACTTGAATCATTGTTATTTAGTGCCTGCGTTGAGCATGAACATTATATCTGGATCTTGTTTATTGCGAGACGGTTACTCTTTTAAGTCAGAGAATAATGGTTGTTCTATTTCTATGAGTAACATCTTTTATGGTCATGCACCCAATGTGAGAGGATTGTTCATATTGAATCTTGATAGTGATACACACATACATAACATTGAGACCAAAAGAGTTAGAGTTAACAATGATAGCGCCATATTTTTGTGACACTGCCGCTTAGGTCATATTGGTGTAAAGCGCATGAAGAAACTCCATGCCGATGGACTTTTGGAGTCACTTGACTTTGATTCACTTGACACGTGCGAACCATGCCTCATGGGCAAGATGACTAAGACTCCGTTCTCCGGAACAATGGAGCGTGCAAGTGACTTGTTGGAAATCATACATACCAATGTGTGTGGTCCGATGAGCGTAGAGGCACGCGGCGGATATCGTTATTTTCTCACCTTCACTGACGATTTGAGTAGATATGGTTATGTCTACTTAATGAAGCACAAGTCTGAAACATTTGAAAAGTTCAAGCAATTTCAGAGTGAAGTTGAAAATCATCGTAACAAGAAGATCAAGTTCCTACGGTCTGATCGTGGGGGTGAATATCTGAGTTTCGAGTTTGGTGCTCACTTAAGACAATGTGGAATTGTTTCACAGTTGACACCGCCTGGAACACCACAGCGTAATGGTGTGTTCGAACGTCATAATCGTACTTTATTAGAGATGGTGCGATCTATGATGTCTCTTACCGATTTGCCGTTATCATTTTGGGGTTATGCATTAGAAACAGCTGCATTCACTTTAAATAAGGCACCATCAAAATCCGTTGAGACGACACCATACGAACTGTGGTATGGCAAAAGGCCAAAGTTGTCGTTTCTTAAAGTTTGGGGATGTGATGCTTATGTCAAAAAGCTTCAGCCTGAAAAGCTGGAACCCAAAGCGGAAAAGTGCATCTTCATAGGTTACCCAAAAGAGACAGTTGGGTACACCTTCTATCTCAAATCCGAGGGCAAAGTGTTTGTTGCTAAAAACGGAGCTTTTCTCGAGAAGGAGTTTCTCTCGAGAGAATTGAGTGGGAGGAAGATAGATCTTGATGAGGTTGTCGAACCTCTCATCCCTCTGGATGGTGGCGCAGGGCAAGGGGAAACCTCTGTCGTTGCGACGCCGGTTGAGGAGGAAGTTAATGATGATGATCATGAAACTCCGGTTCAAGTTTCTATCAAACCACGCAGGTCGACGAGACCACGTGCTACTCCAGAGTGGTACGGTAATCCCGTCTTGTCAATCATGTTGTTAGACAACAATGAACCTGCAAATTATGAAGAAGCAATGGTGGGCCCAGATGCCAACAAATGGCTAGAAGCCATGAAGTCCGAGATAGGATCCATGTATGAGAACAAAGTGTGGACTTTGGAAGTACTACCTGAGGGCCGCGAGGCTATTCAGAACAAATGGATCTTTAAGAGGAAGACGGACGCTGACGGCAATGTGGCCGTTTATAAGGCTTGACTTGTGGCAAAGGGTTTTTCACAAGTTCAAGGAGTTGACTACGATGAGACATTCTCACCCGTAGCGATGCTTAAGTCCGTCAGAATCATGTTAGCAATAGCTGCATTTTTCGATTATGAAATCTGGCAGATGGATGTCAAAACGGCGTTCCTTAACGGTTTCCTTAAGGAAGAGTTGTATATGATGCAACCCGAAGGTTTTGTCGATCCTAAGAATGCTAACAAGGTGTGCAAGCTCCAGCGATCCATTTATGGACTGGTGCAAGCATCTCGGAGTTGGAACAAACGCTTTGATGAGGTGATCAAAGCATTTGGGTTTATACAAGTGGTTGGAGAATCTTGTATTTACAAGAAAGTGAGTGGGAGCTCTGTGGCGTTTCTAATATTATATGTGGATGACATATTGCTGATTGGAAACGACGTAGATTTTTTGGAGAGCATAAAGGATTACTTGAATAAAAGTTTCTCTATGAAGGACCTAGGAGAAGCTGCTTACATTCTAGGCATTAAGATCTACAGGGATAGATCAAAACGCCTGATAGGACTTTCACAAAGCACATACCTTGATAAAGTTTTGAAGAAGTTCAAAATGGAACAGTCCAAGAAAGGGTTCTTGCCAGTTTTACAAGGTACGAGATTGAGTAAGACTCAGTGCCCAGCAACTGATGAGGATAGAGAGCATATGAGCACCGTCCCCTATGCTTCAGCCATAGGTTCTATCATGTATGCAATGTTGTGCACTAGACCGGACGTTAGCCTGGCCATAAGTATGGCAGGCAGGTTCCAGAGTAATCCAGGAGTGGATCACTGGACGGCGGTCAAGAATATCCTGAAGTACCTGAAAAGGACTAAGGAGATGTTTCTCGTGTATGGAGGTGACGAAGAGCTCGCCGTAAAGGGTTACGTCGATGCAAGCTTTGACACAGATCCGGACGACTCTAAGTCGCAGACCGGATACGTATTTATTCTTAATGGGGGTGCGGTAAGCTGGTGCAGTTCCAAGCAAAGCGTCGTAGCAGATTCTACATGTGAAGCGGAGTACATGGCTGCCTCGGAGGCGGCTAAGGAGGGTGTCTGGATGAAGCAGTTCATGACGGATCTTGGAGTGGTGCCAAGTGCACTGAATCCAATAACCTTGTTCTGTGACAACACGGGTGCCATTGCCTTAGCAAAGGAACCACGGTTTCACAAGAAGTCCAGACACATCAAACGACGCTTCAACCTCATCCGCGACTACGTCGAAGGGGAGGACGTAAATATATGCAAAGTGCACACGGATCTGAATGTAGCAGACCCGCTGACTAAACCTCTTCCACGGGCAAAGCATGATCAACACCAGAACTATATGGGTGTTAGATTTATTACAATGTAATTCGCATGATGATGTGAGGGCTAGATTATTGACTCTAGTGCAAGTGGGAGACTGTTGAAATTATGCCCTAGAGGCAATAATAAATATAGTTATTATTATAATTCCTGTATCAAGATAATCGTTTATTATCCATGCTATAATTGTATTGAATGAAGACTTATATACATGTGTGGATACATAGACAAAACACTGTCCCTAGCAAGCCTCTAGTTGGCTAGCCAGTTGATCAAAGATAGTCAGTGTATTCTGATTATAAACAAGGTGTTGTTGCTTGATAACTGGATCACGTCATTAGGAGAATCACGTGATGGACTAGACCCAAACTAATAGACGTAGCATGTTGATCGTGTCATTTTGTTGCTACTGTTTTCTGCGTGTCAAGTATTTGTTCCTATGACCATGAGATCACATAACTCACTGACACCGGAGGAATACTTTGTGTGTATCAAACGTCGCAACGTAACTGGGTGACTATAAAGATGCTCTACAGGTATCTCCGAAGGTTTTCGTTGAGTTAGTATGGATCGAGACTGGGATTTGTCACTCCGTGTGACGGAGAGGTATCTCGGGGCCCACTCGGTAATACAACATCACACACAAGCCTTGCAAGCAATGTGACTTAGTGTAAGTTGCGGGATCTTGTATTACGGAACGAGTAAAGAGACTTGCCGGTAAACGATATTGAAATAGGTATGCGGATACTGACGATCGAATCTCGGGCAAGTAACATACCGAAGGACAAAGGGAATGACATACGGGATTATATGAATCCTTGGCAATGAGGTTCAAACGATAAGATCTTCGTAGAATATGTAGGATCCAATATGGGCATCCAGGTCCCGCTATTGGATATTGATCGAGGAGTCTCTCGGGTCATGTCTACATAGTTCTCGAACCCGCAGGGTCTGCACACTTAAGGTTCGACGTTGTTTTATGCGTATTTGAGTTATATGGTTAGTTACCGAATGTTGTTCGGAGTCCCAAATGAGATCACGGACGTCACGAGGGTTTCCGGAATGGTCCAAAAACGAAGATTGATATATAGGATGACCTCATTTGATTACCGGAAGGTTTTTGGAGTTACCGGGAATGTATCGGGAATGACGAATGGGTTCCGGGAGTTCACCGAGGGGGGCAACCCACCCCGGGGAAGCCCATAGCCTTGGGGGTGGCGCACCAGCCCTTTGTGGGCTGGTGGGACAGCCCAAGAAGGCCCTATGCGCCATAGGAAGAAAATCAAAGAGAAAGGAAAAAAAAAAGGAGGTGGGAAAAGGGGGAAGGACTCCTCCTTCCAAACCTAGTTGGACTCGGTTTGGAAGGGGAGGGTTGCCCCCCTTGGCTCGGCCGAAGCCCTTGAGGGTCCTTGGACCCCAAGGCAAGGCTCCCCCTCTTCCCCCTATATATACGGAGGTTTTAGGGCTGATTTGAGACGACTTTTCCACGGCAGCCCGACCACATACCTCCACGGTTTTTCCTCTAGATCGCGTTTCTGCGGAGCTCAGGCGGAGCCCTGCTGAGATAAGATCACCACCAACCTCCGGAGCGCCGTCACGCTGCCGGAGAACTCTTCTACCTATCCATCTCTCTTGCTGGATCAAGAAGGCCGAGATCATCGTCGAGCTGTACGTGTGCTGAACGCGGAGGTGCCGTCCGTTCGGCACTAGATCGTGGGACTGATCGCGGGACGGTTCGCGGGGCGGATCTAGGGACGTGAGGACGTTCCACTACATCAACCGCATTCACTAACGCTTCTGATGTACGGTCTACAAGGGTACGTAGATCACACATCCCCTCTCGTAGATGGACATCACCATGATAGGTCTTCGTGCGCGTAGGAAATTTTTTGTTTCCCATGCGACGTTCCCCAACATTGCCTTGTTGTCGTCTCAACATAACTCCTCTTTTTTTCGAAAGAAAGGGGTTTCCCCCCTGCCCCATTTTATTGAAGCAGAGCAAAACCAGAACAAACATCGCATCAAAACGATACGTCTTTCGAACATGTAAATCATCCTCCTACCACTCTTCTTAAAAAAGGAAAACAAGTACTCAATGCCCAGCTACAAATTTAAACCATCGAACAACTCTTTTAAATTACAGCCAGATAGAGAAGAGAAGACTAGCTTTGATCCCTACTCCAGGCGATCCTCAGAAGCTCTCCCCGGCGCCTGTCCAGCACTGTGACGAAGTTCTTCAGTATAACCATTTGAGCAGTGTCGCAGAGAGCCGACCATTGTTGCAAAATCCCTCTTAACTTGACAAGGACGCAGCCTAGACTTCTCCAAGTGCGCCCCTGGAAGCAAAATTCATTTCTTAATGTCCAAACACTCCACAAGGAGGCAGCAATAATCATATTGAGCAAATTTTTCTTCTTATTCAGTTTCCAATGGGAAGCTACATCATGAAAACAAAGCATTATATTGCAATGAAAAAAATCAGATATAGTTGTCCAAATAACACCAACATTAATGCACTCAAAGAAAAGGTGTTATATAGATTTTGGTTCATTACAAAACAAACACGTCAAGTCATCAAGGTGTTTCCTTTTAGCAACATTGTCTCTGGTTAGTATTTTATTATACAAACATAGCCAAAGGAACACATGAATATTTTGAGGGCACAAAGTTTTCCACAAGCTATCTCCAAAAGGAGAAACCACACCACCAAAGTTTATAAACTTGTAAAAGGAATGTACAGAGTATATCCCATTGGATTCTAATTCCGAGATTGGTTTATCATGTAAATCAGTTAGGCAAAAGCTTTTAATAAAATCAATGAGATTATTCCAGTCATCCATACCATTATTGTCTACACATCTTCTAAAGGACAACCTAAGAGATGTCCCATTCCAAACCTGAGAAACTGTACAATCTTGTTGATTACATATCTCAAATAGGCTCCAAAATCTTACTTTCAAAGAACAATCTCCAGCCCAGATGTCATGCCAAAAACTAATATGATCACCATTACCAATTTCCATCTATATAAGGTTCTAGTGGCATTCAAAGCCCAGGTTACACTCTTCCAAAAGGGAGAGCCTCCCTGCTGTCTAGACCAAAGTGTATTTGGGTTACACACATTGTATTTATATCTCGGAATTTTCTTCCAGTCACTGTCCATATCATTAAAAAATCTCTTCCCCCATGAAGCTAGCAAGGCCATATAAAATTCTCTAATATTGGGTATCCCCAAACCACCAAACTCTTTCTTCCTAGAAACCAGGCCCCAATGGGCTAGGTGATACTTATGTTGCTCCCCCATGTTCCCCCATAAGAAGTGAGACATCTCGGAATTAATAGCTTTAATAGCCCATTTTGGAAATTTCATGACTGCCATTAGATAGGCCGGAATACTCACAATACAAGCACACAGCAGGATAATCTTGCCTCTGTATGTTAAGTATCTACCCAACCAGCCAGATATACCTTTAATGATTCTGTCAATCAATGGTTGGGGGTCCTCTTTTCTCAATTTATCATAATGTAAAGGGACTCTTAAGTATTTAATAGGAAAAGATCCCAAATTGCAGCAGAAAATCTGGCAAAAACCCTAGCTCTATCCTCAGTCACATTAATAGTAATGAGATCACTTTTATGAAAATTAATTTTCATCCCCGACAAATTTTCAAAACAGGATAAGTTCCATTTAAATTTTCTAGCTTTATCATATGAATCCTCTAGAAAGAGGAGAGTATCATCTGCATATTGGAGACTAACAACTCTCTCTGGATGATATTATCTAATAGGCCCGAGATCAATCCACACGAGGAAGCTTTGATAAGCATTTTAGAAAATACATCAGCAACCAGATTGAATAATATAGGGGAGATGGGATCACCTTGTTTAAGACCTTTACCACCAACAAAGTAAGGACCAGTAGTATCATTGATCCGCACACTAAAGGTGCTTTGTAATAGCAGGCATTTAATCCAAGAGATCCACTTAGCACCAAAACCACGGGATTCCAGCATCTTAAACAGAAATTCCCAACTAACTCTATCATATGCTTTCTCATAGTCTAATTTGAGCACAAGCCCAGGCATCTCAAATTTTTTAACCTCGTGGATTACTTCATGAGCTAACACCATACTCTCAAGGATATATCTCCCTTTAATAAAAGCAGTTTGATTAGGAGAGATTAATATATCACTAATAGGAGACAATCTGTTGGTAAGAATCTTAGAGAAAAATTTAACCGCAGAGTTACTCAAGCTGATTGGTCTAAATTTCTTCATAGTATTGGCTCCAGGCTCTTTAGGAATCAAAACAATCAACACAAAATTGAGTCTATGAATATCTAACCTACCCTCTTCAAACTCTTTAACCATAGCCATAAAGTCAGTTTTTAAAAGTTCCCAAAATGTTTGATAAAATAGAAAGGAATACCCATCAGGACCAGGAGCACCATTACTATAAGAGCCAAAGATGGCCTCTTTTACTTCCATCTCAGAGATGTTTTTCTAAAGATTCTCATTTTCTTCTTCAGAAACCAACTCCTCCTCCTTCCAAAAGGAAGGCCCCAGATGAATGTTATGTCTCTCTTTGTGGCTAAATAAATCTTTATAAAAAGAAGTCGCCACATCTAACATCTCCCCCGTGGTGAGCACAGTCCCATGATCTCCAACTAACTCCGTTAAATGATTCTTGCGATGTCTATGATTAGCTAGAGCGTGGAAATACACATTATTCTTGTCACCATCTTTAATTCTACGATCTCTAGATCTCTGCCACAAGGCAGTTTCCTCTTTCCTCATAATACTTTCTAGTTCCAACTTGATTTCTTTCATCCTAGTTTTATCCTCCGCAGAACTGCGATCATTCTCAGCAAACACATCTAAAATGTCAAAGTCTTGAATCATGTCTTTCTTTTTCCTCTTAATGGCAGAGTCGATATTGACACTCCAACCTTTAATCTTTTTTCTAAGACGTTTAGATTTACACATCCAAACTTTTATAGCACCTCTCACAGAGACTGGGGTTTCCACGAATTCTCAACTATGTTTTTAAAATCAGGTTGATCTAACCACCACTTCTCAAATCTGAATAATTTTGGAGATGTAATTCTCCTAGCCAATGTATCAATCAGAAGAGGGGTGTGGTCACTTTCAATTCTCGGAAGGGCTTTTAAAGTCGATAAAGGAAAAAAGAGCATCCCAGGAAGGGGATACAAAGACTCTATCAATAGTAGCATAAATGGGATCCTCCTGGTTGTTGCTCCGGGTAAATTTCCTATTAGCAACATTAATCTCCATCAAACCCCATTTATTGACCCAATCATTGAAAAGAAAAGCAATAGATTGGTTAATATTGCCACTGCTCTTATCAACAGCATATCTGATGAGATTAAAATCTCCCCCCACAATAACTGGATAAGAAATTGTGTCAAACACTTCATGCAGTTCATCAATAAATGCAGTCTTCCTATCATTATAGGCAGTCCCATACACAGCAACAAATTGCCAGACACAATTATCAGTTTTGTTCTAATAGTAGTTAGCACACAGAGTTCTCTATCAATAAAACCAATAATCTCAAATATATCATTATCAATGCCCACAAGGACACCACCAGCTGAACCATGCGCAGGTAAGTGATGCCACATCATATTTCTATTACCCGCAATTCTATTTAAACTATTATTATCTATAACTTCTTTTTTGGTTTCAAAGAAACCAACAAAATCCACTGCGTTATCTCTAATAAATTCCTGTAGACGCTGAGTCTTCCCTGGTTGACCAAGCCCACGAATGTTCCAGAAGGAACCTACCATGATATTTTAAAGGGGTGAGACATGCTACAAAGCCGCTTTGATTGCTTAATGTCTGGGCAGGAGTTATCTAAACTAGCAGCGTCACCTAGTTTGAGATTAACTCTAGCACCAAAATCAGAGCACACATGCTCAATCCCATGTGGAGGAGTATCTAAATTTTTTGGTAAAACAGTTTCTCGGTTGGAATCAACAAAATTTAAACATCTAATGTTTTCTCTCAAAATTAAGTCTTGGACTATATCTTTCTGCTCACCATAGTTATCTCCTATGATAATATCAATGCTGGAAACTTGTGCAGCAAGCAGATCAGTATCAATGCTAACAAAAGATTTACCTTGGAAAGAAGCAGGAATCTCGAGGTTCTTCTTCTTCAGGTAAGCAGTAGCTTTTTCCATGATCTTCACATTCCCATGTTGTCTTGTAATTGGTCTAGTAGCTAGTACAGGACCCCACTTCTTGTTCAAGGCAGGATCTCCCTTCTTAGCATTGCTTCTCTCAGCTTCTTCCATTGTTTCAATCAGAGATCTCTTAACAGAGCCAATCTTTGCTGCAAGCTCCAAAGGCAGGCACATCATTTCAGGCAGGTTCATCTCCTCTTCCTCTTCATCAACATCCATCTCAAAGTTCTTGAGTTGAGCAGAGCAATACTCCATATGAGACTGGATGTCAAAATCATCTTTATCTAGGGTCATTTCATCATTTTTTTCCTCTATCTGGACATAAGACTTCCTACTTTCAGCTTCTCCAATAAACTGTTCATGCACCTCATTTACTAGCAGCCTCGGATGGAACATAGTTGCAGACACAGATGTTTCATCCTTCTTATTTCCAGATCCAGATTTCTGAGATTTAGAGAAATTAGCCTCATCTAATTCATCAATAGGTTCACAGTCTCCATCTAGAAAATCTTTGTTCACATCAGTATCATCCTCAGACTTGTCTTCATCCTCAATGTCTAAATCTGGGTCATCACCATCCTCATCAAGACCATCACCAATTTGATCAAAACCCTCCACAGTGAAAGCCAGAATATACATCTTCTTTTTCATCTCCACCAGCCTTTCAAATGGAATTTTGGTGGGATCTCTACAAGCCACCTTTATTCTAATTTTTTCATAGAAACTCTTAAATATCCCATTCCAGTCCACATCCACCAATATTACAAAACATGAAGCAACTTGAGCAAACACTTTCCAAGCACGCCATTTAGGAGTTATCCCTTCTACTTGAATCCAGACCTCTTTTAGTTCTCCATAAGATTCAATCATCCCAGCCCATTCACAGATCTTTACAAAAACTCCATAAATTGGGAGATCAAATGCTGGAAATTCAATTAAATCCTCAACTTTTTTCGAGGGAGGAAATCTCAGCATAAACTTTTTCTTCTCCAACTCCCTGATTTGCCATGGCCACTCCTTGCCTTTGCAGAAAATCCCATTCAATTGAATAATCAGATCAGAAGCAGAAACTTCTCCTTTCAACACCTTAAGAATTGCACAGTTTTTGAAATTCATCCAGTTAGATTCAGCAGAAACAAGGATATCAATGTGATAAAATCCCAAACCTACTGCTGCACTTCCAAAATATTCAGCTGTAGGTTGTAACTTGGCCCATGCCACACAATTGTTCACATTGTGATTGCCAGAACATATGAAGCATTTTTTGGCTTCAACACAGTTCCCCACATAGTGACCAGGCCAACTACAATTGAAGCAGATCATGTCTTTGTATCTAGGATCCAAGGGTTGTACAGCAGAACCTGGAGGAGGTGTAGGGGCTGTCACCTGATTGTTGTTGGTTGGACCTCCCTTAGTAGCATTACCTGGGATGGTTTTGGTTGCTGCTGGTACACCCACAGCCACAAGGCCTGCAGGGTGTGGGGGAGGAGCACCCTGACCCCCCCCCCCCTTCTTAACAGGTTGCTTCTTAGGTCGTTGTTGAGCCCGTGGATCCATGCTCTTCTTCACCACGGCTTCAAAAGATTCACCAACAGCACCACTCCTCTCACAGATCTTGAACTTGGTGGGGACGGGATCAAACCTTCCAGGGCGAAGGATGGGGAAGCAGCCTTCTACTGAGAAGCACCCGGATTGGAAGAGATCCTTCCGGATCCAGAACAGGTGGCTGCCCAGAGTCGATCTAGGGTTAGGTGGAGGAGGGGGTGGGGGAGAAGTGGCCACGATATTTGTGGTGGCGACTGGGGGAGGGAACAACCCACAGGTGACCATAAAAGGTCTCCACCTCCTCCTCGTTCCTGTTATACGGTCTAGAAAGCGCCTTTCTCTTTCTGTTTTCTTCTTCACCACAGATCCATAAATCAACGGCCGTGATCCATTCTGACACCCCAAGGAGGGCCACACCTCATCCACATCTCCCTTCACTGTACCCGCACAAGCAGGGTTATCAGATATAATGTTATCTTTCAGAACCTCATTATTTTTATCTCCTAAACCACAAAATGTCAGACTGTCAACTCTCTTAGTCTCCTCATGTATCTCCTCATGAACAATCCCACTGTCCTTTTCATCTATCATAATCTCAAAATCACCCGTAGGTTTAGAATTCACAGCCACTACAGCAAGATCACCTCCTTTAGTTGTTTCTCCTACACAAGCAGGTTCATCAACAAAAATGTAATCCAATTGTTGGGAAACATTTTTGTGATTAAAGGATTTGCCAACACTATCACTGCGTGATCTTACTAAATCAACAACACTTACAGGAGTAGAAACTCCATTTCTATTTCCTCTATCAACTTGTCCAGAGCAATCTTATAATTTTGCAGTGTCAGGAGTAGAAACTCCATGTTTAACACTGTCTATCAGGTCCCTAGCATTCGATAGAGATCGAATCTCACTAACATCTCGGACTGGGATCCTAATATCGGGCTCGGCTTTTTTTGAACAAACCAAAATCTCACTATCCTTATCCCTATTCCAAACAGGGGCCCGAGAGCCATGAACAGCATGAACAGATGCACGAACAGAGACAGGAGGATGAGCACGTACCTTATTACGTGGATGAACCTCCCCTCGATCTCCTGGCCATGGCGGCGGTTCGAAGCGATTGCGCAGCTCCTTCCCCGCCTGACGTCCTCGCCGCGAAGTGGTCCGCCGCGAAGCACGCCCGCCAGGAGTCCGTGGAATCAGTTGGCTTGAGGAGGATCGACCCCCGGCGGCAGCTCCTTGCGAGGGATCTGGGATAGCTCCAACACCGACGGCGGATTGATGTTGAGGAGGAACGGAATTGACGATTTGAATCGACTCCACTTCCTCGCCACTCCTGGATCCGAGACCTCCGCCTCCCGCATCGCCCATAGATGAGCTCGAAATCCATGCCTCCATCGTCGCCACAGAAGCGAGCTCGCTCCGCGAAGGTCGCCGTGCGGATGATCTCCACCATCATCTCCGGCCAACTCGCTCGATCCGGGAACTTCCCCCGAACCACCCACAGCATCTCCGCACGAGCCTCCGCCGAACGAAGCTCTGCTGATGGCAGGAGCATCATCGGAGTCGGAGCGCCGAGGCCCCGCGGTGGCGACACCATCTCCGCACGGATTCGCCGCACTCGGATCCTCCTTCTCTCTCCCACCATCGAGATGAAGAAGAGGAGAGGCTGAGGGAGAGGAAGAGCACCCGAGATTTGGAGATGGTGAATGGGGTTCGTCGCCGCGCGACACCTTGGAATGGAGAGGCCTGAGGCCAAACGGTGACGGGGGGATTTGTGGTCAAGGGCGGGCGGTGGGTGGCAGTAACTGTCATTAATGACGGTAGGTGGAGGTTCGCCCGTCGCTGCGCCCGAGCGGGCAGGTGGAGCGGTGGGTTTCATTTTCAACCCCTATCTCCTTTTCGCCTCAACATAACTCCTCTCTTGCTGTGATACCCGACGAAATCCCTTGTTTTCCCGTGCAACCATTAACATACCAACCTACGTTTTCCCCGTAAGCTCCACTTAATGCTCGTGACGTTGGTCACGATCGGCTGCACGACCTGCCAACAGGCGACACTTTTTACAGGAATTTTCCGCTCCTTTGTACGGATATGGAGCTATCACTCCGAGAAAACATGAAGACTAATGGTACGTATTAGGTCAAGGGCCATTTCGCAGTGCTTAATTATCCTTGCTCCATCGTGCATAACATTTTGACTTCTCGTTCCCTTCTCCAAGCTGCGTTGGAAATGAAAACGCAATACTCCCTTCGTCTCTCAAAAGAAGGCCTGTAAGTTTTGTACGAAATTAAATGGTGCAATGCAAAGTTGACTAAGTTTGTACTACTCCCTCCCTCACGGTTTAGAAAGCACGCTTGAAAATCTCTCGGATCAAGGTAGTCATCGATTGGTTGTGAGATGTAGCAGGTGTACATGCTAATGCGTCTAATCAACTGAAAAAATATTAGTACTAATGCGTGAGCAGCAAATTGAGAATGCGCATGCATGAGTAATACTAGCACTAATTAATAGGAGTAATTGCTTTCGCGCCTTAAATCTTATCTATTTTGAAAACGCACGCAAGTTTAACTGTGTCTTCTAAACCGTGACGGAGGGAGTATCAAATTTGACCGAGTTTAAAGAAAAAACTATCAAGAATTTCAATAGCAAATTAATATTATTAGATGCACAATAAAATATATTTTCATATTATACCAGAGCTTCTCCATCAGTCTTGTTGTTTTGTACTTCAAACGTTTAGTTTATTTTGAGTCATTTTACAATGCATTCGGTTGATGTGGATCGTTTGTTGGAGCGAATTCGACGGTCCAGATCTGATGCAATATGTTGATGTCACGTGTATTATATCAGACCCCGAGGGGCATTTTTGGAAGAAAAAATAATTCGAACTGATCAGATTTTCCCTCAAACTAATCCATGAGTATCCATCATACACGCACACACAAATCATGCACTACCGAATCACATCCCTTGTTGTAACTTAATACCATGAATTCACTTATCAAAATCATAATCAGCCTTTTCCAGTCATGTGTGCGCAGCCATGGCTGGTGGGGAGCAGCAGCACGCACAGAGGTACTGTCGATCGAGCAAGGTTGATAATATTTCTTTCGTTCCGTTTCTAGAAGCACGCACACTGCTACCAACGCTGACATGGGGCGGCTGCCTCGTCGCTAGGACACAGGGAAGGAAGATCTTAGTGCAACCACGGGCGTTCGGCTTTGTGCGATCGAGGAGACGGGCGTCGGGACTCGCGCGGCTGCTTTGAGTGATGAATGGCAAACAAACTAAAAGATCTGTGTAGCTTAGATGGGTTCAATTATGATTAATTGGGTTATTTAAGGATTGTGTTAAATTTAAGAAAGGACAAATACACCCTACGAGTGAATTACGGAAATGTCCTACCACAAAAATTGGAAGGATTAATATTAAACATTCGATCAACAATATACTACTCACTTTTTTTAGTAGTATGATGTACCGTAAAAACTCTCTTTACTTTTTCCTGGGCTTATCCCACATGTCATTGCTCCGAGTTACTAAACATTTATTTTTGCGGTGCCTACCCCGCGGACGCATCAACTTCTTTGTCCCTACTCTTTTTACCTCATCTTGTTCCTTTCTAGTGTCATCCTCTAGATCTATTATCTTCTTACTACTACCAGACATTATTGTCGTCGCTCGCCGGAAGCCGGCTACTCCAACTATCGGTGCCCGCTATAGCTACTGCCGGTGTTCATTTACTATTGCCATCTCAACTCGTCCTAGGCAAGAACCCCAATTAATGGAGCTTAATGCAATGCATGAAATATGGAGGTAAATTATCACTCCACATCAGAGTTGGATTCTTATTTTGTACTCTGTCCGTCCCAAAATAACTGTCTTAAGCTTAATACAACTTTATACTAGACCTAGTACAAAGTTGAGACAGTTATTTTGAGACGGAGGGAGTACTAAATGGCTTGTTGGTATTTTTTTAGTGTGCAATCCGTTATAGCCTCATAGGCATGTGCGGCGATGAGAACATTGTGAATAACAAGTGCTTCTCCTTCTTCCTTCCAGAACAATATAGACAAATATTGATATGTTTCAAATAATTATTCAAATCTTCATCATGTGTCTGATTTGATTGCTAGTTCATTATAGATTTTTGGTAATTATGTGGCCCCTTATTCACTGAACAAGATGTGGATCCAATTTATGTGAAATTCAGTTCATATGAAACATTCTCTCAAGTGATTTTGATTATTTTCTCATAACTACAAAATTGTTCTCATCAGTCCAACATACATTTTTTTTGTAAACTACTCATTAACCAATATGCTCAATGTATTGTTTTGTCACATGGAAAATCTTTCAATATATACTCATTTTTTATACATTTGAACCTACACTTCACAACCCAGAGTTTACCTGTCGTGACATCAGTGTCTAACAGTACATAACACATGTTCTTCATACAAATTACGTAATCATATCTACCAATTTTTAAAGACCATAATTTCAAACATACTTTCCAAAGACTGTAATCTCACTGATAGACCTATATACCTTCCTAAAAAACAATGAGTTCATATTACTCCATAAGAACACTTCTTTATTTGCTCTCATTTTGGTCATGTCATCGCCTACTTTGCAAAATTAATTTCTTAAAGAAGGTCGGCATTACAAAATTTGACACAACTGAAGTTACAGATTTTGTTGAGACAAAAAAAGCCTTTTATTTTCGACATCATTTTCACGAACGAATAAGAAAGAGCCTCTTTCACCGGCAACAATTGGACCCAATTCATCAAATTGTATGGCCCGCGAATTGATAAGTAAGCACACCTCACTTTAGCTAGCAACCATGGTCGCTCTATCTCTGTGCAACTGCCAATGATCCAGTCACTCATCCATGTATGTTTTTTTAAATACAACTCCGTCTAATCATCGTTGATATTACATTCACGTTCGCACAATATATATAACTATTACTTACCACTTGTACTAATTGGACATTCATTACTAGTTTCTCTCAACTTGCAACCCGGTCCTACTTGTAACTAATTTTTCCTATATACATTATCATAACTTACTTCAAATCAAATAATACGCACAAACGAATTGTGAGGAGCATCGATAGTGCATATGGTACAAAAAATTGGGAAAACATTGACCATACAATTAAGCTTATTAAGCGTATTGACTAATTGTTGGACAATTACAAAACTTGACCGAGTGATCATCCATACTGCACACTTTGAAGAAGTCCAACATTAAGATCAAACTCCTGGTAAGATTTCTATTCAATTTTATGGTTTCAACATCTTTTCTTATAGTATATAACTCTTACTTTCTTAGAGTTCTTTTCTTGTAAAACAAATTGTTGAAACGTGATATACCAAACCTGATAGGCGAACTAGATTTCATCAGGATTATACTGCATCTATCAACTTCACACCCATATACAAGTATTTTGTGTATGATCGTGTCATGATTAATGGATGACCACAAGTACTAAAGCAACAAAAATCATAGTTGGAGACAATATGATTTTCATCACGCACCAGGGTAGTACATGGGTTTTCCTATTTCTTGCACGAATTCAGGCTTGAATAGTTTTCTCTTACGATCTTCTAGGCGTACATGATCATGTTGGGTCTAATTGTTGGTACAAATGTTTTATTGATGCACAAGTTCGTTTTGTACCCTTTTGTACTACTGATGTTAGATCTCGTAGTATCTTGTTTCATGATACACTACTCTTTAGTACTCATTTCTATGTTGGATGCAACTGAAAATTTCAAGCCTCTGAGTAGTACATTATCTGCATTGAGAATACATATCAAAAAGCACTTGACACCACTATTAGAACAACACAAGATCTATTGGCAAGAAAGAGGTAAAATCAAATGGGTTACTTTGGGAAGTGAGAATACCAAAGTTGCCATTCTATGACAACAATTCACAAGAGGAATAACAATATTGCATCTTTGGTAGATGAAAGCATTGTTACGAGTCATGATGAAAAAAATCACTCAACTCGAGTCTGCATTTAAGGAAATACTTGGTGAGACTAAGGATTTTTACATTCCACTAGATTTATTGAATCTTTGGAACCACATGTTGGTTTAAGTTTTTTGTAAGAGCCATTTTTAAGGAGGAAATTTGTGCCATCATGATGACGAGTTGATGGATATACTTCTCGCCCCTCGTTGGTTACCCCAAGTGGAAGATGGACATGTAGTCAGCAGCAGATTTTCCTTACACGGGGACTGTAAGGTTTATCGAACCAGAAGAACTCCGAGGATCAACAAGTAGGTGTCTACTGCTCTGGCTAGCAGAAGACGTGGACCTGCACACACAACAAATAACTTTGCTCCCAACGGTTCAGAGAGGTTGTCAATCTCTCCGGCCTTGTAGTTTGCAAAGGATCAAAACACAAGTGGGAATAGCGATAGTGATTGCAACGGAAAGGTAAATAAAAAAAGTAAATGATGGAGGTGTAAACAATGGTGGTAATATGGACCAGCGTCCCATGATGTTCACTAGTGATGTCTCTCTCCCAAAAGACGATAAACAACTATGTCGGGTAAACAAATTACAGTTGGCCAATTGACAGAATTATAAACGCACCGCAATGCTAATCATGCTACAAGAAAGTTAGAGGCTCAAAAGTAATGGGCAATACAACAAGACAAGTAGATCGTTTATCCATCAGCATCTACTCTCTAATCATCCACCTTGAGATATCTATCCAGAACATCTCGCTGGTATTAAGTTCCGAGCCCCACCCAAAGTGTAAACTCAAAGCAACGGACAACTGCATTAACGAAATTTGTGTAAGGTAAACAATCCTTGCAACCGTGGTTACAAGCACCGTTGTTTTCTCCCTGGTGGCAACAGCACATCCCCTAGTCTCATGTTTCTGTCACTCAAGCTAGACATCAGGGGGCATGAACCCACAATCATGCATAACGCTCCCTCTTGGAGTTACAATCTACTACTCGGCCAAAGCAATAAAAAGCAATGGAGAACATGCATGAATTACTCAAGAACATAATATAAAAGGAGAACCAAATATATAACTCATCATAATATGAACATGATCTCATAATCCATCGGATCCCAGCAAACCAAGCATACCAATAGCAAGAAAATTACATAGATGCCTTGATCGTGTAGGGAAGCTCACAAGAGTTAAGCATTGAATCACAAGATTGGAGAGAAGACATCACATAGATATTGGTCATGGACTCATGGTCCAAGGAGGACTACTCACGGCACGTCCGGGAAGCGTCCATGGCGGTGGAGAAGCTCCCGGAGGTCAATCCTCCATCCGGCAGGGTGTCAGGAAGAGGTCTTGTGACGCTCCTGATCTTGGAAGCGTTGCGGCGGCGAAACGATGGAGAAATTCGCGATTCTGGATCTTCTCATAGGGTTTTCTATCAGAGAGGTAAATATAGGCCGAAGGAGGGCACCAGAGGGCGTGGGACCCACCCAGGCAACCTGGTGGCGCGGCCAGGAGGTGGGTCGCGCGGGGAGGCCGCCTGGGCAAGCCCTGGCTCCCTTCTGGCCCACCCTTGGTGCTCGTGAAGCTTCCGTCACGCTGATTTTTGTATATTTTTCTTGGGATTTTTTGGGGCTCTATAAATTGGGGTAAAAGTCCCTGCAAAAAAGACATCAGCAGTCAGAAACTGGCACTGGATGCACTGAGTTAGTAGGTTAGTAAAAATATGTGTATAAAGGTATAAAAGTGTAGCAAAACATATAACAATGTCACCCAAAAGATCATCGAACAAACAGAAATTATAGATACGCTTGGGATGTATCACATCATCAAAGACCTTCCCACAAATAAATCACCTCGACCATATGGTTTTAACATAAACGCCATTAATAAGTGTTGGCACATCATTTGTAAAACATTGTATGACTTGTGTGATCAACTTTACAAAGGATTTTTGTGCTTATAGAGTCTAAAAATTATTTCATCACCCTCATTCCTGAAAAGGTTTGTGCTTATTGTGTGAATGATAGTAGGCTCATATCTCTACTGAGTTGCGCCATCAAGCTTTCTCACAAAATTGTTTGCTAATAGATTATTGTCCATCATCGTGGAACTAATAATTCATATTAACCAATATTACTTTAGGAAATTCAAACCAACTCATGATTGCATAGCTTGGGCTTACGAGTATCTCTTCTAGTGTCACAAGAAGAGAAACCAGACTCTAGCTTCAAAGCTGGACTTTGAAACGACTTTTGACAAAATTGAGAATGGAATGATATTAACGATTTGAAGACATAAAGATTTTCGGGATAAGTGCTGCTCCTAGATATCTCAAATATTATCTTCGGCTACATATGTTGTACTTCAAAACAATGTATCTGGATCCAATTTCAAATGCAGAATAGGTGTTAGACAAGGACATCCTCTTTCATCCGTTTTGTTTGACCTCGTAGTTGACTTTTTGCAAACTATTATGAAAGATGTCGCACAGGGCGGTTGTACTCAATCACTCTTCAAATTTAACTCATGCCTACTTTTCCAATTTTGCAATATGTTGATGGCACTTTGATAATTCTTCCAGCTTGTTCTGCCTAGCTAGCTCAGCTCAGCTCAGAATTCTCATTGCCAATTTTTCTAGAGGTTCTGGGTCGAAGGTGAATTACCAAAAATTCAACTTGATCTAAATCAATGTTTCTGATATTGAGGTGAAACCCCTTTCTACCATTTTAGGATGCTCTATTGGATGCTTTCCTTTTACATACTTGGGGGTGCCTCTCAGTATACCAAAGCCAAGAAAGGAATATTTCATGTATATAGTTGGGAGGATCCAGACGAGATTTGAGTGTGTGTTCTGAATATCTCAACTATCACTACTAGGAAATAGCTTATAGATAGAACATTACTAGTAGAGCGGTATAAAAGCCCCATGCTACTTTAAATAATAGTAACGCCGATCATAAAAGAGCGCGACTGGTAAACTATAGAAGTAGCATCGGGCTTTGCAGCCCGCGCTACTAATATGTGAGCCCCACCGTACGCCCACGAGCTGGCCACGGTAGCAATGCTTGTCCCCAACAAGCTCTACTTCTAATATAATTAACATTAGTGCTGGAAAATGCCCAACGCTACTACCGTGTCCAGACCAGGCCCACCTCCCTTTCCCCAACTTAGCAGTATCACGTTTTTTAGCCCCGCGATGCTGCTAACCCAACCTTATCCGGATCCTCTTCCCCGTGTCGTCCACCTAACTCTCCTCACTCTTCGCCTCCTCACCCTCTTTGCCTCCACTCTCCCCCACCCCCGCGTTGATGCTCCCCCATCCTGGCCGGCCCTCCCCACATGGTAGCCCTTCACACCCCCACCGTCGTCCTCCTGTGCTTGCCACCGTCACGTGCCGAGATAGCTCCTCCCTCCACTTCCCTCCCATCCTCCTCCCTCCTCCCTCCACTTCCCTCTCTCCCTTCTCCCTCTGTTCTTGTAGAGGATAAGATGTTATTGTTTTTTTAAAATAGATTAGAGGTATAGAAATTTTAGTAAAAAATTAGGTATAAAAATAGAATAGAATAGGTTTTTTAAATTTAGTAATAGGAAGTTTTAGTAACAAAATTTAACTATTTTTATGTCATTATCACTTTGTCAACAAAGAATGCTATATGTCATTATTGGGCATGTGTATGATTTTGCAGAGAACATCTCCGAGTGGCCTATGCTTTACTGGAATGGTGATTTATTTCCGTTCGGGCAAATTTTAGGCGCTCAATATATCATGTTTTTAACAAAGGTCATGCCAAAAATTTTGCATGACTTTTGCTATAAAGTAGGAAATATCGAGTGCCCGTGATATGCCAGAATAGGAATTAAATGACATTCCGACAAAACATAGGCCACTCAGAGGCGTTCTTGACTGATGCCTCTAGTGTACACTTTCAGTCTCTCTGATCTCCTTGTGTGACTTTTATTATGTTCTGGATGGAGGAATCCTGACTATTGTAGTGTGGGTTGCTTCCTTTTCCTCTTCCCACGATACATACTTTGGTATAATTCACGAGAGAGGGAAAGGAAGCGACCATCACCAATGGTCAAAATAGAAGAGATGAAGAATCCCGACTATTGTAGTGGGGGTCACTTCCTCCTTCTTCCCCGTGTGTTAGACATTTTGGTAATGCACGTGGGGGCGAAGGAAGGAGAGAGCATCACCGGCGGTTGAAATATTAGTGTGAATGAGTGTCCACCACATACATCACCATATCAGTGTGAGGGAGTGCGTGCCATATACACCATGAGATATGAGAGTTTTTCAAGGAAGCCTCGACAAACAGAAAGTCAACCCATGCTGAATAGATACTCGTATAATTGTTGATTACTTCTAATCTTTAAATCATGATCACATGAAATGTATGACAACGAGAGGATCCCTGTGTGCGATGGTGCACCAACGACATGGGTATATACGACTGTTATTCTCACCCAGACAACGATACATCTTTCACTGTCAAGCTAAATGAGGACTTCAAATTATAATGATATATAAAGATGGCATGTATTTTTTTGTAATGAAGCATGACATGTTCTTTTTTGCTTTAGTTAATCTTTAATTTTCTTTTGTACAGTTGAATTAGTGCATTCCCTGCCATGCAAGACTTCATGTCTTGTACAAGTTACATTTCCAACATAGGGAGAGTAGGGAGACTAAGATAGCTCACCTAAAGACGAACCTTTTCACTTTTGATGTTAAGCTAAAAAATGCAGTAGCATATCAGGCATATTTTGGTTGTTCCGCTTGGAGAGCATTATGCAAGGTGTACGGATTTCAGGAGGACATGCAAATAACCTTCAATCTTGGACATGACGATGATCGTGATAATGATATTGAAATTTTGGTGCATGTAGATCACTTGATTCGAGTTCTACCTCCATGTGAGTTTGTCAATAGATTTGTTAGGTAATTTATATTGTTTATTGAAAAAATATTTGGTACTCGCCGCGACTAAACTTATTTATTTTTAATGATCAACTTATTTCTCTTTTGCAAATAATACATGACACATAGTACACCAGGCCTACTACAGTTATGGCTCCAAGCTTACTTGGTTCGAGAAAAATCATCTGATCTCATTTATTCATGATGTTGAGCATTTGAAAGACAATTTCATGATTGGCAACAGTTATACCGGATACATGCCACTAGTGCATAATTTAAACCATTATAACATCACTCCAGACATCTTTGTAAGATTAGTTTTACTATTGTGTCACTAGTCCATCTTTTACATACATCTTTTTTAAGCAAAATTAGTTTGCTAAATATGTTATTACTTGTGTTGTTCAACAAGTAATGCCGCCAGAGACTGTGCCTAATATGATGTTTATCAAAGGTGATTTGCGTATGGTTAGCTTACGGCCAATGCTGATGAGTTACCACACACATATAGGATATCTCGAAGCGAGGAAACCCTGAAATTCAAAGGATGGAGCAACGCAATAAAAGCATCCAGGCAACCACTTGAAGACTATAACTTGCGCATTCTGCAAGTTGGAGATATGTTGATTTGTACTCTTCAATGGGGAGATGCAGGAGTTCATCTTTTTTATGTTATTTTACATAGAAGAGAGAGCAGTAGGTTCTAGGATGATGAGTTATGATAATGATGAGTTGTTATATTATTGGGTGTTGAGTTATGATAATGAAAGAACAATAGAATGATGATGAGTTATTTAACTAGTATGTTAACAGTTAGTTATTATCGGTAACTTGCGATATGCTAGATGATGGGTTATGATAATATGATGATGAATTATGATAATGATGAGTTGCTATATCATTGGGTGTGAAAAACATGGATTAGATTATAGTTGATGGATCCAATTAATCAAGTTGAATTAGTAGGACGATATGATGTTGGGACGACACACAAGTGTGCCTATCATTCGGCACTTATATGCCATTCCAACATCATATCGTCCTACTAATCCAACTTGGTTAATTGGATCCATCGAATTTAATTCAATCAGTGTTTCATTCACTACTTCTTCGTTGCTATCGTATACAAACTTGTATAACGGTGTACAAATAAAATAAATACAAATACATAGTAGTGGAGTTGGATAGAAACATGCGCTCTGCTACTTGGCACTAGCGCATGTTAAACAACCGCTACTACTACTAGAATTAGTAGTAGCGCTGCCTAGAAAATGCCTTACTTCTAAATATTAGCTGCAACGCCTTACTAGTAGTGTTGAAAACCGCGCTACAGGTAAGGAAAAATCTAGCGCTACTGGTAAGGTTTTTCCTGGTAATGTATTACGGTAGATTTTTAATGATTAATGTAGTACTATTCTGCTTGTCAATTTTTGTCATGAGTTGTTCTAATATTGTATAAAGACATCATTGCACAATTGATAAATATAGAAGACATTTGTTTGAGAGGCAAATATTTAGGAAAGAAAATTCCTCCATTGGTTGCGTGGGATTTGATTTGCAGACATAAAGAGTTGGATGGACTAGGCATTACAAATCTCCAACTTCAAAACAATAGTTTACTGGTCAAGATATACCTTGGGTTCATTTAGTCTGGGAAATTTGTCATCTCAGCAGACAACCAATTGTCAATAGACAAATTGCTCTTTCTGGTGGAGGGACTGCCTCAAACTTCTCACTACATATAATGACATGGCTATTTGCTTTGTTAAAAACGGGAAATACATTCAACTCTGGTCAGACAATTGGAATGGTCCTCCCTAAATGCAACAATGGGCACATCTGCATTCCTATTCCAAGAAATAGTCGCATAAATATTTCCCAAGTTTGGAATATGGAAGATTTATCTTATCACTTCCATCTTTATTTTTCACAGGAGGCTTAGAGCAACTCTAGCAGACCCCGTATAAATGGTGAAACCTGTAAAAAGATAGCGTTTTTAGTTCCGTGTTGTAAAAAAAACCCGAATAGACCCCTTAAAACTTGTCAAATTCGTAAACTTTTTACAGCCCGTGAGAATACACGGTCCCGACCCTTTTATTTACCTTTTTGGAGACAAAACTGAGGGGGCCTATAAACCGGTCAACCCTACACGACAAGAAAATTCCGTCATACGCACACGGACTCCGGTGATGTTCCACCATGGATCTCGCCGGAAACTCGAGCTACTACGAAGGAGCTCGCTACGAAGACGAATGAGGAGCTGATGGATTGATCCGGACGCAGACGAGCTAGCTAGATAGCTAGCAAGCTGCTGGATGGATCCGGCCACGGACGAGTTAGCTAGCTAGTTAGCTTGCTAGCTAGCAAGTTGCTGGATGGATCCGGCCATGGACTAGCTAGCTAGCTAGCTCCTAGATCTTGCCGGCCACGAATGAGCTAGGTTCGTGTACTGTCGTAGAGGTCGACGAGGATACAGGCAAAAGGAAGAAGAAGACATGAGGAATAATATAAGCTAATATTTTGTATTGCAGTTTTACGATGCGGGTTCTATTCTGTCGCGGCCCTCGCTAGTCTGTAAAAATCATTTTTCGCAAACTGTGAAGGTGTGATACGCATATGACTTATACAAGACCTGCTAGAGTTGCTCTTATGCTAAAATCAATCAGCTGGTTTACCTTGTTAATGGGGTGCAACTCTCTACAAATCAAAACATGTGGCAATACCCACATTGAGCTTCCAGATTCAAGTTTCCAAGAGATATAACTTTTAATAGGAAAGCATATGTTCCTGGACGCGGCAATTCGGCTCCGGGGCTCATATAAGCCCAGACATGAACAATATCTTGTTTTGAGGTAAGATGCTATGTGTGAACTTCCTGTAAATTTTGATGTAGTTTGGACATTCGAGGAGCTCACGACCAAAAAAAAAAAGACAAATTCCATATGTGATTCTGTCTTTTTCCCGTGAGCTCCTCGAATGTTCAAACTTCACAAAAAATTGCAAGGGTTCACACATAAAAGCATCTTGCACCACAAAAAACTTTGGATTTTTTTGAACTTGTTTGTAGTCCAAAATGCGGTACGGGTCACCGGGTTTATATGAGCCCAGGCTCATAGATGAATTACCGTATGGTCCCTTCTTTCATTAGTTGTATTTGGAACACATGTTCCTAGCTGAAGCACAAAATATATTTTTGTTGTTGATCAACATCAGAATAAACACTAGAGCCCTACTCGAGAGAAATATATTTTTTCTGTTGACTTGTCTTTTGTATAACAGGCATGTGTTGGAAACTAGGGATTGCCTCTTCTGCCCTTTTGCACAGATATGCCAGAGTGGCATTATCGTTGTATCTCTGGTCTAACTACAGTCTCTTTATGAAAGTCTTGAGAGAGTATTTCATATTGGAAATACCGATACCATGAAGAAATTGTTCCCATGAGGTTTCGTTTTAGTTCTTAGTCAAACGAATTATCTTGTATTTTCTTGGATTTTAGATTAAATCAATGTATTTGTAATAGTTATATGAGTTTGAATGAAATTACAGATGTTTTAGACGAATTTTTTTACTGCAGCAAGCCACGTCCGTGAGACCAAAAAAATAGGTACTCGCCTGAATAACACCACACAATGGTTGGCTGAGACTCGGTTAATTCTCCATCGAATGAGAATTAGCATAACCGATGAAAAAACCTTAGAATTAAGAAAAACGTTTGGGGCCGGCGTGCCGGCCGAACGCTTCAGCCGATCTCGTCCACTCGTTCGCGACAGCGAATCAAACCCGAAGGCTCCATCACGTTATCTTTTTTTATCATCCCCGCGTCCTTCTCCTTTCTTTTCCCAACCTCCCGGTTGCCATGGAAAATCCTACCCCGACGATCTCCCCTAGCGAGCTCCGTCTTCTTCTCCGGCAAGCACCCTCAAACTTCCCTCGATTTCCCATCTCTCAACTGCTCCATGGCATCTGGAGCTGCAACGGACATGGCCGACAAAGTTACAGCTCAGTAAGTTACTACACGCTTCAACCGGTATCAAAATTTGTTAAAACTGGCACCGCATTTTGCTATTACCGATGTCGCATTTTGCTACATTGCACATGACGTCGCGATTTTTTGCTACATGCGGTATTTCATTTTGCTACAACTGACATAACATTTGCTACATCCATCACAACTTAGCTGCATCTCGCACAACGGAGAGCTTTGACGGTCACCATGGCCAGCTGGAGAACCATGCTTGCGTTTGTTGCAACCGTTGACAGAAAAAGCTTCAACGATATATGAAAAATGTCTCAACCGAAATAGAGAAAGCTTCAACCAGGCACTCATTTTGCTACATGCATCATGGCGGAGCTGGGAGCAACGGCGAGGGCCGCAACCACGGCAAGGGGCCGCGACCAGGGATGACCGGTGGCAAGAGAAGATGAGGAGGCGAGGCGTGGGATGCGGCGTGTGCGGGGGCGGCGTCCTCCTTTTTTCTCTCTTTCTCCCATGTGGAAGGTTAAAGATGGGATGCGGAAGAGGAGAGAGGAGATCAGGTACACGCATGCAAATTGAATGGATCTGGGCTGATCGATTGAAAAGATTGGGCCGGCGCAGAGGGCTGCCCTAGAATTTATTATTCCATATATAGAAATTTAACAGCATTTAGCTAGTACAGGGGTGCACTTTGGGCACGCTTTATTCGACACGACCGAGTGCTAGCACGTATACGTACGTACCCCTCGATCCACAAACACACATGCTGGTACACGACTTACTACACCCACTGTGTTTACAATTACCACTGGCTTGTTATTTTTCTTTACCTATAGGATGGCCGTCCGCCCGTCATTTAGGGCTTCTGCTTGCGCATGCCAGGATAGTAGCCGCCACCGCCGCCGGTGCTGTTGCCGCCGGGCGGCATGTAGCCGCCGCCACCCATGCTGCTATTGCCGCTCATGGCCGGCGCAAATTTGGCCTGGATCCAGTCGACGGTGTCCTTCTCGGTCATGAAGGCCTTGGCGAGGATGAGGTCGCTGATGGGCGGCGTAGACCCGAAGACGGCGTTGGCGATGGTGATCACGCCAGCGTCCTGGCTGCTGAGCGCGGCGATGGCCACGGCAGGCACCTTGCCGTTGTTCACCTGGAAGTGGATGAGCCCCTGCGGGAACACGAACACGTCGCCTTCCACGAGCTGCTTGGTGAAGAGCAGGTTCTTCCCATCCGGCTGGTTGGAGGTGACGAACCCCACCAGCAGCTGCCCGGTGATCACCGTGAGTATCTCGGACCCGCGAGGGTGCGTGTGCGGCGGGTTCTGCCCGCCGTTGGGCCCGAAGTCGATGCGCGCCAGCGAGATGGCCAGCGTGTTCAGCCCCGGTAGCTGTCGCACCGTCACCGGCGTAACCGCCGAGCCCTGAGCGTTCAGCATGCCCGGCTTGTTAAGTCCGGGCAAGAAGAAATCGTTCGCCGTCACCATCTTCATGTTCTTACACACGAACCCATTCACAATCACTGCATGTATACACAGTTGAACACCCAAAGTTAAATCGTATACCATGTTGAATACAGCTATTACTACTAACTAAGTTGATCAAGTTGTACGAAAAATCTAAAATACGTTGATCAAGTTGTACAGCTATTACTGCTGAGTATATTTCATTGGACGCTAGTGCTTCGACTAATCCAACTGGTCGACACATGAACAAAGGAAACGGTTCACTTGATGAGCAAATATGTTTTTATATTTTGATAACTTTTCTGGTCTTTTATATTGTTTTAGGGAATATCTTTAATATTGTTGACGTGTAAGAAAGCTATTTGACTACGGGCTATAGATTTGTGCAATCAAACAAATAATAGAATGCACAATTAAAACAAAATATGCCTGAATATAATGATCATGGTAGAACATGTTAAATTTAAAACAATGTTCGACAATTCCAGAGCAAAGACACGAACTGTTTCTGTTTAATAAAAGTTTCACATGAAAAATTTGCAAGAACTTCTCTACTACTCCCTCAGTCCCAAAATAAATGACTCAAAAATGACTCAACTTTACACTATTGTAGTGTAAAATTAAATCATTTTTTGAGTCACTTATTTTAGGACGGAGGGAGTACAACACATGCAACTCTCCTGCATGGTTTGGTTCTTTTAGTGAGAACAGAAAACAACAATATACGTAGAAAACATGCTTCAAAAGAAAAAGAAAATGCCATCAATCAGAAGATGGATATATCTAGCTATATACCAGGGTTCATTAGATCAGCAACACAGAAGTCCTGGAGCTGGCTTGGGTCGGAGGCGAGAACACGAGGCGCCGGAGAGCAGACCACGAGTACCACCACAGCAAGCAGTGCAGCCAAGGCACAGGAAGTCGCCATGGTTTTTCTTTCCTAGCTTCACTAGTGAACTAGCAAGTGTTTGAGCTTGGTAATTGTAGATTGTAATAAGCACGTATCGGGATGCCTACTTATACAGCCATAAAGGTGGCCGGGAGTAGTGGGCTAGCTGCATGCTCCAGCAAGAGCATGGTGCATAGCGACTAACAACTGTAATCGGTCACTAATATCACCGTGTAGTTTGACTAGGCATCCACGATACTGCGACTAACATTGCTAGCTTACGTATGATCGGCTGATTTTCTCTCACAGCCCCACTAACTGTTTGTTTATACGGGGTAACCACGTGCCTAAATATCCATTGTGGAAACTAAGGCATGCACCATTTTTGGGTGGAAGAACTTGACAAGGATAATGGTTATTTCTTCTTATTTTTTTATTCGCAACATGCATCGATCGATGCAGTAATAACTTGCAGAAGTTGGAGTTCCAGGACGGTACGTATGATAGTGGAGAAGGGACGCCTTGAGGTCGTGGTGATGGACTTCTTTGGTAGTAGTTGTTCGCGCACTTGGAACAGACTAGGCGATGCTGATTCTGATTAGATCGCCCGGACTATTTGATGGCGATATTGGCCGTGGTCGTTTTGAATTTGATTTACAACTATTTTTAGACGAATACCAAAGCACCGCGGTTTTTCGAAAAGAAAAATAAATATGGCCCTCTGTATCCATCGATGCAAGCAGCTTTATATTGATTACAAAGTATCTGTTCTTACAAATTGGAACAAGAACACAAAGCTCAAGGCACAAAATTTCGCCCTCTGCAAAGTATCGATCACGAGTCTGGAATGCAATCCTTCACTAGCTTGGAATGCATGACATCGTTCCCGCGTCTTGGGCTGCGATTGCGTCTGTCGGCGGGTGGTGGAATGGTAACCTTCTGCCTTATCGGGGATCTTCAAGGGAGCTTGCATCCCTGATGATGCTTGTTTGATGGATATTTGGTCTGAGCGCAATGCTATTCGCAACAAAATCATTGTCAACAAGATCAAGGAGGAAATCACTCGTACACAAGTTCATATACTACAACTATAACACCGATCGAGGGGAAATCAAAAAAAGAGAGAGGAGGAAATCACGCTTTGGGATTTGGCCAGTGCCAAACACCTAAGCATTGTAATGCCGTCAGAGTATATTTTTATTGACCCGCTTTGTTGGTCTTGTCTAAACTTCTTCTTAATCAATGAAATGGCAAATCTATTGCCTTGCTTACAAAAACTTCATATGTTATGACCACAACAAAATTACATGTAGCATTATTAGTCATAATTCTTCAATCGTCACTCACACTAATCTCCAATTGGTTGCACCCAGGGACCAATGGATGCTTTGCTACTAGTTGTTGGTGCACTTGAAGTAACCAGATGATCCTGATTTTACCTTGATCCCCTTCCTTTGGTTTTGGACAATTTGGATGACATACGATGTTGGCCGTGGTGCTTTTGAGTTCCGTCATCAAAGACTTTGTGTGTCTTCTAGATGCAAAGGTTGTGAGGGCAATACAACTTGGAAAGTGTTTCTATGCTTTACCACTATTTTTAGACAAAACCCAAAACACTTTTTTCTAGGCATTCTAGTTTTTTTTAGCGAGCATTGTTTCTGAACATCCATAGCACTTTTCTTAGGAGAGACACTTTTCTTAAAATCCATCGTGTCAAAGAATAACCTGCAAGTCATGGAAAACAAGTGGGATAAGGCAAGGGCCTCCCGTGACGTTGTGGCTATAAAAATGATGTACACATGGACGGGCATATTTTTGGTGAGGGAGAACACGAAAGAGGAGAGGTACAAGATCATGTTGGATGTGAAAAATGAGCAGATGGATTGGGACCGGAAGAGGACGGGGAAAAGGTTGGAAACTGAGAGGAAGAAGATCTAGTTGAAGAAGTAAGAGGCGGCAATCAAATGGGAGCTTGAGAAGGACAAGACTTTTGGAGAGATTGAGCTTGAGAAGGCGAGGTTGCAACTCGTATGGGACGCGGAGGACGCGAAGATCACATTGGCGGACGAAACCTTCTTGGATGAGCATGCAAAGAAGTGGCTTGCAGAGGAGAAGAAAAGGAAGAAGATCAACCATCGTAGGTAGTACAAGGAGGTGAGGACGGTTGCGGCAGCAGTGGAGCATGCGGCAAAGATGCAGGCGGAGCGGGACACAAGGATGACCTTAGAGAAAGAGGCATGGATTGCATCCGCTCAGTGATCCGGCCAGCCACTAAGGCATCCGTCACATTCAAACATTGTTTTTCATTTTGGCAAGTCGGATTGTTGAACTATAATTTGTTTTGTTTTCTTTTGAATTATTAATTCGGATAATTTTTATCATATGGTCGGCGTGCATGGATTGCATGGATTTGAGGGTTCGCATTTGAGGTGTGTGGATGTGTGGCGGCCCATATGAGGGGTCCTACAACACTGTCTGCAGACGCACCCGGACGCTCGAGCAGACGTATAGAAGTTCGGATTTGTCAAGTTCGGCTATAGATGCTCTAAGTCGAAACCCGACTTAAAATGTATGCGGACCACATTGGATGGTCGGCTCCGGCATCCATATTCATGGGTTGCTTCCTCGCTGTTCATGACGGATACCGAAGCAAATTGGCGAGTGTGCGTTGAAGATGCCCTTAAAGCATGTAATGTTTTTTGTTCTTGTTCAGACATCTAGTTTCTATTTTGTTTTTAGATTTCGTAAGAATTTCATACTTCACAATTAATATGACCGAAGTTTTCAAAAATAAAACATACACCCACTAAGAGCATCAATAATCGGACCTCAAGCGCCAGGGCAGTATGTCTGGTCACTATTCGATCACAGAAACATGATTCTACGAGACCACTCTAACCCATCTTAAACGACCGGGCTACCAGCACCCCTCATATCCAGTCCAAATCTAGGGCGAATATGGGATGGCCCGGTCACGCCTCGGTGCATTCGTTGTGTCCTAACTGACATGCCCGACTCATCATCGACCCCACCCATGTCACACAAAAACCCCAATCCGTATGTCTCTCTCTAAACCCTAGCTCACACTCTCTCGCTCCATCATTTCTTCTTCCTCTCCTATTCCGATCCCATCTACTCCAATGTCCAGCTCCGTTAGTCGCTCCGGCTCCGACCTCGACTATGATGAGGAGTTGGCCCTCCGCATTGCCTTGGAGCGGTCCAAGGTGGACCCCAGCGACAACTCTAGATCTAGAGTGTTGTCGCAGTTCCTGCACCGGTGCAGAGCGTTCGTCAGAGCTGGACCCTCCTGGCCCGCGCGCAGCTCCACAGGACAGTTTAATCAACACCGTTCTCGTGATGCCTCCTTCCCTGCCGACCGGTTCTCCACACGGGCAGCGGTGGGTGCTATTGCTCGCACCGTCGGCGCGCGTGCGCATCCAAAATCTGAGGCGCGCGCCACCCGCCACAAGAGGCAGCCGACAAGGGAGATGGACGTGACAGAGCAGTCCATGCGCTGCCGTCGCGGGATGCAGGCAGAGCCTAACGAGGACGAGCGGCTCCTTGCATGGGTCTACCGTCGGTCCCTCATGACGACGGAGACGTACGCTTGCCACCTCTGATGAAAGAATGCCAAGGCGCTCTGTCTCGCTATTGACCAGCCGGAGCATGAGGCAAAGGAGGGAGCGGCGGAGGCGGCTCGGGTCACCAAGTTGAATATGGAGCAGGACAGGGTGGTTCGTTGGTGAAGGGCCTCATCGTCATCTTCGACTCTAACGCCGACGACGGCAACAATTGTACCTCCTCCTCCTTGTACGACCAAGACTCTCCACCAGCCTCGGATGTCTCCAACTACGTCGGCTATCGGAAGGGCAAAGGCCTGGCAAGGAAGTGGTGATCCCGCCCCTGCTCCTCATATGTTTATATCGTTTTTAGTTGTAGAAGTTTAGAAACTTGTCAGAGGACAAACTAAGATGATTTTTGGATGATGCAAAGTTTGTTGATGTCCGTTTGCAACCGATGTTGTATTCGTTTGCATCCGATTTAGTTGTGTGTCGTTTGATCACGTAGAGTTTGAGAGGCGAATTAGTTCATCACGGTTGTAGATGCTCTAAGGTAATATCATTGCATATGTTTTCTATAAGCTCCACTTAATGCACGTGACGTTGCGCACGATCGGCGAGTGAAGTCTGAAATCATCTTTATGGTTGTAGGTGCAGTCGTAAATGAACCCTGACCTTCAATCCCGGAACTTCGTACCCTGAACTCTTTGATCTCGGACTTTTTTTTACTCTTAAGCTTGTTTTAGGCTAGGATCTGCTGAAGTCGCAGTGTTAGAGGGCGGGATTGCAAATTAATAATGCCACCTGTGCTCGAGCAGTTCTCTTTTATATGTTTCTTTTCTACTATAGTGATTGTCGGCGGCCGCCGCGATCAAGCGCTCGTCATCGTCGCCGTCATGGAAGAAGAACAAAGTCACGTCGTGGGAGAGGAACAAGGGAACTGAAAGCCGAGGGGGTCAGCGAGTTGGTCCGGCTCGACCAGGTATAGCCTAAAACCCCACCCGCAGGTGCTGACTGAGCCCATTCCAAGCCACATACAGATCTCACTGTTTGGATACTCACACAAGGATAAAAAAGTTCGAGATCAGAAAGTTTTAGGATACGATGTTTTGGGATTTAAAGGTTGGAGTACATTTGCCTGCTTCTAGATTTCAGGCTTCCCTCCACGATGAGCTGTACGACCCATGTGCCAACAAGTGACACTTTTTCTTAATGAAATTTTCCATTCCTATGTACGGATATGGAGTTATCACTAACGGAAAATAGGTCAAGGGCAATTTTGCAGTGCTTATCCTTGCTCCATCGTGCATAAGATTTTGGCTTTTCGTTCCTTGTGTTCTCAAAGGTGAGTGTGGCGGCTGTCACGCTGTGTGCAGCGAGCAGGGGTGTCACGTTCCAGCAAAAATCTGTTGGATATGGAACTCCCAAATCCCAACAACTCCCTCCACACCACAATGTCATGCATGCATCCGGCCGGGCCGGCCTCGTGTGTTATAGAGGTAGCTGCGGCTTGGTACACGTATCGACCACTCGAGGTCTCGTACTCATGCATGTGACTTTCCGTAATGAGAAATAAGTTTGTTTTAAACCTAAAATTTGTAGATCGTAGTCTTTTTTTTAGGGAGGTAGAGCTTAGCAAAATCAAACCCCTAATTCCGTATCCAGGTTGTTGGCGCCCTGAGCTTACCAATCTCGGATTAAACCGAACTCTGGAGCTGTTTGGTGCACCGGAAAAGCAACGATTATGGGATTACATTTCTTAGGTCGCTCCTTTGATGGGTTGGCCAAACTGCAAAATAGTCATGGTTTATTTTACGAATTTTAAAAAATATGCATGATATTGAAACATGTTTGCAAATCAGAAAAAATGTTCGAAAATTAACAGCAAAAGAACTTCAGGAGTTTCGAAAAATGTTCGTGAAATCAAAAAATGCTCGCAAATCTGTGAACAATTCGGAAATAAAAATTATTCCCAAATTTTAAAAAGGTTCAGGAGTTTGAAAAAATGTTCATGAACTCAAAAACTGTTCATAAATTTGAAAAGGTTTCTTGCATTTGAAAACAAATTCGTGAACTCCAATGTTTTGAATATAAAAATCTGTTCATGAATTTTAAACAAGATCATGAACTCAAAAAATGAAAAAAAAATGTTCACGAACTCAAAAAATGTTTGCAAATTTATAAAGTGTTCATGAATTTGAAAAGTATGTTCATGAGTTTGAAAATCTTTTGCAAATTGAAAAAATATCACACTCTCGAAAATAAATGCAAAGTCAAAAATTATTTATGAAATTGAACTAATTTTCATGTTTTTTAAAAAACATTCACAAGTTTAAAACATGTTCATGAATTTTAGCAACACTTACAAAGTTGAAAAAAAATCTACATATATTTAAGAGAATTGACCATGTATTGTAAAATGCTTAATGAATATTCAGAAATATAAATGTAAGTAGATACATAATGTTTACAAACATATCTGATAATAAAATAGACAAAGGGGAAGATAAAAATCAAAGAAAGAAAGAAAAATAAATAGGTAAATAAAAATGCCTAAGGAAATTGTAAATAAAAACTAAAAAGGGATATAGAATGAAAGTAGAAATTACAGGAATGGGAAATCAAAAGAGAGAAAAAAAGAGTTACTGGGCATGAGTACGAGAAAAAAGAATTAAGGAAAGCAGCTTAAGTTCATCTGCAAGTGGGCACGAATACAAAAATAATCATTTACTTGGCGACCCGCAGGAGACTAGAGGTGGAAAATAAATATAGGTTGGTCCATGTGAGTTAGGGAAAGTAGCAAATTATCCCATTACGTGAAAAACAACTCCATGGTTCGATTTAGATCAAGATTGATAAGTTCAGGGTGCCAACGATCAAGATCCGAAATTGAGGGTTCGACTTAGCTAAGCTCTACAAGTTCAAGAATAAAAATGATTTTTTTCTGCACAACGAGCTTTGTAATATTAAAGTAAGAAAAACATGGAGGTTTGGTCAGCTACTCTTAATTTGTTTCAGGCAGTGATGGACCCAGAAGTTGAACTTAACCAGAATGAACATTTAAAGTCTTAAACTTTGATCTGTAATAGCAAGTTTACTCTACCAAAACTCTAAGAAATTCAACTACAAAAACATGAAAACGCATAAAATGATCTCCGGAGACTGGGTTCAGCGTAGTTTCCACTTTGCCTTTAGAGACTGGGATCGGCATTGACATGCTAGATTAGATACTCCATCAACACAAGGTCATGGAATGACCTGCGAAATTGAGTGTTTTCTTCTAAATTTTTTATACTACTATACACTTTACATGCAAACATTGGTGTGGCACAAAAAAATTGTAAACCAAGAAGAACAAGGAGGGAAGAAAGGTCTACAGGGTGGGTTGCGGCCCACCCTGAGATTTTAGACCAGGCCATACCATAGAAAATTGAGTGGAAGAAAAGGCCCAAGAAACAATGGCTTACTCGTCCCGACCCATACTGCCATACAACGCACACAGACAGACTACCGCTCAAAAAAAAAAAAAAAACGCACACAGACAGACGCACCCTGCTCGTCCCCGACCTCGGCCGCCCGCTCGGCTCCCGATCTCGCCGCTTGCCTCGCCGTCAGCCGCCCCTGCCGGCCCCGCTCGGCCGGCGCTGGGCGCCACCGCGTCCCCCTGGCGCACCTGCCAACCGGCGCCTGCCGCCCAGTCCGCTCCCCGCCGACTCCGGCATTCTGCCGGCAACCCTGCCCGGCGTCCAGCCTTTAGCCCGATTTGAGGACTCGAGGCAAGTTGTCCACTGCGGCATTTCCCATTCCCCAATTTCTGATTTAGGGTTTGCTCTTTCCTGTCTGCTACATCAATCAGGTGGAAGAGTCAAGTCTATTGCGTTAGCTAAACAGACTTGCTATCCACTACATGAACACATAGTCGTATCAGCACATACACATAGCTTTTTGCTATCCAGTACATGAACACCTGATCTGATTGTTTGCCACTCTAATAAGTTGCTCTAAAATGGCACTCTAACAAGTTACTGTAGCAATGCCACTTTATAACAGATTAACAATGCCACATTGTCTTTCTTGTACTTCTCGAGGTATGTATTATGTAGGCTTCTCATGCAAAATTGAGAAATCTAGTATGTCTGTAAGACCATATTGATCTGTTTGTATGTGCTATTGGTAAATTAATTAGAATGCTGGCATGTCATATTTGTTGTCAATTGTTTTTAGGTGGACTACCCTGTTTTGAAACCCTAGATCCGCCACTGAGGTGAGCACCGTGCCACCAACAGGTATGTCTACATTGATTCCGTTCTCCTTCTATCCATTTTCTTATGGGTTAGATTAGGCGATACGTATGTTGTTGATGTGATATTGTTATAGGAAACTAGAGATAGAAACAGAGACTGATTGATGGATTTGCTTGTCAACTTGTATTGGCCGATGGATTTGTCCGAGAATGGCTTCATGGCTTGATGCTCGCTGCCTTGCTTTGCTGTTGTTGGCTTGTGAAAATAACAAGAGGATTCCTGTTGTGTTTCTTGGAGGCATAGACGTATAGCTCTGTTTAGGTGCTACTATTCGTAGCTTGCTGTGTACTGTCTTCACAGATGATGCACCATGTCCCATTTCCCCCTAGCCCGCTAGACAAGATAATCAAGACTTAAGAATATGAGCTATCTCTAGAGCAGGGTAAGAGCCTCTTCTATTCAAATGGTCCTCATAAAAGATTTTGGGGGTTCAAATCTTTGTGATTTCTCCATATGTAATGTTTGATTCGTAGTATTGAGTTTTATGATCTTTTCTTCCGCTAGAAAATCCTTTGTACTAAATTTTATGGAAAAAATTCCATTGAGTGAAACTTCTAAATCCATAGGTAATGTTTTAGGAACCAGACGGGTTGGAAAACCATCTGTGAGTCAGCGATCCACCCTGCCAGTGTTCTGCTCTCACGGCGCCTTCCCCCCGCCCGGCCCATGGCGACGCCGCTCGTCACCATCGTCCGGCTCGCTGCCGCCTCCCGCGTCTTGGTCCTTACTCTCTCTTTGCTCGCTTGCCTTCTCTTTCGCCCCTACGACACCTCCGCCTCCCTTCACCCGCCTTGTCTCTCCTCCCCCTCCTTCCCCCCTTCCACCTCCTCTTCTAATTCCACCACCGCCACCATCTCGTCCCTAGCCGTATGGGATGGTGTCCACTTCGCCCGCGCTGCCGAGTGCGGCTACGAGTACGAGCAGTCATTCGCCTTCCTCCCCCTCCTCCCCGCCTCAATCACTCTCCTCTCCCGGTCCCGTAAGTCACCTCACCTCTACCTCAACTTCTCATCATTGAGGTGTCTTCTTGATCTGGTTTGGTGTTGGGTTTTGGCCCCTTTTCCTTCTGCAGTGTTCGCGCCGCTGGTGCCGATGCTGGGGTACAGGGCCGTGCTCGTGATCTCCGGGCATGTTCTGAACAATGTGGCGTTTGTTGCCGCCGCGGCCTATTTCTACAGGTGACTGACGCTCTTCAGCTACACACATTGGCGTATTTATTTCAGTGTAATTAGGATTTCTATGTTTAAAAGTGCTGTTTTAGGTTTTTGGATCATGTCAACAGATATTCATTCTATCAGAGTCATGCTTGTGCGCATAATGATCTACTAATATTAGTGTGTTTAATCATTTGGATGCTTGATGTTTCAGTCTTGGTATCCATCATAGTTTAATAATAGAGTTTGAGTAATTGCGATAAAAATCTGCCTTCAAATTTTAGTTGTAATACATTCATTTCGAGTGCAGGACTACCCATTTCTCATTCACAAATATTGCCGTTTGCACAACCACCAACGAGTTGTTCTCATGTCTAATAATATGTAGATTCACTTTGCCTAGCATCAATACAACTATTTATTCTAATGTGAAAAAGTGACCCTTTATTCTACTTCCTACAGATTATCTGTGCTGATCTTGAAGGACTCAGGAGCGGCCTACCGTGCATCTGTTCTTTTTTGCTTCAATCCTGCTTCTGTGTTCTACTCATCCCTGTAAACTTCTTTGCCTTTACGCCACAACGAATCATGTACTAGCTATGACTTAACAGCAGCATGTTTTTGTTTTGGCAGATATTCAGAAAGTCTTTATGCCCTTTTTTCGCTCGGAGGACTGTTCTACCTGTTTTTCGGTTCTCGTACCGTTGCAATGATAATGCTCGCACTCTCTGGTTCAGCTAGGTCAAATGGAGCACTTAATGCTGGCTATATCTGTTTTGAGGCTTTGCTACAAGCATATGATGCTGCTATCCAGAAGAAAAGGCACATGGTACAGTTTCTTTTAATATTTTGGAATTTTTATGTTGTTGTGTATGGGGCTTACCATACGAGCTAACATGAAGAGGCCATATGTCTGAAGAGCACCCAAACTCGTACGCATCCCATGCAATTTTTCACCAGGAAGTTTGATTTTTTTTCTCAAAAAGTTAAAATGTAGTGATGATGTGAAATTTTGTGTGCATGCGAAAATATAATCCGATGCATGCTATAGAGTTGGATAAGTACCCATACTATAAATGATCAAAATTGTCCACCAAATTTTAAATGTACACATACTTTCACATGTTTAACCAATATGATATTTTTGTGGAATATCTTCTACATGACCATATATTTTACTCCAAGCTGATGTTTTGTTGGACTACATGAGTGCAGTTGAGGGAATTATGTCTACCTAACGGTATTACATTTTTCTTTGTCCAAGTGGGCAGTGCAGGCCCTTGTCACTGGATTTTTGCGCTCAACTTTTATATTCCTACCATTCTTTGCCTTTCAAGCATATGGATATTTGAACATATGCCTACACGGGTACACGGATGAGCTGAGGCCATGGTGCAAAGCAAAACTGCCCCTTTTGTATAGTTTTATTCAGAGTCACTACTGGTAATTGTTTCATTTTCATCTCATTTTTACCAGCACCAGCTCAACAATTTATAAAGTCTGATCATTGCTTTTCCCTTGAATTCTGTATTTGACAACCTTGGGATTGTGTTCTAATTATTATTTTTTTGCAACTCGTATATCAATATGATTGTATGCTTAACAAGAGTTTTTCTGAGTTATAAGGAGTCACCATTTCTCTTATACAGCCATGATAATTCCATATTCATCTTTTGTGGAGAGTGTTATGCCTGTTCTTTTGTCGTTCTGTTCTGTTGCACCAATAGTGTATGCTGTCAAGTCACTAGGATGCCATGCTTGGTAATCTGGGATCTCCATGCTAGGGTTGTGTGCCCCACGTATAGAAAATAGGCAAACTCCATTCTCATTTATGTCCACAAGAATTTGAAGTACTTGTGTTGTTTTGATTGGTTAAAGAATGTCCGTGTATGTGCATTTCTCCTTACAATTTTACATACTCTTCTACTAAGCTTGCTCTTTGACTGCCATCTTCTGAAAACTTATGCTCCCGTTGTTCACTAGCTTTATGTTATTTTATATCTTTCTTTTCAGGGGAGTTGGTTTCTTGAGATACTTTCAAGTCAAGCAGCTGCCCAACTTTCTTTTGGCTTCACCAGTACTGTCTCTTGCAGTTTATTCCATAGTTCACTACATAAAATTGCTTCACCAACTCTTCCAATCAACTAGCATACACGAGCAGATAATTGCCAATATTGAGGGGAGGTTAGTTGAAGCATATGAAAGCTCAGAATTTGCCACGGTGTTGAAGAGCGAAATTTCTACCGGACTAAATAGTAAAAAGCAAGGTACTATTACATTCTATCAACTGTCAACATTTTGTCTCTTTTTTGAAAGATAATTGGAAAGTGATATTTTTCAACTTTCTTAACACATGCCTAGGAGTTGAGGAACTTGAAGTGTCCTTAAAAAACCCAGAATTGGCCTCAAGCTATTGTTATCAATATAGGCTACTGGAGAACTGAAGTTTGAACCTAACTCTGTTATGCTTGAACAGGGAACACTGAGGTTAAGAAGAGAAAATCTGTTACAACCAGGGCTGCTTCAGCATCTTTAGATGGCAATGTATCAACACGCGGAATTGTGGGAGATAACAAGGATGGGTGCCCCTTGCTAGTTCTTCCTTTCATTTTACATCTGACATTCATGACATTTACCGCCTTCTTCGTGATGCACGTCCAGGTCAGCGTATGGCCTGATGAAATTTATTTGTAGGTCCTGCAGAGTCTGTTACTCAAGTCTCATATGTTGTTTTGTCCGTCCAGGTGTCAACGCGGTTTCTGTCTGCCAGTCCCCCGATCTACTGGGCTGCTTCGCACATCTTGGCTCCCGCAAGAGGCGGCTCTTGCAAGAGATGGGGTTACTTCATCGTCGTTTACTTCATTGCTTATATTCTTCTCGGCAGTTTGCTCTTCCCTAACTTCTACCCATTCACATGAGAAGAGCGGTCATTTTGCGCACACACGAATTGTATGATCTACGAATTGGTTCTCCTTGGCAGAATGTTCCTGTACAGTTGATGTATCTCACTTCTTTTGCCCCCTAAAACCTTTCTACGTAAAAAGAGAACCCTGTTTATGCTGACCTGAATGGCTTCATCCTGATGACAGAAGCCATGCATTCGAATCTGAGATTGCCTGGTGTATTCTGGGCTCTGTCCATCAAGTGGTACAGCCGTAGAATTGAGGAGTGCATTCTGTAGGTTTTTCTTTCTGGGGGATCTGAATGATATGCCCCATTTCATCCCTCCGTTCGGAAATAGTTGATGATGTTTTAGTTCAGTTCACATGCCATGTTATTTTTATTTTTATTTGTGGAAACATGCCATGTTATTTTGACACCTTTATAAGAGGAAGAATAATATCTAGTTAAATCCAGATGACCACTACCGTTGTGTCGGTGCACCACTGTCGCCGCTCCTTTACCGGAGCCGCCTTGATCTCGTCGATGAAAATTGAAAAGTCTTAGTGCATGTGCCCCTAACAACCCTTGAGACGCAATCATCGTCATTCAACCCTTGAATTGTTTTTAACACATGTCACCAAATCTCCCCAAGAAACCCTAACCTTGTCACGCCAAGTAGGTGGCAGGAATCTACATAGGAGCCTTGTCGACTCCGTCCTGATGAACAAACTTGATGATGATAGGAGCCCGGAAGAACAACTCAAAAAGGAAGCATCGTCATTCGTCCGAACGTCGACCCTACAAGAAAAGGAACCTAACCTGAACTACTGGCCGAGCTGAGGCACCGGGATGCCCCTCTTCGCCACCAACTTCCTAAACGGCGGGCACAAGAGAGGTGGATCCATGGGCTTGTTGCCGAAGTTTGAAGGAGATGAATGCCCTAACCGTTGGTGTCGCAAGAGAAACCCTAAACATGGACGTATGAGCCTCGTCTTTAGGAACAAACACGCTTAACCAAGAAGCAATGAAGAAATTTACAAAGGAGACCCCAGTTCGGATGAAAACATGCCAAGGGAAGACTAATGAGGAGAGTGACCATAAAAGTATGAACAACTGCCATCGTTGATGGTTTTCAAGAACAAATGTACTCCCTCCGTTCCTAAATATAAGTTTGTTTTAGAGATTTTACTAGTGACTACATAAGGAGTAAAATGAATGAAACTATACTTTAATATATGTATGTACATCCATACGTAATTGGCAGGTGAAACTTTAAAAAGACTTATATTTAGAAATGGAGGGCGTTTTCTTAGCGGAAATGTAGTACTTATGTTAACTATCATTGCTTAACACCAGAAATTTATGTTCCACAGCAACAGAATGAGGCGGTGCTCGTGAAGATTCTTCACAAACATTAGAATAGATCTCATCCTCCTTGGGTTCCTGATCTGATTTTTACACTTCCAAAACTGGTTGTAGCTCCAGCTAAAAAAAAAAAAAAAACTGGTGAAGTCTATGGATGTTATGTACACTTTTTAAAGCTGGTTATGTCTGATCCTAAAAATAAAGTAGAAAACAGTTTAGAAAGTCTTCTAAAAATAAAGTAGAAAACAGTTTAGAAAGTCTTCTGAAGCCTCAGTTAATCCAGAAAAGTTAAGTTCAGCAATGTCTGATCCTAAAAATAAAGTAGAAAACAGTTTAGAAAGTCTTCTAAAAATAAAGTAGAAAACAGTTTAGAAAGTCTTCTGAAGCCTCAGTTAATCCAGAAAAGTTAAGTTCAGCAATGTCTGATCCTAAAAATAAAGTAGAAAACAGTTTAGAAAGTCTTCTAAAAATAAAGTAGAAAACAGTTTAGAAAGTCTTCTGAAGCCTCAGTTAATCCAGAAAAGTTAAGTTCAGCAATGTCTGATCCTAAAAATAAAGTAGAAAACAGTTTAGAAAGTCTTCTAAAAATAAAGTAGAAAACAGTTTAGAAAGTCTTCTGAAGCCTCAGTTAATCCAGAAAAGTTAAGTTCAGCAATGTCTGATCCTAAAAATAAAGTAGAAAACAGTTTAGAAAGTCTTCTAAAAATAAAGTAGAAAACAGTTTAGAAAGTCTTCTGAAGCCTCAGTTAATCCAGAAAAGTTAAGTTCAGCAATGTCTGATCCTAAAAATAAAGTAGAAAACAGTTTAGAAAGTCTTCTAAAAATAAAGTAGAAAACAGTTTAGAAAGTCTTCTGAAGCCTCAGTTAATCCAGAAAAGTTAAGTTCAGCAATGTCTGATCCTAAAAATAAAGTAGAAAACAGTTTAGAAAGTCTTCTAAAAATAAAGTAGAAAACAGTTTAGAAAGTCTTCTGAAGCCTCAGTTAATCCAGAAAAGTTAAGTTCAGCAATGTCTGATCCTAAAAATAAAGTAGAAAACAGTTTAGAAAGTCTTCTAAAAATAAAGTAGAAAACAGTTTAGAAAGTCTTCTGAAGCCTCAGTTAATCCAGAAAAGTTAAGTTCAGCAATGTCTGATCCTAAAAATAAAGTAGAAAACAGTTTAGAAAGTCTTCTAAAAATAAAGTAGAAAACAGTTTAGAAAGTCTTCTGAAGCCTCAGTTAATCCAGAAAAGTTAAGTTCAGCAATGTCTGATCCTAAAAATAAAGTAGAAAACAGTTTAGAAAGTCTTCTAAAAATAAAGTAGAAAACAGTTTAGAAAGTCTTCTGAAGCCTCAGTTAATCCAGAAAAGTTAAGTTCAGCAATGTCTGATCCTAAAAATAAAGTAGAAAACAGTTTAGAAAGTCTTCTAAAAATAAAGTAGAAAACAGTTTAGAAAGTCTTCTGAAGCCTCAGTTAATCCAGAAAAGTTAAGTTCAGCAATGTCTGATCCTAAAAATAAAGTAGAAAACAGTTTAGAAAGTCTTCTAAAAATAAAGTAGAAAACAGTTTAGAAAGTCTTCTGAAGCCTCAGTTAATCCAGAAAAGTTAAGTTCAGCAATGTCTGATCCTAAAAATAAAGTAGAAAACAGTTTAGAAAGTCTTCTAAAAATAAAGTAGAAAACAGTTTAGAAAGTCTTCTGAAGCCTCAGTTAATCCAGAAAAGTTAAGTTCAGCAAAAAAGAAGCCTCAGTTAATCCAGAAAAGTTAAGTTCAGCAAAAAAGGCGACCACGCTGGGACTCGAACCCAGAATCTCCCGCTCCGGAGGCGAGCGCCTTATCCATTAGGCCACGCGGTCATGTTCTGAGCACCTTCATACTAAAACCTTCACAAGGCCATGCAGATGCTCTACGCGATGCCCGAGCAGTACGGCTGCTGGCCGTCCACCAAGACCTTCATTTACGTGCTCCACATGCTGGTCTGCAGGCGGCAGTACGAGGCCGTTCACGAGGTGTACGCCAGCGCGCCCAGGCTGAAGTACTTCTTGATGTCCTTGTGTGGCGTCCAAGAAGTTCGCGGAGGCGAAGGACCTGGCTGGCATGATGATGTGCTGAAGGTCTGAGATGACATGCCATGTTTTTTGGTTCTCAAACCAAACACACCTTCATCGTACAGGCTGCTAATTGGTGGACTCCGCAGTGCTAACTGCTTAGATGATGCGCATCATGTCTTGAAGCAAATGGTGGACCAAGGTTCTGTTCCTCGGGTGGGTGCTTGGACAAAACTTCTTACATCCTTATGCTGAAAATGTATGTTCATGCCTGTGGACCTGACAATACACCTGAGCAATGAGATTATTTTGTTACTGGAACTAGTGAACCAACCTGCCTGCCTTTCTGCGTGGACTTGCATATTGAAGTCGGATCTTTTTTCGGTACGGTGATTTAGGAATATCGGGTATCGGAATGACCAAGTTCTGTTTGCTGATGACCCGTATACTGATGTACCTGATAACTGAGCGCTGGCTCGGTTGGCTTGAAGTTCATGCGTGTGAGCTCGCTCACCCGTGTTCGATCTGCAGGGAAGGCTCATTTTGTACCCAACTAACGGACCGTTAAAGGAGGGATTCTTCCCCCTTTAGCCAACGTTTGTATACCGATCAACTGATGTATAGCCTATTGCTTTTGTCCCTGATTACAAAACCAGTAGAAGCTCCACATTCTCCAATTTAAATGTGAAAATATTTGTAAGCTCATGCCATTATGTTCTTTTGTTACAACTCAAATACGTACGACAATTTTCTGTATGTCTGACATGTGAAAAAATATCTGAAGACAGTGTCCGTGCATTTCGAGACGATCTTCACTTCATCCTTCTGATAATCCTCTCTGGACTTCGCCAAACTATTTAGAGTTGGAATATCTGCACTTTTGTGGGCTATATGGAATTGTAGAAATGACCTGGACCGTACCGCTATTGAAAACCAGGCAAACAATATGAAAGATGCATGCCTTGAGGTAGTTTTTCACCTTTCATACCCTTGAAATGCAGAACATCATGTTGCTTGTGATACAGTTATTACATTGTTCTCGGTGAGACAGAATGTCCCATCATAGCTCATTTTATCTTTCCTTGACTGTCTAATTGTTTAACTAGTCCTAATACCAATATAATTATGTTCCTAGATTCATAACCATCTTCCCAACTTTTATCTTTTGTGGCCTATATATAAGCTGATCATCCCTTAGAGTAAACTTCAATCTCTTTACTCAAGTTTCCGCAGATCTGGTTTCAAGATAAGAGGTGAGTCCATATCAAGATGGAATCTGCAAGTTTTTTTTTTATTTTGAAATATAGATGGAATCTGCAAGTTAATTTAACATATTTGAATAGATGTGTGTTCATGATTACAAGGAAATTGGACTGATGCCTAGGGATAAAACTGCCGGCTTAGAGTAATACACATCATTGTGTACATCAAAATACAACAAAGCAAGTGCCTGTCTTACAGTATGGTATCTGGTGCTAAAAACACAGGATTCTGGCGGACTGCAGTGAGATTCGTCCAAGATGCAGAAATATAAAAGACATACTGCCGTCTAAACAGTACTTGCTGAAGTACTGCCTGGTATATCTTTTCTTAAACTGGCCTTGTTAGTAGCCGTGATGACAAATTTCACCGTCGTCTTCATGTATCGATAAAAAGCAATTTCACCGTCACCATCTGCAGTATTTCAACTTGAATAAATAAAAGCCGTGGGGACGAAAGCGATTCTTATGTCCAGTAACTGATATTTGTGCGTCTTACCGGCATCTACGTAACACCTTTAGAAAACACTGAAAGGGTCAGTCTATGACCTCTCCTGGTGCATCATGAGTTGCTTGAGATGCTCAGACACGTTTCCCACTTGCACAAACACTAAGAAACCTGCAATTTGCAGCCCTGAAATGTGCTTTCATTGGCGTAGCAAATTCAGAGGAAAGCGACTCAGTTTTCTGGCTTACCATTCGCCAATTATTTGGGGCACTAGCTAGCTTAGCTAGACACCACCAATTATCAAACAGAACCACGAAGAATCATTCTAAATTACGTGTCGCCATTTTCCGGACGAACATCTGTCGAGAGATGATTGTCACCAGGAACTAAAAGAAAGAGGAATTGCTGCGCAGGCAGTATATCTAAGCAATATTGCAGGATGGTGGTTGTGAGGCTGTCCCCACAGGTGGCCACATGCCCTTGTGATGGTGTCATTTGGACCCTAATTAATCATTCGAGATTCAGCCTGGATCCAAGGAACAGGTGACATAGGCATGCCAACTAACAACTAGCAACCATCGTCCCTGTCGCCTTCCAACCAAACTGCTCATTGATGTACCGAAATGTTGTGACAAACACACACACTTCTTGCAGCTAGCAAACTTAGTTGTTGGCTGAATATTTCAAAGCAGACTTTGGTACAGATGTCACCCATACTAGCTTGGCTGGAACAGTCAATGCAATCTAGGACAGTAATAAGGCCTGCTTTTACATGTTTAAGCTTTTGAATTTGTATAACAAGTGGGGTTTTCAGAACATGCCATTAATCTAACGAAAATGATTCTTCAAAAATACCCAGGCCACTTTTGGTTCATATGATAGGGATATCAAAGGAGTAGAAAAGCCATTGGAAATGAGGTGTCATGTATCTCATTCCTATAGGAAAAGAGATGCCATTTGGTTCATAGGATATAATTTTTTTTCCAATAGGCCCGAGCTAATGTTTTTTCTTCCTTTGAAATGTGAAGGATAGAAACTAGTCCTACAGATGAATAGGAATCCATTTTTACACACCAAATAGCTCTAAAGGAGATTTCCCTTTAGGAGCACTATTCTATAAAATTCCTGCAAAATTCATACAAACCAAAGGAGGCTTTAAATAAGAAATCCCCCTCACGGCCCTCTTTATTTCTTACATTGTGACATGCTCTTTATCATCTGAACAAGGCTTGGCCTAATACTTCAAAAGCATGCTGAGTTTATTTCGAGTTTTCCAAACTTCTCAATAAAATTAACAATCTTATACCTTGGAGTTTGCTTGGCTTCAACATGAAGTTTGGTTGGCTTCTTGAGTTCCTCCGAATTGGAGGCTCAATCCATATTAGGATGTGTTTGCTTTGAGGATATAATGGCACGAGACGGGTTGATTCCGTTCACAGTCCACCATTTCAATGTTTAGTTGAGGATGGTACCGGAACTAGGCGATCCTCAGAAAAGGAATATTCCCTATATGTTCCACCAAATCATCACCTGGTTATTCTTCTCTTATTGATAGAAGAAAAAAGAAAACACGCATGCTAATTGTTAAAACCAAAAATACAATGAAAATGTTGCTGGAATTTATATAATATTTCGATAAAAGAAAAAGAATAACCCCACAAGGTGAGTTGAGTCAAATTCTTCTCATTTCATATCTCCAACCAAACACAAGAATGAAACGAACCCGTGATATTTTTTATCTTTAACCGAACACAAAAATGGAACAAACCCATTCCTTCAGAACGAGAACATTACTTGTCTTAGATTTATCGTGATACGTGTCAGATCGGAGGGAGTAATTAATTTCAAACGTACGCCTTTAAGGACAAATTTGCCGTTTTTAAAATTTGGAAGGTGGTGTAGTGAAGCAAGGCACCATATTAAGAAAAAGGCGTCCAGATGCATTTTGTTAATTGGATTATTTTTAGAATACCAATGTTGTGCACGGGAGCCATACGCAGCCAAACTTGCAGAACACATGTCAGCACTCCACAAGGACAGGATGCTAAATTACTCCATTTTTTATGCCTGGTCCTGCTCCTACATCGATCTCCTATTCATCCACCAAACACTAAACTACTCACTACAAAAACCGAACCATGAGCAAAGAAGCGATTCACACCAAGTCAGTTGGGCGCCAAGGATGCAGAACCAAGAATGCCGTGGATAGATAAGCGAGTGCTTCCTCAAGCTTCATGAAGGAAGGGTGCCCGTGCATACGTTTGCACACTGGGAGCAGCTGATTTGTTCTTCTGACTGAGCTTTCATGCACGGAGGCCATGAATTACCATGAGCATGAGGATCAACAGCTCGCCGTCATCAGTACAAGCAACGACGGCTTGGACTGGCTTTGTTGTATGGCATGGCAATTTACTCTGCTTCAGCACGATGAATTCCTGACAATTCTTTATGTTAGCATGGAAATTTGCTCTGCTCGGCATGGCCAATTTCTGATAATTTCTTCTGCTAGAATGGCAAATTTTTTTTCTTCCCAACACAGCAAATGTATTTGTTACAGCATGGCAATTTCCGAGCATTTGTTGCGAGTGCCTTTTTGAGAGAACGCTCCGTGACGGCGCCGTCCGCTCGGAGCGTTCGTTTTTTGAGGGGTAATAATCAGAACGTCAGCGTGTTATTAGAAACGTCCTTTAAATACGGCCGAAACTCGTATATTGTATGGCATCGATCGCGTGTTCGGGCCCAGCTATGTAGGTATATTCTACCATATACCGATTGGATCCTGCATATGCATGTTTGATTAATGTTGTTATTATTTCCTTTGATCCCTTCTTCCACGTCACTAGCGCTACGGAGCCAAATGTGCAGGGAACATGTCAGTACTCCACAGGGACACAACGCTAAAATATACGTACTCCATTTCGATGCCCGGTCCTGCTCCTAAAATACGAATACTCCACGTCACCAGCTACATGCATCCATCTCCGATTCATCCGCCAAACCCTAAACTACCACTGTACTTAGCTCCCTACAAAAACCCAACCCTGAGCAAACAAGAATCAGTTAACACCAAGTCAATTCGGTGCCCAAAACACAGCCAGCGATCGGGCAGAGCTTATTCCCATGCGTGGAGCAGGCCATGAATTACAATGAGCAGGACGACCAAGCAGGGCTCGCCGTCGTCGCCACGAGCAGCGACGGCCTGGACTGGCTCGAGGACTCCGTCTCCTTGCTCGCCGGGGACATCGACCTCGGCGGCAGCTACGGCTGGTGGTGTGACATCTTGCCGCCGCACCCCAAGGATGACATTGGGAGCGTCGTCGCGCAGACGCTGTCGCCTCCAGCGCCGCCCGCGTTGGCCCACGCCCACCCCTCGCCAACCATTGCGTCGCCCGCGGCGTCCGAGCCGTCGCCCAGGAAGCGCAAGTCTCCGGTGTCCGGCTCCGGCCATGGCAGCGGCAACCAGCGCCGCCGAACCGAGCAGGACAGGCCGGGCGGCGGCAAGAAGGGCGGCGGAGCGGGGTCGGACCGGGACGCGAGGTGGGCGGAGCAGCTGCTGGGTCCCTGCGCCGTCGCCGTCGAGGCGCGCAACCTGTCGCGCGTGCAGCACCTCTTCTACGTGCTCGGCGAGCTCGCGGCCTTCTCCGGCGACGCCAACCACAGGCTGGCCGCGTACGGGCTGCGTGCGCTCTCGCTTCGCCTCCCTGCTGCGGTTGGCCCCGCGGCAGCCGCGGCCGTGAGGGTGCCGGCCGCATGCGAGTGCCCGACGCCGTCGTTCGCCGGCGCGGAGCCACGGCTGTTCCGCGCGTCCCTCATCAAGTTCCACGAGGTCAGCCCGTGGTTCACGCTCCCCAACACGCTGGCGAACGCCGCCATCTCGCAGCTGGCCTCTGCGGCGCCCCGGCCGCTCCACCTCGTCGACATTGGCGTCTCGCACGGGGTGCAGTGGCCGACCTTGCTGGAGTCCCTCACCCGCATGGCCGCCGGACGGGCGCCGCCGTCCGTCCGGCTGACGGTCGTGGCCACCCCGCCGGTGCCCTTCTCGGCCTCGCCTCCGGGGTACGACTTCTCCCCGCACCTCCTCCGGTACGCCAAGTCCATTAAGCTGGACCTCGAGATCGGCCGCGCCGCCTCACTAGACTCCGCGCATGGCTTCTGCACCGCTCCCGACGAGGCGCTCGTGGTGTGCCTCCAGTTCCGGCTGGGCCATGTCACCGCCGAGGAGAGGACGGACATCATCCGCAGGGTCAAAGACCTGAAGCCGCAGCTGGTGGTCCTATCAGAGCTCGACGTCGGGGGCAACGGCAGCGCGGCGGGCGAGTTCACAGCGAGGCTGGAGCTGCTGTGGCGGTTCTTGGAGTCGACGCACGCGGCGTTCAAGGGGAGGGACGGGGAGGACAGGCGGCTCCTGGAGGCGGAGGCGGGAACCGGCGTCGCGGTGGCCGCGGCCAGGGAGGCCATGGGGCGAGAGGGGTGGCGAGACCGCATGACGGCGGCGGGGTTCGACCAGGTGGCGTTCGGGGGCGAGGCGGTGGAGTCGGCCAGGTCGCTGCTGAGGAAGTACGACAACGGGTGGGAGATGTCCACGGCGGCGGCGGCGACGGGAGGCGGCGGCGCCGTGGCGCTGCGGTGGAAAGGGCAGCCGGTGTCCTTCTGCTCACTGTGGCGGCCGGCGTAGCAGCGGCAGCTGAGCTGGGATACCGACGTCACGTCATGGTTTTGATGGCGACCGCACGTCCCGGGATTGGTGGACGACGAGGCTGATACGGTCACGTGTGACGCTCGCTCGCCGGGGAAAAGCATATGCCGTTTGCGGCATGCGCCCACGTCTGCAGCTTTGACCGGAGAGCTGCTCGCCGGCCGCCGGAGCTGGGCGCCGGTGGGAAGGACATACGCGAAACGTACGTACGTGCGGCGGTGTAGTGCAAGCGCCTGGCAGTCAGCATCTTTTGTATGTACAAAATAAATTAAGGGTTGGCGCATGGCTGATGATGATCCCTTCTTCTTGCTTTGCTCCATTTCCGATTTCTATATGCGTCCTCCGTCAAGGAATCTTTGGTAGTATATCCCAAATGGTGATCTCATCAAGCTCGATCGTCACTAACGCATGCATTGATTACTAAGAGAAACCCATGTTTTTTTTTGCGAGATAATAAAAAATATGGTATATTCCAAATGGTATATTCCGCTTAAAAAAGAAACATGATTAGTCTATCGTTCTTGGATGCCTGGCATTGGACCCTTGTAAACTATGATTGGTTTGTCAACTATGCCATGGAATCTTGATGGTGATCCCATCCAGGTTCATTTTCCGAACCATTAGTTGACAGTAATGAAGGTTGCAGGAAGTTAAATAAAAATTAGACAGGGTGCAGAGGTGCTTTAGCTTCAATGCAGGCGGGAGCTCCTTCTTCACTAAAGAAGACGAGCGTTGGTTCGACATCTGGCTGTCAACCTCTGACGACACCAACGACGATGATGATGGTGCAGATGATTGGAGCGACTGGAATTAGTTTTTATGTTTTTGAACTATCTAGCACCGAATTATCTATCTATGTTTTCGAACTACCTATCAAGTTGCAATCTATGTAAAATAACTTTGTATGCTTTTTATTTGAATGCAATCTATTTAAAAAATGGTTTGCGCGCGCTGCATTTTTAGGCACTGCTGGAGCGGCGCGCATGCGCTGCATTATAACGTGGCTGCTGGAACATGCGCCTAACCCCGCGCTAAACCAGCCGAAGCGTGCGCGGCAAACGTATTTTTTAAGCGCGGCGCGAAGCGCGGCTGTTGGAGATGCTTTCTTAGACACACACCATCGCAACTGCAGCTTTGCCCTCTCGCTGATCCTGAATAGCTCTCGCGCAGCATACACCCCTCCCAAGCATCACTCTTTCTTTTTGTACCGGCAGTCGGCCACCCACTCGTTGGTGCTACTGGTTGCCGGTGCACTAGACCGCGTCATCCGCTGGATGCTGCAAAGAAACACCGGTGAGCCTCTATTACAGCGTCACGATGCAGCTCCAAGATTGTTGGTCAGCACTCCATTGCAGCGTCGACTGTCGAGGCCGCCTGCCAGCACTCCATTGTAGCACCGTTGAGCTCTTCGTTCCAGTGCCCGTAAGGAGCATTCGGCGAGCGCTCCATTGCAACCATACAACACTGCTGGAAATGCCGTGACGACGACCGTGACGGGCGGCGATTTTGTGAAGCACCGACCAACGACGAGCTGTGTACGTTGTCCCAATTGTAGCAAACGTTGTGCTGCATTCACGGGGTGGACCACTTCACCGAGGCGGTGCCCGTACATGGACTTCACCACACTCACACAGCAACGCGGCGACGCTGATGGCCGACGTCGAGCCCTTTGTTCCACTGGAGGCTGGAGCCTCGTTGCCCCGGCGTGCAGCAGCACGCCGTTGCATTACGACTTTACCTATCGACGGGCAGCACCATGTGCTGCAGTGCAGCTCCCCGCCCGACGAGGTGTGCGAGACGCAGTAACTCCCCGGGGCCGGGGATATCCGTGGATCGCGTACCGCTTGGTGCACTGCAGCTCCACCGTTGCGGCGAGATTCGGGTTGTAGTGTCCTTGGTCAACGGCGAGATTGTCGGATCGTGGCATTGTTGTGCTTGCATCTGGAAAAGAGAAGAAGAAAGTGGAGCAGTTGCAGCGGCTGGTAGTGCCTGCAACAGCGATCAGCTAGCTCCTATAATAGGTGGCTGTCATCGGTGATGTGTGCTACATTGGAGCGGGCAAGGCTTGGCCAGTTACACTCATGGCGGAAATTAGGAGAGCAACAGAGAGAGGTTAGAGACGAAGGCGTATGGCTCCTGTGCTCGCATGAAAAGGAATGAGATAGGATTGGTGTGTGTGGACCAGATGGAAAGCATGGCGTGCTGGCAGCACTTCAAGCGATTGCGCGCAAGAGAGAGACAGAGCGCGCACGATCCAGCTGGATCGGACGCCCTACGACACGACTGATGCCAGGAAGAAATTAGTCGGTTGATTTTAATATTTTTTCTTTATTATTAAACACTTATTTGGTAAGGATGTATTCACTTAGCAAAGGAAACATGTCCTTATTTTGATAAGTTATTAATCAAATATGAGACAATTGATTCCTTTAAAAAAATGATGGGTGAAAAGTCCGGGATGAGAGGATAAAAAAATTAAAGAGGAGAACAGAAGGGGGGGGCATATATAAGGAAGTTTGGACGAAGAAGAGGTGAATTGGGAACCTTGGGTTCTTTTTAAGTAGTAGAGATTTATTGACGTACCAAAGTTTTCTTATTTTTTGATAAGTTAATAAAATGTGGGACAGTTGATTCCATTTTAAGGAAAATCGATGATAGAGACAAAACAGAGATGAGAGAAAAAAATGGAAGAGGAGAATAGAAGAGGGGAACATATATAGGGAAGGTTGGGCAAAGGAAAGGTGAAATGGGAACCTTGCGTTTTTTTTTATTTTTATTGACTTATCAAAGAAAAATATGTTCTTGTTTTGATAAGTTAATAAAACGTGGGATAATTGTTTCCATTTTAAGGAAAATGGATGGGAGAAAATTTAGAGATGAGAGAAAGAAATCAAAGAGGAGAACAAAAAAGAGAGACATATATATGGAAGGTTGGACGAAGAAGAGGTGAAATGAAAACCTTACGTTCTTTTTAACTAGAAGAGACTACAATATTTTGCCATCCAATTGCAAAATATGGGCCTTCTCTAGCACAAAAACTAAAAAAAAGGGTCCACATTTCAAAACAAAAAAAAACCTTACACTTCGACGAGGTTTGATCGGTATACGAGCCCTCCTCGGTTCGGCATTCCAACCTTCAAATATAAGGGTTTCGGGTGTGCATTTACGGTGGTCCTTTAAAAATTTACGGGTTGGAGCACTTTTACGGTTTCTGTTCTGGACACTTTTTTCAACCAAAACTGTAAAACGTAAAAAATTTACGGGTATGACCACTTGTACGGGGCTGCTAGAGATCGTGTGACCACTCGGTTTGATTTACAACCCTCATCTTGGAAACCGGTGGTATTACACCCTTAACTTAAAACGAATTCAAAACACGACCCTGGTCTCGGTTTTAGGCTCGTCAACTGGTTTTGAACGAAATGAAAGCTGGTCGGGCAGTGCCAACTCAGCAGTCAGGCCCTCTTTGTTTCATAAGTCTTGGGACTTTTTTAAGTCCCAACTTATAAGTCATAAGTTCCTACCTGTTTGTTTACAGGGACTTATAAGTCCCGAGTCCCTACCTGTTTGTTTACAGGGACTTATAAGTCCATGTTGCACCTAATAATACACTTGTTCATATGGATCGTCATCAGCCAACGCGTACGGCACACAGGATAAGCACCGCTGCAAAGAGGCTCAGGAGAGGGCCTGTCCGGCGATTGGAGGCACCGCTGCAACGAACCGAGGCATAACGAATAGAGGCGGGGCGGCGACGGGGCGGCGAACCGAGGCGGGGCGGCGACGGGGCGGCGACCGGAGCGAGAGGCGGGGCAGCGACGGGGCGAGAGGCGGGGCGGCGGCGACGATTGGACCGAGAGGCGGGGCGGTGTGCGGGGAACAAGCCTGGAGCGACGCGGGGTAGGTCCGGTCCGGGATAAGTCCCAATAAGCTCCTCCCTGAGAGTCTTATTTGATAAGTCCCAAATCACCACAATAAGTCCCAATAACTCCCTTGTGTTTGGTTTAGGTGGGACTTATAGGGACTTTTTTAAGTCCCTAAACCAATAAGTCCCTGGAAACAAACACCCTCTCAATGCCATCGATGCATCTAAACCTAGCCATCTTTTTTCTATTCATTTTCTCACCCCGTCCCCCCACCCAGACCCAATCCCCGCCGCCGCTGCCACCTTCACCAAACCTTGACCCACGGCCGCCACACCTTATTGCCGCACCAGGACCGAAGCGCGAGGACGCGGGAGGCACAAGGAGATCGTAGCCTTCATCGGGGCAGTGCCCAGGAGGCGTGGGGCGTCGTTGCGGAGCCTAAGGTATCAAGGAGGAGGTTGGGGTGCTGGAAATTGAGCAAAATTGACACCGGTGGTCATCGTGCAGTGGAGGGAAAGGAGATCGTGGCCATCGTCGTCGAGGTGCCTAGGGCCAATTCGTGGCGCAACATGGTCGAGGACGGCATTGGAGGGTGGTATGACATGTTGGTGCAGTTCAGTAAAGCCGATGGCCATGAAGACGAGGTCGGGCGGTGATGGAGTGCTCTCTACGGCTTGGTGGAGAAGAAACAAAGAGGAAGAGGAGGAGAGGTCACTCGTTGCCGCCGGCAACAGCAGCGGCGGCTCGCTTGGGATTATAACAACAATTTGTTAAGGGCAGCAGCAGCAACAACTCCATTAGCACACAATGTGAATATGATGTTATTTTACGAGGCCGATCTATGTTGCAAATGAATACCGCATCAAAATCGGGTTGAGAAGAAAAGAAACCAACAATAACCACACAAGCACACCTTCGAAAAAATATCGCATGGAAAAAAGTTGATGTTCATCGTATGCCGAGAAGGAGGCAAGTAGGGAGGGAAGAAGGGAGAGGGAGAGAGCATAGTTGTGAGGCCATGTTTAAATAAAGGGCATGGATCTATTGTGGTCTTGAGTCATTAGAGCAACTCTAGTAGACCCCGCATCCCGCCGGCCCGCAAAACGCGTTTGCAGTTCGCACAAAACCGCTTTTGCGGGCCGGCGCGGGCTGACGCAGATGCAGACCCCCGCATAATGGACCCGTAAAAAAGCATATTCGCGGAATATACTTTTTTTATGGGTCGGCTTCTGCGGGTTCTGATCTGGTGCAGCTCCTCCCGGCCCGTAAAAACTTAGATTTGCAACTTAAATTGATCTAACACAATGCTTTTCTTTGCTTTTGCAACAACATTATAGATAGAGAAGATACCACCAAATCTTGGTTAGAATAGCAAAATCAAAGAAAACAAGAACCACAAGTATGCATTTCAGAAGATTTCCAACTTCCATAACTGCTCCCACTAGTTGAAGCAATATCTTCTTGATGCACTCATTGTTGATCTGTGGGTTCTTGATCTTGCTTTCTTCGTTCTTCATCTATGGTTCCAAAGAAGTAGATGTTGATTCCCCTCTAGTTACACATGCAGCCGCATCATTGCCTTCGACTGTACTAAGGATTGCACTAACATCTATTAAGTTTATTTCTATCAACAAATCAATGTATTGCGCTTCCCAAAACCAAAATGAGCATCCATCTTCCTACACAAAAGAATGAGCAAGCTCGAAGTGAGCTACCGCAATTGAACTAAAGAATGAGCCATGGAACAAGCTACCGCAAGTGCACGTACCCCGTCGTTTTCGCACTTGTAGAACACCCATCCGGGGTGCGTCGGCATGCCCGAAGTGAGCTGCAGCACTTGGCGTCGGCAGTCGTCGCACTCTATGAGCGGCATCGGCAGGCCACAAAGACGATGCGCGAGCGCCGAGCCGGTGGACGGCCGGACGAGTCCATGCCCGCAAACCTTCGGCGGCGGTGGGCGGACGAACCCGTGCCTACATGCGGCGATGTGCCCTTGCCTGGGCTGCGGGAGAGGCTCCCCAACCACTCCATCACCTCGGGCAGCAATCGGCGACCTTCTGGCGTGCTCCTGTCGGCTGCTGTCGCCGGAATCTTGGGCGGCGGGCGGCGGCGGCGCGAGGGGGGAGAGGAGAGGTGGTTGGTGGGAGACAACGCGGGATGAAATGTCCCCTCACCAACTGCTTCCGCTTATATGTAGGGCACCGCAGCCGCGAGGGGGAAACCCGCGTTTTCCCGGGTTGGGGTCGGGATTTTGCCGCGCCCCTTAAAAAATTTTGCGGGCCGGGACGGTTTGCGGGGTCTGATCGGGCTGGTTTTCCTCCCCGACCCGCATTTTAACGGTTATTTTACGGACCGGGACAGGATGCAGGGTCTGCTAGAGTTGCTCTTATTATCGGGTTAGGGGTGTGTCATATTGTCTCCTCCCGTTGTAATGCATAGACTTTTTTCTAATGATAATAAATCTTTTAGCATTTTCGTAATGACTATAAACAGTTTTTTTAACTACACGAACCCGCTTGTCTTCTATTAGGAGCATCAAAAAAATATAAATACTGAATAATATTTTTAAACGATTTTTTTGCAAAATTCCAGAAACGTTTTTTTGAAAAATGTGACATGGCAACATTTTGCCAAATACACTTCCACATTTTATAAAACTATACAAACATTTTTTTGAATTTTTTAAACATTTTCGAAAGTTTATTAAGGTTTCAATATTTGTTCCCTTTTTTCAAAAAAAAAATATGTTTCAAATAGTGTTCTACTTCCCAAAATTGTTGGTGTTTCCAAAAAAAGTGTTTGTTTTCCAAAAATGTATAAAGAATTTTCAAAAATTGTTCACACTTTAATAAAACCATCCATTTTTTGAAATCATTGGGCATGCATGTTTTCAAAATTTGTTTGCCCTTAAAAATATATTTGCAAATACCGACGTTGCGGTTTTGGTTAAATAGTTCGTGCCTCTCGTAATTGCAATAACAGCCAATGCTTCTGGTGGCTAGCGGAGCGGGTGGAGTTCAGCGGTAGCTCCTACCTGCCGCTCGTTGCGGCAGGGAGCCCCTGCACCGCACAGGGGGACGGCCCATCTAGGCCTGCACACTTTTGTTTATTTATTTTCTTTTACTTTTTCCTTCTATGTTGTTTTATTTTTTTTTGTCCGTTTTTTCTTTCCTTTTTTTATTTGAACCAAAAACATCTTTTTGAATTTGAAGAACAATTTTAGAAAAACGTGAAAAAATTTGGAACCGCGAACAATCTTTTAAAGCAAGAACGTTTTTTGAATATTGAGAATAAATTTTTGAAGAGCAGAACAATTTTAAAAAATCTCAATCAAATTCGAAAGCATGAACAATTTTTTCAATCACGAATATTTCTAAAAATTTTAGAACGAATTTTAAAACCGAGAACAATTTTTAAAAAAATGTGAACAAATTTCGAAACGCGACCAGTTTTTTAAAGCACGAACATTTTATGAATTTTGAGAACAAAATTTTGAAAAGGATAACAATTGTGAAAAATAAAAACAAATTTTTAGCGCATGAACATTTTTTTGAATTTTGAGAACAAATTTTGAAACGAAGAACAACTTTAAAAAAACGTGAACAAATTTGGAGGCATGAACAATTTTTTAAAGCACGACCATTTTTTTAATCTTGAGTTCTTTTTTGAAAAGGTGATTTTTTTTAAAACCCTGAATATTTTTTGAATTTTGAGAACAGAATTTGATAATGAGAAGAAATTTAGAAAAACATGAACAGATTTGGAAACGCGAACAATTTTTTAATCTTGAGAACAAAATTTTGAAAACCCCGAACAAATTTGAAAGCGCGAACAAATTTTTAAAGCAGAAACATTTTTTTAAAAGCGTGAACATATTTCTAAAGCACATTTTTTTTAATTTTCAGAAAACATTTGAAAAAACATGAACAAATTTGGAAGCGTGAATAATTTATTAAAGTACGAACATTTTTTGAATCTTGAGAACAAATTTTGAAACTCAGAACAAATTTGAAAACTCCCAAACAAATTAGGAGCGCGAACAAATTTTTAAAGCAGGAACATTTTTGGAATTCTAAGAACAAATTTTGAAACCGAAAACAATTTTGAAAAATCCTGCATAAATTTGAAAGCGCAAACAATCTTTTAAATCACGAAAAAAAGTTGTATCTTAAGAATTTTTTTAAAACTAAGAACAAATTTGAATCTTAAGAACAAATTTTGAAACCGAGAACAAATTTTGGAAAATATATATCATATTCTAAAACCCGAGAACATTTTTTGAAAATTCAAAAACATCTTTTGAAAATGAAAAACATTTTTTGAAACAGAAACAGAAAAGAAAAAAATAAACAGAAAAGAATAAAGACAAATGAAAAAGGAAAATGGTTCAGGAACCTTCTAGAACTTTCCCTAAACCAGAAAAAGCCGACTGGGAACCTCTAGAAGGTTCCCAAAACTGGGCAATGCAACCCATGCTAATGGGCCAGTTCATTTGAAAGCGATCCCTCTCCCGTTCTGTGTGAAGCCCCGACATGGCTTCGCACACAAGTCTCATGTTCTGTGCGAAGCCCCAACATGGCTTCCCACACAACGGCGAATACGGTTTTTCGAGTTCAGCAACTCATGGTCGCAAGTTTGATTCCTCGAGAATTTCACTTTTTCGGTGTTTTTAATGCAGACGTTACAAAGAGAAGGAAAAAATTGCGTCATGTTTGTTTGGCCAACCCAGTCTTGACCGCAGTCAATAACTCCGGGATTCGACCTGCCACATCAACAATCTCTATTTGGAAACTCTCTCATTGTTTAAAATAGACCAGGATTAGGGAGTTAGCTCTCCTGATTTTCGAGAGTAAAAATTTGAAGCTCGATTTAGCTTTCGACTTTAAAAGCCAGGTCTTTTTTTAGACTTTTTCCTGCCTTGTGTGTAATCTTCATTTAGAAAAGGATCAACTAGTAATACATAACCACGTCTCAGAGGTCATGAGCAGAGGCAGTACAAGTAATGTTGATTTCAACTCGGATGAGCCGTATACCCAACCTCACGATTTGCATGATCTCGAAGACCCAATCACGGAGGAAGAGGTTTCCTCAGCCACCCGGGCAATGTGAGGCGACAAGGCTCCCCGTCCTGACGACTTCACAGACATTTTCTTCAAAAGGTGTTGGGATATCACCAAGCATGATCTCATGCGCGTCATCTATAGCTTTGACTCTCTCCACACTGCCCTTTTACAATGGCTCAACTCCGCCAATGTGGTGCTCTTGCCCAAGAAGGAGGGAGCGGAGGGTGTCTACGACTACATCCATATTAGCCTCGTACATGTAGTTGCCAATATTATTGCCAAGATCCTAGCCTTGCGGCTTGCCCCTCACATGGATGCTACCGTGTCCAACGCTCAAAGTGCTTTCATCAAGAAGAGGAGTATCCATGACAACTTCATGTTTGTTCGTAACTACGCGCGCCGGTTGCACAAGGGCAAGACACCCGCGCTTCTCTTCAAGCTGGACATCTAAAAAGCATTTGACTCAGCAAATTGGAGTACATCCTCGACTTGCTGCAATGAAAAGGGTTTCTCCCAAATTCAGGAATTGGATTGTGTTGGGGAACGTCGCATGGGAAACAAAATTTTCCTACGCGCACGAAGACCTATCATGGTGATGTTCATCTACGAGAGGGGATTTCCGATCTACGTACCCTTGTAGATCGCACAACAGAAGCGTTAGTGAACGCGGTTGATGTAGTGACACGTCCTCACGTCCCTCGATCCACCCCGCGAACCGTCCCACGAACCGTCCCGCGATCCGTCCCACGATCTAGTGTCGAACGGACGGCACCTCCGCGTTCAGCACACGTACAGCTCGACAATGATCTCAGCCTTCTTGATCCAGCAAGAGAGACGGAGAGGTAGATGAGTTCTCCGGCAGCGTGACGGTGCTCCGGAGGTTGGTGGTGATCTGATCTCGGCAGGGCTCCGCCCGAGCTCCGCAGAAACGCGATCTAGAGGTAAAACCGTGGAGGTATGTGGTCGGGCTGCCTTTGAAAAGTTTTCTCAAATCAGCCCTAATTGCTCCATATATATAGGAGGAGGGAGGGGAGGCTTGCCTTGAGGCTCAAGGAGCCCCAAGGGCTGCGCACCAAAGGGGGAAGGAGTCCTCCTCCAATCCTAGTCCAACTAGGATTGGAAAGTGGAGTCCTTCTCTCCTTTCCCGCCTCCTTTTTTTCTCTTTGATTTTCTATCCTTGGCGCATAGGGCCCTCTTGGGGTGTCCCACCAGCCCACCAAGGGCTGGTGCACCACCCCCAAGGCCTATGGGCTTCCCCGGGGTGGGTTGCCCCCCCCGGTGAACACCCGGAACCCATTCGTCATTCCCGGTACATTCCCGGTAACTCCGAAAACCTTCCGGTAATCAAATGAGGTCATCCTATATATCAATCTTCGTTTCCGAACCATTCCGGAAACCCTCGTGACGTCCGTGATCTCATCCGGGACTCCGAACAACATTCAGTAACCAACCATATAACTCAAATACGCATAAAACAACATCGAACCTTAAGTGTGCAGACCCTGCGGGTTCGAAAACTATGTAGACATGACCCGAGTGACTCCTCGGTCAATATCCAATAGCGGGACCTGGATGCCCATATTGGATCCCACATATTCTACGAAGATCTTATCGTTTGAACCTCAGTTCCAAGGATTCATATAATCCCGTATGTCATTCCCTTTGTCCTTCGGTATGTTACTTGCCCGAGATTCGATCGTCAGTATCCGCATACCTATTTCAATCTCGTTTACCGGCAAGTCTCTTTACTCGTTCCGTAATACAAGATCCCACAACTTACACTAAGTCACATTGCTTGCAAGGCTTGTGTGTGATGTTGTATTACCGAGTGGGCCCCGAGATACCTCTCCGTCACACGGAGTGACAAATCTCAGTCTCGATCCATACTAACTCAACGAACACCTTCGGAGATACCTGTAGAGCATCTTTATAGTCACCCGGTTACGTTGCGACGTTTGATACACACAAAGCATTCCTCCGGTGTCAGTGAGTTATATGATATCATGGTCATAGGAACAAATACTTGACACGCAGAAAACAGTAGCAACAAAATGACACGATCAACATGCTACGTCTATTAGTTTGGGTCTAGTCCATCACGTGATTCTTCTAATGACGTGATCCAGTTATCAAGCAACAACACCTTGTATATAATCAGAAGAGCCTGACTATCTTTGATCAACTGGCTAGCCAACTAGAGGCTTGCTAGGGATAGTGTTTTGTCTATGTATCCACACATGTATATAACTCTTCATTCAATACAATTATAGCATGGATAGTAAACGATTATCTTGATACAAGAATTATAATAATAACTATATTTATTATTGCCTCTAGGGCATAATTCCAACAGTCTCCCACTTGCACTAGAGTCAATAATCTAGCCCTCACATCATCATGCGAATTACATTGTAATAAATCTAACACCCATACAGTTCTGGTGTTGATCATGCTTTGCCCGTGGAAGAGGTTTAGTCAGTGGGTCTGCTACATTCAGATCCGTGTGCACTTTGCATATATTTACGTCCTCTCCTTCGACGTAGTCGCGGATGAGGTTGAAGCATCGTTTGATGTGTCTGGTCTTCTTGTGAAACCGTGGTTCCTTTGCTAAGGCAATGGCACCCGTGTTGTCACAGAACAAGGTTATTGGATTCAGTGCGCTTGGCACCACTCCAAGATCCGTCATGAACTGCTTCATCCTGACACCCTCCTTAGCCGCCTCCGAGGCAGCCATGTACTCCGCTTCACACGTAGAATCAGCTACGACGCTTTGCTTTGAACTGCACCAGCTTACTACACCCCTATTAAGAATAAATACGTATCTGGTCTGCGACTTAGAGTCGTCCGGATCTGTGTCAAAGCTTGCATCGACGTAACCCTTTACGGCGAGCTCTTCGTCACCTCCATACACGAGAAACATCTCCTTAGTCCTTTTTAGGTACTTCAGGATATTCTTGACCGCCGTCCAGTGATCCACTCCAGGATTACTCTGGAACCTGCATGCCATACTTATGGCGAGGCTAACGTCCGGTCTAGTGCACATCATTGCATACATGATAGATCCTATGGTGAAGCATAGGGGACGTTGCTCATATGCTCTCTATCTTTATAAGTTGCTGGGCACTGAGTCTTACTCAATCTCGTACCTTGTAAAACTGGCAAGAACCCTTTCTTGGACTGTTCCATTTTGAACCTTTTCAAAACTTTATCAAGGTATGTGCTTTGTGAAAGTCCTATCAGGCGCTTCGATCTATCCATGTAGATCTTAATGCCTAGAATGTAAGCAGCTTCTCCTAGGTCCTTCATAGAGAAACTTTTATTCAAGTAATCCTTTATGCTCTCCAAAAACTCTACATTGTTTCCAATCAGCAATATGTCATCTACATATAATATTAGAAACACCACAGAGCTCCCACTCACTTTCTTGTAAATACAAGATTCTCCAACCACTTGTATAAACCCAAATGCTTTGATCACTTCATCAAAGCGTTTGTTCCAACTCCGAGATGCTTGCACCAGTCCATAAATGGATCGCTGGAGCTTGCACACCTTGTTAGCATTCTTAGGATCGACAAAACCTTCGGGTTGCATCATATACAACTCTTCCTTAAGGAAACCGTTAAGGAACGCCGTTTTGACATCCATCTGCCAGATTTCATTATCGAAAAATGCAGCTATTGCTAACATGATTCTGACGGACTTAAGCATCGCTACGGGTGAGAATGTCTCATCGTAGTCCACTCCTTGAACTTGTAAAAAACCTTTTGCCACAAGTCGAGATTTATAAACGGTCACATTGCCGTGAGCGTCCGTCTTCTTCTTAAAGATCGATTTGTTCTGAATAGCCTTGCGGCCCTCAGGTAGTACTTCCAAAGTCCACACTTTGTTTTCATACATGGATCCTATCTCGGACTTCATGGCCTCCAGCCATTTGTTGGAATCTGGGCCCACCATTGCTTCTTCGTAATTTGCAGGTTCATTGTTGTCTAACAACATGATTGACAAAACGGGATCGTGGGGTACTACCTGATTATGAAGAAGCAATGGTGGGCCCAGATTCCAACAAATGGCTAGGAGCCATGAAGTCCGAGGTAGGATCCATGTATGAGAACAAAGTGTGGACTTTGGAGGTACTGCCTGAAGGCCGCAAGGCTATTCAGAACAAATGGATCTTTAAGAGGAAGACGGACGCTGACGGCAATGTGACCGTTTATAAAGCTCGACTTGTGGCAAAGGGTTTTTCACAAGTTCAAGGAGTTGACTACGATGAGACTTTCTCACCCGTAGCGATGCTTAAGTCCGTCAGAATCATGTTAGCAATAGCTGCATTTTTCGATTATGAAATCTGGCAGATGGATGTCAAAATGGCGTTACTTAACGGTTTCCTTAAGGAAGAATTGTATATGATGCAACCCGAAGGTTTTGTCGATCCTAAGAATGCTAACAAGGTGTGCAAGCTCCAGCGATCCATTTATGGACTGGTGCAAGCATCTCGGAGTTGGAACAAACGCTTTGATGAAGTGATCAAAGCATTTGGGTTTATACAAGTGGTTGGAGAATCTTGTATTTACAAGAAAGTGAGTGGGAGCTCTATGGCGTTTCTAATATTATATGTGGATGACATATTGCTGATTGGAAACAACGTGGCGTTTTTAGAGAGCATAAAGGATTACTTGAATAAAAGTTTCTCTGTGAAGGACCTAGGAGAAGTTGCTTACATTCTAGGCATTAAGATCTATAGGGATAGATCAAAACGCCTGATAGGACTTTCACAAAGCACATACCTTGATAAAGTTTTGAAGAGGTTCAAAATGGAACAGTCCAAGAAAGGGTTCTTGCCAGTTTTACAAGGTACAAGATTGAGTAAGACTCCGTGCCCAGCAACTGATGAAGATAGAGAGCATGTGCGCTCCGTCCCCTATGCTTCAGCCATAGGTTCTATCATGTATGCAATGCTGTGCACTAGACCGGATGTTAGCCTGGCCATAAGTATGGCACGTAGGTTCCAGAGTAATCCAGGAGTGGATCACTGGACAGCGGTCAAGAATATCCTGAAGTACCTGAAAAGGACTAAGGAGATGTTTCTCGTGTATGGAGGTGACGATGAGCTCGCCGTAAAAGGTTACGTCGATGCAAGCTTTGACACAGATCCGGATGACTCTAAGTCACAAACCGGATACGTATTTATTCTTAATGGGGGTGCGGTAAGCTGGTACAGTTCCAAGCAAAGCGTCGTAGCAGATTCTACATTTGAAGCGAAGTACATGGCTGCCTCGGAGGCGGCTAAGGAGGGTGTTTGGATGAAGCAGTTCATGACAGATCTTGGAGTGGTGCCAAGCGCACTAAATCCAATAACCTTGTTCTGTGACAACACGGGTGCCATTGCCTTAGAAAAGGAACCACGGTTTCACAAGAAGACCAGACACATTAAACGACGCTTCAACCTCATCCGCGACTACGTCGAGGGAGAGGACGTAAATATATGCAAAGTGCACACGAATCTGAATGTAGCAGACCCGCTGACTAAACCTCTTCCACGGCCAGAGCATGATCAACACCAGAACTGTATGGGTGTTAGATTTATTACAATGTAATTCGCATGATGATGTGAGGGCTAGATTATTGACTCTAGTGCAAGTGGGAGACTGTTGGAATTATGCCCTAGAGGCAATAATAAATATAGTTATTATTATAATTCCTGTATCAAGATAATCGTTTATTATCGATGCTATAATTGTATTGAATGAAGACTCATTTACATGTGTGGATACATAGACAAAACACCGTCCCTAGCAAGCCTCTAGTTGGCTAGCCAGTTGATCAAAGATAGTCAGTGTCTTCTGATTATGAACAAGGTGTTGTTGCTTGATAACTTGATCACGTCATTGGGAGAAACACGTGATGGACTAGACCCAAACTAATAGACGTAGCATGTTGATCGTGTCATTTTGTTGCTACTGTTTTCTGCGTGTCAAGTATTTATTCCTATGACCATGAGATCATATAACTCACTGACACCGGAGGAATGCTTTGTGTGTATCAAATGTCGCAACGTAACTGGGTGACTATAAAGATGCTCTACAGGTATCTCTGAAGGTGTTAGTTGAGTTAGTATGGATCAAGACTGGAATTTGTCACTCCGTGTGACGGAGAGGTATCTCGGGGCCCACTCGGTAATACAACATCACACACAAGCCTTGCAAGCAATGTGACTTAGTGTAAGTTACGGGATCTTGTATTACAGAACGAGATTCAAATAGGTATGCGGATACTGACGATCAAATCTCGGGCAAGTAACATACCGAAGGACAAAGGGAATGACATACGGGATTATATGAATCCTTGGCACTGAGGTTCAAACGATAAGATCTTCGTAGAATATGTAGGATCCAATATGGGCATCCAGGTCCCGCTATTGGATATTGACTGAGGAGTCTCTCGGGTCATGTCTACATAGTTCTCGAACCCGCAAGGTCTGCACACTTAAGGTTCGACGTTGTTTTATGCGTATTTGAGTTATATGGTTGGTTATCGAATGTTGTTCGGAGTCCCAGATGATATCACGGACGTCACGAGGGTTTCCGGAATGGTCCGAAAACGAAGATTGATATATACGATGACCTCATTTGATTACCGGAAGGTTTTCGGAGTTACCGGGAATGTACCGGGAATGACGAATGGGTTCCGGGAATTCACCGGGGGGGGGGGGGGGGCTACCCACCCCGGGGAAGCCCATAGGCCTTGAGGGTGGCACACCAGCCTTTAGTGGGCTGGTGGGACAGCCCAAAAGGGCCCTATACGCCTAGGAAAGAAAATCAAAGAGAAAAGGAAAAAAAAGGGAGGTGGGAAGGGAAGGAAGGACTCCCACCCTCCAAACCAAGTCCAACTCGGTTTGTGGGGGGGGGGAGCCTTCCCCCTTGGACTCGGCCGACCCCCTTGGGGCTCCTTGAGCCCCAAGGCAAGGTCCCCTCCCTCCCACCTATATATACGGAGGTTTTAGGGCTGATTTGAGACGACTTTTCCACAGCAGCCCGACCACATACCTCCACGGTTTTTCCTCTAGATCGCGTTTCTGCGGAGCTCGGGCGGAGCCCTGCTGAGACAAGGTCATCACCAACCTCCGGAGCGCCGTCACGCTGCCGGAGAACTCTTCTACCTCTTCGTCTCTCTTGCTGGATCAAGAAGGCCGAGATCATCGTCGAGCTATACGTGTGCTGAACGCGGAGGTGCCGTCCGTTCGGTACTAGATCGTGGGACTGATCGCGGGATTGTTCGCGGGGCGGATCGAGGGACGTGAGGACGTTCCACTACATCAACCGCGTTCACTAACGCTTCTGCTGTACGGTCTACAAGGGTACGTAGATCACTCATCCCCTCTCGTAGAAGGACATCACCATGATAGGTCTTCGTGCGCGTAGGAAAATTTTTGTTTCCCATGCGACGTTCCCCAACACTTATTGTGTCATAGGGTACCGTGCAAAACCTCAACAAGTTGGAGAGTGCCTTCATCTGGTCTGGCTCGGACAAGACAACGGGGGGAAAATGCAAGGTCAACTGGGAGCGGGTCTACAGACCTACGTGCTATGGCGGACTTGGTGTCCTTAACACCGACAAGTTCGCCCGGGCATTACAGATTAGGTGGGTTTGGTACGAGTCGAAAGAGCGAAGTAAACCATGGGTAGGGTGGGCAACCCTTGCTCCAACGAAGACGTTGACTTCTTCTATGCGTCAACCACAATCACCGTCAGCAATGGAGCTAAAACACCTTTTTTGGGACGCCCCGTGGTTGTTTGGTCGCAAGCCCAAGGATATTGCCTCGCTAATTTTCCTAGCATCCAAAAGAAAGGGCTGGAAGCTTCGCAAAGCCTTGCGTGGGAACGCATGGATGACTCACATCAAGCATGACACAGTTGTCTTCGTCACCCACGTCTGCAAGTTCTCCTCGCTCTGGTCACTCGTGTGCGACTTTCATCTTAACGAACAGCTTGAGGATGACATTGTTTGGAAGCACGCGGTCGACGGATTATACTCGAAGGCCTCGGCATACAAAGCGTTGTTCCTTGGTATGACGCTCTCGCGAATCAACTACATGGTCTGGAAGGCCTGGGCTCCCCCAAAGGTCAAATTCTTCGCATGGCTGGCCTTGCAAGATCGGCTTTGGCCTGCTGGCCGGTTGGAGTGACGCAGTTGGAAAAATTGTGGGTTGTGTCAGCTGTATAAAAGGGAACAAGAAACGGGCATCCACCTATTCGCCAAGTGCCGCTTCTCCATTAGGCTCTGGCGTTTGGTGATCGATAGGGTAGGTCTTGCACACGTGGACACCTCCGATTGGCACCAGGAAGATTCCCTTGTACGATGGTGGGATAAAAGAACGGACAGGCGGAACCCTGAGAGACGCGCGATGGCCTCCATCACCATGCTAGTCTCTTGGACGCTCTAGAATGAGTGGAACGCAAGGGTGTTCCGCCTCCCATCCTTGTGCAAAATGTCATGCTTGAGGCAAACCTTTAGATTACTATGGGTGCTAAGAAATTAGAGCGTATTATTGTAAGTGAGTAATTGTCATGCCACCCTTGGGGTTTGATACTTTGTATTTTGTCAAACACTGCTCCTCTCTTAATTAATAGATAAGGTAAATCTTGTACCTCTGTTTTGAAGAGAAGAAAAACTAAGTATGCACAGCGTGTTAAAAGAAGATCACGTGAGCCTTCATTGGTACACCACAGAGGTGCGTATGAACTACGACTGGTCAACCGCCCTGCTCATGATAGAAAAGTCTCGAATCAGAGAATCGACATAGAACAAAAACATGCCGCCACGCGGTGGGATTCATTTTCCAGGAAGGAACCAACATGCCATCTGGCTAGTGATTACGGTCACGATGATTAGTTTGTTGTTAGTCTCATCCATTGAAGCTGATGTGGCACGGACGACGATGCTCTTTTCTATCAAGGTTCCGCTTTGCAAAGCGAAACTGCTGCCGAAAAGGGTGAAGGCTATGAAGATAGTTTAGGTTAACTGACGTACTGTAGTGTGGTGGAAAAAGAATTGTAATTTGTGATCAACCAGATGGTAGCATAGTACATCTTACCGCGAAGATGTTTGATGGTAGTACTTACTTATAGCGTCATCTCTTTGGTGCAAAAAATACCATATCATCATGGTCTGTGGCAGTAAGGAGTTTAAATGCAATTATAATAGTGACACGCATGCAGTAAACGATGATGAAAACCCTACATCATAAACTATAACGATATGATAACACATCCTATCATCAAAGACCATGACGATAGGGTCTTTTTGGCATCAAACCAAGGCATAGATAAGTCTTATTGCCAAAGGCCATGACGGTAGGATGTGTTATCCTACCGTCAAAGACAATGCCCATAGAAAATGATCAAATCCAAAATAATTTTGCACATAGGATAAAAGCATGGCGGTGCGGCGAGAGGGAGAGGTGCTAGTGAAGCTGTTGTAAGAGGTGCACCGATGCAGGGAAGGTGATGTCATGTTTGCGTTCGCTTTGTTACTATTTTCTTCTCCAAACCATTATCTGATAATGAAGGTTGCAAGAAGTCAGAAAAAAAGGTTGATGTTCATCTTATGCCGAGAGAGAGAGAGAGAGAGAGAGGGAGGAAGGGAGAGAGAGAGAGAGCACACTTATGAGGCCATGTTCAAATAAAGGACATGGATCTATTGAGGTCTTGAGTCATTATTATTGGGTTAGGGTGTGCCGAATTGTCTTCTCCCGTTGCAATGCATGGACTTTTTTCTAATGATAATAAATCTTTTAGCATTTTCGTAATGACTATAAACAGTTTTTTAATTACACGAACCTGCTTGTCCTCTATTAGGAGCATCAAAAAATATTAACAAAAAAAGGGAGTTTGAGAAGACTTGTTTATTTTTATTTTCTTTTTCTTTATTTTACATTTTTGTAATAATAATAAATTCTTTAGCATGACAATAAACAGATTTTATCTACAGAACCCACTTGTCTTCTATTAGGAGCATCAAAAATAATATTAGAAAAAAGGGAGTTTTGAAAATACTAGAGCACAGCATCTCGCAATCACCGAGCCTACCCCAAGCCAACCGCACTGAAGCTTGTATTTCATTATATGTTACGCATTTATGTATGAAAGCATTTTGTAAACTTTCAAAACATTTTCTTGGAAAAATGTGAGTTATTCTAATACTGAATAATATTTTAAATGAATTTTTTGCAAAATTCCAGAAACGTTTTTTGAAAAATGTGAGATGGTAACATTTTGCCAAATACACTTCCACATTTTATTAAACTACACGAACATATTTTTTTACATTTTAAACAATTTCGGAAGTTTCTTCAGGTTTCAATATTTTTTTCCTTTTTTCGAAAAATGTATATGTTTCAAAGAGTGTTCTCTTTCCCAAAATTGATGGTGTTTTCAAAAAAAATTTGTTTTCTAGAAATGTATTCATAATTTTTAAAAATTATTCGCACTTTAATAAAATCATGGATTTTCTATAAAATCGGGCCTGCACACTTTAAAAATTTGTTTGTCCTTAAAAATATATTTGCAAATACCGATGTTCCGGTTTTTGGTTAAATAGTTCGGGCCACTGCAATAACAGCAAATGCTTCTGGTGGCTAGCGTAGCGGCTAGAATTCAGCAAGAAAAACCCTATTCATCGCTCTGTCCGAAGCAGTGTCGGGGTGCATAGAGCGGCAGAACGTATCGAATAAATGGGCTGGCCTATTTACGGGTTGTAGCTTCCTGGTTTAGGGAACTCCCAGCGAATTTTTTCCGGTTTAAGAAAACTTATAAAAGATTTCGTGCATCATTTGTTTTTCTGTTTCTGTTTGAAAAAATGTTTTCGGATATTCAAAAAATGTTCCGCGTTTTCAACAATTGTTCTTGATTTCAAAAAAATGTTCCACATTTTTTCAAAATTGTTATCGGTTTCAAAATTTGCTCATAAGATTCAAATTTGTTCTCCGTTTTAAAATTTGTTTTTAAGGTTTAAAAATGTACGTGCTTTAAAAAATTGTTTACAATTTTATAATTTTTCTCATGAATTTTAAATTCGTACACAATTCAAAAATGTTCGTGGTTTCAAAATTTGTTCACAATTTGAAAAAGTTCACAACTTTTATAATTTTCTTCATGAATACGAAATTTGTTCATGTTTCAAAATTGTTCAAATTTCAAAAAAAAAATTTGATGTTTCCAACTTAGTTCACTAGTTGAAAAATGTCCACATTTTTCTTAAATTTTGTTCACGAATTTGAAATTTGTTCAGAATTCAAAAAAAGTTTGTGGTTTCAAAAAATTTGTTCACAATTCTAAAAATGCTCACAATTTTATAATTTTTTTCACGAACTTGATATTTGTTCATGTTTCAATTTTTTGACAATTTGAAAAATGTTCACATTTTATCGAAAAATGTTCACAATTGAATCATTTTATTCACGAATTTGAAAATTGTTCCTGTTTCACATTTTGTGCAAAATTTTAAAAAGGTTCGTGGTTTCAAAATTTGTTTGCAGATTCATAAAATGTTCACAATTTTATAATTTTGTTCACGAATTTGAAATTTATTCATGTTTCAAAATTTGTTCATAAATTTTCCAAAAATGTTCACCTTTCAAAATATGTTCGCAAATTTGAAAAATGTTCTGGATTTTGTTCACATTTTCAAAAATTATCCAACTTTTTCAAATTTTGTTCACGTTTCGAAAAATTGTTCACCATTTCAAAAAATGTTCCTGTTTTTCTAAATTTGTCCACGAATTCAGCAAAATAATTGTAGTTTACAAAATGTTTCATAAAATATTTTTTGGAAATTTCACTAACTGTTTTTTTCTCTGCTTTAAATGTTTCCTTATATTTCGAATGTTTTTGCTTTTAAAAAATGTTCCTAATTTGAAAAAATATCGTTTTTCAAACTTCGTTCATAAATTCAAAAAAAGGTCCAGTTTTCATAAAATGTTCTTTCAAATTCGAAAAATGTTTTACTTCAAATACGAAATTAAAAGGAAATAAAGGAAATAAGCAGAAAAGGAAAAAAAGAAACATAAAACAATTATTAGAATTTTTTGAAACAAAAAAAATAAGCTGGGTCGGCCAGTGGGGGCGAGTGCTTGGGCGTTGCAGCCCTTGCGTGCCGCAATGAGCGGCAGGTAGGAGCTCCCGTTCGGCAACTCCTGGTCGCAAGTTTGATTTCTCAAGAATTTGACTTTTTCGGTGTTTATAGTCCACACGTTACAAAAAAAGGAAAAAAATCGCGTCACATCTGTTGGGCCAGCCCAGTCTTGTCCGCACTCAACAACTCCGAGATTCGACATGCCACATCAATAATCTTTGTTTGAGAACCGTGTCATCGTTTAAAATAGACCAAGATCAAAGAGTTAGCTCTTCTGATTTCCGGGAGTGAAGATTGGAAGCTTGATTTCACTTTTAACTATAAAATCAAGGTTTTTAGTCTTTTTCCTGCCTCGTATTTAATCTTCATTTGGAAAAGGATGAACTAGTAATACTTAACCACTTCTGAGAAGTCATGAGCAGAGGTAGTACAAATAACGTTGATTTCAACTGGAATGAGTTGTATACCCAAACTCATGATTTGCATGATCTCAAAGACCCAATCAGTGAGGAGGAGGTTTCATCGACCATCTCGGCAATGTTGAGCGACAAGGCTCCCGGTCCTAACGACTTCACGGTCATTTTCTTCAAAATTTGTTGGGTTTTCATCAAGCATGATCTCATGCGTGTCATCTACAGCTTTGACTCCCTCCACACCGCCCATTTACAATGGCTCAACTCTGCCACTATGGTGCTCTTCCCAAGAAGGAGGGAGCGGAGGGCATCTCCGACTACATGCCTATTAGCCTCATACATGCAGTTGCCAAGATTATAGCCATGATCCTGGCCTTGCGGCTTGCCCCCCCCCCCCACATGGATGCGCTCGTGTCCAACGCCTAAAGTGCTTTCATCAAGAAGAGGAGTATCCATGTCAATTTCATGTTTCTTCGTAACTACGCACGCCGGTTGCATAAGCGCAAGACACCCGCGCTTCTCTTCAAGATGGACATCAAAAAAGCATTCGACTTGGTCAAATAGAAGTACATCCTCGACTCACTGCAACGAAAAGGGTTCCCGCCCAAATTCAGGAATTGGATTGTTGCCCTCCTATCATCTTCCTCTTCACGTGTTCTTCTCAACGGGCTTCCTGGTAGCCCCATCAAACATGGCTGTGGATTTCGGCAATGGGACCCTATATTACCGTTGTTGTTCGTCCTTGCAATTGACCCCCTCCCACAAATTCTCGACGTCGCAACTCGTAAAGGCTTCTTACACAAGATCCATGGGCGAGGCGTCAAGATGAGAACCTCCCTGTACGCGGACGACACAACCATCTTTATGGCCCAAATTAAGCGTGACATCGACAACCTCGCCCTTATCCTAAAAGGTTTCGGTGAGGTGACAGGCCTATGCACCAACTTCTACAAGAGCTCGGTTGTGCCCATTTGATGCAATCACGTGCCGCTGGGGCATATCCTTGGGCGCTTTCCGGCTACCCTCACAATGTTCCCAATAAAATATTTGGGTCTGCCGCTCTCTGTGAGACAACTCTGGAAATTGGACTTTCAATATCTGGATGACAAGGCGGCTGGAAAATTGGTAACTTTGGAAGGGAAAACCATCACAACCATCGGACGCATGGCCCTAGTCAGATCGTTCATCCCCTCTCAAGCGGTCTTCTCCATCACACATCTTATTGTGTCGCAGGGTACCCTGCAAAACCTCAACAAGTTGGAGAGGGCCTTCATCTGACTTGGCTCGGACAAGACTACGAGAGAAAAATGCAAGGTCGGCTAGGAGGTGGTATGCAGACCTATATGCTATGGCGGCCTTGGTGTCCTCAACACCGACAAGTTCGCTCGGGCATTACAGATTAGGTGGCTTTGGTATGAGTGGAATGAGCCAAGTAAACCATGGTTGGGGATGGGCAACCCTTGCTCCGATGAAGACGTCGACTTCTTCTATGCATCAACCACAATCACCATCGGGAATGGAGCTAAAACACCTTTTTGGGATACCCCGTGGTTGTTTGGTTGCAAGCCCAAGGATGTTGCCCCACTAATTTTCCTAGCATCCAAAAGGAAGGATTAGAAGCTTCGAGAAGCCTTGCACGGAAACGCATGGATTACCCGCATCAAGCATGACACAGTTGTCTCCGGCGCCCACGTTCGCAGTTCTTCTCGCTCTGGTCGCTTGTGTGCGACTTTCATCTTGACGATCAGCTTGAGGATTACATTGTTTGGAAACACGCGGTCGACGGATTATACTCGGCATACAAAACACAATTCCTTGGTATGACGCTCTTGCCAATCAACTACATGATCTGGAAGGCCTGCGCTTCCCCAAAGGTCAAATTCTTCGCGTGGCTGACCTTGCAAGATCGGCCTTGGGCTGCTGACCGGTTGGAGCGACGCGGTTGGAAAATTTGTGGGCAAGTGCCGCTTCTCCATTAGGCTATGGCGTGGTGATCGATAGGCTCGTTCTTGCACACATGGACACCTCAGATTGGCACCAGGAAGACTCCCTTCTACAATGGTGGGATAAAAGAACGGACAAGCAGAACCCTCAGAGACGCGAGATGGCCTCCCTCACCATGCTAGTCTTTTGGACGCTCTGGAATGGGAGGAACGCAAGGATGTTCCGCCACAAGTGTGCGCCGCCTTCCATCCTTGTGCAAAATGTCATGCTTGAGGCAAACCTTTCAATTACTGCAGAGGCTAAGAAACTAAAGCGTATTATTGTAAGTGAGTAATTATCATGCTTTGTATTTTGTCAAGCTTTGTTCCTCTCGTAATTAATAGATGATGCAAATCTTTTGCATCCGTTTTAAAGAGAAAAAAACTAGTATGCACAGCGGGTTAAAAGAAGATCACGTGAGCCTTCATTGGTACACCACACAGGTGCGTATGAACTAAGACTGGTCAACCGTCCTGCTCATGATAGAAGTCTCGAATCAGAGAATCGACCTAGAATTCAAACATGCCGCCACGCGGTGGGATTCATTTGGCAGGAAGGAACCAACATGCCATCTGGCTAGTGATTGTGGTCACGATGATCAGTTGTTGTCAGTCTCATCCATTGAAGTTGATGTGGCAGGGACGACGATGCTCTTTTCTATCAACGTTCCGCTTTGCAAAGCGAAACTGCTGCCGAAAAAGGTGAAGGCTATGAAGATAGTTTAGATCAACTGTCGTACTGTAGTGTGGTGGAAAAAGAATTGTAATTTGTGATCAACCATATGGCACTGCCGTAGCCAGGGGTGGTCAGGGTGGTCCATGAAATTCCATCATAGCCAATATATAGTCTAGAAAAAGATATATATTTTTTACAATGCATAAAATTACATGAAATTTTTATTATTAAACCATCCTGGCTCATCGAGCTAGCTACGTCATTGCCAGATGGTAGCATATAGTACATCTTACCGTCAAGATCTTTGATGGTAGAACTTACTTATAGCGTCATCTCTTTGGTGCAAAAAAGACCATATCATCATGGTCTGTGGCAGTAAGGAATTTAAATGCAATTATAATAGTGACACCCATGCAGTAAACAATGATGAAGACCCTACATCATAAGCTATAACGATAGACCCTACATCATACACTATAACGATAAGATAACACATCCTATCGTCAAAGACCATGATCGTACAAGGCCTATGGGCCCAAGTGGAGGTGGTGCAACACCTTTGAACTTGTTGTTTGACTCTGATTCTCGTGCAACGTCATATTGTTTGGTTCATATCTCCACGCTCCGGATGAATTTGAAGGTGATTCCAATTGGGCATGAAAGCACATAAAATCTACTTTGCAGCCCAAAAAAATCACGCAATTCGGAGTCCTGATGAAAAAGTTGAAGGCGTTTTGGTACAGGTATGTCTATGCAGTCCGAATCTGAGTCGAGAATGTGAAAGACTTGGACTCTATCTTCTCTTAGGCTAAAAGTTACGTGAGAGAACTTCTTGAACATCAACTAATTATTTCCTTTGACATGAGAGGACCTCTTGAATAGCATCCAACCATTTTCTCTTTCCTTGTCATCACACGTGATTCATACAAGTGTTCGGCCATTCTGCATTTAGGCATAAAATAAAAACAGGTGAAGTATTTTTGTTACGAATAACATAAATAAATTATTGCATGAGTTTTATCAGAAATCACCTCAAATAAATGCGCATATGCAATGATTGTGATAATATCAAAGGTAGTCATGTCCTCATCATCCTCCCCTTTTTGAAGGTTAAGTAGTCGTCAAATGACTGAACTTATGGTAACCAAAAAACCCAATTCTTCATACAACGGCCTTCTTCAAGGTTAAGTAGTCGTCAAATGACTGAACTTATGGTAACCAAAAAACCCAATTCTTCATACAACGGCCTTCTTCAAGGTTAAGTAGTCGTCAAATGACCGAACTTCAAGGTAGAGACGATCAAAGACATTTTTTCGCATTTAAAACTGCTGGTGAAAATTGTTTGTGAATAGGCATCGAGGGCAAAGTAGTCGCCCGCCAATCGTAAAATGGTTGTGTGCCCTATTGCGATTGAGTATTCGATGACTCTTGAATGATCCCTTGAAATTAAAAACATGCTCTTCCACAGGCTCCCGCGTTAGCAAGGACTGCATGCATCATTGTTGCCTCATCCATGTGGTCCTCCTTGTCAGGGACCAACGACGTAGGAGAAGCGACATGAAGCTTGGATGTAGCAGTGGAGGTGACGGACTCACAGAGCTCCAAGGGTGTTGCGGGGCGCTGGGGTGGTGGAGCGGCGGCTTCAAGAGAGTAAGCCGATGCAAACAAAGATGAAAGGGTGGAGGCACGGGATCCGGGTGGGGTTTTGTATGGGCCGGAGGTGTCGGAGGTCTATGTGACCGTAGTGCGGACTCCATAAAGCTCTCCCCATCTCAGTTTATTTCCGGTTTGCGAGAAAAAAAATGTTCGGACCGGTCGGCGAAGCGATACAAGGTAACATTGGTTGTCAAAACAGTTCGTACTATGCAGCTGCGGGCGATACGAGCGGCTACGATGGTTTGAGTGCCCGTTTTAAAGATGTCTAGCGTGCTAGCTAAAAAGACGTCACTTGAGCCTTGGTTTGACGGCACACTGGTACCGTATAAACTACGACTGGTCAACTGCACCCCGCATGGTTATTGGAGTCTCGAATCTTTTATGCGCGTGTGTGTGTGTATGGGTGGGTAATTGAAGTCTCGAATCAGACCCAGAGAATCGCTCCATGATCCAATCCTGCAGCAGCGCGGCGCAATTCATTTGGCAGGAAGAAACCAACATGGTATTTGGCTAGTGATGTGTTGGTGTGAGTCAGTCATTGAAGCCGATTCGATCGATGCGGAATGGACCAGACACAGACGGGTGCCAGGCCGCTGTGTGTCCTCTTACAGTTCCAGGAAATTAGGCCAAGTTCGTTCTAGCCGTCACATCGGGTCCTGGACCCGAGACGCGACCCCGCACCCAACTCCGGTGCCGGTGTCCTTCCTCGTAGACACGCACCACCATCTACTACTGCGTTCGATGGCGTTGGCACTTGGCACCGTTTGCTGAGTTTGACCAAACGCACTCTACTTAATTGCTGGCCTTGGCATGAAAAATCGAGCTAGGTAACGGCTAAACAAACACACGAGCAGCCTGCCTTGCCTGTCCCTTTCTTCTTCTTCTTCTTCTTCTTCTTAAAAAAAAGAGAGGTTACAAAAATGTTAGGCGATGCGATCTGCTTGCAGGTGCATGCAGAGCACATCACGGTCCGGCCAAGAAAGATTCCCGGAAACCAGACGGTAGGGGTGGACTATTTCAATTTAAGTAGGAGCAGGAAAAGGTTAGGTCCAATCTCAACCTCAACCTCTGTTGACCATCCTCCCTGGCTCTCTCCGTCCGGATCCGCCAATCATCGCCTGCTCACTTGCTTGGTCTGATTAATCACAGCCCCTATATACGTCGTATGATTTAACATATCTCTACTGTTTGCCGGTAGTACCGACGTCCGATCCGCCGGAGCCGGTGCGTTGCAGGCGTACAGTAGGAGGAGCACTGCATCTTTCTGTTACTAGGACTGTTTTCGGCGTATTCTAAGCAGGATTTACAAGTATTTGTGCAGTAGCAGCACCGTCCTTTTCTGCTCCCTCCGTTCCTAAATATAAGTCTTTGTAGAGATTCCACTAGTAGACTACATGCGGATGTATATAGACATACTTTAGAGTGTAGATTTACTCATTTTGCTCCGTATGTAGACTTCTAGTGAAATTGCTTAAAAGACTTATATTTAGAAACGGAGGGAGTAGTGTGGAAACACAGCTGATAGTCTGCCTTGGCCGACGTACGTACGTCGCAGCACGCATCACACCGGCCGTGGCTGCCTGGCTCTGGTTGGGCTGATGAGGACACAAGAGCCTGCGTGGAAGGAAGGGAAGAAAACGGCTTCCGTTCCAAACGCATGAGCAACAAGAGTGAGTGAGAGAGAGCTTTGACCCCCACGAAATTCATGGCTTTTCACGCGGCTAAGCTATCCATCCGTCCATCCAGCGTACGATGAGAAGTAGCTACAGCTTTTTCGTTCAAAAAAAAGTAGCTACAGCTTTACGTACAGTGCAGGCCGTTTAGCGGGACTGCTGGCTGCTGCCACTTTGCGATTTTTACAAACAATCCTACGTGCGTGCTGCCGAAACAAGCGACCAATCCTACGTGCTGCCGAGACGACCGATGTGTAGTGTAGCATCGGTGTAGCAACCGAACCATGTGACACATCTTCGCTTCTGTCGGCAACCCGAGAGTGTGCGCGTGGCTTGTGTGTATACTACATCGAGGTTCGTGGCTCTTTTCAGCGCGCACGTTCGCTTCCTACAAGATCTGGTTTCCCTCCGTCTCCGTTCCTAAATACTCCCTTCCTTACTAAATAATTTCTTCGTTCCTAAATATAAGATCTTTTAAAGATTACACTACAAGCTACATACGGATGTACATAGACATAATTTATAATGTAAATTCACTCATTTTGCTCCGTATGTAGTCTTCTAGTGTAAACTCTAAAAGGTCTTATATTTAGGAACGGAGGGAGTATATGTTTTTTAGTTATTTTATTAAGGAACTACATATAAAGTAAAATGAATGAGTATATATTTTAAAATACGTCTATATATATATATATATATATCCATATATAGTTCTTTAATGAAACCTCTAAAAAAATTTATATTTAAGAACGAAGAAAGTACAAGTTTTTATAAATTTATAAATAGAATCTACATACGCATACATATAGATTGTATTTTAGAGTGTAGATTTATTCATTTTATTTTCTATGTAATCTATGTTAAAATCTCTAAAAGCTTATATTTAGGAACGAAGGGGGTAGCTGCCCAAAAAGCAGTATGCAACTGTCATGCTACGATTTTTTTTTACAAATTCAATTTTTTTTCTATTTTGAAAAGAACAGAATATAGCATCGGTGTGGCGGTCATAAATTCTTGATGACTAGTTTTTTCTAACAAATTCATGACAAGTTAGGGTTAGTCAAAAAAATGGACTAGTATACGGTGTGCAATAGAGTATACATGTTAATCATGCAAAAAAAAAAATTGAACCAAAAACTTTAGGGGGATGGCTCGTGCGGAACACTAGCCCTGCCCCTCTCCTCCCACGGCCCACCTCCTCCTTCCTCGCCATAGCTGGAGGATGTCGGTGGGCTAAGCTCGATTGACTAACGACGATGGCGGGGTGTCTCTACGCGCTCGGCATGACGCGACATCCTGTTGCCCGGTGGATCTTGGCGCACCTCGACGACTACATCAGCAACATCGTCCTGCGGGATGGCGGCTATTGGGGCGTACCGTTGCTTGGGCCTCATGCTTCGGTTGGTCTTGGGGCTTCGAGGTGGTAGCCATTACTACTCGTTGGTGGATGCGCGTGTTGGAGATATGCCCTAGAGACAATAATAAATTGGTTACTATTATATTTCCTTGTTCATGATAATCATTTATTATCCATGCTAAAATTGTATTGATTGGAAACTCAAATACATGTGTGGATACATACACAACACACAGTCACTAGTGAGTCTCTAGTTGACTAGCTCGTTGATGAAAGATGATCAAGGTTTCCTGGCCATAGACAAGTGTTGTCACTTGATAACGGGATCACATCGTTAGGAGAATGATGTGATGGACAAGACCCAAACTATGAACGTAACATATGATCGTGACAGTTTATTGCTACTGTTTTCTGCATGTCAATGTATCTGTTCCTATGACCATGACATCATGCAAATCCCGGACGTGTGTATCAAACGTCACAACGTAACTGGGTGACTATAAAGGTGCTCTACAGGTATCTTCGAAGGTGTTTGTTGGGTTGGCATGGATCAAGACTGGGATTTGTCACTCCGTGTGACAAAGAGGTATCTCGGGGCCCGCACGATAATACAGCATCACAATAAGCCTTGCAAGCAATGTGACTAAGGAGTTAGTCACGTGATCTTGTATTACGGAACGAGTAGAGACTTGCCGGTAACGGGATTGAACTAGGTATAAAGATACCGATGATCGAATCTCGGACAAGTAACATATCGATGGACAAAAGGAATAGTATACGGGATTAACAGAATCCTTGACATAGAGGTTCAACCGATAAAGTTCTTCGTAGAATATGTAGGAGACAATATGGGCATCCAGGTCCCGCTATTGGTTATTGACCGAAGAATGTCTCAGGTCATGTATACATAGTTCTCGAACCCGCAGGGTCTGCACACTTAAGGTTCAGCAACGTTTCGGTATTATTGAGTTATGTATGTTGGTGACTGAAAGTTGTTTGTAGTCCCGGATGAGATCCCAGACATCACGAGGAGCTTCGGAATGGTCCGCAGGTAAATATTGATATATAGAAAGTCCCATTTTGGTCCCCGAAAAAGTTTCGGTTATTTTCGGTAGTGTACCGGGAATGCGGGAAGGGCCATCGGGAGGGGTCACCCACGCCAGGAGGACACATGGGCCTTAGGGGTGTCATACCAACCCTTAGTGGGCTGGCCGAACCAGCCCCGACGGGCCCATGCGGCCAAGAGGTGGGGAAAGGAAAAAAAATCCCCAAGGAGGGGAAGGATTCCAAGTAGGAGAGGAATCCTACTTGGAGTAGGATTGGAGGTGGACTCTTCCACCTCCTCCTAGTTCGGCCGAACCCCTAGGTTTTTTTGGCTGCCTCCTCCCCTTCCTCCCTCCTATATATACTAGAGGATTTGAGGGTATTCCTAACCCTAATAAGCCACGTGTTGCCCTCTCTCTCTAGGTCATTTTATCCTCTAGATTAATCTAGTAGAGCTTGGCGAAGCCCTGCTGAATTAGTTCACCACCACCACGTCGTCTTGTTGGAGAACTCATCTACCTCTCCGCCCCTCTTGCTGGATCAAGAAGGCGGTGATCGTCATCGAGCTGTACGTGTGCTAAAAACGCGAAGGTGCCATCCGTTTGGCACTAGATCGGGATGGATCATGATGGGATCGCAGGACGTGCTGTGATTTGGATCGCGAAGATGTTCCACTACATCAACCGCGTTATATACGCTTCCGCTTAGCAATCTACAAGGGTATGTGGATCCAATCTCTCCTCTCGTAGATGGTCATCACCATGGATAGATCTTGTGTGCGCGTAGGAATTTTTTTGTTTCTCATGCGACGTTCCCCAACAGCGCGCTATGTGGTGTGCGTCATGCCGGCTACACCTTTACCTCGACGACTTGGCGTGGGAAGCTGCCTAATGTAACCATGCTCGAGCATATCTGGCTTGTTGGTTTTTTGGCCGATGGTGAGGATTGTGGTGGCTTCTTCATGCTTCTCGATGTGGTGGTCTCGTCAGAGCTGTGCTGGCTAATGGAGATGCAACACATGGGGTGTACTTTTAGGGCGATGCTTTGAGAGAAAGCTTATTGGCTATTGCCGACCGCCGACGTCAGCGTGTGTGGACATTGTTTCATATACTCGGAGGCAGCATCGTGGATTCCATTCCCTGCACATTCTTGGAACCAGTTCTTCAGGTGAAAGCCTAAGGACCAGCTCTTGCGGGTCGATGGCATCATCATCGCCGATTTCCTATTTGGTTTGTTGCCTTGAGGAACATTGTATCCCGTTTGCACGTTTTGTGGCAATGATGACGACTTCAGGTGGAGTTGGACTACAACTGAGTTTCGGTAGTTGGTCCCATCCGTCGTCTTCGAGGGGTCGTCATGCCTTATGTTTATCTTTGTGAAGTCAGAGCCACGAAGGAGTAGCATTGGTAGTGATGATGACACAAGATGGGTGGTGGGTTACGACCTAAGCTCGGCAGAGGCCCAACAATATTTCTCCTATAATGCTCGTTAACGAAGTTAGAGTTGTCTAGTCACCGACACGTGCGGTTGATTGTTTTGCTTCCATCGGCACATGCCTCAATGAGTGTTTGAGGAGAGGTCTATGTCGGTGCTAATCGATGGTGGAGTCGGGTCGCTAGCTCACGGAGGGGTGATGACGTTGGCATCATATGCAATCCCCGATGACATGTTTCCTTTCGTTGGTATGTGCAGTCTTGTGTGGGTTGCCACGTCGGCAAGGCTTCCTTGGTTTTACGGGCATGTTGTGATGATTTTAGCCCGGGTTTGCGTTAATTAGCCAGACAATCTCTTTCCTTTTATAATGAATTGAGATCCTCTCGGGGGCCATTTTTTTTATCCCACATGATTCAAACTTGAGTCACCATCGCGTTTTCTACATTTGGGTAGGAGCGTATCCACCCAAATATGTGTGGTGTGTTCCTGAGAGTGTGCTAGTGTTGTTGCGAATGCGGTATTTAAACACGGACTTGAATGAAGCATGATCATTCGTGAGATAGCTAGCCCTAAGATTGCTTTCTCTCCCAACCTTGTCTCCATATTCCCCATCCTCTCCCCTCCTCCTCTTCATCTCGTCCCGCCTTCCATCGCCATCGTTCTACCCTTTCTAGCAGCACCTTGCTTCAGAATCACCGCTTTCGTATCGTCTCGTCCTACACCCATGTCACCATCAAACATTAACACCAAGCTACCTGCGTTTTTACCTCCGTAAAATGGTTGCCAAATCGCCTTGCCGGTATCACCCACCGACCATCACCTTCCACCTTGTAGCCTATGGGGCGGCTCGACACTCTTCGATGACCGTCCCACGGCAAGCCTGTGCCACTAAGAGCATCTACAATCGTACCCCCTCATACCTGTCTCACACGCCCGGGCAAGCCCCCGGTCATTGACCGGTTGCAAAGTTTTGATCCAGCCGGGCGCCTCAAACATGCCTCAAATGCCAGGGCTGACTCGCACCACTCATATCTAGCCAAAATATGGGAAGGATATAGGGGCGCCCGGGCACGCTTGCCACGTCGAACCCGACACCATGACCCTACCGCAAATTGTACCAAATCCACTTGGCAGAACTGCCGAATCCATTTGCTTTTTGCTTTCTTTTTCCTCCTCCGTATTGTCCGTCTCGCTGCTCCACCGTCGCCCGCGCTCCCCTGACGTTCCTAGCCTCTCCTCGTCGGCTCTGGTAAAGCAGTCTTCTGTCTTGTCCTCATTGTCTCGGAAGACATCGCGATACGTCCGACAAATCTCTGGCTCCACCTTGCGCTGGATGCGTTCGACACAATGCCTGACCGGGTTTTTTTATCATTTTTTAGGGAAAACAATGGATTCCGGTGGTTCGTTCGGCGAGGAGTAAGGGCCGACGGAGCTTGATCAAATGATTCAAGACGAGTTCTTCAATTCCTCGTATCTGAGCGAAGAAGTGTACCCAATTTTTTCGAATGATCCATGGTTTCGTCACTGTTTCGTATGCGAAAACCATTGTTTTTGCGCATTGTGGACAGAGTGGAGGCACACGACGACTACTTCTCACAAGGGATTGCTATTTTAAATAAATTTTATGTAAACACTATTTATGTTCGATAACAACATTTGTTATTTACATACGACAATAGTTTGTGTCATCGACATGTATTGTTTTGCATGGATTTTAGAGTTCGGGTATAAGATATGTGGATGCGAGGTGCGGAATATCAGGGGCCATCAGGATGCGTCCGAGGCCGTGCCCGCGGATGTATAGGGGGCCGGATTTGCGAGTACGGATGTAGATGTTGTAACCCTCCCCTCTCTCCTCCCCGCACTTCCTCCCGCCCCGCCTTCTTCCTCGACGCTATGATGACACGGTTGCATCTCACCGACATAATGTTTGCATCGGACGGTCACGACCGCTTCACTCATTTAGACCGGGGGTGAACGTTCGTTCTCTAGACGTTCCATTTACCCAATTGCCTCCGACTAAAATACTCCCACAGCCTACCGAAAAGAGCCGTGTTTTAAATACGCGAGAATCCAGCCAGCGAGCCATCATACGCCGGAAGATTCCTATAAATCGGCGCAAAGCTTATTCTGACTTGGTAATAGAAACTCCCCCGACGACTTGCTCCTCCTCCCCCCCTCACTTCCCTCCCCCTTCCCGCATCTTGGACCGTTGCTCACCGATCTCGCGCGGCGCCCAAATCGCCGGCGAGGTCCATCCTCCGTCCCCCGCCGAGCCGATCTGCTCGCGAGGTGGGTTTCTCGGCTCGGCCCCTCTCTCCTCTTGTCAAGGATTCGGTTGGGTTCTTGGTGCCACCATGCTTTCCTCGCCTTCCCCTGTTTCTTTGCCTCGCTTTCCCTGTGATTTATCTCGTCAGCTGTTCTAGAGTTTTTTCCTTCTTAAATCCAATCCAATTTGACGATGTTTCTGTTCCTTGTTCTTGCGACTCATCATTTGTGTGTGACCCTGTTGCCGGTGCAGATTCGTAGGCCGGAGGAGGAGGGGAGGAGGAAGTTGAGTTCTTGTTGGTTTCTTCAGCGGGAGCCGACCGCACATGCCAACAACCCCCCGGAGCAGAAGCCAAGCTAGGACCACCAGGTCTTGGATCTTGTCAGGTACAAACAAAATCGATTTCTTCCTCAGTTCATGGTTTTGTGCTACTTTTATTTTTTTTCCTTTACTCCTTTTTCGCTGATCCGGTTACCATCAGGGAATGAAACTTGAATGGCATAGTCATGTTGACCAAATGTTTGACCTTGATAGTTATTGCAGGCTGCGGCACGGAAGTATGTGTTCATGGTCCATTCAAATGTTGTACACACATCTCATTAATATCATACTAAGAGTTTCTGATTATGTGATTGTACTTCTGTGAAGTACAGGTTGTTCAAATTTACTGAAACCTATGATATGAGTGCTAGAACATGTAGTTGGGGCCGGGACACTATGACTTTGCTGGCACAACTTTGAATTCACCGCACCATTTTTGCAGGCATGGACTTCGGCGACACGAGACGCAAGCCCAATTTCGCCGGAAAGATCGCGGTGGCTGCCGCCCTCACTGTCATGTGCATACTTGTGTTGAAACAGTCTCCTGGTTTTGGCGGTACTAGCGTGGTATGTGCTAACCTCTCACCAACTGGCCTGTGTCACTGTCACTTGATGATGAGTTGGCATTGTCCTGATTCGTTCTTTCCTGATTGATTTTAATGTCATCACTCAAGTTCCACATGGAGCACTAGTATACTGGTTCCATGACAAAAAGGGCCAGTAAGGCAGCTAGAAGGAACATGTCATTCGGCCATCTAATTTGATGGCACAGTTCAATACTATGTCTCTGTCACTTGCTGATGAGTTGGCATTGTCACGACTCCTTCTTTCCGGCTTAATTTTAATGTTATCATTCAAGTTCCACATGGAACACTAATATGCTGGTTCCATGACAAAAAGGGCCAGTAAGGCAATTAGAAGGAAAATGCCATTGTGCCATCTAATTTGATAGGAAACAGTCTATTGTTTTAGCTGAGGTTATCTTACATTTCAGATTGCCATCCAATCTAGTAGTTTACAGTTATTTACTTTTGCAACTCCACTCTTTCAAACTGGAGCCTATTTGTTGATGCATTGACATGTGCTCCAGTTCTCTCGCCATGAAACTGGGGTCACTCATGTGCTAGTGACTGGAGGTGCTGGATACATTGGCTCACATGCTACTCTTCGTCTTCTCACGGACAACTACCGAGTTACCATTGTGGTAAATTTCTTGTTCCTAGTTTATGTTTTGGTTCCTATATGTTGTAAGAACTTTGGTATTGAGAGAGACTTATGCCATCTGATCTTCACAGGATAACCTTTCTAGAGGGAACATGGGAGCTGTCAGAGCTCTTCAGAGGCTGTTCCCAGAGCCTGGGAGGCTTCAGTTTATATACACTGATTTAGGAGACGCAAAAGCTGTATCCTTTGTCCTTACAAAAATGACTTTGATCACCATAGATATCTTCCGTACATGTATGCATTTGCGAAATATGTTTTGCACTTAACCGATAATCAGGTGAACAAAATGTTTTCGGAGAACGCGTTTGATGCTGTTATGCACTTTGCCGCGGTTGCTTATGTTGGTGAGAGCACACAGGAGCCACTAAGGTACAACTTTTATTTTAGTCATGTTGTATGTCAGTGTTCTTGTATTGCTCAAAGCGTCAAACCATTTTGAAATCTAAACACTAAATGATTCTACATAAATATAGGTAATTGATACTGTGTATCTCCTGTGTAATATATAAGCTGCAAATTACCTGTGTTTTCCATACAAACTGTCAAATATGGCAATCTGTAATGTTATTTATAGCATTAAATGAAAATAAATTAGAATAAGGCTCATCCATTTTTGCCATTCTTGATAGCTCGTCGTTAAATATTGAATGCTGATATTGACAGTCTGATATAACAGGTACTACCACAACATAACATCAAATACGTTGACAGTGCTTGAGGCAATGGCAGCACATAATGTAAAAACTCTGATTTACTCGAGTACTTGTGCAACATATGGTGAACCTGACACAATGCCTATTGTCGAAACAACTCCTCAGGTTATTCCTTGGTGCCTGAACTTCTCTTTTTCGACAGTTTACATTAGGTTAATGATCTGACTATAAATAACTCGTGTTGCCACACAGATACCTATCAATCCATATGGCAAGGCAAAAAAGATGTCCGAGGACATCATTCTTGATTTCTCAAAGAAATCAAACATGGCTGTGATGATCTTAAGGTTTGTCTCGCCTCTCTCCTACCCGAGGCTAAAAATATAAATTCATAGGAAACCCACTTACCGTTTCTTTTGAATTAGATACTTCAATGTGATTGGGTCGGACCCTGAGGGACGCCTTGGGGAAGCTCCAAGGCCTGAACTGCGTGAGCATGGAAGGATTTCTGGTGCGTGTTTTGACGCAGCATCAGGAATCATTCCAGGGCTAAAGGTACTCGTATTGACATGCTCATTCTAGCATCCATCACTTTGACATTACATAATAATGACGGTATATGACTTTTGATCTGCCCCCTTTAGGTTCGAGGAACGGACTACCCTACTGCTGATGGAACATGCGTAAGGGACTACATAGATGTCACTGATCTTGTTGATGCTCATGTCAAAGCTCTTGGTAAAGCTGAGCCTAACAAAGTTGGGATCTACAACGTCGGCACGGGGAAAGGTTGTTAAAAGATTTATAATCATGCCGTGCGGACAGCCGCACAACAATACCCTAAATCTATTCAAGAACACACACTTGCTTGTTTCTGAACTCGTGTTCTGTTGATGTTCTCATCAGGTAGGTCAGTGAAGGAGTTTGTAGAAGCGTGCAAGAAGGCGACCGGAGTGACCATCAAGGTCGACTACCTCGACCGGAGACCCGGGGACTACGCCGAAGTGTACAGCAACCCGTCCAAGATCCGCGACGAGCTGAACTGGACAGCCCAACACACGGACCTCCGCGAGAGCCTCGCGACGGCCTGGAAATGGCAGAAGGCGCACCCGGGCGGATACGGCTCGGCCTGATCCGGTGCTCAGCAGGTTCAGGCTCAACAGAAGTTCGCGACCTGCGGGTCGATGTGCAGTGATATAGCCTTGAGAACACTGGTCCTTCGCCGTAGACACGTAGCAGGCAGCCACAGAAGGGTAGTGATGCTATTTCGCAGCACCTGGAAGAGGAAGAAGATACAGAGAGAATGGCCTGCCTGGCTTAGAAGAAACCATATATAGTTTTTTTTTCTTCTTTTCGTCGTTGACATTTAATTTATTTTGCTGTTGGTTGGCCGAGGCATAATATATGACACAAAATACGGAGCTGTGCTGTAGACAAGTAGACCGATCTCATCTCATGTACTACGAGGTACGATGTGAAGTTATGAACCATCACGGTGGATGGATGGAATGAATGATATGAATAAGTGGTTATTTGAACAAGCTTTTTGTGGTAAAAAATATCTAACCAAGCAGTAGAATCGCTGCTCACTTCACCTGACCAGGCCAGTCAGGAAACAAGTGCTGCTGGTTTTGCATATTTTTTTCCCGCAGGAAAGGCTGGATTTGGAGGCCCAGTGTCAACATTTGTTATCTACTCCTACATTGTTGCTTGTTCAGATAATTTTGGGAGCTTATCTCAAAATTCAAAAATACTAATAATTCCGAGCTGGTAAGCCTCTTTATTCGTACAGTCAACAACCTTTCAAAAAAAAAAACGAGCTGCCTGGAACAAAGAAAGGTTCTTGACCGAATTTCGCAGATTCTCAGCGATCACGCTTTCTTCTCCAGGGGAGGAGTCATCCACACCTGAAACCTTTGCCCTTCCGAATGGTGGCCGCTGGCCAGTGCCCAGAGGCCAGAGGTGTGCTACCTGAAAAATATTGCAAGACAGCTGAAGCTGAGGCAAATGCAGAAACGCCTAATCTGTATCTTGCAGATAAAAAAGCCTGCAGGAAATAAACTTTGCAAACATTGGGAGTGCGGATGCACATGGTGTTTCGCGTCTGCCTGCCCCGAATCTGATCAAATGTGAGAATGAATGAGTTGGGCACTTCGCCTCGGCTTGTTTTTGGGGTGACAATTTGGACACTTGATTGATGCAGACTTTTAATCTGCACCGTGTGCTATTTTTAAAATATGCAAAATGGTCAAAAAAAAGAAGAAGCAAAAAAGTAGTCCGACCTGCCGGATTCGAACCAGCGACCTAAGGATTGATCTGCGAATACTACAGTCCTCCGCTCTACCAACTGAGCTAAGGTCGGTTTTTGTTTGGAAGCAAGACTACACCTATATAACAGTAATATTTCCGTACCGAAGCCTGTTGAGTGGGTGGGGCATACATACATATGTGACTGCGCACACTCTCGGAAATGAAGATCTTGCCATGCTCCGATTTTTTCCATCTACCGCAACACTCGTCGCAAGGTTGCGCGGCACGTCGGCCGCGGAGAAGAGACAAACGGAGCCGTCCGCCCCATCCCGTTCCACCGACGTGCACATGCCACATGAGCGCATTCGATCTCTTGCCGCCCGTGACACCGCCACAGCGAGGAGGACCTATGCATGCCCACCCTCCCGACACGTACCTGCAGTGGCCACCCTCGCTCCACGTACTCCTACCGGCAACCCCGTACAAGAGTATAAAAGGCAGCACATCGATCAGATCAGCCTCAGCTCATGCATCGTCGCAGATCGACACAGCACAGCTACCACACACCAGGGTCCAAGAGATATATATCTCCACTCTCGCACTATATTGGTTCTTGGTTAGCAAAACGTATATACTCATAGCAATGGCGAAGCGTCTGGCCGTCGCGCTCCTGCTGCTGCTGGTGGCGCTCCTCGCGTCCTGCGACGGGAGGGAGCTCAAAGGGAAGGGCGCCGTCGACGAGGCCAAGGATCTGCTGCCCGTGCTGCCGCCTCTGGTGCCCAACCTGCCGCCGCTGCCGCCCGTGGTCCCCGGAATCCCTCCGGCTGCGCGCGGCTCCACCGCCGGCGACAACGAGTCTCCATGATCATCGTTTGTGCCGATCGATCGAGTTCACGTGCCTCCATCTGCTTGTGGTTTTAGACTTTTAGCAAAGCTAGCACCGGCAGGACGCATGCAGAACAACGGCGTCTCGCTCATGTCCGTGTGCCTTGATCTGTACGTACTAGTAGTACCAAGTAGCAACCATATGCATGTATGTGCCCGTCGTGTTTAATTCCTTTCGGTTCGTGTTCAAGTTTTGTTCCTACTTCGTCGTCAATGTAATACTTTGTCAGTGTGACCGCCTTTAGAAATGGTAATAAACGTATCAATTATCCATCATCATCGATGCCATACTTTGCCACTCTGCTCGCCAGTCCCAGCTCCCAACCCCATTGCTTCTTCTGTTAAATGAAAACAATAATAATCCAGGGTCGTGGTACCCGTTTGTGCTTCAACGTTATGCTGCTATATACTTATCATGAAGCACCGGCCGGCAAGGTAGACACACCAAGATAGTATTATCTCGCAGCATCAAGCGAGTAGGTACAGTGCACGCGTCCGAAACAACGGAGACAAGTCAGATTCGATGAAGATGTCACCCGAGTGTATGAGGTACAAGCGCGAGAGAGAGAAGCTGGACACGGGCGATTCAAAGGAATTTCATAGGATTTTGGAAGGATTGAAATCTTCTATATTGGTCCTTTGATTTATTGGATTGGATCCCATAAGATTCTTTTTTATGGATTCTTTTGTATGGATTCTTTTGTATTATATTTCATAGAAAATATAACATCCATTTCAACCTTTTTTATTTATAATTGCTTTGCTTTTTCTACGACATCAAACATCTCGGACTAATTCTATAGGATTCAAATAGACATACCACTCTAATCCTATACTTCTTCTATTCCTGTGTTCTTAAAATTCCACGAATCAAAGAGGCCATGGGATATTCCGCCGCCTAACGTTGCAGCTTTCCTGCTCTTTTCTTCCTCCTCTTTTTTTCTTTAGGGAAATCGGAGCTAGTGCTAGGCGTCCAAGAATATTGCTGGCCTGCTGGGGAGTACACAGACCACGCCCGGACGTGAGCGAACTGAATTGCTGAAAATTTTCTAACAGAAAATGACCAACGGAAAGGGCTGCCATGGCAGTGGTTTTTTGGGCCTAAAAGAGCAGATGTGTGCACCGAGAGACAGGGTTTAAGCTCACAACAGATGCAGCTTAGAAGTTTCTATGTGACCCCTAAAAAAAAAAGTTACTATGCAATTCAGAGTGTGCTTTTATAGTCTGAACTCTGAACTCAAATCATCGTTTCCTCTACATGTCCTGGGCCCTGGCTATCCTCCAGGCCAGGGCACTGACTTTTATCACGATTACACAAATGAGCATCGGAAGGAAGGATTACCATAATGAATAGAATTACCTGCCACCCTTCGCAAGAGCATCAAAGGCAGGTCGTGATCTCCCACATACAGGGTAAAATTCTGGCGCTCCGCCGATAAAAGACTAAAACTTCATTTCAGAGTACAGACTCGTTTGCTAAAGCACCAGCCGATTCTGTATGCTCTTTTTTTTTTTAGAAAAGGAGGCAACACCCCGGCCTATGCATCAAGTGATGATGCACACAGCTCTGATTCTGTATGCTTATCAGCATCCAGGGTCAATCGAACTAGTTGAGGGCACATTAGGTGATTACATTAGTTCAGGGACTGTTGAACTAGTTAAGGGTATGATTACATTAGTTGATCGTTCACGATGTGAGAATACAACAGACATATATAAGTTTCTGAATAATAGAATGACATAATTTCTTGTCCTTTTGAAGCTTTCTGAAATGCATATTTTGCTTTCTCATTGTCTTATAAGCAATTTCTTCAAAACGGAGATGAAATTCCATTAAATAAACCGCAGAAAATAGACAATGAGAGTACATGAAGATGGCGATGACATACAAAATCACCGGCCAGCTTGTTCCTACAAGGCGGTAGTACTCTTCCAGTCAGCATTCGACCCTGTAAAGCAGGGTTTTGTTCTGCAAACAGATGTTCATATTTTATTTGGCACGTGATTTACTATGAAGTGGATACAACATGAAAATCTTCAGATGACACTGATATGATAAAGTAACAACATAAAAAACAAACATACACTGGATAGCTGGAAATTAAAAAAAATGTTGACATTCCTTGTTATAAGTAGCAGAATTATTATTCAACTGAGAAGAAGAAAAATCTACTGAAAATAACTTGAATTACAATTACAATTTGGTAATTTGTTTGGTGTTGAGGAGACGCCTGAAAAGTATTAACAAATTAAAGGTTGCGCAAGATGTGTAAACTATGTTAGATGAACTCATTCATTCAGTAGCAGCTGGGCATTTGGGGCAAGTTGTGTGAACATAGATTGTACAAACGGTACATCACATCTGTATGTTCAAAACAATAAAAAAGAAATAAAAAAAGAAATATCCGACCTGCCGGATTCGAACCAGCGACCTAAGGATTTATCTGCGAATACTACAGTCCTCCGCTCTACCAACTGAGCTAAGGTCGGTTTTTGTTTAAAAAGACTATAAAAGTTTAACAAACCGAAGTTTACGGCGTACAGTATACATAATTTCTTTCCTATTTATCCGCGAGTGCATATGGGAGCATACATATAATCTCAGAAGTGAAGATTTTTCCATTTCACAAATATTTCCATCTAGCGCAACTCTTATACTCCCTCCGTTTCGCTGCATTAGACAACTTAGGCACGTAGATATTGAATAGGAGAAAATTTGAATTGCAAAGGAAGCCAATCATACTATTTCATTTTTAACTAAAAACATGCTATTAATTAAAAGACCTATTTAAATCCAAAAGGCGTGCTGCATAAATTGCATGCATTAGTCTTTTAATTAATAGACGGGGTTTAATTAATATGCATGCAAATAGTAATATTGTAATATGTTTTAATGTTTTGTGATTATTTAATTTTCGTAAGATGCCTAATGCATCGAGACGGAGGAAGTATTTGTTTGGCCCACTGATGCGTGGATCATGCTACAGATAAATGTCCGCATGCCCGGGCCTAATAAGCTTGTGTAGCCACTCACCTTGTCCGTCGTCATCTCTTAATTTCCCATCACTAGTAGAAAAAGGGGCTTTAGTCCCGGTTGTCCAATCGGGACAAAGTTACCGGGATTAATGCCCATTACTTTTAGTCCCGGTTGGCTTACGAATCGGGACTAAATGAGCTCCATGTGGCTGCTGTGGGACGCCCATGAGCATCTTTAGTCCTGATTGGTGACCAAAAGGAAGTCATGTGTCAGCAGCTCGTAGGCCCTGGGGTTTTTGATTTTTTTGAAGGAGGGGGGGAGGGGGTTGAAGACTACAAAGAGGGTTTCGACTGGATATAGTGTGTGAATCACTCGGAAGCAATCACTCGGAGAATTCCCTCCTTTACTCGACAATCAACTTCCACTCGGAAGAACCAGAAGTCAGTCGACGCAGAAGACCAGAAGCCACTTCAGGGAGGCCAACAAACGAGCGTTCGACTGGTCGTCATAAGTAACATTAATTACGTACGTTATCAGTAATGTAGGCCTTTAAACTCCATCGATCGAACCCTTGGTTGCCTGGTATTGATGAGGGGCAGCACACTCTATATAAGCCACCCTTTCCCTCTGGCACAAGGGTTCGCACCCCCTTAACATACATTCCACCCCACAAGAGCTTTCGAGCACTGAGACATAGGGATGTTACCTCCACGAGAGGGGCATGAACTCATTCATCTTGTGTACAAGCTTGCCGTAGCTAGGATTCTGCCCTCTCCTTTCGTACCCCACACATCTACTGTCACGTTCATTCCCACGACACCACCCGCATGTCCGGCCTCAGCCAAGCGCACGTAAACGGATGTGGTAGATGGAGTCATGGCGCACACCTAAACTCGTACTGCCGACCGGTCCCGTGCAACTCGTCGCCGGGCTGCTCGCTCCACCGACGTGCACATGCCATGCATGCGTCTTATCTTCCCGGCCGCCCGTGACACCGGGACCGTGATGAAGAGCCCGCGCGCGTCCCACGAGCGCCGCCGCATACCACACCGCCTTCACCTCGCGCAGCCATCTGTGCTCCTCTCGTGACACGCTGGATGAGAAAAGAATCAGAATTACTGAGCTACCCCGCTCTTTTTTACTTCTTTCTAAGGGGACATATCTGCGGCAGACTTTCGGCTGGTCCGCTGCCCAGCGTCCGATCTAGCGCGTGTAAAGAATTTTGATTAGTGTATTGGTTGGGCCTTCGTCGTCGCAACAATTTCGATCTGTACTAGGAAATGTCGACAATGTTGCAACAAAAATTATCTCAGTTGTAGCAAAATCGACCTCACACGCTCCAGGAAAAACAACCTCGCTAGTCATAGCGTGGCCGTTTGGTTGTAGCGTTTTGTGTCATCGACTGTAGCAAAAAGTCTACAACGGGTTGCAGCAAAAATATCATTGCCTTTGGATGTAGCTGCTTGTGCATGCCATTTCTCCGGTTAAAGCTTTTTAAAAACAACATTACAACAATCTTGTAAACAGTTGCAACATTTTTAGATACTGTTTGCAGGTCCTCTGCTCTTTTTCTGGTTCCAGCAAAAAAAATTCGCCAATAGTAAGAAAAACTAATTATGGTTGCAGCAAATCGCCGCCGCGAGGTCGCAGCTATGTCTTGATGGATGTAGCAAAAAGTTTGGCAGTACTAGCAAAAAATAAATATGATTGTAGCAAAAATCGCCGTCATCGCGAGGTTCCAGCTTCTGCTTGATGGATGTAGCAAAATAATTGACCCATACTAGTAGCAAAAAATAAGTACGGTTACAGCAAAAATCGACGTTATAGACCCAACGAATGGCTACATGGAACCACGAACAACGTTTGCAGAGGCGTCCAGCGAAACAGTTTGAGCGACACGCCGTTTATAAACATTTCCCTCTTTCTAATCCCCTTCTCAAACCCTCGACTTAAACAAGAGTAGTGCATGTTGATCGTTGACGCCCAGAGTTTTGGGCTGTTAAATGGAAAAAAATTCCAGAGTTGTGGAATCCGTTTGTACCTCCACATATTATGCTGGTAGTGTATACATATCATCAAGCACCGGCAAGGTAACCAAACGACGCTAATAATTTCTCGCAACATCAAGCGCGCGAGCAGGTGCACGTGCACACGGAAACAACGGAGACAAGGCAAATTCCACGATACTGATGTAGCTTACGAGTTTCTATGTATTTCAGAGTGTGCTTTTACAGTCTGAACTCTAAACTCAACTAATTACCTCAACTGCATCTCCTGGGCCCTGTTGATCCTCCAGGGCACTGCTTTTTTTCTGAAGATCACACGGATGAGCCGCGGTAGGAAGGATCATCAGAATGAATTGAATTACCATCGATAGAAGTGTGAACTTCATTCCAGAGTCCAGGCTCCTTTGCTAAAGCACCCGCAGATTCTGTACGCTTAGGAGCATCCCAGGGTCTATTGAACGTTATGGGTACATTAATTAGGTGATTATTCACGATGTTAAAATACAACAGATGTAGATAAAAATTCTGAATGATGCAATTGATTCTGTGTGCGGTGTTTTTTAAAGTGCAGATGACCGGCCAGCATATCCAGGAGTCTCCGGAAAAAGATCTACTGAAGACGCGCAAACCAATTCGACTAGTTTGCCTTCTCGACTGCGATGAGATCAGTCGGCACGGATTCACGGCCAGTCCGCCCCATTCGAATGCACCGACGTCGACACGCTGCCCATACATGCATGCATGCATGCCCCTCTCCCAGCCCTTGACCGTCGACTCGAGGAACCATCGTCGATTCTATCCTCCTCTCCTCTCCTGCGCGGACGACGCATGGCCACCCCGCCACCCCGTGCAGGCTGCAGCTCGTGCCTATAAGAAGCAGCGTACACGATGCAAGCCTAAGCTCACTCAAACACAGCCACACAACACTTCCTCAGAAGCATATCAGAACCTCCCAGCTAGCAATGGCGAAGTGTCTTGCCGTCGCGCTCCTGCTACTGGTGGTGCTCGCGTCCTGCGATGGGAGGGAGCTGAGCCAGAAGGACAGCGCACTTGGAGCGGCGCGTGGTGCCGGCGCCGGAGGTGGCGTCGCCGAGTCCAAGGCTTCTTCGGGTTCGGGGTTGCCGGACTTGCCGGTGGTGGGAACCGGTACCGGTACCAGTACCATTAACGGCCCGCTGGTGGTGATTCCTGGGGCCCCTACTCATGCATGATCATCTTGTGTGCATGTGCTGACTTGCATACATACATACAAGCTGAAGCTGAACTTGTGGGTTTTACTAGATTTCTATAGCCGGCATCGCCCGGAAGAAAAACACCTGCGTTTCGCTCATGTCCACGTTCCTCAATGAGCGTTTGTATCCGTTTTTTTTTTGAAGTTTATATATACTGGTTCCTTGGTTTGCTACATGTAACATCAACGTAATACATACTCCTACTTTGTCAATGTGATCGCCTTCTTGAATAGGAGTATATCGAAGTACCACTTCTGCACTCACAAAGTCACAAACTGTACGTAACAACATTATGGAAGCCGAAGGTAGATTTCTATTACAGCAGGTCGTACGTGGCCTCGGTTTACGTGGGAGTGGTACGTAGATTTTCCTGACATTAAGGCCCCGGAACCATAATAGATTATGATAATCTGGATTATGAAGATAGATTATATAATCTGGTTTATAAAAATAATTTAGGTGACCATGTTTGGAGGCCAGATTATATAAACTGTAATCCAGGTTTTACATTGTATAATGACCTGTCTGCCCTTTGTTTTTTTAAAAAAAAGAGAAGGGTGGCGGTGGTAGGAATGTAATTATCTCCAACTTTACAAGGGTAATGGATCATTAGCAATCCATAATCTGATTTTAGCTGGTATAGAGTAGATTATGAGTTTTTAATAATCTATCCATCTAGTTCTTATAATCTACACCATAAGCTGTCCTGTTTGGAGACATAATAGATTATAAAAACTGGATTATATAATCTAGGTGATTCCAAACAGGGCCTAAGACATCACCTCAGGTTATCGGATAGACACCTCCCCTGCCACGTGAGTAACAACCCAACTACTGCTTGTGTGCAAAGTCAATTTGGAGGACGGGTGACTATATTTTGAATAGCGCCAAAATGTTAATTTGAACTTCCAAAATTTTCAAAATCAACCAACATGTTTGTACGGGTGTATATTTCACATGTACAAATTTTCAGGTTGAAATAAGTAACCATGTGAGTTACAGAAAAAAATGACAAAACCATGATTTAGGACAGATCAATAGTGCATTTATTATTCACTATTTGGAAAATCGTTTTGTTATTTTTGTATAGCTTATAGGTTTACTTATTTCATCACTAAACTTCACATGTATGTAATATACATCTGTACGATCACCTAGATTTTTTTTGATAATTTAATTGTGAATTTTAAAGTATTTAAAACAAGTTCCTCCAATACATCTGGGTTCCAAAAATCAACTCTTCGGTAGTGTGGGACTATATCGCAAAGGGATTACGGTGAAGCTATACAAGATGTATCCAGTGGGTTAAATATCAGGCAACTGAAATTGGGGGCAAACGATCTATATGGACAGTCTAGTTCGGAACTACTAAATATTAATTGCGATGATCTAGGTTAGAGCTTTTGGAGATCTTGGAGTTGTTGAATATATCCCCTCTGTCTTTGGGTGGGCACCTATATACATTGGTATAAGTTGGGTGTGCTACTGCAATAGACACATAGAAAATTACATCGGATTGATCACAATTATGTTAGGAAGTTCCTGTGATCTTTGCATTGAAGAACAAGGAAGAGAGGATGCCACATGAATAACTACTGCTATGAACCCATAGTCCAAGGTGGAGTACTCATCTAACACGATCCATGGCTGGTCCATGGGCTAGGCCTGCGTCCTAGCCTAGGGGATCACCTCCGCTGGTTGTTCACCCCTCTGCAATCCTCTAGTGATCCTCCTTCATGGCACAATTTTATTTTTGGGGCTTTGGAAAGTATTATTCTGCAAATTCTAAAAATAAGTACTAAGCATTGGATTAATAAGCTAGCCCGGTAAAATTATATAAAAAGGTTCCAAAACTATGTAATATTCATAAGGTGCCATGCATGCTACTATAATTGTGCAATGGAAAAAAATTTAGAAGAAAGGTTCAAAACTATATATACTTTTTCTATTGGATCGTACTTGTCTTGTAAGTGCTTTCTCTCATATTGATTGGCCAGATTGTCAAGATGAAAGAAATTTTTTATTGGAGGTTTTTTGCTTTGTTTTCTAGGTGTAGTCTTGTTTCAGGGAGTGCAAGAAAAAACAAACATTATCATGTTCCTGCACTAAATCATAGTACAAGTCTCTCGCTCATGCAACAACTAAAATGATCTAGGTGCAACAACTATAAACCTGGTGTCAATCAACCAAATGTAGCATCATTGTGGTGTGCGACAATCTTACAACAACATATTTGTTAACAAATCATGTGTTTCATCTTAAGACTAAGCACATTTAAGTGGACTATCATTTGTTCGAGAAAGAGTATCACACAAAGCACGAAGTACCTGTTTTCATACCCACATCTCCTCAAGTTGCAGGTGGACTTACGAAGCCAAGTTATAGATGAATTTACAAATAAGGTAACACAAAGATGTTTAGTGTAACCCCAATTTAAAAAAGTTGTGATTGAGAAGGGATGGTGCGGCATCTACGTTGCACGTGTATAGTTTATTATGGTTGTTGTAATATAGTTTGGTTTAGACAAAAGTTGATTCCCCCATTTTATATGGATATCTTGAGAATCAAGTGTAGGTCCAACCAACCGCATGCGCAAACCGAATCTTTTGTTCTATATAACATGGATGTGTCCCAAGTTCCTAACATACACCAAAGCCTTGGGCCCATTTTCTTAGATGGCATTGCACCTGTGAGAGCACCTACAATGTGCAAAATAGTGTTGTCACGTGTGAATTGTCTTTGGCATCAGAGATGGTGCTTAAATGTCATGAGGTTGTGGTTGAATCTTAAAAGGTTAGAAATCATAGCAACTATTTATCGGATGAAAATTGTCCTAACAATAAAATACTCCATCTCGACGCACCCGAGTGTACGTCTCCTATATATCTATATTTTTTGAAGTATTCATGCTATATTTACATCCTTTATTAATTTTGTGACACAATATTTATTTGGATTAACATATTTATCCAGGCCCAAAGGCCAGTTTCTGTTTTCCATCATTTTTGGAAATATAGGTCAAAAATCCAGGAAGCCGGAATGAGCTGACTTTTTTGTGAAATTTTTATTCGAAATATAAGAATTTTGGGCGAAGGAATCAACGTGAAATAGTGTCCAAGGGCCCCACATGGAAATGGGCTAATATGGATAGCTCTTAAGTCAGTTTGTGCTCTTCTTTCACCGCAACAAAGCTAATTTCTGGAGAAAAATCCCCTCATTTTAGCCCGATCGGAGTTATGAAACTCCGGCTATAAAATAAACGGTTTTAGGCCAGAAAACAACGAAATCAGAGAAGAAAACATAGAGAGAGATCCCATCTCGGAGGGTCTCGCCTATCAGGACGCCATGTGGAGGCCAAGGACAGGATGGGAGAACCTTGCCCCATCTATTAGGAGGCCATGTAGGAGCAAGCCTGATGGAAGGCTCTCTCCCCTCTCTCCCAATGGCGCCAGAGTGCCGAGGAAACATCTTTGCAGCGATCGTCATCAACCTCAACACGGTTCTTTGTCTAGGCGGGGGTGTGGTGTGACCGATATTCTCCTTGCCATGCATCCGGTAGTTGGCCCTCGGCTTTGCAGCTACGTTGGCGAAGTGCTGCAGTGGCGGCGGTGTGAAGCTTTTGGGACGGCGTTGCCCAATTCTAGGTGGTGTGGTGAGGTGCGACACGCGGATGAAAATCTTGCATGGCTTCCGTCGGGCCGACAACGATGGCACCCCGAGATGTCATTCCCCTCCTTGGAGGCGCCATCGAGGCGTGTTCGTCATGTCCCTCGCTTTCTTGGAGTTGTGGCTGTCTCCGGGTGAAAGCCTTGTTCGGTTGGATGGCACAATGGTCGTGTCCTCGACGTCGTTCCTCTGTTGGGAGCATTGCATTTGGAGACTTGGCTGGCTCCTCGCCACTCTCCTCCAGCGTTTGCCGATGTCCTCCTTGATCCTTTGCGGTGCTATGTACACCCGTCGATGGTGAGTCCAAGACGACGTCTTCCTCGGACCGGATCGAGTCTCGTCGCCCACTTGCCACTTCCTCTTAGGCGGTAAGAGGGGATGGTGCGTCGATAAGTGAAGTTCTGTGGTAGTTGTTGTTCTTTGGAGGTGTACGACGCCGGTCGATACATGGTGTTGTGTTTCTATTAGGATAGGCCCTTTGCATTGTAGCTTGCTTTGCGGTGGTGTTTGTTTTTATTACTCAGATGTGTTGTTTGTGCTATGCTCGTTTTTCGCATCGAGTGTAGTTTTTTGTTACTCAAATTCCGCCTTCTATAAAGATATGGTATGCCTAGGCGTATGTTCCTAAAGGAAGTCACTGTGGAGTAACAAGTAGATGACGGGTTGCGAGAGTGATAGAAGCTAAACCTAGTTTATGTGTTGCTTCATGAGGGGCTCATTTGGATCCACATGTTTCATGCTATGTTTAGATTTATCTCAATTCTTCTTTCATTGTTGCGGATGCTTGCGAGAGGGGTTGATCATAAGTAGGTTGTTAGTTCAAGTAAGAACATAATCTTATCACCGGTCCACCCCACATATCATATTATCAAAGTAGCGAACGTGAATAAACTCAATACGATGAACATGACTAGACATATACTCCTGTGTGTCCTTAGGAGCACTTGATTTATATAAGGGTACTTTCAGGCATGTCCTTTGCTATAAAAAGGATTGGTCTACCTTGCTGCACCTTTTTTACTATGGCTACTTGTAACCAGTTATGAATTGTCTTGATATAAAACTATCTATCACTTCTACTTAGAGCACATGCAGAGAATACCTTGCTGAAAACTGCTTATCATTTCCTTCTACTTGTCGTTAGGTTCGACACACTTACATGTTGAAAGGACTACGATTGATCCCCTATATTTTTGGTTCATCAAGACTCTTTTCTCGCACTGTGCCGGGGAGTGAAGCGCCTTTACTAAGTGGAAATCGGTAAGGAAACATTTTCGGTACGTGCTGAAATTTACTGTTGCTTATCACTATGAACAATCATTCTTCAAGTGGCTTGTTCGGGGCATCTCCGCCTCGAACGGAAGTTGAGAAATATTTTCCTCAACCTACTGAACCTACTGAAAATATTTATTATGAGATTCCTTTGGGTATGGTAGAGAAACTGTTGGCTAACCCTTATAACGGTTCAAGTCATCCTCATTACCATTTGATATATGTTGATGAGATTTGTGGATTGTTTCAGCTTTCAGGTTTACCCGGAGACAAGGTTAAGAAGAGAGTTTTCCCATTATCTTTTGAGGGAAAAGTATTAATGTGGTCGAGATTATTGGATGATATTGGTTCATGTGATTGGAATCGCTTGAAGCTGGAATTTCATTAGAAGTTTTATCCTACGCATTTAATACATCATGATGGGAATTTTATTTATAATTGCTGGCCTCGTGAAGGATAAAGCACCGCTCAAGCTTGGGGGGCTTAAATGTATGATGCGTAATTTCGCCAACCATGAGCTCTCCAAGGAATTAATTATACAAAAAAATTTATGCTCGGCTTTCTCACGATGATCAAACATTACTCGATTCTTGCGTTGTCGTTTCTTATATGAAGGAGACTATTGAATTCGAATGGGATCTTTTCAAAAATATTAAATGCAACTCTGAACATTTGGAACTCAATGAACTTAAAGAGTAAGGTATGAAGCTTAAGTTTGATTGTGTTAAATCTTTCATGGAAACTTCTCCTTTTCGTGAGTTTAGCAATAAATATGGCCATGACTCTGAGGTAGTAGCTACTTTCTGTGAATCATTCTCTACCTATGTTGATGTTCCCAAGGAAAAGTGGTATAAATATCATCCTTCCATTGAAAAGCTACCCGAGGAAAATTTTAAAATAAAGAAGGAAGAAATATATGATAACCATGTTGATCCAATTGTTCCTACTGCTTACATTGATAAACCTCCTTTCCCTATTAGGATTAGAGAACATGCTAAGGCTACAAGAGTGGTTAACAAGAGTTATGTTAGAACACCTACACCTTCTGATTAAATAAAAATTTGAGCCTAATGTTCCTATAGTCAAAGATCTCCTAGTTGACAATATTGATGGGTAGGTTATTTATCTCTCTGATGAAGCTACTAGAATTGCTAAACCTGTTAGAAACAAAAGAGGCGAACTAGATAAAAGTGGTAGGCACACATGTCATCTCAGTTAAAATTTGAAATCATTGCTATCATGGCCCGTGTGATATTGGTGCTACTATTAGTGTTATACCCTTTACATTATATTAATAAATTATGCACGATATATCACCATTTTAAATTGAAGATATTGATGTCACAATTAAGCTTGCAAACCGTGATACTATTGCTAGAGATGTTGAAGTCTTGTGCAGAAAAGTCAAGTACCCCATTGATTTCCTAGTACTTGGTTCAGAACAAGATAACTTCTGTCCCATCATATTTGGTAGACCTTTCTTGAATACGGTTAATGCTGAAATTAATTGTGCTACAAAGAAGGTCAAAGTGAGTTTTGCTGATGCTTTTCATGAGTTTAACTTCTCTAAGTTTAGAAAGCAGCCACATGAAAAATAATTGCCTAGTAAGAATGAAATACACTAGTAGAAAATGACCCATTTGTCCCGGTTCCAGAGGCCCATTAGCCCCAGTTCTTGAACCGTGACTAAATGGTCGGGAATAAAGCCCATAATCTTTAGTCCCGGTTCCCTTACAAACCGTGACCGAAGGGTCTCCACGTGGCCTCTGCGGGTTGCCCGGGCAGGAGGTTCTTTAGTCCCGGTTGGTCACACCAACCGGGACAACATGGCATCCACACGTCAGCATCTGGCCGGAGCTGGGATTTTTGTTTTTTTAATGGGGGGGGGGGGGGGTTGGAGTGTTAATTTAGTGGTTTCATATTGTGTTAGCTAGCTAATAGAGAGATGTGTCCTCTCTTTCTCCATGCTTGGTCGAACAACAAGTTTTCGTATATCTATCCGATGCTATTACATATATACAATATAACATCTTTTACAATTAATCCAAAACATCATCCAATTAAGATCCAATGACAAATCCACATGGCATTCTCCGTCTTTAGGTATGACGTGGTCAACAAAGAATCCCGCCAATTCTTCTTGAATTGCTCGTATGCGATCATATGGTAGGAGTTGATCCCGCATCTCGCAGATCTAATTTAAAGAAGGGGTCAATACATGCATATATATGAATAAAATTCAACACAATTGTGAATATTATTTACGTACTCGAAATTGTTTCTCACAGAAGACCCTCTCAGAGGTCGTGTGGCGAATGAACTCGCATACGTAGTATGCACATAAAACAATGCCTTGTTTCTCGTACATACACTTTACGAGAACAGAGTTCAATCAAACTGATAAGCAAGCAGGGTAATGATATATTGATGAAAATTTGAATCAATTAGAGATGCGCGGAACTAGCTAGTACTACTTACTTTGGGGTGCGTAAATCGCAACTCTTTGTTTAGACCGGGAACCATATTGGTGAAATTCGTCAAAACCCTGCTAGGCAAAGAAAATGTTTACTTGATATCAGAAAATTAATGAAAGTTGCATGCCGATATGGTCTAGGTATATTGACTGAACTTACTTCTTGAGCATTGTAGTAATGTCCTCATAATCCTCTTCGGCTTTATGTCTCGAGTCTAAGACATTTACTAGTGCACTACCAATGTCAGTGGATAGCAGAATAAAGTGGTCTCTGCGCACGCATATATAACTCATCAATTATATTACTTAATTAACCTCAAGTAAGCGAAACCGAGTTACAGAGAAGACAACAACACTCACTTGAAGTTGTAAGGAAAGATTATTTCTACTTTTTTATGTATAAGGAATGAGTTTAGCAAGTTCTCCCCGGTCTCTTTGATTGAGTTTAGTACCATCAATTCATTTACGACATCTGGGCTAATGAACCCAACGTTGACGATACCTGCTTTTTTTTAATTCGATGATCTTCAATTTGCATAATATATATAGTGAGGATAATTATATATACATGCCATGAACGAGCCGAGCTAGAGACTTAACTATAAAAGTAATACTTACACGCAGTAGGAAGCCACAAGTTGTTTGTCGAGGTCCAGTTGATTGTATAACTGAAATAACTCCTCAAATTGAATACTAATCATGGGAAGTCCAATGAATTCATGCTCTGGTTTCACTGCCACATAGATAGCGTTTTTCCCACACTCCCTGCAGGTTTTCATGTACCACTCATGCAATCTGTGCATCATCGTTGTTAGAGCAGGATGACCAGGTTTGACGAGAGGCTTCCCATGCACATATTTATATTGTTCTTTTGTTACATCATCCCCAAGTAATCATCATGATTGGTACCGGGCACCATCTCCGGATGATTAGCGACGACGATATCGAGCTCGGGAATTGTTTTCCCACTTCTTCGTTCTGCTAACCTTGCATCACTAGAAGTAGTTCCCGACCGCACCGCTTGTGCATATGTCTTTTTAAGAATGCGGTCATAGTTGGAATCCGGCGGAGGCGATGGTGGACACTGCAGTTGATTGATAGTGCGCTCCACTCTCGCCGGATCTATCTTCTCCTTGTGAGGTGGAGTTTTCTTTGCAAAATGGGCCCTCAATTCGGACTGACATATCTCCTCGTTTTCCTCCTTGGTCCTCTCATATGGTAACTTTTCCACAGGCTTGAGAGATGGATCGAATTTACCGCCTCTGCTTGTACTGCTAGCCGCCGGAGAGAAGGAGGCGTTTCTCTTCCGCTTGAGAGAAGGAGGTGGACTGCTCTGACGCGCCGAACGAGCCAGAGCGGCGGCATTTGTCTTCCGACGTTGCCGACGAGGCGAAGGAGGAGGCGGACTGCTCTGACGCGCCGGAGTAGACGAAGGAGGAGGCGAAGTGTCCTCACGCGTTGGAGGAGCTGGATAAGGAGGCGGAGTGCCCTGATCACTCGCTGGAGGAGGAGGAGGAGGAGGAGGAGGAGGAGGGTGAGGAGGCGGACTGCCCTGACTCGTCGGAGAAGAGGAGGAGGCGGAGGCGTCCAGTTTAGAAGCTTGATGAACTCCTTCTGCCATAGACATGTACTCCCCACAGCACGAACCAGCTGAATCTCCCCTTCACCTGTAGGATGGTCAAGCTCGAGCTACTCAAAATCCTCCATTACTTGATCCACCATCGCAACAGCATAGTGCTACGGCAACAAAAGTCCTTCATTGGCACTAGGAATTCTTCCTGCTACTTCTCTGGTTTGCGTTGGTTTTTCTCTTAAAGAGGAAAGGGTGATGCAGCACAGGAGCAGTAAGTATTTCCCTCAGTTTGAGAACCAAGGTATCAATCCAGAAGGAGGGTCTCGTCAAGTCTAGAGTATCTGCACAAACACAAACGAGCTTGCACCCAATGCTTCAAAGGGGTTGTCAATCCCTTCAAGATTGTTTGCAAAGTGAGATCTGAAGGCGGAAAGTGCAACTAAGTGAAAAGTGTAAGGCTGAAAATATGGTGTGGAGTAGACCCTGGGGGCCATAGTGTTCACTAGAGGCTTCTCTCAAAATAGTAAGTATTACGGTGGGTGAATAAATTACTGTCGAGCAATTGATAGAACCGCGCAAAGTCATGACGATATCTAAGGCAATGATCATACATATAGGCATCACGTCCGAGACAAGTAGACCGATACTTTCTGCATCTACTACTATTACTCCACACATCGATCGCTATCCAGCATGCATCTAGTGTATTGAGTTCATGACGAACAGAGTAACGCTTTAAGCAAGATGACATGATGTAGAGGGATAATCTCAAACCAATGATGAAAACCCCATCTTTTTACCCTTGATGGCAACAACACGATACGTGCCTCGCTACCCCTTCTGTCACTGGGTGATGTCACCGCACGGTATGAACCCAAAACCAAGCACTTCTCCCATTGCAAGAATCATAGATCTAGTTGGCCAAACAAAACCCACAACTCGAAGAGAATTACAAGGACATGAAATCATGAATAAGAGAGATCAGAAGAAACTCAAATAATATTCATAGATAATCTGATCATAAATCCATAATTCATCGGATCTTGACAAACACACCGCAAAAGAAGATTACATCGGATAGATCTCCATGAAGATCATGGATAACTTTGTATTGAAGATCCAAGAGAGAGAAGAAGCCATCTAGTTACTAGCTATGGACCCGTAGGTCTATGGTGAACTACTCACGCATCATCGGAGAGGTCATGGTGTTGATGAAGAAGCCCTCCGTGTCCGAATCCCCCCTCCGACAGGGCACCAGGACGTGCTCCAGATGGGATCTTGCGGAGACAGAAGCTTGCGGTGGCGGAAAAGTAATTGCGATCTTCTCTTGATTTTTTGGGAATATTTGGGAATATATAGGCGCAAGATCTAGGTCAGGAGACCTCCAGGGGGGCCCACAAGCCTGGACGGCGCGCCCCCTGGCTGCGGGGTGGGGGCTTGTGGGGCCCCTGGGGCTCTTCTGGCTTGGCTCCCAAGTCCTCCGATCTTCTTCCGTTCCAGAAAAAATCCTTTTGGGTATTTTCTTCCGTTTGGACTCCGTTTCGAAATCTCCTCTGAAAGGGGTCAAAAACATGGAAAAAAACAGGAACTGGCACTTGGCACTGAGTTAATAAGGTAGTCCCAGAAAATAAATAAAAGGCATGCAAAACATCTAAAGTTTGACAAGATAATAGCATGAAACCATCAAAAATTATAGATACGTTGGAGACGTATCAAGCATCCCCAAGCTTAACTCCTGCTCGTCCTCGAGTAGGGAAGTGATAAAGAATGAATTTTTGATGTGTAATGCTACCTAGCATAGTTGTCCTTTGCAACTTCTTTCACATGACATGAATGTTCAGATCCGTACGATTCAAAGCAATAGTTTGCTATTGACATGAAAACAGTAATACTTCGAGCAAACTAGCAAAGTAATCATGAACTTTCAAAATAACAAGGCCAAAGAAAGTTATCCCTACAAAATCATATAGTCTGGCTATGCTCCATCATCCTCACACAACTAATGTAAATCATGCACAACCCCGGAATTGGCCAAGTAATTGTTTTCACACTCTTACTTTCTGAAAACTTTTTATAACTATGACGCAATACATGAGCGCGAGCCATGGATATAGCACTATAGGTGGAATAGAGTGTGGTGGTGGTTGTGAGACAAAAAGGGAGGAGATGGTCACATTGACTCGGCATATCAACAGGCTATGGAGATGCCCATTAATAGATATCAATGTGAATGAGTAGGGATTGCCATACAAGAGATGCACTAGAGCTATAGGTATATGAAAGCTCAAAAGGGAAACTAGTGGGTGTGCATCCAACTTGCTTGCTCACGAAGACCTAGGGCAATTTTGAGGAAGCCCATCATTGGAATATACAAGCCAAGTTATATTGTGAAGATTCCCACTAGAATATGGTAGTGACAAAGCAAGAAGCTCTCAATCATGAAGAACATGGTGCTATCATGAAGCACAAGTGTGAAAAATATAGTAGCATTGTCCCTTCTCTCTTTTTTTTGGGCTCTTAGGCCTCTTTTTTTATTTTCTTTTCTCTTTTTTGTTTGTTTTTGGGCTCTTTGGCCTCTTTTTTATTTCCTCACATGGGACAATGCTCTAGTAGTGATGATCATCACACTTCTAGTTACTCAAAGCTCAAAGATCACAATGATGATGACTCCATAGGAAATGCCTCCGGCAGTGTACCGGGATGTGCAACGATCTAGTATGATCATGCAATGGCAATACGAGAGTGATGGCACAAGTCATGAGACGAAACGTTGGGAGTTGCATGTCAATATATCTCGGAATGGCTATGAAAATGCCATAGTAGGTAGGTATGGTGGCTGTTTTGAGGAAGGAATTTGGTGGGTTTATGCACCAGCGAGAATTGCGCGGTACTAGAGAGGCTAGCAATGGTGGAAGGCGAAAGTGCATCTATACCATGGGCTCACATTAGTCATGAAGAACTCATATACTTATTGCAAAAGTTTTTATTAGTAATCGAAACAAAGTGCTAAACGCATACTCCGAGGGGAAGGGTTGGTAGGTGTAAACCATCGCGCGATCCTGACCTCAGCACAAAGGATGACAATCAATAGACCAATTATGCTCCGACTTCCTAACATAGCGGTTCACCATACGTGCATGCTACGGGAATCACTAACTCCAACACAAGTATCTCTAGATTCACAACACCCTACTAACATAACTCTCAATATTACCGAATCCACGTCTCAAAAACTAATTGAGAGGAATCAAAACTTCTCTTTCTATTCAATGCACATGAAGATGGAGGTTTTTGCATCCTCTTTGGGTACCTGGCACATTTGGGACTACTTTCATAGCATAAGCCAACTACCAAATCACGCACCGCCGTGCTCTAAAGATATAAGTGAAGCACAAGAGCAAAAGGTATATAGCTCAGAGGATATAAGTGAAGCACTAGAGCAACAATATCTAGCTCAAAAGATATAAGTGAAGCACTAGAGAAAAAGTATCTAGCTCAAAAGATATAAGTGAAGCACTAGAGCAAAAGTATCTAGCTCAAAAGATATAAGTGAAGCACTATGAGCATTCTAGCAAAATCACGATGAGTGCATGTCTCTCTCTCTCAAAAAGGTGTGCAGCAAGGATGATTGTGACACAACAAAAAGAAAAGACTCCTAAGATACAAGACGCTCCAAGAAAAACACATATCATGTGGTGAATAAAAATATAGCTCCAAGTAATGTTACCGATGGATTGAAGACGAAAGAGGGGATGCCTTCCCGGGGCATCCCCAAGCTTAGGCTTTTTGGTGTCCTTGAATTTGGCTTGGGGTGCCTTGGGCATCCCCAAGCTTGAGCTCTTTCCACTCCTTGTCTCTTTGTCCATGAGAACGTCACCCAAAACTTGAAAACTTCACAACACAAAATTTAAACAGAAACTTGTGATAACATTAGTACAAGAAAACAAACTACCACTTCTTTTGGTACTGTAGCAAACTTGAATTCTATCTATATTGATGATGGGGTACTGTATTATCACTTTCCCATGGCTAGTACCCCTCGATACTAACCATAGTTACATCAAAACAAGCAACCAACCCAACAAAAACAGAATCTGTCAAAAACAGACCAGTCTGTAGCAATCTGTATACTTCTGGTACCTCAAAAAATCTGAAAAATTACGAAGGTCTGGGGAAAAAGCATATCAATCAGCAGCAAAAAGAATCAACTCAAAATATATTTTTGAATAAAAATGAAAAATGATCTCGTGAGCGAAAAGTTTATGTCTTTTACAGCAGGATCAAACAACCATTACCAAGACTAGTCATAAAGGTTTTGCTTGGCTCAAACACAAAAAGAAACACAAAAAACACAATCACAACAGAATTATGAAAGTGTGGACGCAACAAAACAGAAAGAAAAAGATAAATTCATTGGGTTGCCTCCCAACAAGCGCTATTGTTTAACGCCCTTAGCTAGGCATAGAAGCGATAGAATCATGTATCGTCGTCTTTGGTGCTCAAACCATAAGTGGCCCTCATCATGGATTCATAAGGCAATCTTATTTTCTTTCTAGGAAAGTGTTCCATACCCTTCCTTAAAGGAAATTGAAATCTAATATTCCCTTCCTTCATATCGATGATAGCACCAATAGTCCTTAGGAAAGGTCTACCAAGAATAATAGGACATGTAGTATTGCAATCAATGTCAAGCACAATGAAATCCACGGGTATATAGTTCCTATTTGCAATAATAAGAACATCATTGATCCTTCCCATGGGTTTCTTGATAGTAGAATCAGCAAGATGCAAATTAAGAGAACACTCTTCAATCTCATTAAAACCCAGAACATCACATAAAGACTTTGGAATCGCAGAAACACTAGCACCCAAATCACACAAAGCATTGCACTCATAATTTTTGATTTTGATTTTGATGGTAGGTTCCCACTCATCCTGAAGATTTCTAGGGATAGAGACTTCCAATTCAAGTTTCTCTTCAAGAGTTTTTATCATAGCTTCGACGATATGATCGGTAAAGGATTTGTTTTGGCTATAAGTGTGTGGAGAGTTTAACATGGATTGCATGAAAGAAATGAATTCAATCAAGGAGCAACTATCATAATTGATTTCCTTGAAATCCACGGTAGTAATTTCATTACTACTCAAAGTTTTAACGTCTTCTACTCCACTTTTAATGCTTTTAACATCAATATAGATGACTCCGAATCATTGGGGTACTTTTCAACCAAAGTGGATTCATATCCAGCCCCATAATCATTAGGTTTGACACAAGAAAACAAAGATTCAATGGGAGTCACACCAAGCACTTTAAGATCTTCGTGATTCTCATCACGAGAACACGCCTTTTTGAGCCATTCATGTCTAGCACGAATTTGGGTGGTTCTTTCTTGGCTCTCAATCATGGAAACACGCATAGATTTCAAAGTTTCATGCATGTTTATTTTGGGAGGAGCACATCTAACTTTCAAAGCATCAACATCACAAGAAATCCTATCAACGCTCTTAGCCAAATCGTCAATTTTGAGTAGTTTTTCCTCTATGGACGCATTGAAAATCTTTTGAGAGTTGACGAATTCTTTGATATTACTCTCTAGATCAGAGGGTAATATATTGTAATTTCCATGAGTATTGTTGTCGGAGTTGCCAAAATTATTAAAGGAGTTACTAGGAAAAGGCCTAGGAACATAGTTTCCTCTAAAAGCATTGTTGTTGCCAAAGTTATTCCTACCAACAAAATTAACGTCCAAGCTAGCGTTGCTACTCTCAATCAAAGAAGACAAAGGCATATCATTAGGATCCAAAGGAGCACTTCTACTAGCAACCAAATTCATTAACTCATCCATCTTAGCACTCAACGAGTTAATTTCATCTATAGCGTGTACCTTCTTACTAGTAGGTGACCTTTCAGTGTGCCACTGAGAGTAGTTTGTCATGATGTTCTCTTAGAGCTTTGTGGCTTCTCCTAACGTGATTTCCATGAACGTTCCACCTGAGGCGGAGTCCAAGATATTTCTAGAAGCGAAATTCAAGCCAACAATTTTTTTTGAATAATCATCCAAAGACTCAAGCCATGAGCGGGACAATTTCTAATCATTAATTTCATTCTCTCCCAAGCTTGTGCAACATGTTCATGATCAAGTTGCTTGAAATTCATGATATCATTACGGAGAGAGATGATCTTAGCCGGCGGAAAATACTTGGATATATAAGCATCTTTGCACTTATCCCAAGAATCGATACTATTTTTGGGCAAAGAAGAAAACCAAGTTTTTGCGCGATCTTGCAACGAGAAAGAAAAAAGTTTCAATTTAATCACATCATTATCCACATGTTTTTTATTTTGCATATCGCAAAGCTCAATGAAGGTATTGAGATGGGATGCGGCATCTTCACTAGGAAGGCCAGAGAATTGCTCTTTCATAACAAGATTCAGCAAAGCGGCATTGATTTCGTATGACTCCGCACTAGTGGCGGGAGCAATCGGAGTACTAATAAAATCATTATTATTAGTATTCGTGAAGTCACAAAGTTTGGTGTTTTCGTTCATGGTGAGCTCAGCAAGCAAGCAATCACCCAAGCAAACAAAAAGCAGGCGAGAAAAAGGGCGAACAAAAAGGGCGAACGAAAAGGCGAACGAAAAAGGCAAATTGGTGAAGTGGGGGAGAGGAAAACGAGAGGGAACTGGCAAACAAAGTAAATGCAAGAGATGAGTTTGCGACACCTACTTGGATGAGTTCTTGACTTGATCTTCCTCCCCAGCAACGGCGCCAGAAATTCTTCTGCTACGGCAACAAAAGTCCTTCCTTGGCGCTAGTAATTCTTCTTACTACTTCTCTGGTTTGCATTTGTTTTTCCCTTGAAGAGGAAAGGGTGATGCATCACAGGAGCAGTAAGTATTTCCCTCAGTTTGAGAACCAAGGTATCAATCCAGAAGGAGGGTCTCGTCAAGTCCATAGTACCTGCATAAACACAAACGAGCTTGCACCCAATGCTTCAAAGGGGTTGTCAATCCCTTCAAGATTGTTTGCAAAGTGAAATCTGAAGGCGGAAAGTGCAATGAACAGAAAAGTGTAAGGCTAAAAATATGGTGTGGAGTAGACCCTGGGGGCCATAGTGTTCACTAGAGGCTTCTCTCAAAATAACAAGTATTACGATGGGTGAACAAATTATTGTCGAGCAATTTATAGAACTGCGCAAAGTAATGACGATATCTAAGGCAATGATCATACATATAGGCATCACATCCGAGACAAGTAGACCGACACTTTCTGCATCTACTACTATTACTCCACACATCGACCGCTATCCAGTATGCATCTAGTGTATTGAGTTCATGACGAACAGAGTAATGCTTTAAGCAAGATGACATGATGTAGAGGGATAATCTCAAACCAATGATGAAACCTCATCTTTTTACCCTTGATGGCAACAACACGATGTTGGGGAACGTTGCATGGGAAACAAAAATTTTCCTACGCGCACGAAGTCCTATCATGGTGATGTCCATCTACGAGAGGGGATTTCCGATCTACGTACCCTTGTAGATCGCACAGCAGAAGCGTTAGTGAACGCGGTTGATGTAGTGGAACATCCTCACGTCCCTCGATCCGCCCCGCGAACCGTCCCACGAACCGTCCCGCGATCCGTCCCACGATCCGCTCCGATCTAGTGCCGAACGGACGGCACCTCCGCGTTCAGCACACGTACAGCTCGATGATGATCTCGGCCTTCTTGATCCAGCAAGAGAGACGGAGAGGTAGATGAGTTCTCCGGCAGCATGACGGCGCTCCGGAGGTTGGTGGTGATCTAATCTCAGCAGGGCTCCGCCCGAGCTCCGCAGAAATGCGATTTAGAGGTAAAACCGTGGAGGTATGTGGTCGGGCTGCAATGGCAAAAGTTGTCTCAAATCAGCCCTAATAGCTCCATATATATAGGAGGAGGGGAGGGTAGGCTTGCCTTGAGGCTCAAGGAGCCCCAAGGGCTGCGCCACCAAGGGAGGAGGAGTCCTCCCCCAATCCTAGTCCAACTAGGATTGGAAGGTGGAGTCCTTCTCTCCTTTCCCACCTCCTTTTTTTATTTTCTCTTTGATTTTCTATCTATGGTGCATAGGGCCTTCTTGGGCTGTCCCACCAGCCCACCAAGGGCTGGTGCGCCACCCCCAAGGCCTATGGGCTTCCCCGGGGTGGGCTGCCCCCCCGGTGAACACCCGGAACCCATTCGTCATTCCCGGTACATTCCCGGTAACTCCGAAAACCTTCCGGTAATCAAATGAGGTCATCCTATATATCAATCTTCGTTTCCGGACCATTCCGGAAACCCTCGTGACATCCGTGATCTCATCCGGGACTCCGAACAACATTCGGTAACCAACCATATAACTCAAATACGCATAAAACAACGTCGAACCTTAAGTGTGCAGACCCTGCGGGTTCGAGAACTATGTAGACATGACCCGAGTGACTCCTCGGTCAATATCCAATAGCGGGACCTGGATGCCCATATTGGATCCTACATATTCTACGAAGATCTTATCGTTTGAACCTCAGTGCCAAGGATCCATATAATCCCGTATGTCATTCCCTTTGTCCTTCGGTATGTAACTTGCCCGGGATTCGATCGTCAGTATCCGTATACCTATTTCAATCTCGTTTACCGGCAAGTCTCTTTACTCATTCCGTAATACAAGATCCCGCAACTTACACTAAGTCACATTGCTTGCAAGGCTTGTGTGTGATGTTGTATTATCGAGTGGGCCCCGAGATACCTCTCCTTCACACGGAGTGACAAATCCCAGTCTCGATCCATACTAACTCAACGAACACCTTCGGAGATTCCTATAGAGCATCTTTATAGTCACCCAGTTACGTTGCGACGTTTGATACACACAAAGCATTCCTCCGGTGTCAGTGAGTTATATGATCTCATGGTCATAGGAACAAATACTTGATACGCAGAAAACAGTAGCAACAAAATGACACGATCAACATGCTACGTCTATTAGTTTGGGTCTAGTCCATCACATGATTCTCCTAATGATGTGATCCCGTTATCAAGTGACAACACTTGCCTATGGTCAGGAAACCTTGACCATCTTTGATCAACGAGCTAGTCAACTAGAGGCTTACTAGGGACAGTGTTTTGTCTATGTATCCACACATGCACTGTGTTTCCAATCAATACAATTATAGCATGGATAATAAACGATTATCATGAACAAAGAAATATAATAATAACTAATTTATTATTGCCTCTAGGGCATATTTCCAACACACGATACGTGCCTCGCTACCCCTTCTGTCACTGGGTGAGGTCACCACACGGTATGAACCCAAAACCAAGCACTTCTCCCATTGCAAGAATCATAGATCTAGTTGGCCAAAAAAAACCCACAACTCGAAGAGAATTACAAGGATATGAAATCATGCATAAGAGAGATGAGAAGAAACTAAAATAAGATTCATAGATAATCTGATCATAAATCCACAATTCATCGGATCTTGACAAACACACCGCAAAAGAAGATTACATCGGATAGATCTCCATGAAGATCATGGAGAACTTTGTATTGAAGATCCAAGAGAGAGAAGAAGACATCTAGTTACTAGCTATGGACCCATAGGTCTATGGTGAACTACTCACGCATCATCGGAGAGGTCATGGTGTTGATGAAGAAGCCCTCCGTGTCCGAATCAACCCTCCGGAAGGGCACCAGGACGTGCCCCAGATGGGATCTTGCGGAGATAGAAGCTTGCGGCGGTGGAAAAGTAATTGCGATCGTCTCTTGATTATTTTGGGAATATATAGGCGTAAGATCTAGGTAAGGAGACCTCCAGGGGGCCCACAAGCCTGGACGGCGCGGCCCCCCTGGCCGCGGGGTGGGGGATTGTGGGGCCCCTGGGGCTCTTCTAGCTTGGCTCCCAAGTCCTCCGATCTTTTTCCGTTCCAGAAAAATATTTTTGGGTATTTTCTTCCGTTTGGACTCCGTTTCAAAATCTCCTCTGAAAGGGGTCAAAAACATGGAAAAAACAGGAACTGGCACTTGGCACTAAGTTAATAAGTTAGTCCCAGAAAATAAATAAAAGGCATGCAAAACATCTAAAGTTTGACAAGATAATAGCATGAAACCATCAAAAATTATAGATACGTTGGAGACGTATCACATAGCCATGTGGAATCGGAAGACAGTGAAAAGTTCTGTTGGGTTGAGGGGGTTCAACAGAGCCGACAACCGCCTTGAAAGTGAGGTTCCGACATTTCATCATAAGCTCGCAACGTTGAGCCTCCGTGATAGTATCCACGGGGTAGCTAGGAGCCATGAAGTCATGCTGAACAGACTCCATGGAAGCCACGCTGCTTCTTGCTACTTCTCAAACAACAGCTCCAGAAATTGACACGTTGACGGAGACTGGGCTTGCGTTGGTTTTTCCCTTGAAGAGGAAAGGGTGATGTAGCACAGGAGCAATAAGTATTTCCCTTAGTTTGAGAACCAAGGTATCGATCCAGAAGGAGGGTCTCGTCAAGTCCAGAGTACCTGCGCAAACACAAACAAGCTTGCACCCAACGCTTCGAAGGGGTTGTCAATCCCTTCAAGATTGTTTGCAAAGTGAGATCTGAAGGCGGAAAGTGCAACGAAGTAAAAAGTGTAAGGCTGAAAATATGGTGTGGAGTAGACCCTGGGGCCCATAGTGTTCACTAGAGGCTTCTCTCAAAATAGCAAATATCACGGTGGGTGAACAAATTACTGTCGAGCAATTGATAGAACCGCACAAAGTCATGACGATATCTAAGGCAATGATCATACATATAGGCATCACGTCCGAGACAAGTAGACCGATACTTTCTGCATCTACTACTATTACTCCACACATCGACCGCTATCCAGCATGCATCTAGTGTATTGAGTTCATGACGAACAGAGTAACGCTTTAAGCAAGATGACATGATGTAGAGGGATAATCTCAAACCAATGATGAAAACCCCATCTTTTTACCCTTGATGGCAACAACACGATACGTGCCTCGCTACCCCTTCTGTCACTGGGTGAGGTCACCGCACGGTATGAACCCAAAACCAAGCACTTCTCCCATTGCAAGAATCATAGATCTAGTTGGCCAAACAAAACCCACAACTCGAAGAGAATTACAAGGATATGAAATCATGCATAAGAGAGATCAGAAGAAACTCAAATCAGATTCATAGATAATCTGATCATAAATCCACAATTCATCGGATTTCAACAAACACATCGCAAAAGAAGATTACATCGGATATATCTCCATGAAGATCATGGAGAACTTTGTATTGAAGATCCAAGAGAGAGAAGAAGCCATCTAGTTACTAGCTATGGACCCGTAGGTCTATGGTGAACTACTCACGCATCATCGGAGAGGTCATGGTGTTGATGAAGAAGCCCTCCGTATCTGAATCTCCCCTCCGGTAGGGCACCAGAACATGCCCGAGATGGGATCTTGCAGAAACAGAAGCTTGCGTCGGCGGAAAAGTACTTTCGATGATCTCCTGATTTTTTTGGGATTTTTAGGGAATTTATAGGTGCAACCCCTAGGGCAAAGGGCTCCCAGGGGGCCCACAAGCCTGTGGGCCGCGGCTTCCTCCTGGCCACGGGGTGGGGGATTGTGGGGCCCCTGAGGCTCCCCTGCCTTGGCTCTCAAGCTTCCCGATCTTCTTCCGTTCCGGGAAAAATATTTTCGGGGATTTTCTTCCGTTTGGACTCCGTTTCAAAATCTACTCTGAAAGGGGTCAAAAACATGGAAAAAACAAGAACTGGCACTTGGCACTGAGTTAATAAGTTAGTCCCAAAAAATATATAAAAGGCATGCATAACATCCAAAGTTTGACAAGATAATAGCATGAAACCATCAAAAATTATAGATACGTTGGAGACGTATCACTTCTCCGCTGAGATGGTGGGGTACCTTCTAGGGTAGCTTCGTGCCGTTGAGATGGTTGGCCGGCAGCTCGCTAGCTCTCAAGTTCCTCTAGCTTTTGCAGTCTTGCCTTGATCTGCTGCATGTCGCTCGGCTCCGCTTTCCTCTTTCTCTCCCGGCTTCTGTAACCGCTTGCGTTAGGAAACCCAAACTTCCACGGAATGGAGCCTGGTGTACCTCGTGTTCGTCCAGGGTGCTCAGCATTCCCTAGGGCCTCAGTCAGCTCGTCATTCTCTTTTTCTGTAATGAACGTCCCTTCCTGCGCTGCGGCGATACACTTCTGAAGCTTGATCATGGGTATTGCAAGTTTCTCGTCCGTCCAATGACACTTCGCTGTTTCACGGTCCAAAGTTACCCCAACCCCGAAGAACCAAGTCCTTGAATGCTCTGGCCAGTTCAATGTCTGTGGTTGGACCCCTTTAGCAATCAGGTCATTGTGAGCTTTGTCCCAGAAGGCTTTGAGGTAGCCACATGACCCCGTGTGATGGTGATACTGCTTCTTTGCAGCATTGTTCTTGTTTGTCTCTGTCATTTTCTTACTCTTCTCCGATGACTTGAAGGCCACAAATGCGGGCCTGTGATCTCTTATCTTCTCAAATCGGTCGACGAATTCTGGAGTCTTCCCTTTGTCGACAAACATTGATTTCAAATTATTCTTCCACTTCCCGAATAGATGTGCCATCTTATTAAGAGCACACGCCTTGAGAAGTGGCTGTATAACTGGCTTATTCGGATCTTCCTCTGGCGGTAGGGTGAAATTTGCCTTCAGCACGGTCCAAAGATCATATTTTTGCCGATTGGTGACATAATCACCTTCAGGGACGTCGTCAGCATTAGGCTTTTTCCATTGCTTGACGCTGATTAGGATGTTGTCCCTAACAATAGCTCCGCACTGAGCAGAAAATGCGTCCTTGGTCAGCTTGGATTCAATCGGTAGGCCATCTGCCGCGATTGCTGTGATTGTGAACTTCTCATCCATGCGCAACCTTCTCTTCGGGCCTCGTCTCTTTACTAAAGTTTGGCTCGATCCGGAGGGCTATAAAAGAAGAAAGAATGAAGTGTTAATATATGTACATACCTTCGGGCTTAATTAATATATATACCTCGCCGGACTTTGTAACATCTCCCTCCTCCGTTCGGTCACTGGAGCCGTCATCATGGTCTCCTTCTTCCTCCGGCCTTCGATCAGCGGAGCCATTATGATCATGTCCTTCCTCCTCCATCGTTTGATCATCCGAGCCGTCATCCTCTCCTTCTAGACCATCGGTGTCGTTGAGATACGAAAAATAATCACCGACCATTATCTCCCCCAACAACTGTTCTCTTTGATCCATATAGTTTCTGCAAATAATTACCGAGCATTATCTCCGCCAACAACTTTTTTATATTTCATTTTCAAATGTTGAATAGTTCATAGATGTACGTTATGATATATAATGCAATAGATCTCAATAGGCAAAAATGTTTTCTTTCAGTTAGAACCAATAATCAACTTAATACATCTCGAATTTAATCTCGAATACATCTCTAGTATAATCTATATATGAACAAAATTTGCATGAACAACAATAAGCAGGGGCGGCGGCGGCGACAAGGAGAGCACACAGAGGAGGAGCTCACCGGGGCCGATGGGCTTGGGGCGGCGGCGGCGACAAGGAGAGCACACAGAGGAGGAGCTCACCGGGGCCGATGGGCTTGGGGCGGCGAGGACAACGGGCTCGAGGCGATGGCAACGGGCTCGGGGGCGGCGACGACGACGTGCTCGGGGCGTCGACGGCGGCGAGGAGGACTGGATCAGGGGCGGCGGCGACGACGACGTGCTCGGGGCAACGGCGACGGGCTTGGGGACGGCGGCGACGAGGAGGAGGACTAGATCGGGGGCGGCGATGATGAAGACTGGCTCGGGGGGCGGCAGCGAGCAACGGGAGAGTTTTGGGGGAAATTTCGACAACTCCCGCCTATATGCGAAAACCTTTTGTCCCGGTTGGTGGCCCGAACCGGCATCAATACCACCCTTTTGTCCGGTTGACTCAGCAAACTGTGACTAAAGGTCAATTTTTAGTAGCCCAAATGGCGGGGAAGAAGATACCTGTACTCCCGGTTTGCGGAACCAACCGGGACGAAAGGGGGCCATTTATCCCGGTTTGTGCGACCAACTGACACTAAAGTATGTCTCTAGTCCTGGTTTGTGCCACAAACCGACACGAAAGGCCTGCGCCTAGCACAGCCGCGGTGCGGTTAGACGTTTAGTCCCACCTCGCTAGCCGAGGGAGATGTGTAGTGGTTTATAAGTGCTTGTGCACACACAGTGTCGAGCTCCTCTCATATGCAGGCTTCTGGGCCTAAACTGTCACTAGTTGTTGGGCCTTCTGCGGGCCTGAATCCTGGCCCAACTATCTAGTTGGGTTTCTAGTCGTATTCATGACGTGGTGGCCCATTAGTTGACATTTCTTTTTAAAGAATATAGTTTTTTTGTTCCTACTTACTGTTTTTCAGTGATTCTTTATATTTTTTGGAATTATTTTAACTCCAGACATTTTGTATGTTCAAAATGCACGATTCAAAGCCACATCAACTATTTTTCAACTATTTCTGACTTGATTTAGTATTTTTCATGCATTTATTGATTTTTTGACCTAAATGACCCAGAAATTGAAAAGCACTACAAATGAACTATGAATAGATTGAAAGTTGGCATGATATCATCATTTCACCCACATATCATGTGCTAAAAAGTTGAGAAGGTTGCGGCAAAAACTGCACGCACTTCGTGTATAAATCGGACAATCTCTTTCGAAGTATCAGGGTTTCATACAAAAACTCATCTATTACAAAAGGGAATTCATTCTTTGGAATTCTTTGGCCTCCACCTTTTGTGTGTTCAAAATGCACCATTCAAAGCCACATCATCAATTTTCAACTATTTCTGACTTCATTTGGTATTTTTCATGCTATTATTGATTTTTTTGACCTAAATGACCCAGAAATTAAAAAGCACTACAAATGAACTCTGAATAGGTTGGAAGTTGGCATAGTATCATCATTTCACCCACATAGCATGTGATAAAAAGTTGATAGGGTTGCGGCAAAAACTGGACGCACTTCATGTACAAATCGGACAATCTCTTTCGAAGTATCATGGTTTCATATGAAAAACTCATCTGTTACAAAAGGGATTTCAGTTTTTGGAATTATTTGAACTCCAGAACTTTTGTGTGTTTCAAATGCACCATTCAAAGCCACATCATTAATTTTCAACTATTTCTGACTTCATTTGGTATTTTTCATGCATTGATTGATTTTTTGACCTAAATGACCTAGAAATTGAAAAGCATTACAAATGAACTCTGAATAGGATGAAAGTTGGCATGGTATCATCATTTCACCCACATAGCATTTTGTGTTTGCGCCAAGTAAGTTCTTTGGGATGGTCTATGGTGTTTGCAATTCAATTTTGCTGAAAAAATAGAAACTTTCGACCTCAGTCCAGGAATTTTTATAATTCACCGAAACATGCTTTTGATCTCAGTTTTCTTCACAAGATTTATATACAATTTACCCAGATTGTCTTATTTTTTCATAATTTTTGTAGTTACATAAGTATTCGAATTATACAGATTACTTCCGACTATTGTGTTTTTGACAGATTCTGTTTTCTTTGTGTTGCTTGCTTATATCGATGTATCTATGTGTTGTATCAGGGGGTACGAACCATGGGGAAGTTTGAATATAGTAAATATTACAGCAATATGAATAAACAATTAGTTCACAACAATACCTAAAGTGGTGATGAATAAAAAAAGGGCTAAATAACCATTCAAATTTGGAAACTATATAATGGCACAAACAGATACTAGATATATATAAATTGGTCCAAGTAGTTCATAATAATACATGCAAGCAATACATAATAATAGCTAGCATACATACATATATATATATATATATATATATATATATATATATATATATATATATATATATATATATATATATATACACACACACAAGTGTTCGCCATTCTGAACACTACTTGTGTGAATTTGAATCTGAATCAGAATGTCCCAAAGCTGGTTCTAGGAGGTGATGTTGGCCATAGTTCACGATACTAATCTTGCGGTACAACTCGTATGCAACGTATGCATCTTTTGCTTCATATTCAATGTTGATAGGGTCAAGTGGGGTCTTCCCCTACTTCTTGTGCTGAGACTTCGGGAAAGCCCTCTTCATTTCATGGTACTCCTCGTCGATCAAGGCGACTGCCATATCAGCCATCGAAGTCCTCGAATGTTGAAGCTGGCATAGGCCTTGGAGATCAATGTGGCACTCAGCTGGTATCTCAATACCAAAGCCACGACTCATAATCGGCTTGTCGTTCGTTATGTCAACGCTAGCGAAACGTATGCCGCTGCGAAGGAAGTCCATGAGTTCTGGACAATGCTTGTCACTACTGCAACATCAACAAATTAAAATGGAACAAATGTTACATACTGCTGCAACAAGGAAAAATGTTTCAATACAACTAAAGAGAAATTTATCATAATGATTCAAATGGAACATATTTCTATTCTATGAAATTTTCATATCCTATGAATTGATCTTTATAGGATTCCAATATTGTAACATATTGCTATGCGATGGAATTTTCATATCCTATGAATTGATGAAGAAACCCTCAAGTAACTATCCAATGGAACATATAAAGAAACTGCATATTGCTATCCAATGGAACCTAGAGAGATCAATATACGCAATTTTCATAACCTTTGGATCAAAGAAAGCCTCAAAACTTACCAATGAAAAATTGTTTCACTACAACTAAATAGAAATTAATCTTTATAGGATTCCAATATTGTAACATATTGCTTTACTATGCAATTTTCATATCCTATGAATTCATAAAGAAACCCTCAATTAACTATATATCCAATGGAACATATATAGAAATTGCATATTTCTATCCAATGGAACCTAGGGAGATAAATATATGCAATTTTCATAACCTTGGATCAAAGAAAGCCTATGTTGTAATATATCCAATGGAACCTAGGGAGATCAATATATGCTATCCAATGGAACCTAGGGAGATCAATATATCCAATGTTGTAACACATATTGCTATCCTATGCAATTTTCATGTCCTATGAATTGATTAAGAAACCCTCAATTAACTATCCAATGGAACGTATATAGAAAATCCATATTGCTATCAAATGGAACCTAGAGAAGATCAATACATGCAATTTTCATAACCTTGGATCAAACAAAGACTCAACACTTACCTCGCCCATTGGAAGATCAAGACATGTTGTTTGAAACACAGCTGGATGACGACAACACCTTGATGGTTGGTCGTGTACTCTAGATCGAGCCCCAAGAACGCCTCATGCTCCGACGCGGCGTAAACCCACTCCCGGAACCATGAAAGAAAATTTGGCACTGCCCAGCTCCCGTTTGTGTACTCGACCCTGAGTTTGGTCGTGTCATGTGCGCGCACCTCTCTGGTATCATATGTCATGGTGAAAGAAGAATGGAAGAAGAGAGGGGAAGAAGAGAGGAAGAAGAAGAACATAGGAGAGGAGAAGAACAGAGAATGGCGATAGACTCTTCTTCGGTTGCAGTTTTCATCGCTGGAAACAACGCGGGAGGGCGAACCGTTTGGTCCTTTAGTCCCGGGTTGGACGACAAACCGGCACTAAAGGGGTGATTCGAAGGGCCGCCACCCTGGTTTGATCCACCAACCGGGACTAAAGGAGGATACGAACGGTTGTACGAACGCCCGCCACCACACCTTAGTCCCGGTTTGATCCACCAACCGAGACTAAAGGGGATACGAACGGTTGCCAACCTATTAGTCCCGGTTCTTGACTGGAACCGAGACAAAAGGGGTGAGACGAACAGGGACCAATGGCCCACGATGCCGGCCGGCGCCCTGGCCTCACGAACCGGGACCAATGTCACCATAGGTCCCGGTTCGTATGTGAACCAGGACTCATAGGATTTCAGGACCTGGACCAAAACCCTCTTTTCTACTAGTGATAATTGATCTTTCTTTTATTGATGTACCTCCTACCGATCCTTTAGAACAATATTTTCTAGACCATGCGAATGACATGCATGTGAATGGAAGGAATAAAATAGATAATATACTCCTTGATCAACAACCTATTCTTAAGCACAACCTCCTAGTTGAAATTTTAGCTGGTCCTCCTCCACCCAAGGGAGACCCCGTGTTTAATCTCAAGGCTTTACCCGATACTTGGCAATACGCATATCTTGATGACAAGAAGATATGTCATGTTATTATTACTACTAACCTATCAGAGCATGAAGAAAGGAGATTATTCAAAATCTTAAAGAAGCACATGGCGGCTATTGGCTATACTCTTGATGATCTTACAAGCATAAGCCCTACTCTCTGTCAGCACAAGATTAATATGGAACCGGATGCCAAACTAGTCATTCATCATCAACCTTGCCTCAATCCTAAAATGAAGGAGTTGGTAAGAACTGAAATACTAAAACTTCTAGAAGCATGCATAAGTTATCATATTGCTAATAGTAGATGGGTAAGTCCTGTTCATTGTGTTCCTAAGAAAGGTGGTATAACTGTTGTTCCCAACGATAAAAAATAACTCATTCCACAAAGGATAGTAACTGGTTATAGGATGGTGATTGCTTTTAGGAAATTGAATAAAGCTATTAGGAAAGATCAGTATCCTTTTCCTTTTATTGATCAAATGTTAGAAAGATTATCTAAGCACACACACTTTTGTTCCATTGATGGGTACTCTGGATTTTCTCAAATACCTCTGTCAAAAGAGGACCAAGAGAAAACCACCTTTACTTGTCCTTTTGGAACTTATGCTTATAGACGTATGCCTTTTGGTCTATGCAATGCACCTGCTACCTTTCATAGATGTACGACTACTATATTTTTTGACAGTTGTGAATAGATTGTTGAAGTTTTCATGGATGATTTCTTTGTTCACATGACTTGTTTTGATGATTGCTTAAGCAACCTTGATCGAGTGTTGCAGATATGTGAATAAACTAATCTTGTCTTGAATTGGGAGAAGTTCCACTTTATGGTGAACGAAGGTATAATGCTTGGGCATAAAATTTACGAACGAGGTATTGAGGTGGATAAAACCAAAGTTGATGCAATAGAGAAAAAGCCTTGTCCAAAATATATCAAAGGCATAAGAAGTTTCCTTGGTCAAGTTGCTTTCTATAGACGTTTCATTAAAGATTTCTCAAAGATTTATAGGCCATTAACTACTTCTTCAAAAAGATGCTGCTTTTATTTTTGATGAGGATTGTGAAGAAGCCTTTGAAATACATAAGAAAGCCTTAATTTCTGCACAGATCGTTCAACCACCTGATTGGAATTTACCCTTTGAATTTATGTGTGGTGCTAGTGATTATACTATTGGTGCTGTCCTAGGGAAACAATAGATAAGAAACGTAATGCTATTCATTATGCTAGTAAGACCCTAGATACTACTCAAAGAAATTATGCTACTACTGAAAATGAATTTTTAGCAGTTGTGTTAGCGTGTGATAAATTTAGACCTTACATTGTTGATTCCAAAGTAACTATTCATACTGATCATGCTGCTATTAAATACCTCATGGAAAAGAAAGATGTTAAGCCTAGACTCATGAGGTGGGTGTTTTTACTTAAAGAGTTTTTTTGCATATCGTTGAGAGAAAGGGGGTTGATAATCCTCTAGTAGATAACTTATCTAGAATGGAAAATGTTCTTGATGACCCACTAACGATTGATGACAATTTCCCTCATGAGCAACTAGCTGCTGTTAGCACTTCTCGCAGCTCTCCTTGGTATGCTGATTATGCTAACTTTATTGTGGCAAAATATATTCCACCTAGCTTCACCTATCAAAAAAATAAAAAATTCATTATGACTTAAGGCATTACTTTTTGGATGACCCACATCTTTATAAAGAAGGAGTTGAAGGTATTATTAGACGTTGTATACCTGAGCATGAACATGAACAAATCTTAAGGAATGCCATTATGAAGCTTATGGAGGACATCATGCTGGTGACACAACGACACACAAGGTACTACAATCTGGTTTTTATTGGCGTACTCTTTTCAAAGATGCATGTAAATATATCTTTTCTTGTGATGAATGCCAAAGAGTTCGCAATATTGGTAAACGTCAGAAAATTCCTATGAATTATTCACTTGCTATTGAACCATTTGATGTCTGGGTTTCAATTTTATGGGACCTCTCCCCTCCTCTAATGGATACACTCATATTTTAGTTGCTGTTGATTACATTACTAAATGGGTAGACGCTATTGCAACTAGTAGTGCTGATCATACCACTTCTATTAAAATGCTTAAGGACATTATCTTTGTGAGGTTTGGAGTCACTAGATACTTGATGACTCACGGTGGTTCACATTTTATTCATGGTGCTTTCCGTAAAATTCTAGCTAAATATGATGCTAACCATAGGATTGCATCCCCTTATCATCTTCAATCTAGTGGCCAAGTAGAGCTGAGCAATCATGAAATAAAATTAATCTTGCAAAAGGCTGTCAATAGATCCAGGAAGAAATGGACTAAGAAACTAGATGATGCTCTTTGGGCCTATAGGACTACTTATAAGAATCCTATGGGGATGTCCCCATAAAATAATGGTCTATGGAAAAGCTTGTCATTTTCCTCCTGAGCTAGAACATAAAGCTTATTGGACAACTAAAGAACTTAACTATGATTTCAAACTCGCCGGTGAAAAAAGGTTATTTGATATTAGCTCATTAGATGAATGGAGGACACAAGCCTATGAAAATGCTAATTTATTTGAAGAGAAAGTTAAAAGGTGGCATGACAAGAGAATACAAAAACGAGAATTGAATGTAGGAGACTGATACGTCTCCGTCGTATCTACTTTTTTGAACTCTTTTGCCCTTGTTTTGGACTCTAATTTGCATGATTTGAATGGAACTAACCCGGACTGACGCTGTTTTCAGCACAATTGCCATGGTGTTGTTTTTGTGCAGAAATAAAAGTTCTCGGAACGTCCTGAAAATTTACGAAGTTTTTTCTGGAATAAAAGAAAAATACCTGCGCAAAGATCCATGTGAGGGGGCATGCCAGTGGGCCACAAGCCCACAGGCCGCGACCACCCCCTATGGTCGCGCTGTGCAGGCTTGTGGGGCCCACGTGGCACCACCGCCCCAATCTCAGCTCGATATCTTCCATTTCTCCTGGAAAAAAAAATCAGAAAGAAGGTTTCATCGCGTTTTGCGATACGGAGGCGCCGCCACATCCTGTTCTTCATCTCGAGGGCAGATCTCGAGTCCGCTTCGGGCTCCGGAGAGGGGAAATCGTCGCCATCGTCATCATCAACCTTTCTCCATCGACAATTCCATGATGCTTTTCATTGTTCGTGAGTAATCTCATTGTAGGCTTGCTGGACGGTGATGAGTTGGATGAGATCTATCATGTAATCGAGTTAGTTCTTGACGGGGATTGACCCCTAGTATCCACTATGTTCTAGATTGAGGTTGCTACTACTTTGCCATGCTTAATGCTTGTCACTAGGGCTGAGTGTCATGATTTCAGATCTGAACCTATTATGTTGTCGCCAATATATGTGTGTTTTAGATCCTATCTTGCAAATTGTAGTCATCTACTATGTGTTATGACCCGGCAATCCCGGAGTGACAATAGCCGAACCACTCTCGGAGATGACCATAGTATGAGGAGTTCATGTATTCACCAAGTGTTAATGCGTTGGTCCGGTTCTTTATTAAAAGGAGAACCTTAATATCCCGTAGTTTCCATTAGGACCTCGCTGCCATGGGAGGGATGGACAATAGATGTCATGCAAGTTCTTTTCCCTAAGCACGTATGACTACATACGGAATACATGCCTACATTAGATTGATGAACGGGAGCTAGTTACATATCTCTCCGTGTTATAGGTGTTACATGATGAATCACATCCGTCACACTCATCCATCACCGATCCACTGCCTACGAGTCTTTTACTACTGGTCCTCTCTACGTTACTTTGCCTAGGCTTGTCCCTTGCTACAAAAGGGATTGGGCCACTTTGCTGCTGCTGTCACTACTGCTGTTACTTGTTGCTTTGCTGCTGCTGTCACTATTGCTATTACTTGTTACTTTGTTGCTACTGCTACTACTGTTCCTTGCTACTCCGCTGTTACTTGTTGCAAGAATTTGTTGGTGCTAACATCCCATCAACAAGGCTTTTTCTGGCGCTGTTGCCGGGGATTGTCAAAGCTTTTCTCGCGCTGTTGCTATCATACTACCTTGCTACTGATACTTTGCTTGCAGACACTAATCTTTCAGGTGTGGTTGAATTGACAACTCAGCTGCTAATACTTGAGAATATTCTTTAGCTTCCCCTTTTGAGTGAATCAATAAATTTGGGTTGAATACTCTACCCTCGAAAACTTCTGCAATCCCATACGCGTGTGGGACATCAAGACTTTTCTGGCGCCGTTGCTGGGGAAGCACATCTATATTCTCTGAGTCACTTGGGATTGACGTCTGCTGATCACTATGAGGAATCCAAAAGATCCAAGAACTAAAATCTTGCCTTCCACTACGAGGAGAGGTAAGGAATTGCCATCTAGCTCTGCACTTGATTCACCTTCAGTTTTGAGTAAGTTTGCGACATCGCCTCGTGCTAGATATCTTGATATGTCGCCCGTGCTTGATGATGTTACTACTGCTGCCCTTAATACTATGCCTGATGATGCTATGCTTGTTACTATGCCTGATACTGCTTTGACACTAGGTGCATTCCTTGATGCACATATTGCTAAAGTTGCTGCTAGATGTGATGATACTTCTGAAACTGCTGATACTATTGAAGTAGAACCTGCTACTATGCCTGAATTGCCTGTTATGCCTGATACGCGCTATGTTATGGAGGGAGAGATAGCTGAGGATTTTCTTGCGCGTAAGGATAGCTATGATGTTGAGAAACTTCTGCGCAAGTGGAAAGAAAAATCTCTGAACGCTAGGATGAAATACGACCCGAAGTTTGCCACTTCACCTATCTTTGTGACCGATAAGGATTATGAATTCTCTATCGACCCTGAGTTAATCACTCTGGTCGAATATGATCCCTTTCATGGTTACGAGTTTGAAATGGTTGTAGCCCATCTTACCAAAGTGCACGATATAACCACCGTATTCACTAGTGAGGAAAAGATCCGCCACTACTATATGCTCAAGTTGTTCCCTTTCTCGCTAAAGGATGATGCTAAGACCTGGTTCACTTCTCTTGCTCGTGGTTGTGTGCGTAGCCCCCAGGATATGGTCTACTACTTCTCTGAAAAATATTTCCCTGCCCATAAGAAGCAAGCTGCCTTGGTGGAAATATACAACTTTGCTCAAGCTGAAGAAGAGAGTCTCCCACAAGCTTGGGGGAGGCTCATCCAACTACTCAATGCTTTGCCTGATCATCCTCTTGAGAAGAACGAAATACTTGATATCTTCTATAATGGACTTACTGATGCTTCCAAAGACCATCTAGATAGTTGTGCCGGTAGTGTTTTTAGGGAACGAACCATAGAACAAGCTGAGATTTTATTGAATAACATCTCGTGCAATGAGAATGCTTGGACTATTCCCGAACCACCTCCTAAGCCAACTCCAAAGAAAAGAGGTATTCTATTCCTCAGTCCTTAAGATATGCAAGAAGCCAAGAAATCTATGCGAGAGAAAGGCATTAAATCTGAAGATGTCAAAAATCTACCACCTATCGAAGAGATCCATGGTCTCGATAACCTGATACAGGTAGTAGAAGTAAATTCCCTGCGTAGGTTTGATGAGAGTGATATTCCTTTTGATAAACCTGCTAGCTTATGCATGGATGAATTTGATAACTTCGTTGTCAAACAACAGAGTTTCAATGATTATGTTAGCACTGAATTTGATAACTTCGTTGTCAAACAACAAGATTCTCAAGGAGTTAGCACTGATGCACCTAGTCATCCTAGAAAGAAGAAGAAAGATGATAGGAACCTGCACGCTAGCAACCCTGTTGTTGCTACACCTGTGAGTCCAAACGATGCCTCTATCTGTGATGCTGAAACACAATCTGGTGATGAACATGAGCCTAATGATAATATCAATAGTGATGTTCATGAAGATCCTCAACCTAGCAATGATAAGGATGTGCAGATTGAACCTAGTGTTGATCTTGATAACCCACAACCTACGAATAGAAGATACGATAAGAATGACTTCGCTGCTAGGAAGCATGGTAAAGAAAGGGAACCATGGGTTCAGAAACCTATGCCCTTTCCTCGCAAACCATCCAAGAAAAAGGTGTTGGAAATATGCCCTAGAGGAAATAATAAAATGGTTATTATCACATTTCCTTCTTCATGATAATCGTCTATTGTTCATGCTATAATTGTATTAATAGGAAACAATAATACATGTGTGAATAAATAGATCACAATGTGTCCTTAGCAAGCCTCTAGTTGGCTAGCTCGTTAGTCAATAGATGATCATGGTTTCCTGATCATGGGCATTAGATGTCATTGATAACGGGATCACATCATTGGGAGAATGATGTGATGGACAAGACCCAATCCTAAGCATAACACTAGATCGTATTGTTCGTATGCTAAAGCTTTTCTAATGTCAAGTATCTTTTACTTTGACCGTGAGATTGTGCAACTCCCGGATACCGTAGGAGTGCTTTGGGTGTATCATACGTCACAACGTAACTGGGTGACTATAAAGGTGCACTACGGGTACCTCCGAAAGTGTCTGTTGGGTTGGTACGAATCGAGATCGGGATTTGTCACTCCGTGTGACGGAGAGGTATCTCTGGGCCCACTCGGTAGAACATCATCATGAGCTCAATGTGACTAAGGACTTAGTCACACGATGACGTGCTACGGAACGAGCAAAGAGACTTACCGGTAACGAGATTGAACAAGGTATAGGCATACCGACGATCGAATCTCGGGCAAGTTCTATACCGACAGACAAAGGGAATCATATACGGGATTGATTGAATCCTTGACATCGTGGTTCATCCGATGAGATCATCGTGGAGCAAGTGGGAGCCACCATGGGTATCCAGACCACGCTGATGGTTATTGGCCGGAGAGGCGTCTCGGTCATGTCTGCCTGTCTCCCGAACCCGTAGGGTCTACACACTTAAGGTTCGATGACGCTAGGGTTATAGGGAATTATTATACGAGGTTACTGAAAGTTGTTCGGTGTCCCGGATGAGATCCCGGATGTCATGAGGAGCTCCGGAATGGTCCGGAGGTAAAGATTGATATATAGGACGGATGGTTTCGGATACCGGAAGTGTTTCGGGCATCACCGGTAACGTACCGGGACCACCAGAGGTGGCCCCGGGGGTCCACCGAAGGGGGGCAACGACCCCGGGAGGTAAGGTGGGCCAAGTGGGGAAGCAAACCAGCCCCTAGGTGGGCTCGTGCGCCTCCCCACTCAGCCCAATGCGTGGGGGAGAGAAAAGGGGGGGCAAACCCTAAGCCAGGTGGGCCTAAGGCCCACCAGGGGTGCGCCACACCCCTCCTCCCCCCTTGGCCGCCGCACCAGCCCCCGTCTAGGGCTGCCCCCCCAGGAGAGGGAAACCCTCAAGGGGGCGCAACCCCTCCCTTCCCCTATATATAGTGGGCACTTTTGGCCATTGAAGATCAGACTTTGGCCTCTCTCTCGGCGCAGCCCTGCCCTTCTTCCTCCTCCTCTCTGCCGGTGCTTGGCGAAGCCCTGCCGGGAGACCTCGTCTCTCCATCGACACCACGCCGTCGTCTGCTAGAGTTCTTCCCCAACCTCTCCCTCCTCCTTGCTAGATCAAGGTGCGGGAGATGTCACCGGGCTGCACGTGTGTTGAACGCGGAGCTGTTGTATTTCGGCACTAGATCGGAATCGCTACGAGTACGACTCCATCAACCGCGTTCTAGCAACGCTTCCGCTTAGCGATCTTCAAAGCTATGAAGATGCTCTTACCCCTCTCTCGTTGCTGGTCTCTCCATAGGAAGATCTGAATATGCGTAGGAAATTTTTAATTTATGCTACGTTACCCAACAGTGGCATCCGAGCCAGGTTTTCTATGCGTAGATTCTATGCACGAGTAGAACACAAAAGTTGTGGGCGATGATTTGTCAATTTGCTTGAAGCTACTAGTCTTATTATTTTCCGGCGGTATTGTGGGATGAAGCGGCCCGGACCGACTTTACACGTACGCTTACGTGAGACTGGTTCCACCGACAGACATGCACACAGTGCATAAAGGTGGCTAGCGGGTGTCTGTCTCTCCTACTCTAGTCGGATTGGATTTGATGAAAAGGGTCCTTATGAAGGGTAAATAGCTTTGGCATATCATCGTTGTGGCTGTCACGTAGGTAAGAAGGCGTTCTTGCTAGAAACCCAAATCAGCCACGTAAAACTTGCAACAACAATTAGAGGACGTCTAACTTGTTTTTGCAGGGTTTGACATGTGATGTGATATGGCCAAAGTTGTGATGTTGCATGTATGATGTATGATATGATAATGTTATTGTAATAGGTTTCACGTGCATGTCGATGAGTATGACAACCGGCAGGAGCCATAGGAGTTGTCTTAATTTATTGTATGAGATGCAACGCCATGTGCTTACTACTTTTACTTCATTGCTAACGGTTAGCTATAGTAGTAGTGATAGTAGTAGTTGGCGTGACGACTTCACGGAGACACGATGATGCAGATCATGATGATGGAGATCATGGTGTCACGCCGGTGACGATGATGATCATGCGATGCCTGAAGATGGAGATCGAAAGAGCAAAGATGATAATGGCCATATCATGTCACTATATGATTGCATTGTGATGTTTATCATGTTTTACATCTTATTGCTTAGAATGACGGTAGCATAATAAGATGATCCCTCTTAAAATTTCGAGAACGTATTCCCCTAAGTGTGTACCGTTGCGAAGGTTCGTTGTCTCGAAGCACCACGTGATGATCGGGTGTGATAGATTCTAACGTTCGCATACAACGGGTGTAAGCCAGATTTACACACGCGAAACACCTAGGTTGACTCGACGAGCTTAGCATGTACAGACATGACCTCGAATACAAGAGACCTAAAGGTCTAACATGAGTCGTATGGTTGAATACGATCAGCATGGAGTTGCTCACCGTGGTGACTAGTCCGTCTCACGTGATGATCGGACACGGGTTAGTCAACATGGATCATGTATCACTTAGATGACTAGAGGGATGTCGATTTAAGTGGGAGTTCATACTTAATTTGATTAAATGAACTTAATTGTCATGAACTTAGTCTAAAAGTTGTCTTTATAAATATTGTAGATGGCCAACGTCAACCTCAATTTCAACGCATTCCTAGAGAAAAACAAGCTGAAAGATGATGGTAGAAACTATGCGGACTGGGTTCGCAACTTGAAGCTCATCCTTGAAGCAGCTAAAAAGGCTTATGTCCTTGATGCGCCGCTAGGTGACCCTCCCGCTCCCACAGCAGCCCAGGACATTCTGAACGTCTGGCAAACGCGGAGTGATGACTACTCTTTGGTTAGGTGTGGCATGTTATACAGTTTAGAAACGGGGCTCCAAAGGCGTTTTGAGCAACACGGGGCATATGAGATGTTCCAGGAGCTGAAGCTAGTTTTTCAAGCTCATGCCCGTGTCGACAGATATGAAGTCTCCGACTAGTTCTTTAGCTGTAAGATGGAGGAGAACAGTTCTGTCAGTGAGCACATACTCAAAATGTCTGGGTTACACGGTCGTGTGACTTCACTTGGAGTCGAACTTCCGGATGATGCTATAATTGACAGAATCCTCCAGTCTCTCCCACCAAGCTACAAAGGCTTTGTGCTTAACTACGACATGCAAGGGATGGAGAAGACCATTCCCGAGTTGTACTCGATGCTCAAGTCTGCAGAAGTAGAAATCAAGAAAGAGCATCAAGTGTTGATGGTCAACAAGACCACTAGTTTCAAGAAAGGCAAGGGTAAGAAGAACTTCAAGAAAGACGGCAAAGTTGTTGCCGCGCCCGGTAAGCCAGATGCTAGGAAGAAGAAAAAGAATGGACCCAAGCCTGAGACTGAGTGCTTCTATTGCAAAGGAAAAGGTCAGTGGATGCGGAACTGCCCCAAATACTTAGCGGACAAGAAGGCCGGCAACGTTAAAGGTATATGTGATATACATGTTATTGATGTGTACCTTACCAGCGCTCGTAGTAGCTCCTGGGTATTTGATACCGGTGTTGTTGCTCACATTTGCAACTCAAAGCAGGAACCGCGTAATAAGCGGAGACTGGCCAAGGACGAGGTGACAATGCGTGTCGGGAATGGTTCAAAGGTCGATGTGATCGCCGTCGGCACGCTACCTCTACATCTACCGTCGGGATTAATTTTAAACCTTAATAATTGTTATTTAGTACCAACTTTAAGCATGAACATTGTATCAGGGTCTTGCTTAATGCGAGACGGCTACTCATTTAAGTCAGAGAATAATGGTTGTTCTATTTATGAGTGAAATGTTTTATGGTCATGCTCCGCTGGGGAATGGTTTATTCTTGATGAATCTTGATCGTGATGTTACACATATTCATAGTGTGAGTACCAAAAGATGTAAAGTTGATAATGATAGTCCCACATACTTGTGGCACTGCCGCCTTGGTCATATAGGTGTTAAGCGCATGAAGAAGCTCCATACTGATGGACTATTAGAGTCTCTTGACTTTGAATCATTTGACACATGCGAACCGTGCCTCATGGGCAAGATGACTAAGACTCCATTCTCAGGAATAATGGAGAGAGCAACCGACTTATTGGAAATAATACATACTGATGTGTGTGGTCCAATGAACGTTGAAGCTCGCGGTGGTTATCGTTATGTTCTCACTCTCACCGATGATTTGAGTAGGTATGGGTATATCTACTTGATGAAGCACAAATCTGAGACGTTTGAAAAGTTCAAGGAATTTCAGAGTGAGGTTGAGAATCAACGTGACAGAAAAAATTAAATGTTTACGATCTGATCGTGGAGGAGAATATTTGAGTCACGAGTTTGGCACACACCTAAGGAAGTGTGGAATCGTTTCACAACTGACGCCGCCTGGCACACCGCAACGGAACAGAGTGTCTGAACGTCGTAATCACACTTTATTAGATATGGTACAATCTATTATGTCTCTTACCGACTTACCGCTATCATTTTGGGGATACGCATTAGAAACCGCAGCATTCACTTTAAATAGGGCACCGTCTAAATCCGTTGAGACGACACCGTATGAACTATGGTTTGGCAAGAAACCTAAGTTGTCGTTTCTTAAAGTTTGGGGTTGCGATGCTTATGTGAAGAAACTTCAACGAGAAAAGCTCAAACCCAAAGCGGAGAGATGCGTATTCATAGGATACCCTAAGGAAACTATTGGGTATACCTTCTATATTAGATCCGAAGGTAAAACCTTTGTTGCCAAGAACGGATCCTTTCTAGAGAAAGAGTTTCTCTCGAAAGAAGTAAGTGGGAGGAAGGTAGAACTTGATGAGGTAATTACACCCCCTCTCGAACAGGATAGTAGCCCAGCGCGGGAAGTTGTTCCTGTGGCGCCTACACCAACTGAAGAGCAAGTTAATGATGATGATCATGAAGCTTCGGATCAAGTTACTACTGAACTGCGAAGGTCCACAAGGGCACGCTCCGCACCAGAGTGGTACGGCAACCCTGTGATGGAAATCATCTTGTTAGACAACGTGAACCTTCGAACTATGAAGAAGCGATGGCGGGCCCGGATTCCAACAAATGGCTTGAGGCTATGAAATCCGAGATAGGATCCATGTATGAGAACAAAGTGTGGACTTTGGTGGACTTGCCCGATGACCGGCGAGCCATAGAAAATACATGGATCTTCAAGAAGAAGACTGATGCAAACGGTAATATAACCGTTTACAAAGCTCGACTTGTCGCAAAGCGTTTTCAACAAATACAAGGAGTTGACTACGAAGAGACTTTCTCTCCTGTAGCGAAGCTGAAATCAGTCCGAATCAAGTTAGCAATTGCCGCCTTTTATGTTATGAAATTTGGCAAATGGACGTCAAAACAGCGTTCCTTAACGGGAACCTTAAGGAAGAGTTGTATATGATGCAACCAGAAGGTTTTGTCGACCCTAAGGGTGCTAACAAAGTGTGCAAGCTGCAGCGCTCCATCTATGGGCTGGTGCAAGCATCTCGTAGTTGGAACATTCGCTTTAATGAGGTGATTAAAGCGTTTGGGTTCATACAGGTTTACGGAGAAGCCTGTCTGTACAAGAAAGTGAGTGGGAGCTCTGTAGCTTTCCTCATACTGTATGTGGATGACATATTATTGATGGGGAATAATATAGAGATGTTGGAGAGCATAAAGGCCTATTTGAACATTTTTTTTTCAACGAATGACCTTGGAGAAGCTGCATACATATTAGGCATCAAGATCTATAGAGATAGAACAAGACGGCTCACAGGTCTTTCACAAAGTACATACCTTGACAAGATATTGAAGAAGTTCAATATGGAAAACTCAAAGAAAGGGTTCTTGGCAGTTTTGCAAGGTTTGAGATTGAGTAAAACTCAATCACCGACCTAGGCAGCAGATAGAGAGAAGATGAGTTCTGTCCCCTACGCATCAGCCGTGGGCTCTCTAATGTATGTCATGCTGTCTACCAGACCTGATATAAACCTTGCCATAAGCTTGGTAGGGAGGTAGCAAAGTGATCCTGGTATGGAACACTGGACAGTGGTTAAGAATATCCTCAAGTACCTGAAAAGGACTAAGGAAATGTTTCTCGTTTATGGAGGTGACGAAGAGCTCGTCGTAAAGGGTTACGTCGACGCTAGCTTCGACACAGATCCGGATGACTCTAAGTCACAGACCGGATACGTATATGTGTTGAATTGTGGGGCAGTGAGTTGGTGCAGCAGCAAGCAAGAAGTCGTGGCAGCATCTACATGTGAAGCGGAGTACATAGCTGCTTCAGAAGCAGCTCATGAAGGAATTTGGATGAAGGAGCTCATCACCGACCTTGGAGTGGTTCCAAGCACGCCGGGTCCACTGACACTCTTTTGTGATAACACTGGGGCCATTGCCATAGCCAAGGAGCCCAGGTTTCACCGGAAGACGAAGCACAACAAACGCCGCTACAACTCCATCCAGGACCATGTCCAAAGTGGAGTGATAGATATTTGTAAAGTACACACGGATCTGAATATTGCAGACCCGTTGACTAAACCTCTTCCACGAGCAAAACATGATCAACACCATAATGATATGGGTGTTCGATACATCACAATGTAACTAGATTATTGACTCTAGTGCAAGTGGGAGACTTTTGGAAATATGCCCTAGAGGCAATAATAAAATGGTTATTATCATATTTCCTTGTTCATGATAATCATCTATTGTTCATGCTATAATTGTATTAACAGGAAACAGTAATACATGTGTGAATAAATAGATCACAATGTGTCCCTAGCAAGCCTCTAGTTGGCTAGCTCGTTAGTCAATAGATGATCATGGTTTCCTGATCATGGGCATTAGATGTCATTGATAACGGGATCACATCATTGGGAGAATGATGTGATGGACAAGACCCAATCCTAAGCATAGCACTAGATCGTATTGTTCGTATGCTAAAGCTTTTCTAATGTCAAGTATCTTTTCCTTCGACCGTGAGATTGTGCAACTCCAGGATACCGTAGGAGTGCTTTGGGTGTATCAAACGTCACAACGTAACTGGGTGACTATAAAGGTGCACTACGGGTACCTCCGAAAGTGTCTGTTGGGTTGGTACGAATCGAGATCGGGATTTATCACTCCGTGTGACGGAGAGGTATCTATGGGCCCACTCGGTAGAACATCATCATGAGCTCAATGTGACTAAGGAGTTAGTCACACGACGACGTGCTATGGAACGAGTAAAGAGACTTACCGGTAACGAGATTGAACAAGGTATAGGCATACCTACGATCGAATCTCGGGCAAGTTCTATACCGAAAGACAAAGGGAATCATATACGGGATTGATTGAATCCTTGACATCGTGGTTCATCCGATGAGATCATCGTGGAGCAAGTGGGAGCCACCATGGGTATCCAGACCCCGCTGATGGTTATTGGCCGGAGGGGCGTCTCGGTCATGTGTGCCTGTCTCCCGAACCCGTAGGGTCTACACACTTAAGGTTCGATGACACTAGGGTTATAGGGAATTGTTATACGAGGTTACCGAAAGTTGTCCGGAGTCTCGGATGATATCCCAGACGTCATGAGGAGCTTCGGAATGGTCCGGAGGTAAAGATTGATATATAGGACGGATGGTTTTGGATACTGGAAGTGTTTCGGGCATCACCGGTAACGTACCGGGACCACCGGAGGTGGCCCCGGGGGTCCACCGAAGGGGGGAAACGACCCCGGGAGGTAAGGTGGGCCAAGTGGGGAAGGGAACCAGCCCCTAGGTGGGCTGGTGCGCCTCCCCACTCAGCCCAATGCGTGGGGGAGAGAAAAGGGGGGCAAACCCTAAGCCAGGTGGGCCTAAGGCCCACCAGGGGTGAGCCACACCCCTCCTCCCCCCCCTTGGCCGCCGCACCAGCCCCCACCAAGGGCTGCTGCCCCCCCAGGAGAGGGAAATCCTCAAGGGGGCGTAGCCCCTCCCTTCCCCTATATATAGTGGGCACTTTTGGCCATTGGAGATCAGACTTTGGCCTCTCTCTCGGTGCAGCCCTGCCCTTCTTCCTCCTCCTCTGTGCCGGTGCTTGGTGAAGCCCTGCTGGGAGACCTCGTCTCTCCATCGACACCACGCCGTCGTGTTGCTGGAGTTCTTCCCCAACCTCTCCCTCCTCCTTGCTGGATCAAGGTGCGGGAGACGTCACCGGGCTACACGTGTGTTGAATGCGGAGGTGTCGTAGTTCGACACTAGACCGGAATCCCTGCGAGTACGACTCCATCAACCGCGTTCTAGCAACGATTCCGCTTAGCGATCTTCAAAGGTATGAAGATGCTCTTACCCCTCTCTCGTTGCTGGTCTCTCCATAGGAAGATCTGAATATGCGTAGGAAATTTTGAATTTATGCTACGTTACCCAACAAAAGGATGATGAGGATTTTGAGCGATTCGTTGAAATGATCAGACTTGTCTTTCTGCAGATGCGTTTGACTGATATGCTCAAGATGTCTCCGTATGTTAAGTACATGAAAGATACTTTGACTAATAAGAGGAGGATACCTGATCTTGAGATCTTCGCCATGCTTGCTAATTACACCTTCAAGGGTGGAACTCCGAAGAAACTAGGTGATCCCGGTGTGCCCACTATACCTTGCTCCATTAAAGGCAACTACGTTAGAACTGCGTTATGCGATCTTGGAGCCGGTGTTAGTGTTATGCCTCTCTCTCTTTATTGTATACTTGAACTGGATAAGTTGACACCCACTAAAATCTCTCTGCAAATGGCCGACAAATCAACTCCTTTCCCTATTGGCATTTGCGAGCATGTGCCTGTTGTGGTTGCTAATACCACTATCTTAACAGACTTTGTTATCTTGGATATTCCCGAGGACGATGCCATGGCTGTCATTCTCGGAAGACCCTTTTTAAACACTGCAGGGGCTGCTATAGATTGCAACAAAGGCAATGTCACTTTCCATGTCAATGGTAATGAGCATACGGTGCACTTTCCGAAGAAACAATATCGAGTACATTGCATCAATGCTATCAAAAAATGTTCATCGATTCTTATTGCGAGCTTTGAATGCCATATTCCTCGCATTAAGATGAAGTACGATTTGCTTGTTGGGGAGATACACATCCCCATTGAGGTGACCTAGTGACTATTCGGAAATTCTCCGTCTTCTTTTGCGATTCGAGAATGTTTTGTCGAGGGGATTTGATCAACCCCATTGACGGATTTCTTTCGATGACCATGAGATGGATGAATCAAGGAGTCACAAACCTCTGTTCCAAGCTTTCACTTTAGGTTGCTTAGAAGAAAAATGATAGGTTTAGTTTATTTTTCCCTGTTTTCTGTTTTAGCGTCCGGTAGAAAAGTACCCCGAAAATCAAAGTTCTCCGAACGCTGTGAAAATCAAGTATGATTTTTTCTGGAATATTTGAAAAATACTCGAACAAAGAGTCTGTCTGGGGGCCACACCAGTGGGCCACAAGCCCTAGGGGCATAGGCACCCCCTGGACGCGCCACCCAGGCTTTTGGGGACCACATGCACCCCCTCCACTCATTCTTGCTCCCATCCAGTTCTCCTACCTCTAGAAAAAATCGTTTCGCAGCTCAAACCCATGTTCTTGCTCCTCCAGCTGGGATTTTCGATCTCTTTGCTCAAATCACCGTTCTCCGAACTGTTTTGGGGAAATTACTCCTTCGTAAGTGACTCCTCCATTGGTCCAATTAGTTTTTGCTCTAGTGCCTTATACTCCGCGTATTTTTGCTGCCTTGGTGACCATGTTCTTGAGCTTTGCATGCTGATTCTAGCTGGTCCCAAGTAGTTTTGATGCGTAATATGGTCTCTAGGCACTTGTTGGAGTAGTTGCTATGAGTTTCGTTGAGCCTTATTCACTTTTCCTTAGAATCACTAAAAATTTCAGAAATTTTCAGAGATAGAAAAGGGAAAAGATGAGGAGGTTCTTAAGAGGCTCGTCAAGCCGTGACCCCAAGGATGATGGGAGTGAGAAGAAGCCCAAGTATTTGGTCCCTCGAGTCGCAGAAGTTCGAGCGTGCGAGTGGCCAAGCGACGTGTTCTTACGTGCTGCTGGAATTTATGAGGACTTTTATCACTTGGTGGAGAACGCAGGCCTTACTGCCTTCGTTGAAGATAAGTGTCCGCAATACCTCCGCCTCACTAGTATCTTCGTACAAAGCTTTCACTTCTATCCGAGGAAGAATCCTCCTACGGTTGAGTTTAAACTTTATGATATCCCCCAGCGCATGTCACTCCAGGATTTTTGCAATGTTTGCAAATTGCCTTACGTTGTGGATATTCATGAACCTCGTCCACGGGACCTGGAAGCTTTCATTGGTACTATTGCTGTAGGAGAGGAGAGAGGAGTGTCTTGCGCTAGAGCTGCTAGCATACATTTTCCCGTGCTTCGATACTTCTCACTATTTGTGGAAAATGTTTGATTTGCCGTGGGAAAGCTGGGTCACTTAGTTCCCCAGATCCTGCGGTCTTGCGCGAAGCCCTTTATAACGATAAAACTTATAGCTTAGGCACTATAGTAGCTCAATGGTTGAACCTGAACCGTTCTAAGGGTGTTGTCTATGGAGGTATCTACGCTACTCGTCTTGCTAGACACTTTGAGATACCTATTAGACTGGTGGAGGAAGAAGAGATTCTTCTTCCCGAGAGATATCTAGATTATGATAGCATGGTTCGCCATGACTTTCTTGATAGAGATATAGGTGGAAGGATGATTTATAACCTGGTATTTAGTTAGGGTACTCGTGAGACTATTACTTTGTCTGCTCCTTCTTTGTTCAATCTTCATGCAGGCAGGTACACTATTATGCCCTCGGACATCTATGCATATTGGGGCTTAGCCCAACCACAGGTGCCCGTGCCCGAGCCGCCAGTCGAGTACCAGACGCCAGTTTATCAGTGGGAGCCAGAGGAGCTCACACAGCAGTGGCATCCTCAGTCCACACCGGAGTACCCAGGAGCTGGTTATTTCCCTCCTTGGGAGTATACCAAGTTAGGCCAAAAGCCTAAGCTTGGGGGAGTACGTGTTCTCACCGACTTTAAATTCTTGCTTATGCTTTCACTTTGCTAGCCAGTGTTCACACTTTGCCACTGTATCATCCATGCTAGTTTATTTTCTTTTTTCTCATTTTCTTTTCGTGTGTCTGTCTAGTTTGAGAAAAAAAACAAAAAGATTTCCTTTTTCTTCTTTTGCTTGTTGGGAGCTTTCCCGTGTAGAGAGTTTTCTTTTTCTTTGGGTCAAGGTAGAAGACATTGGTTGCAATGTTTAGTGGCTCTTGCATGCATACCTGTTTAGTTTTCAAAGAGCCATATTACTTTGTCTTCTCCTTTGTGTTTGCCTGCAGATTCCAGCTTTAGTCCAACGCACGAGCACGCTTATTATTGTTCACTTCGTTCGGTCGTGCAAGTGAAAGGAAATAATGACGATATATGATGAAGTGACTGAGCCTGGAAAAGATGGTATGAACTCGATCTATTTTGCTTTTGTAAAGATGACTAGCTCATCATGCCTGACTCAGCTTTGTTGTGAGAGAAACATGTTTGCAATGAAAACTTAGAGATCATAGTTGCTTATGCCATGCTTACTTGGCTAGGATCTTATAATTGTTTGTCTTGGTTGCCAACATGAATGTTGAGATGACTATGATGTAGTATTATAGGATGATATCCTCCTTTGAATGTTTCAAGTGGCTTGACTTGGCACATGTTCACGCATGTAGTTGAAACAAAATCAACATAGCCTCTATGATGTTCATGTTCATGGTGATTTATGTCCTACTCATGCTTGCATTCAATGTTAGTTACTCTCAATACATTTTGATGACTGTTGTCGCTCTCTAGTTGGTCGCTTCCCAGTCTTTTGCTAGCCTTCACTTGTACTAAGCGGGAATACTGCTTGTGCATCCACCTCCATAAACCCAAAGTTGTGCCATATGAGTCCATCATACCTTACTATGTGCGGTATCTACCTGTCGTTCGAAGTAAATTTGCATGTGCCACTCTCTAAATATTCAAGAAATAATCTGTTTTGCATGCGTGAACCGCTCATGTGGTGACAGGGGGCTATTGGTATCTTCCATGCTAGGCATGTTATCCTCGATATGTGTTTATTCACTATCATTCACGAGAAAGGGGCCGGTAATTGGAATTCCCAGTTCCATGCTCAAATGTAAAAGATAATTACAAACAAAACTCCCCCAGGATTGATGTTGGTATGGACGGTACCCGAGGATTAGGCTAGCCGTGGAGTGTGATTGATTGGTGGTGGGGGAGTCAAAACTTTACTTTTCTGTTTGGGAACCGCCTATAGCATGTGTAGCATGGAAGATGTTGAGAACTCTTAGTCATTGCGTTGACAATGAAAGCATGCCACCCAAAATTATTATCTCTGTTTTCAAAGCTTGAGCTCTGGCACCTCTGCAAATCAATGCTTCCCTCTGCGAAGGGCCTGTCTATTTATGTTCATGAGTCATCCTCCTCTTACAAAAGCACCAATTAGAGAGCACCTCTGTCATTTTTATGCTTTGCTTTTAACTGTGTTGAGTATGACTATGACTGGATCTTCATTGCCTTGAATTACAATGTTTAGTCAGCCCTTGGTCTTTGAAGGTGCTCTGCATTTATGTTTTGCGGTCTCAGAAAGAGCTAGCGAGATACCATCTATTCGTACTGCTTCATCTTGCTTTGATTGAAGTGTTGACATTTGAGGCTTATTATTATTTGCTCGCTAGTTGATTATGCCATTGATATGAGTTTACCGTGAGACCTAGATGTCATTTGCTTATGTGGTTTGCTTGTGATGTTGCTGAAATTCTGGTTATGAGTTAGACATAGTTGCAACAACAAGATCAAACAGAGTTCGTCAAAGTTTTTCTTTTGTCTCTCTCAGTTTGTCAACTGAGTTGCTTGAGGACAAGCAAGGCTTTAAGCTTGGGGGAGTTGATACGTCTCCGTCGTATCTACTTATTCAAACTCTTTTGCCCTTGTTTTGGACTCTAATTTGCATGATTTGAATGGAACTAACACGGACTGACGCTGTTTTCAGCAGAATTGCCATGGTGTTGTTTTTGTGCAGAAGTAAAAGTTCTCGGAACATCCAGAAAATTTACGTAGAATTTTTCCGGAATAAAAAAAATACCTGCGCAAAGGTCCACGTGAGGGGGCGTGCCAGTGGGCTACAAGCCCACAGGCTGCGGCCACCCCCTATGGTCGCGTAGTGTAGGGTTGTGGGGACCACGTGGCACCACCGCCCCCAAACTCAGCTCTATATTTTCCATTTCGCCTGGAAAAAATAAATCAGAAATAAGGTTTCATCGTGTTTTGCGATACGAAGGCACCGCCACATCCTGTTCTTCATCTGGAGGGCAGATGTGTAGTCCGTTTCGGGCTCCGGAGAGGGGAAATCGTCGCCATCGTCATGATCAACCTTTCTCCATCAACAATTCCGTGATGCTCTTCATCGTTCGTGAGTAATCTCATCGTAGGCTTGCTGGACGGTGATGAGTTGGATGAGATCTATCATGTAATCGAGTTAGTTCTTGACGGGGATTGATCCCTAGTATCCACTATGTTCTAGATTGATGTTGCTACTACTTTGCCATGCTTAATGCTTGTCACTATGGCTGAGTGTCATGATTTCAGATCTGAACCTATTATGTTGTCGCCAATATATGTGTGTTTTAGATCCTATCTTGCAAGTTGTAGTCACCTACTATGTGTTATGACCCGGCAACCCCGGAGTGACAATAGCCGGAACCACTCCCGGAGATGACCATAGTATGAGGAGTTCATGTATTCACCAAGTGTTAATGCGTTGGTCCGGTTCTTTATTAAAAGGAGAACCTTAATATCCCGTAGTTTCCATTAGGACCCCGCTGCCATGGGAGGGATGGACAATAGATGTCATGCAAGTTCTTTTCCCTAAGCACGTATGACTACATACAGAATACATGCCTACATTAGATTGATGAATGGGAGCTAGTTACATATCTCTCCGTGTTATAGCTGTTACATGATGAATCACATCCGTCACACTCATCCATCACCAATCCACTGCCTACGAGTCTTTTACTACTGGTCCTGGCTACGTTACTTTGCCTAGGCTTGTCCCTTGCTACAAAAGGGATTGGTCCACTTTGCTGTTGTTGTCACTACTGCTGTTACTTGTTGCTTTGCTGCTGCTGTCACTACTGCTGTTACTTGTTATTTTGTTGCTGCTGCTACTACTGTTCCTTGCTACTCCACTGTTACTTGTTGCAAGACTTTTTTGGCGCTAACATCTCGTCAACAAGGCTTTTTCTGGCGCCGTTGCCGGGGATTGTCAAAGCTTTTTCTGGTGCCGTTGCTATCATACTTTCTTGCTACTGATACTTTGCTTGCAGACACTAATCTTTCAGGTGTGGTTGAATTGACAACTCAACTGCTAATACTTGAGAATATTCTTTAGCTTCCCCTTGTGAGATAATCAATAAATTTGGGTTGAATACTCTACCCTCGAAAACTGATGCGATCCCATACGCTTGTGGGACATCAGAGACCTAGTGCTTCTGTACAACTCTCATTTTAGATTCTTTGTAGGTAAACTCCTCTCCAAATGGGAAGGACCCTATGTTGTCGAGGAGGTTTATCGGTCTGGAGAGTGGTGAAAAATTAATGACTTCGAAGGTAAAAACCCGAGAGTCGTGAATGGGCAAAGAATCAAACATTATATTTTAGGTGCACCCATTAATGAGGAGACCAATATCATCCAAGTCATAACACGGGAAGATCACATAAAGTAAGAGGCTGTTTGGTTTCCAGTCTAAGGTTGCCACGCCTAACCTTAGTCATGCCACAATACCTTAGGCATGTGTTTGGTTCATTGTCACACTTGTGGCTTGCCACACTTTTCTAGTTATATGGTCCACATGTCATACACTTATTGTTTTGCCAAATCTTGCCACACTTGTGGTGTCTATTTTCTTAGCCACACTTTTTGTGGCAGCCACACTTTGCCTAAGGTTAGTTGTGGCAAAGTTAGTCATGAACCAAACAGGCCCTAAGTCTTCCGGAATGCTCCACACACCTGAAAAAGGGTAGGTATGTGGTACGGTAAGTAAACCGACTCCAAAAATTCCCAAAAAATAATTTATGTCAGCTTTGGTATTTTAGAAAAATTACAACAATAAAAAGGAGTCCAGGGGACCCACGAGGTAGGCACATGCCAACAAGGTGCGCCCCCTGATTTTTTGTGGGGCCCTCGTGCGCCTCCCGGTATATGACTTCTTACTGAACACGTATTCTGGTCTAGAAAAATTATTATATATACTCCCGGTTGTTTTGAATATCGCACCGCGAGATTTTCTTCTGTTCTTGTTTCGGGTTGTTTTTCTGACAGATCTAGATCACCATGACGACTCCAGGTTCCTCCAAGGACAAGTTCTTAGAGAAGGTCATCAACCCGTACCTCCTGGAGGTGATGAAACACCCTCAAGACATTGACATGCATGAGGGGGTGCTTCACATCCGTGACGTCCAAGAGCCAAAGAAGGAGGGAAGCGAGAAGGACAAGCTTGCAGAGGTGGAGCAGGAGATCTTCAAGTGTCAGGGGATGGTTGAACGTGGTTTGAGTGCTAACCACTCCATGATCAGAGACTTCATCCAGGAGAACAAGCTGGACACTACGAAAGTGGGGAGGTTTTTTTTAAAATAGAAGAGCGGGTCGATCAGCTCCAAGGTCAAGTCTATGAACTCGAAAGCCAAAACTGCGACTATGAATCTAGGTTTTAAAGGATGAGCTTTGCTGCCGGTTTCAGGGCTCCCGAGACAAAATTCTCTTATTATGATGGGGAGTCTACACCTTGGAAGGCATAAGAGGACACCCCAACTACACCACCACTGACACCCAAGAAGGACGCTTGAGTACATGGTTATGGGCATCACCCTTGGCTTACATAATAAAGATTAGTTGAGTATGTATGCTTTGCTCTCATTACATCCAACATCATAGCAAAGCAATGAAAAACATATATAGAGAAATATCATATGCTTATCTTATGAGGAGTAATGACTTTGCATAGTAAAAAGTATAAGTGATGAAGGTTCTTGAAAATAAACAAGCATAGTATTAATCATGTTACAATCTAAGCAAGACTAGAAAGAGGAGAGGAGATTCTCATATAAATACACAATCTTGGACATCTTTTATGATTGTGATCCCTCATCAAATATTATATATTGATCAAGTGTTGACGTAGGACATGTAAGACAACATAATGGTGATGGTACTTTACATTCATATAGAATTTATATGGTCGTGGATCCTTTAACATGTGGTGCTTGCTTTAGATCTTTTGCTAGCCCAAAAACTTTGCACTAAGTAGAAATACTACTTGTGCATCCATAACCCTGAAACCCAGTTTCTTGCCATGAGAGTCCACTATACCTACCCATGGATTGAGTAAGATCCTTCAAGTAAGTTGTCATCGAGGCACCAAGCAATATAAAGTTGCTCCTAAATATGTATGATCTTTTATTACGAGGGAAAATAAACTTTGTACGATCTTGTGATGGCAAATAAATAAAAACGACAAGCTGCATAATAAACTTTGCTATCACAAGGGGCAATATAAAGTGATGTTCCTTTGCATTAAGAGTTTGCACACCTCTGCTTCCCTCTACGAAGGGCCTATCTTTTATCTTTGAAAGTTCACACTTGTGTGTGAGTCACTAAATTCCTTCATCTTTCTACTTATTAATTCTATAGTGGCAAGCATCATGTGTTGAGGAAAGATTCAGATTTATATATCCAAGTGAATGTAGATTATCATGATTATTATTGTTGACATTCTCCTTGAGGTAAATGGGTTGGGCCGCAAATCATTTAAGCCCCTATCTTCCTATGTGTCCTGTGAAAACATGAGCTCCAAAAATATGACTCGAGTGTGAGGAATCATAGAAGAATAAATGATAATTGAGTATGTGAACTTGCTAATAAGAAAGCTCTTACATAAAATCTCCTCTCAAATATGTTCAGTTATGATTGGCCCATTGACTGAGAAGATAGTTTGTTGTTTGTCAGCAAATATTTATGCTTGATACTCCAATATTTGTGAATGGATTGTTAATTATTTATGAGAAGATATATGATAAAATATTTGCTGCTCTGCTAATATTCATGATGCTCTCATGCCTGTATTTTTATTTTATCGACTTCTCCCTCTCAAATCATGTGGCCATTATTCTTGAGCTCGGCTTTGGCTTGAGGACAAGCGAGGTCTAAGCTTGGGGGAGTTGATACATCCATTTTTCATCATGAATCTTTATTGATATTTTTCTTATTATTGTCCATTATTCCCTATCATTATGTAATTCTTATGCCTTTTCTCTCTAAATATGCAAGGTACGTCACAAAGAGGGAAATATCTGAAAATAGGAATTCTCGACCGAGAAACCGAGAAAAAGGCAGAAAAATCAAGTTGCTCCAAATGACCTGAAACTTCATGCAAAATCAAGTTGCTCCAGCACCATATCATCTCCAATCGTAGTTCATCTCATGTATTCAATCTTTGCCGCAAAACCTCAAATTGGTATTTGTGGGTTGCTAGTTATGTTCAATACATCTTTTAGTTGATGGTAGTTGGATTACTTGGTGGAAGACATTATGTTGAGATCCTTGATCATTATTATTATACTTCTGGTGTTGAACATGTTGATAAGGTGTGGGTAGTTACTATTTCTCCTAAGGACATGGGAGAAGTCTTGTTATAAGTAATCATATAAAGTTGGTATTCGTTCAATATTTTGATGATATATATGTTGTTACTTCCTTTAGTGGTGTCATGTGAACATTGATTACATGTCACTTCACCATGTTATGGGCCTAAAAAAAGTCATTGTCGAGTAACAAATAGATGATGGGTTGTGAGAATGACGGATGCTTAAACCACAGTTTATGCGTTGCTTCATGAGGGGTGATTTGGATCCACATGTTTCATGCTATGGTTAGATTTATCTTAATTCTTCTTTCATAGTTGAGGATGCATGCGAGAGGGGTTAATCATAAGTAGGTTGTTAGTTCAAGTAAGAACAACACATTAGCGTCGGTCCACCAACATATCAAATTATCAAAGTAACAAACACGAACCAACTCAATATGATGAACATGACTAGACAAATATTCCCATGTGACCTCGGGAGCACTTGCTTTATATAAGAGTACTTTCAGGCATGTTCTTTGCTATAAAAAGGATTGGGCTATCTTGCTGCACCTTTGTTACTATTTCTACTTGTCACCGGTTACAAATTGTCTTGCTACAAAACTATCTATCACTGCTATTCACAGCACTTGCGGAGAATACCTTGTTGAATACTACTTATCATTTCCTTCCGCTCCACGCTGGGTTCGACACTCTTACTTATTGAAAGGGCTACGATTGATCCCCTATACTTCTCCATAGAATCTTATATATGATGATCAACTTGCTTCTTCCCATACATATATAATGATCCATTTGCTCCAGGATCCATTTGCTTCTTCCCCTGTTTTTTTAACTCCTATAGAATGATCAATCACGGTATGCATGAGTATACATTATTCTTCCCATACTATTTTGTTAGTTCAACTAAAAGAGACACGACAATCTTATATATGAATGGCATACATTCCTAGCATAGCATTGTAACTAAAACATTGAAGTCGTGCATTTTTTGATAATGCATCGTTTGCATACTACTTCTATAACCGGGATGGAAATTACCATGAAGTATTGGTGGCAATTTGCACTATAATTACATGGCAAAGTTGCACTATAATTACATGGCAAAGTTGCAGTGTCGGTGCATTTAGCGGCAACTACTTCTATAACCGGGTGGCCACTACCAGCAAAGTTGGGCGGCATCCCCCCTCCCTAATCCCTTGATGAAAAAAATATCCGCTTTGTCTTGCCCCTCCCCCATACCCACCTGACAAGTTATTGGACGTACGGGCCGCGGGGTGGTATACCCAAACCTACGGGAGGTGGGGTGGGACGCAGAACGTAGGCTGTTTTGCGTAAATGGCACACGAGACGTGCGGCAATCCATCCTTAGAGTCCATACATGTGGTAAATACCACGACCTTAAATTTAATCAACATGGACTACTACAACAGAAGCAAAAAATATACCATAGAACTAGTATTCGAAAGAAGGTTTTTAATGATATAGTTTTAGAGTTTTTAATGGTATAATTTTTTGCTTCCGTCGCAGTTAGTCATATTTGCTGAATTTATGGTACATAAATCTTAAAAAATATAATGCATTACATTATGAAACAAAAGGAGTACTTTTCATGATGATTTGACACCACATACGTGTATGAAAGATTGTAAATATGACACCGATGCCAAGCATGATTTACGTCGCCAATTTGGCATTTGGCACGCCGTGAATGCCCTTTTCAGCAGATGAATCGAAGGTCTTAAATGGAGTGCAGAGTACTTGTCAGAAACTGACAAGATGGAACGAAACATATCAGTCAGGACTTTTCCCCACCACCGGTGGGATATAACAAAGGTCCTAAAATCAGCGCACAATATTGAAAGGCGAAAAAACGTGATCTTGCTAACTATCGGTTCTTTATCTGCATTGTACTCTCTCCATTCCATAATATAATAATACAAAAATTTCTATGACACTAGTTTCGTGTAGAAAATGCCTTTGTATTATATGAACGGAAAGGAGTAACTTCTACTATGTGCCTTTCCACAGGTCTCCCATCCCTGAACGGGCAAGGAAAAGATCTATCGAAGAAACGCGACCGAGTATCCGTTCGCTTCCCCAAATACGTTTTTAGGCGAAAAATAGCGCCTCTTGGGGCAGTCGGTGCTATTTTCGATGTACAGGAACTCCGGCTTCCAACGTCTCCAGTTGCCCCTTCCTCCTTCAACCGTCGAGTTCGAACTCTGATTCGACACATAGTTCATATCAATACAAATCAAATAGTTTAATGAAGCAAGTTCATAATTCAAACACAATTAAAATACATCAAACTTGGCATTGCCTTTGAGACCTCCATAGGTGTTTCATCAGATCGTGTTGCAATTTTTGTTGTACCTGTAGGTCTCGGATCTCTTGACGCACATTAAGGAAGACAACCCATAATTTCAGTACCTGATGATCAACAGCTGCAAGAGAACAGACAAATCACCAAACATCTAGCGGGCGTGGTGGACGGGTAGCCGCCGGTATCCTCGCTTGCGTGGTCGGACCTTTGGAAAGCTCGGCGAGTAGCGGGGATGGAGGCCGTCACGACGAAACTCACTCTTTGCGGTATGGGAATGGCCTTTCTAGCTGTGAGACAGCGACCGTGGGCAGGGGAATGGTGCCGGTATCAATATGACGATGAAAGGGGAAGTGATGTTCTACCGCGCGTGGATCGTATCTGAATGGGAAAAGGCATTTCTTGCGGCCACTTTTCCTTCCATCGGAGCTTCAAGTGCCCCAACGCTTTGGATTCGGGCTGAAATCGCTGGACCGAAAAATGACCTACGGAATTTGAGGATATTTTTTGCGTCGGCGGAAAAGAAGTCCTCTTGATGGGTCTGTTGTGGTGCGGGTGGAGATGCTCTCACCTCGATCAGCAATGCTACACATACATAAGTTTACATACTCCCTCCTTTCTGGTTTACAGGGCTCATCTCAAAATTTTCAGATTTCCATTATATTAGGCTCATTTTAAGTCTAATAGAGTTAAAGTGCTTTGAGTCCCATGCCATATTTAATTCATAGAGTTTGAAGAAAAGAGATGAGTGGCTATGTATGCATCATTTTCTACATCCATCATGAAAGTCCAATGAGAAGGAGAATGTTACATTTATTGCCTTGAAAATTGAATATGTGAGTAAATATTTCATTGGCTAGTTAAAGCTAGTGTCATCCACTTACAATTCACCTTGGTTGATGAGATTTTAGATTTGAACCCTATAAACCGGAAAGGAGGGAGTAGGTTTTACAAAGAAGTGGATTTTAATTAAAGATTAAGGGGAATGAGGGCTCCACCCTCCCTTGAAAATCAAAAAAAGTGATTAGTTAGAAAGAAAAAATCGTAATCAACGTGTAATTTAAGTAACTCTTTGTATGTCTAACATTTTTGTGATCTCGACTTCTCGACTGTGATAAGACCACCCGTCGGCACGGATTCACGGACAATAAAACCATCCGCCCCATTCCAATTCATCGACATTGACATGCCGCCATACCTGCATGCATCATTGCATCTCTCCCTCCGCCCGTGACCTGAGAAGGACGGGCCGCATGTCGCACCTCTACCTATTCTATCCTCCTCTCCTGCGCGGACGACGCACCGCCACCCCGTGCAACTCGCCTATAAGAAGCGGCGTACACAATGCTAAGCCTAAGCTCACTCCAACAGAGCCACACACGACACAATCTCCTTAGCATTACCAGAGCCTCCCAGTTAGCAATGGCAAAGTGTCTCGCCGTCGCGCTCCTGCTAGTGGTGCTGCTCGCGTCCTGCGACGGGAGGGAGCTGAACGAGAAGGCTGCAGCGACACGCGGTGCCGGTGTCGGCGGCGGCGTCGGCGAGTCCAAGGCTATGGGGTTGCCGGACTTGCCAGCTGTGACGCTCCCCACGACCCCGACGCTCCCCACGGCACCGACGCTCCCCACACTCCCGACGCTCCCTACGGTCCCGACTCTCCCGCTACTGGGAACCATTACGGGTACCAGTACCATTACCGGCCCGGTGGTGGTGCTTCCGGCGGTCCCTGCTCACCCATGATTATCTCTACTTGTACGGTGTACGTGCCTAGATCATAGCACCGTTCGCAGGGAAAGACACCGGCGTTGCGTTCATGTCCAAGGCCCTTCATTGATGGGAGTCTGTATTTATCTTCAGTTAAAGTTCTTGTATTGTTCGTTCGTTGATGTGTTTTTACATGTATCATGGACATCATAAATACTACCGGTACTTTGTCAGCGTGATCACCTTGTTGGATAGACGTACGAACAAGTCGCAGCATCAACGTCCCACTTCGTCACTCTAATAACAAAGCCCCAAGTCCAGAGTTGTTCATTTAAAAGAACTACTTCCTCCGATCTAAATTAATCGACGCAACCTCTATGCAAGCAAGTTAGTTGTCGCAGGGTTTCATGGCTTGCTTTCTACATGCGTTTTGCATGATTGTGTTTTGTTCTTGACTGGGGGACTATTTTGAGTAATGATATGTATCCACGAACTTTACGAGCGTTTTATGGGGTGAGTTTAAGCTCGCAAGTTGTGTTTCGATGACGCGGGAGGGGCTCCCCCTCCCCCCAACCCGCACCGTCCGTTTATCATTTTTTGCTTGTGTTTTGGTAGTGCACCCCAATTTTTGATATTTAAATTTTTGACATAAAAATAGGCACATGCTACTACAGAGTATATAGCTGTTTTTTTAAGGGAAGGCCTGCTAGCTTTATTAATCAAATAATACTTACATGGGTTGCTAAAGAATTACGAATAAAAGCTGGTGGTGCGTCAATCCAAACTGAACGATTGTTTGTACTACATAGCTGACTTAAGAGGGCACATATTACAACAAAATATCAAATAATTTGTACTTTCATGCGAGTTTTTGCTATGAAATAGCTTTTTCAGCATTTGCTGGTACCAAATATGGTAAAAGAAGAAGACCATTTTTAAAATATTAATCACCTTAATAAAAAGGATCGCGATATCTGCCGCATGTGTGGCAAATGGGAGGTACGTGCCGCACGCGCACGTCCGGGCGTCTCAAATCGCAGCCCTTACGTTTGGTGGCTGAGACAATCGCCCGCCCGCAGGACCTGACTTGCCATAATATCCGCCCACACGTCTCACGTCACCGCATGCATGCATGTACTTGGAAATCTTTTGGATTTTCAGTTTTTAAAATGTTTTATCTTTTAAATGAAAAATCCGATTGAAGATCCGTTTTCATCATTAAATCATCCGGGACGAGATCTTCGAAACTAGATTTCATATCAATATTTCTCAACGACTTTTTTTGGGGTTAAAATTGTCATGTCTATTGCAGATGAATTACCATGGCGTTTACACTGAAGTTGTTATGATATGTTTCAATTATTTTCTCTTCTACCTTTAAAAGTAAATTTTGACATATTATAAAATTGGGAATTAAAAAACTAGACTTGCCATGAACCATAAACTAAAATTGCCAAGGTGAAATACTTTTTTTTAACACAGTACAAACGCAAGCGCTCATACATACGCGCTTACACTCGCATGGCGAATTACTTAAATTTTCCATTCTACATGTACTTATATTTGCCATGGTTCATATAAAAAATAATTTCCATGGTCAAAGTACTGGAATTGTGATGTTTTGACGACTTTTTTTGGGTTAAAAGGTGGCATGTCTATCGCACATGAATTGCCATGATTTTTTACAGTGAAGTTGCTATTATATGGTTCAACTATTTTTTTCTTCTACCTTTAAAAATAAAATTTGACATATTATAAAATGGGGAATTAATAAACTAGACTTGCCATAAACCATAAACTCAAATTGTCATGGGAAATTACCATGGTGAAAAAATTTCCATGGTCAATTAATAAAAATTCCCGTAAAAAGTAGTTGAAAATATAACGGTAATTTTAAATCTAGAAGAAAAAATAGATAGAACATGTCATGGCAACTTTCATATAAACACTAGGGCAACTACTGTGTAAACATCGTAGCAACTTTTTGCCAAAAGTTTTTTTCGTCGAAACATATCAACATGGAATCTAGCTTTGAAGATCTCGTCGAGACAGATTTAATTGTGAAAACGTATTTTTAATTGGCTTTTTTAATTAGGAGATAAATCAATTTTAAGCGTCAAAATCAAAAATATTTACACTCATGTCGTCTGTTTTGACGTGGCAAAATGGATGGTAACAGAGACGTTTGAGCCATGTTGCTTCATGCCACATGCCGGCTTGGCAGCTGCGAGCAATTTGAGAGAGAAACGGACGCGCGGGCGAAATGGTTAAACGTCCACACACCAGGCGAGTCCTACGTGGCAAAAAAAATCCAGACAAAAGTTGCCAAGATTCGTGAGACAACCAATGGACGACAATCCATGCGTGTGGGCACTGGTAGAAAAAGAGGCTTCCGTCCAGCCCCATAAGTCGCGACACTGTAGGAACCGCGACTAATGAATTCTTTAGCCGCGGTTCGGCAGACGAACCGCGACCAAAGGCCTGGGCCAGGGCGCTCGGTGGCCAGCTGGTGCACGTGAGGGGCTTTAGTCGCGGTTGGCCAGGCCAACCGCGACTAAAGGTGCCCAAAGGCCTTTAGTCGCGGTTGGCCAGGCCAACCGCGACTAAAGCTCCTCCCCTATATATACCAGTTCAGCACACTCACTTAGCCATTTGGTGCCACTTCTCTTCACAAGCTTCACAAGGGGGTGTAGGTTTGCTTTTGGTTCCTCTTATGCACACAAGGTGTTTGATGAAATGCCCCAAGAGCGTGAAACAAACATGATATGAAGTGTTGGAGCCACACTTGAGGTTCCTCATTTATTTTTTCCTCCTCGATCGCGGTTAGCAACTTGAACCTTTCATGCATGTGTGTCATTGATAAAATATGCATGTGTGTTGTTCATTGTTTAATTTCTATTGTTTATAGCTAGTTAGTTTAACAAATGCATGATGGTTAATTATATATTTTATATTATAATAATGCAGATGAATCGGCAATGGATGTACGGTAACCGACTCTCCCGCGAGTTCACTACGGGTTTGAAAGATTTCCTCGTAGTGGCTAATGCGAACAAGCAGAAGGGTTTTGTTATCTGTCCATGTGTTGACTGTAAGAATCAGAAGGGTTACTCTTCCTCAAGAGAAGTTCACCTGCACATGCTTCGGCACGGCTTCATGCCAAGCTATAATTGTTGGACCAAGCATGGAGAAAGAGGGGTTATAATGGAAGAAGATGAAGAAGGGGATGATTTCATCGATGAAAGCTATCTTGCTCATTTCGGTGATACTTTCATGGAGGATGCTGAGGGTGAAGGGGAAGGTGAAGGGGAAGGTGAAGGTGAAGAAGAGGCACGTGATGAGACCGTTGATGATCTTGGTCGGACCATTGCTGATGCACGGAGACGCTGCGAAACTGAAAAGGAGAGGGAGAATTTGGATCGCATGTTAGAGGATCACAGAAAGTCGTTGTACCCCGGATGCGATGATGGTCTGAAAAAGCTGGGCTGCACACTGGATTTGCTGAAATGGAAGGCACAGGCAGGTGTAGCTGACTCGGCATTTGAAAACTTGCTGAAAATGTTGAAGAATATGTTTCCAAAGAATAACGAGTTGCCCGCCAGTACGTACGAAGCAAAGAAGGTTGTCTGCCCTCTAGGTTTAGAGGTTCTGAAGATACATGCATGCATCAACGACTGCATCCTCTACCGCGGTGAATACGAGAATTTGAATGAATGCCCGGTATGCACTGCATTGCGTTATAAGATCAGAGGCGATGACCCTGGTGACGATGTTGAGGGCGAGAAACCCAGGAAGAGGGTTCCCGCCAAGGTGATGTGGTATGCTCCTATAATACCACGGTTGAAACGTCTGTTCAGGAACAAAGAGCATGCCAAGTTGTTGCGATGGCACAAAGAGGACCGTAAGTCGGACGGGGAGTTGAGACACACCGCAGATGGAACGCAATGGAGAAAGATCGACAGAGAGTTCAAAGATTTTGCAGCTGACGCAAGGAACATAAGATTTGGTCTAAGTACAGATGGCATGAATCCTTTTGGCGAGCAGAGCTCCAGCCATAGCACCTGGCCCGTGACTCTATGCATCTACAACCTTCCTCCTTGGTTGTGCATGAAGCGGAAGTTCATTATGATGCCAGTGCTCATCCAAGGTCCGAAGCAACCCGGCAACGACATCGATGTGTACCTAAGGCCATTAGTTGATGAACTTTTACAGCTGTGGGGCAGACCTGGTGTCCGTGTGTGGGATGAGCACAAAGAAGAGGAATTTGACCTACGAGCGTTGCTTTTCGTAACCATCAACGATTGGCCTGCTCTTAGTAACCTTTCGGGACTGTCAAATAAGGGATACAATGCATGCACGCACTGCTTACATGAGACTGAAAGTGTACATTTGCCAAATTGTAAGAAGAACGTGTACCTTGGGCATCGTCGATTTCTTCCGAAAATTCATCCAGTAAGAAAGAAAGGCAAGCATTACAACGGCAAGGCAGATCACCGGCCGAAGCCTGCGGAACGCACTGGTGCTGAGGTATTTGATATGGTCAAGGATTTGAAAGTCATCTTTGGAAAGGGTCCTGGCGGACAATCAGTTCCGAAGGGAGCTGACGGGCACGCAGCCATGTGGAAGAAGAAATCTATATTCTGGGAGCTAGAATATTGGAAAGTCCTAGAAGTCCGCTCTGCAATCGACGTGATGCACGTTACGAAGAATATTTGCGTGAACCTCCTAAGCTTCTTGGGCGTGTATGGGAAGACAAATGATACAAAGGAAGCACGGCAGGACCAGCAACGTTTGAAAGACCCTGATGACCGGCATCCGGAATGGTTTCAAGGTCGTGCCAGCTACGCTCTGACCAAAGAAGAGAAGGTCATCTTTTTTGAATGCCTGAGCAGTATGAAGGTCCCGTCTGGATTCTCGTCCAATATAAAGGGAATAATAAACATGGCGGAGAAAAAGTTCCAAAACCTAAAGTCTCACGACTGCCACGTGATTATGACGCAATTGCTTCCGATTGCTTTGAGGGGGCTCCTGCCGCAAAATGTTCGAGTAGCCATTGTGAAGCTATGTGCATTCCTCAATGCAATCTCTTAGAAGGTAATCAATCCAGAAGTTCTACCACGGTTACAGAACGATGTGATCCAATGTCTTGTCAGTTTCGAGTTGGTGTTCCCGCCATCCTTCTTCAATATTATGACGCACCTCCTGGTTCACCTAGTCGAAGAGATTTTCGTTCTCGGTCCTGTATTTCTACACAATATGTTCCCCTTCGAGAGGTTCATGGGAGTATTAAAGAAATATGTTCGTAACCGTGCTAGGCCAGAAGGAAGCATCGCCAAGGGCTATGGAAATGAGGAGGTAATTGAGTTTTGTGTTGACTTTGTTCCTGACCTTAAGCCGATTGGTCTTCCTCGATCGCGGCACGAGGGGAGACTAAGTGGAAAAGGCACGATCGGAAGGAAATCAACGATATGTATGGACGGCCATTCTCTGACTGAAGCACACCACACTGTACTGACCAATTCCAGCTTGGTGGCTCCGTACTTTGAGAAACACAAGAATATTTTACGCTCGGACAACCCGGGGAAGCCTGAATCCTGGATTAGGAAGGCCCACATGGAGACTTTCGGCAGTTGGTTGAGAAAACATTTAATGAATGACAATGATGTTGTAGATCAGCTGTACATGTTGGCCAAGACACCATCTTCGACTATAACGACTTTCCAAGGGTACGAGATAAATGGGAATACATTTTACACGATCGCCCAAGATAAAAAGAGCACCAACCAAAACAGTGGTGTCCGCTTTGATGCAGCAACCAAGAATGGGCAAGAGGTCACATATTATGGTTACATAGAGGAGATATGGGAACTTGACTATGGACCCTCCTTTAAGGTCCCTTTGTTCCGGTGCAAATGGTTCAAGCTAACAGGAGGTGGGGTAAAGGTGGACCAGCAATACGGAATGACAATGGTGGATTTCAACAATCTTGGTTACCTTGATGAACCATTCGTCCTAGCGAAAGATGTCGCTCAGGTTTTCTATGTGAAGGACATGAGTAGCAAACCGAGGAAACGGAAAGATAAGAAAACGATCAGTACATCATGCGATGATCCAAAGCGCCACATTGTTCTTTCAGGGAAAAGAAACATCGTGGGAGTGGAGGACAAGACAGACATGTCAGAAGATTATAATATGTTTGCTGAAATTCCGCCCTTCAAAGTGAACACCGACCCAAGCATTAAGTTAAATGATGAGGATGCTCCATGGATACGGCACAATCGTAAGCAAGCAGGGACACAAGGGAAGAAATGATGTGTAATAATTTATTGTACCAAACTTTGTTGAATGGATCATGTGAATTATATTACCCGTGATGTGTTTGGTGTCCATTTTCGAATGATTCGAGATACCACTGATGATACATGAAATTTGGAGTGATTTAGTCATACTCCTGCCTAGGCGTATAATATGCATACTCGTAGTCTTCATAGCCGCCGTCGTCGTTGTACTGGTAGTCGTCGCCTTCTAAGTTGCCGCCGTCGTCGTCGCTGTCGTCGGGCGGCGCTCGTGGCTCGAACTGAGGGTAGCGCAGGCGGGGGATGTCGCCGGCCGTGATGTAGTCCATGACGCTCTGTAGAGTCCGGCCGTACCACCATAGCCGACGGCCGGCCTCGTGGAAGTTCCCAGGAGGCAGACCGTCCTCCTCATACCTGGCGAGCGCCCTCTCACGCCGATTGATGAAGAAGGCGTCCCAAGTATGCTGGTTATCGGGATGCCAGCGGGGATTCATCCGCTGCTCCGGCGTGAGGTCGAGGTAGTAGTGGTTCGTGATGGCCGCCCGGCGCGCAGTACCCTGAGGGACGGGAGGGACCGGCACGCCGCCGGCGCTTAGGCTCCAGCCGGTGGGGACGCGGTAGCCCGGTGGACAAGGGTAGTTCGAGGCGCAAAGCTCCTCCACCTGCTGGTAGGTTAGAGTGGGTGCGGTGGAAGCCATGAGAGAGTGATGAGAGATTGTAGAGATGTGATAATGCTGGCCAAGCCGGGCTACATATATGTAGTGAGAAATGGCGGGAAAAATGGGAGCGGGAAGACAGGAGGCGGGAAGAAAGTGGCGGGAAGAAAGAGGCGGGAAGACAGGGAAGAAATGGCGGGAAGAAGAGGAATCCAGAGCTGGTCATCTAACCTTTAGTCCCGGCTGGTTGGTGCAACCGGGACTAAATGTGGTTTTTGTGTCATCTAAGAAAACTGTCGGTGGGATAAGGACGTTTGGGTAAGCTTTAGTCCCGGCTGGAGGGTGCAACCGTGATTAAAGCTGTCGGCAGGATAAGGACGCGTGGGTAGCGCACGACGCCCTGTCGGAGGAACAAGACAAAGCAGAAGCGGTGCCGTGCCTATAAAAGGAGCATCGATACGCGGGAAGATAGAGGCGTCAAGAAATGGCGGGAAGACATAGGCGGGAAAGAACTGGCGGGAAGACTGGCCGGGAAGAACTTGTGGCAAGACAGAGGCGGCCGGGAAGAACTTCTCTGAATTTTTTGATATATTATTTGTATTTTTAGAATTTTGAAATGAATTAGTTCTATTTTTCTGAATTTTTTGATATATTATTTGTATTTTTAACATATTGAATTGAATTAGTTTTATTTTTCTGAATTTTTTGATATATTATTTGTATTTTTAACATATTGAATTGAATTAGTTTTATTTTTCTTAATTTTCTGATATATTATTTGTATTTTTAAGATTTTGAATTGAATTAGTTTTATTTTTCTGAATTTTTTGATATATTATTTGTATTTTTAACATTTTGAATTGAATTAGTTTTATTTTTCTTAATTTTTTGATATATTATTTGTATTTTTAACATTTTGAATTGAATTAGTTTTATTTTTCTTAATTTTTTGATATAATTTTTGTGTTTTTAACATATTGAATTGAATTAATTTTATTTTTCTGAATTTTTTGATATATTATTTGTATTTTTAAGATATTGAAAAAGAAAAGTATTTTGAAAAATACCTTTAGTCGCGGTTGGCCAGACCAACCGCGACTAAAGATCATTGCGCGCGGGAACGAAAAAACCCTTTAGTCGCGGTTGGTTTTGCCAACCGCGACTAAAGTTTACCTTTAGTCGCGGGTCGCCTCCCCAACCGCGACTAAAGGGGGGGGGGGGGCTATAAATACAAGGGCCTGCCGTCGTCTTCTCCGTTTCTCGTCTTCTCCGATTCTCTGCCGCGCGCGCCGAAGGCCTGCCGCCGTCGCCCTCGCCCTCGACGCCGCCCGCCGTCGCCCTCGCCCACCGCGCGCGCGCCGCCTCGCTCGCCCGCCCTCAACGATGCCGGCCGGCCTCGGTACTGCCGCCTCGCTCGCCCGCCCTCGCCGCCTCGCTCGCTTGCCCAACGCCGCAAATTTCTACAGAGTTTACAGAGTATAAACTTTGTATATACAATTCCAAACATATACAATACAAAAATATAACTGATGGTGTATCCAATGACATGCATTTCGTAAGTTAATGGACATAATTTGTGTGTAAACAAGGTCAAAGTTTGTGATTTTTGACTTTTGAAAAAAATCTATACATACTACATTATGGAATGGATGGAGTATAAATTTTCTTGACATGGATTGTTTAAGTTGTAGGAATAAATCCCATATGGTATAGTTTTTTCATTGATGTTTATTTTTTTATCGGGACAATAACTCCAATAACATAAACTTCCTTAAAGACTTTCACACAATCCATGTTTGTTTTAATGAATGTCCTCAACAACCATACACTGCACTACCACCAATTTATATGCCGTGTTCTCTGCATGCTTCAGACTCACTGAGTTTTGACACATCTGAGAAACCACCTGTTAGCAAAAGAGGGAAAGCACTATGCAAGAACAAAGAAAAAGAAATAAAGAAAGGGAGGTCATCACTTCATCTTGAGAATAGAAGACGTCGGGAAGAAAACGCTCAGTTGATGCGACCGCTAGCATCCCACGAAGAGAAAACATATTGTCGAGCCCTATGATTTCTCGATGCACCTGCACAGTCCCGGGTCTCATACTCGTGTGGTTAGTACACACGACAGTGATGAGAAAAAAAGTATGGTCTACAAGAAATTGCCTAAAACGTATAATCATTTGAATTTACATAAAAAATGACTTAGTTTAACAAAAACGGTAAAATAACTTAGGGTAAGAATTAGTTTAACAAAAACGGTAAAATAACTCCCTCTCCGTGACGCCGTCGTCTGCCGCCCCGTCTCGCGCTCTACCGCGACACCCTCTCCCACCCCTTCCTCGCCCCCTCCTTTTGCCACCGCCCTTTGACCACCGCCATCGCCACCGCCCCCCTTCTTCACTTAATTAATTTGTTTTTACTACATGTTTTCAGGACTGACATAATGGCGGACGATAGAGCTGACCCGATTATGGACAACTATGATCCGGACGGTGAAACACATATGTTCAGCATCATAAACGGCGATATTCTATATGTGCCGACCGGAGAAGAAGAAGATGATATCTCTTCTTATCTGAACCTTGACGGTGAAGATGAAGGGCGCCGTCAGCAAAATGATGCCGAACAAACGTCGATAAACGACGATCTTCAAATGGAAGTAGCAACCACCTCCGGCGCCGAGGTATATATATACATTGAGCCTCTGGTGATACAAACTAACTGATTTGAATAAATATGTGTGTACTAACGCGCGCGACTCTCTTTCTTATTTTAGCCCTCGGCCGGATCGTCGAAACAATCGAGTACGTCGTCAAAGCGTGGCGCAACCAAGACGATGAAACAAGGAGAAACATGCACCATCGAGGATGTCGACAGTGCAACCGGCAGGCCGCTGGAGCCCCGCAAGAACGCCACCAAGTTTGTCAGCCAATGCGGAGCCGTTGTTAGAGACAACGTCTCGATCACCGTCCAGGAGTGGAATGAGCCAAAGAAGGCACGAATTGCTGGTTTCACTTTTGTCGATAAGAGAACAAAAAAAGATTGCTTCAAGAAGCTTATGGAACATTTCGTTCTACCTCCGGAATACAACAAATTCGATGAGGAGGGTAACAAGATTGAGGAAAACAAGGAGAGGAGGAGGCTAGTCAAACAGTTCGCTCTTCATAAGATGGCCGACGCATTCCGGAAATTCAAGCAAAATCTAGCCCATGACTTTGTCAAGCAGAACAAGACTCCGGATTTCAAAGGACAATATGAGAAATTGAAACATGATTGGCCAGAATTTGTGAAGCAAAAGAAATCGGAGCAGTTCATTCAAATATCGGAAAAAAATAAGGAAAATGCGGCTAAGAAGGAGTACAATCATATTATGGGGCCAGGAGGGTATCGCATTTGGGTGCCTAGGTTGGAGAAGATGGAGAACGAGCTGAGGGCGCGAGGAATCCGTCCAGGTACGGAGGGATGGGACCCAAGGGCCAAAAGCTGGTGGTACGGGTATGGGGGAACGCTGAACCCGGAGACAGGGGAGTGTGTTTACCGGGGCAAATTAATTAAACCCACCCAAGCCCTTATTGACGCAATGAGGGATGCTCAAGAGGGGAAGATCAAGTTCAACAGAGAGAACGACGCGCTGACAAAAGCCCTCGGGAATCCTGAACACGGAGGACGTGTACGAGGCATGGGGCACATTCCGTGGAAAATAGGGTTCCCCCAGAACGATGACCCGTACGGTTACAGAAGCCGTAAGAGAAAGATGGATCGGGAAGCAGATGTTGTGGCACGGTTGGCATCGGAAATGGATGTGATGAAGAAAACCATGAGTGTACTAGTAGCCGAAAGAGATGCAGCTCGGGTGCAGCATGAAGATCATCCAGCGGATCTCGGAAGCCAGCAGCGGAGAAGCAGCGTGGCTTCCACGGAGGCCCCACCGGCTGGTGCAGATGAACCGATGATCGAAATTACTGCACCGGAGCCTCTGGTGGTCGAAATTACTGCACCGGAGCCTCTGGTGGTCGAAATTACTGCACCGGAGCCTCCTCGCTACCCCGTGGACGATATAAAGGAGATGAAAGAATGTCATCTGTATTATCCTATCGGGAACATGTCCATGAAGGTAGCCATCGGCAGTGCTTTACCATGTTTACCTGGAGCACTCCACCACAACAACCCCATTCAAGATGGCTATGCTCGTGTCACGGTGGAGGACATAGTCCAAGGGTTTGAGGACCTGGAGATTGACATTGCTACACCTGAAGGGGAGAAAAGACTTGGAGATGTCAAGCGCCATTTCATTCTATGGCAAAAGAAGTTTATCAAGTTTCCAGGCGAGGCGCCAAGGACAACAAGTCCACCCCCCTACGGTGGTGGTGGTGGCGGTGGCGGTGGTGGTGGTGGTGGTGGTGGTGGCGGTTCACCTACACCTCCGTCACGTCAGCCGACGCCCCCCAGTCCACAACGTCCGGCGGGTGATCAGACGCCGCCCCCCAGTCCTCGTCCGGCGGTTGATCAGACGCCGCCCCCCAATCCACCTCCGGCAAAGAAGCAGAAGCAGTCCTGGATTATTAACCCGGACCCTTATGTACCTAAGACCACAAAGGTACCGGAGCCATCACTGAAGCCTCTCCCCACAAGGCCTTGGGAACGTAGTGCCGAGGAAACTGCCGCGGCCGCGGCTGTTGATCATGAGAAATGGAAGGCGGACTGCAAGAAGAAAAGAGAGCCCGAGCCCAAGCCAGTATTTTCTGATGAGCAAAAGAAGTGGGCTAAGTCATTTTTGAGCACACCGTCCCAAGCCGCGAAGAATCTGCCTGACGACTATGCACGTGAACTTCGTAGGCAGGCATTCATGTTGAAGGAGAAGAAAGAGCGGGCGGAGAACCAGGAGAACAAAGCCTTGGAGGAGGCCGAGAAAACGGAATTACAAAGTAAAAAAAGCGGGAAACGAGTTGCCCAGCTCGGGGAACAAAGTAAACAATCGATTGCCCCGCTTATAGTGAAAGCCGCCGGTCCGGATGACCCCGATATCATAGCAGCTGCGGCAGCACATGGATTGACTGTAACGAGTGCCAGAGAACAAGCGGCCAACTTAGGTATTACTCTTCGTGAACTGTTAGGCCTTGATGAGGCGCCAGTGAAGGAGGTAGTAATTACATATGTGAAGAATGGGCCTCTCGTCGAGCCTGCGCAGGAACAAGATCTACCTCCACAAATGAAAGGTCTGCTGAAATGGTACAAGGGTTACATAAAAAATAAAAACGCCAAAGAATATATTTATGCGGAAGTTAGATATGAGCATCACTTCAAACATTACTATGTAAAAATTCATCTGAGTGAATTGTTCCAGCTTTTCAATCTGCGCGAGCTCGACAAATCTATCATCAGTTGCTACGTTCTGTAAGTGATTTATTTCTACCCCATCTCGTTCATATTGCCTGCACTATATATATGTCGTAACTATATTGTTGTGTCCGCTATTATACATGCAGAATGAAGATTAAGGAATGCAGAGTAAGGAACATCCATGATGTTGGGTTCATTGACCCACACATCGTTAATGGATATGTGTTGGAGCATCACCCCGCCGACATGGAGGCAGACCTGTGGCAGTTTCTTACAAAGCAGGAACTCAAAAGTGATATTCTATTTCCTTACCATTTTGGGTAAGTGTTTCTGTCTTGAGCACATTCTCTTTTGTTTACTCCATGCATGGTATGTGGCCGGCTAATCGATGAGTTATGCATGACGTACTGTGCATGTATCGTGTCCGCAGGTTCCACTGGATTCTGCTAGTAATTAAAGTTGACACCTCAGAATGTCTCGTCCACGACTCTCTGAATATGGATCCAAAGCTTTGGGGCGGCATGAGAAGAATGCTGCAGAAGTAATTATTTTCATTCATCTGCGCTCTATATCGATCGGCCTATTTCGTTCATTTCCTAATATCAAGTAACTAATAACTCTCTTGTTCATTTAATTTTCTTTGCCTCGTAGGGTTTGGAGACGGTTCGTAGATACAAAGGTCGGTGAATTCAAAAAAGAGCTAGAATTCAAAAGGTCAAAGGCTAAGAATGGTGGGGATATTCAGCCAGCGGGGACCAATCTATGTGGATACTATGTCTGTGAGATGATCCGGAGATACACCTCTGAGCGGGTTCCGAGTGATACCAATGCTCAAAGGAATAACCTCCGGGTGATGCTTAGTCCAGAAGCTCGCTTCCGACCACTTCAAGAGGAACTAGCTGGATGGTTCAGGAGGGAAGTCCTCCATCCTAAAGGAGAACACCATTACGAGGACGTAGAACTTTATATGCATTAAATTATGTATGGAAACTTGTTCAAAATTGTATATGGTCATCCGATGATATTGAATATATATTGTATATTCCTCTTGAATTCTTTTTGGTTCTAATTTCAAATTTGTTTGAAATTGTACATTCATATGCATGTATGTAGTACCGTAGAATATGTGAAACTCCTTCAAAATTAAAATAAAGCACAAAAGAAATAAAACAATACAAATTAAACAGAAAACAATACAAATTAAACAGAAAACAGGTTTGGGGGGGGGCTAAAACCCTAAACCTGCGGCGGCCTTTAGTCGCGGTTGGCCAGAAGAACCACGACTAAAGGTCCTCCGCCCCGACGGCCGCCTGGCGCCCACGTGGACGGGCCTTTAGTTGCGGTTCTTAAGCAACCGCGACTACAGGGGGGGGCCTTTAGTCGCGCCTATTTGGTCGCGGTTGCGCAACCGCGACTAATGGCAGTTGCGAACCGCGACCAAAGGCCCTTTTTCCACCAGTGGGGCGGGTTGCAAAACCCCCACACGTGTGGGCGTTATCTTTTCAGAATAAAAACACTAAAATCTCCGAGTCTAAGTTCAAGTTAATAAAATGAAATTGTTGTTCTTCTAGAGAAAAATGAAAGATAAGAAAATTTTCTATGTTAAAGAAAAGCCGTAATTGTCCACACACAATGACATACGATATTAGATTTTAAAGTAATTAATACATTTGCTTCTTTTTTATTTTCTTATCGCATATGCCATTATTCATTGTTTATAAATGCAAACTTGTTATTTTTTATCTAAACTGATATCATATTCCAAAACTGTATCCCATCAACGCTCCATGCATTGACAACTTACCTTCATGTGTTTTCCAAAGGACATGAGCCATTGTCAAAGTTTGATGTTATCAAACCTGTTAAAGGGTTCTTCTGGACCGGGATTAAGCTAGATCATGTCAACAACATATTTATTGTCCTAACACCAAAAGGAAAATCATCGGAGCAGCTTAAAGACTTCCGTGTTATAAGCATTTGTAGTGCTATCTAAAAGGTAGGTTCAAATCAGAAAAGCCCCAAGTCTGCTTTTTTTTTAAAAATAAGTACTACCACATATCCAAATTAATTGATACAACCTCTCTACAATGTCCATTCACATTGTATATAGGTTGCGTCGATTAATCCAAATAGGAGGCCGGAGTAGCAAGTTCCACACCGCAACATGCAACATATTTATGTGAGTTGTCGCAACGTGCAATGGTTTGTTTTTTATGCATATTGCATGTTTGTGTTCTGTACTTGACTCATGGCATTATTTTGAGTAATACTATATCCACGGAACCTTACGGGCGTTTTATGGAGTGAGTTTGAGTTGGCAAGTTGTGATTGGACTAAGGGAGAGGGAGGGTCCCCACCACATATCCATATGACATTTCAGGGTGGTGCTGGTGGTGTGTGTGTGTGTGGGGGGGGGGGGGGGAGGGGGATATTAGAGGAAGGGCATGTAGAACTCCCGCAACAAACCCATACGTTCAACAATTTTGATTATTTTCCTTGTGTTTTGGTAGTGTACCCCAATTTTTATACATAAATTAGTGATTTAAAAATAGGCACATGCTTAGTGCATATTTTCTAGAAATTAACATATTTATGAGGTTGAATTAATTTTATAGAATAGTTGTTCAATATTGTGAGGTTGCACTTTTAATATAATTTTGGGATAGAAGTAAAAAAATGTACATAAATGTTCTAAAAAATAGATATTTATTTAAGATGCATGTATTTAAAATTTGAATTTTATCTAATAGATAGATTGCAAATCATTTAATACCTATGTAATGGTGAATAATTTCAAATAATGCCTAACTTTTTAATTAGCAATATCATAGCAGTATTTTAATTATAGAGAAAATTTGGCATATTCTGAATAATTAATTTTGAAATATATTGCACACGATACATTAACTTGGTGTTAAAATTGTAGAAGAAATATATTACACAACATGATGGAAAATGGAGGTATGTTTGTAAATACTTAGAAAATGAAGTAGTTGTTTAAATACAAAGTAAAACTAAGGAAACAACTTATTTTTTGGAGTACAAACTTCATAGTTTGCCTTGAAGGACATGTTGCATTTCAGTTATAATGTAATGTACACCAAGTTTTGTCAAATCTTTGAAAGTTTGAAAGAAAATTTATGAGGCCATAATATGAGCCGATGCTAATTTTCATATATTTTGTGGATAACTCATAGATGTAAAAAAAGTGCCCAAGTAAGGGTCAAATTTCCCCCACAATACATTTAGTTCTTTTGTAATGTTTCTAGATAGAAGATTAAGTTATAGATAATTACTTAAGCATGTTTTTTGTTTGATTATAGACCTTGTGGGACCGACATGTAGTTTGATACGTCCATTTTGCATCATGCTTTTAACGTTGATATTTATCACTTTTTGGGCCGTTATTTCACTTCACGGTACAATACTTATGCCTTTTTTCTCTTATTTTGCAAAGTTTACATGAAGAGGGAGAATGCCATCAGCTGGAATTCTGGCCTGAAAAAGGAGCAAGTTTGAGATGCCTATTCTTGCAACTCCAAAAGCCGTGAAAATCAACGTGGATTTCTTTTTGGGATTTATAAAAAATACTGGGCCGAAGAACTGCCAGAGGGGCGCCAGCAGGTGGCCACAAGCCTGCTAGGCGCGGTCACCCCCTGGCCGCGCCAAGGGGGCTTGTGGGCTCCCTGTTGGCCCACTGCCCCCCTCTTTTGCTACAAGAAGGGTTTCGGTCTGGAAAAAATCAAGAGGAGGCTTTTTGGAGGATTCGCCGCCGCCACAAGGCGGAACTTGAGCAGAACCAATCTAGAGCTCCGGCAGGACGATCCCGCCGGGGAAACTTCCCTCCCGAAGGGGGAAATCATCGTCATCGTCATCACCAACACTCCTCTCATCGGAGGGGACTCATCACCATCAACATCTTCATCAGCACCATCTCATCTCCAAACCCTAGTTCATCACTTGTAACCAATCTCCGTCTCGCGACTCCGATTGGTACTTATAAGGTTGCTAGTAGTGTTAATTACTCTTTGTAGTTGATGCTAGTTGGATTATTTGGTGGAAGAGTTTATGTTCAGATCATTGATGCTACTCAGTACCTCTCTGGTCATGAATATGATTATGCTTTGTGAGTAGTTACTTTTGTTCCTGAGGACATGGGATAAGTCATGCTAATAGTAGTCATGTGAATTTGGTATTCGTTCGATATTTTGATGTGTTGTATGTTGTTTTTCCTCTAGTGGTGTTATGTGAACGTCGACTACATAACACTTCACCATTATTTGGGCCTATAGGAAGGCATTGGGAAGTAGTAAGTAGATGATGGGTTGCTAGAGTGACAGAAGCTTATTTCCTAGTTTATGTGTTACTTCGTACGGGGCTGATTTGGATCCACTAGTTTAATGCTATGGTTAGACTTTGTCTTAATTCTTCTTTCGTAGTTGCGGATGCTTGCGAGAGGGGTTAATCATAAATGGGATGCTTGTCCAAGTAAGGGCAGTACCCAAGCGCCGGTCCACCCACATATCAAACTATCAAAGTAACGACTCATATGAACATGATGAAAACTAGCATGACAGAAATTCCCGTGTGTCCTCGGGAGCGTTTTTCCTCCTATAAGACTTTGTCCAGACTTGTCCCTTGCTACAAAAGGGATTGGGCCACTTTGCTGCACCGTTGCTATTTTTGTTACTTGCTACTAGCTACGAATCATCTTGTCACACAACCACTTGTTACCGATAATTTCAGTGCTTGCAGATTTTACCTTGCTGAAAACCACTTGTCAGATCCTTCTGCTCCTCGTTGGTTTCGACACTCTTACTTATCAAAAGGACTATACGATAGATCCCCTATACTTGTGGGTCATCATAGTTCAAAGTTGAATAATATCAAACAAATAGCTAGAAATTGCAAGAAATGGCAAATAATTTTGAAAATGTCCATAATCTGGCATGAGCAACTAAAATGTTATATGTTTCATATATTTTGTAGTATTGTACCGTTGTATATAAATATCAAACTATGAAGTTGTAGTTGTAAACTTGTTGTGTGTACAATACCCCATGGATACTTGGTTTTGTCTCCACCTAAGGCGTTAATTTCACTGAAATCTTGCACTTGAACTCGTATTGTGTTTCTCCACAAGTACACTTGTTTTCCACTCCATGATATATTGACGACATTGCAGCTATTCCTAGCTGAACCAAGTGTTTGAACGGAACACAATGTAGATGGTCAAATGTGCAACAAGACACACCCGATGCTTGGAGCAACCGTAAATAACATTTCGATTTTGTTAAAGTTGATTTAAGATTAAACCATTAATTTTAAACATGTTTTGATCTAAGATGGAACTGTAAATGTTTTTCATAAGGAAATTCTTAGTTTTTACTACATATTATTCCTACCATGCGTAGTAATTTAGTACAAAACCTCTGAGTAACCAAGCACGTTTTCTCTTCCAAGAAAATGCAAAATGTTTGGCTCAATATATTGACATAAAGTGAAGCCTCTAGGCCCAATAACCAACCATTCGACAAGATCATGACCAACAATCACTAGACAACAATACAACTGATGTCACCACAAAAACTTTGGCTTAGATGCCATTAACATATAAATGCATGACACACTAAACTTACCAAACACTCATCACGAAATTGAGAATCCGACTAAGGGCAATGTTGTGCCACTTTCGCTTTGGAGAAGCAAGTCAATAGTGTCACAAACCACCGGCATAGATCTTGTCACTGTGCCAGGGCATCAAAACCGCCGAGCGCCGCACACATCCCTGGATGATGGACCACCACCCGACGGGCAATTTTTGTATGCCACTGGCCATACCACCGAAGGTAACCACACATTAGCAGGATCTACTAGCTAGGGTCAAGACGTGTGCACACGCCAACCTTTTGTAAGGCCATGGTCAGGCCTCGAAGCACCACCATGAGCGCCACACTCAATGAGGCATAGAGCCACCATCGACGCGAAGGACGAGGAAAAGGAAGTAGGTGGTGAAAGTGGGTTCTTTGGGTGGGAGTGACTGTCGCCCCATGAGTCGCTCGGGTGACTCATGACACACGGCTAGTGTTGCAAGTAATAAGCACATATGTTGCAAGTAATTACACATACATTACAGTGAGATGACACGTATTTTAAACACAATCACCACGATTTACCTGCCATGATATTCTTAATGTTATTACGTACTCCCTCCGTCTCGGTTTATAAGTCATCTCAAGAAACCAAATAATCTTAAAACAATTAGGCATGATGCATTAACTTTCATCTCGTTTTTTTATATGAATAAAAGAATCGATCAATAAGAGACGTGAGGCGTGTATGTTTTTAATGATTTAAGACTAACTAGCACGACATGCGGTGGTCAATTCATTGCATGTAATGGTATTAATTAGCATATTAACATTAATTTCACTCGTTTTGTCTTCATTTTGGTCGTGATGCACAACCTAAGATGACTTATAAACCGAGATGGAGGGGTACCAAAAATGAAATTTAATTTCCATTTGGACTTTAAGTGCCATTTGTACGCCAATAGGACGTGATAGTCGAGGTGGTTTCCAAGGTAAACTGGTTGGAAAAATTCGGCCAAGCCGAAAATAGGGGATGTAGGATGGAAAAGAAGAGAACACGAAAGATAAGTAAAATATAACCTTAAATATTTTCAAGTATATATAGAAAGAAGAGACGAGAGATGAGAGAATATTAACCTGCACATTGGCTGTTGACTGTTGATGGCACTGCACTTATCAGCAGCTGAGCAAAGTTTTAACTATACCTCTGTCCCAAAATAGTAATTGACTCAAAAGTGACTCTACGTTATACTAAAGTTAGCATAAAACTGAGTTATTTTTAAATCATTTATTTTAGAACGAAAGGAGTAGAATGTAGTTGCATCCGCCTGCCTGTCAGATGAACAAATATGGAATGAAACGTACCTATCGGATGAGGTTACCTGCAGCAACCGCTTGGACGATATCACAAAGATCGCACAGCCAGCCCCATCACCTGAGGATCAGGCACAGATCCATAGTTTCCGGTCCTTGATCGGGAAAAGATCTGTACTGAAGAAAGCCAAATCAATAAGACCTAGTTGGACAGCTGCACCTGGACTCGCTAGTTGGCCTTCTCGACTGCGATAAGTCGGCACGGATTCACGGACCGTAAAAATCCATCCGCCCCATTCCAATCAAGCAAGGAGCACATGTTTGACTCTGCCTCTCTCCCCGCGAATCGCACCTCTCTACCAATTCCATCCTTCTCTCCTGCGCCGACGACGCCCCGCAACCCGGCCACCCCGTGCAGCTCGCCTATAAGAAGCAACGTAGACGATGCTGAGCCTAAGCACACTCTCGTACACAGCCACACAACACTAGAACTCAAACACAGCCGCACAAGCCACAGGCTAGACTGCTAGACTATCTCCTCAGTAGCATTACCAGATAGCCTCCAGTAATTAGCAATGGCAAAGTGCCTCGCCGTCGCGCTGCTGCTACTGGTGGTGCTCGCGTCATGCGAAGGGAGGGTGCTGAACGAGAAGGACAGCGCACTTGCAGCCACACGCGGTGCCGGTGCTGGCGTTGGCGAGTCGAAGATTTTGGGGTTGCCAGACTTGCCGGTTGTCGGAACCGCTACCGGTACCAGTACCATTAATGGCCCGCTGGTGGTGATTCCTGGGATCCCTGCTCATCCATGATCAGCTCTAGTTCATGTGCTGGCTAACATACATAAAAGCTGAAGCTGAACACCGTCCGGAAGAAAAACACCGGCTTTTCGCTTATGTCCATGTTCCTTAATGAGCGTCTGTATCTGTATTTATCTTCAGTTTATGTTGGTTCCCTGGTGTGCTGCATGTATCATCAACGTAATATACATACTACTTTGTCTGTTTGATTGTGTCCCAAAATAAGTGTCGCAAAATATGTACTAAGTTAGCACAAATTTTATACTAGATCAACGACATTTATTTTGAAACGGAGAGTAGAAAATAACAAAAGAGCCCGCGTGCATTGTAAGGAGAGAGAAAATAACACATGCTCTTAACCCAATAACCATGACTCGTGACCTATTAGGTTCGACGTTTTTTATAATAACATGTCATCACATTTGTGTTGCCGATGATGGCCTCAATGCTCACTCAACGAAAATACGTTTGAATGTGCTCAATCCTAAGGTGTCTCTCTCGCGCGCACGCACATGCACACTCATTCGGAATAAGATGAAAGATATGTGTGTTTATTATAATTCGGATCACAGCCAGCACAAAAAAACCCAGACCATGCACTATAAATTAAGTTTGCACCCAAAATAATATTTTTAAAATATTCAGTAGCTAAAATAGCACCATATTTAGATCCTACACATTTTTAATCAAATTTCATATATAACATTTTAAAATTAAATTTACAATTTATAAGGTATGGATAAATTTGTTTTAGATAAACTGTGGATTGATTAACTAAAAAGTTAGGGGGTCTTCTGTTAAAACGAAAAAAGATTCATCATAGTTAAACATTGATGACGTATTGATTACCTAAAACGTTAGGGGGTTTTCTGAGAAAATGCAAAAAAAAATGGTTTGGCTATACGTGCATGGCGGGTTAATTTACAGAAAAAGAGTTTTTTTTTTACAAAAATACTGTGACGGTGAACATGCTAAAGCGATAGGTGATTTATTACCAGGTAAAGATATCAACAGTTGCAAACATGAACATACTGATTTTTCCCTGTATTCATAAAGTCATAAGTTTTTTCTCTTCTGATTCTTTAACCGCGGGAGGGTGGGGTGGAATTTTTGTCCAAAAGGACCCCCTGTCGAATGAGATTGCCAAAAGAGACCACCTGCGAGTGAAAAGGAGCGAAAGGACCCCCACCCCGGGTGGCGGCAGGCGCGCCAGGCGGCACGTGGCACCTGCCGCCACCGCACGAGGCGGCCGTGGGGCCTGCCGCCACCGCCCCAGGCGGCTGGGGCCTGCCGCCACCAGCCGAGGCGGCCAGCGCCGGATCCCGTTCCCGCCACTCCTGTCCGTAACGGACAGCGCCGGGTGGGCCCTGCCGCCTCGGGAGCAGGCGGACAGGGCACTGTTTCCGCGCGGCCGACACTGTTGCTGATTGCGCTGATTTCCGTACGCGCTGATTCCCAGGCTTATTTCCCGCTCCCACCGACGAAACAGTGGGAATTTTTTCCGCTCCCACCGACGAAACAGTGCGAAACTTTTTCTTTATAAGCGAACCGCGTCGCTGCCTCCTCTCTCACTCTCTTCTCCTGCCGTTGCCTCCTGTGTCACTCTCTTCTCTTTCTCTTTCTCACTCTCTTCTCTTTCTCTCAAGAGCTACTCCGTATGAATGTTTATGTGGCGATTTAGGACGGTTTAAAGTTAGATTTTGAAGACGTTGTAGTTGAAGAAAAGATAGATCAAGGTAAGAGCTTTCCATATCTGTTGGTTGTGTTTGCATGCATGATGTATTTATTTTGTTTGATTAGTTTCTAAGTATGTGTTTTCTTTTGTCTTAGGGAGCGTATTATCACTTTTGTGAAACTATTTTGAAGACGTTGTAGTTGAAGAAAAGATAGATCAAGGTAAGAGCTTTCCATTTGTGTTGGTCGTGTTTGCATGCATGATGTATTTATTTTGTTTGATTAGTTTCTAAGTATGTGTTTTCTTTTGTCTTAGGGAGCGTATTATCAGTTTTGTGGAACTATTTTGAAGACGTTGTAGTTGAAGAAAAGATAGATCAAGGTAAGAGCTTTCCATTTGTGTTGGTCGTGTTTGCATGCATGATGTTTTTATTTTGTTTGATTAGTTTCTAAGTATGTGTTTTCTTTTGTCTTAGGGAGCGTATTATCACTTTTGTGGAACTATTTTGTCATGCGATATGAACTACTAAGTTGAAGATCAAGGTATAAGACTTTGTTCATATTTGTGTTCATGTGATAATAGGTCGACTATGTTCATATATTACCGATGATTTGTTCGTGTTTGCATGCAACTGGTATTTAGAAAGTAGCCGGAAAAATGCCTATGTAACTAGCATTTTTGTAAAAAACATGTAATAATATGTTAGCTTCATTAGTATTATTACATGCAAGACGCGTGTGTAATATATTTGTTTATTTGATAATTTGTCAACCCCGTAGAAATATGACTCGTGATATATATATATATGCATGCAGTATGGATATTTTTAGACTTTTGCTAGCACGGAAATAATTATGTGTGTAATATTTTTGTTCATATGAAAATAGGTGGAATTCGCTGATATTATTCTGGTGATATATTATATTCGGAAGGATATCCTTATTTAAACCAGAGGTATGAATGACATATTGTAATTCATCTTCTATTTATTTTATAGATGTAGTGTCACGATAAATGATACAATATAAATTATTATGCGTAGATGTAATGGATGTTGTTAAATTGTTATATGTAAAAAAGATAAGTAATGGATGTTGTTATTACAATGTAAATATAAAAATATGATTTTTAATGGACTAACGATGTAAATATGGCTGCTCGTTAGGTACTATGGAAAATTTGTTAGTGTTTTATGGGCACATCGTACGTGAGGGTCCTTCTGGTGTGGATGTGTCTAGGTGCGGGATGACTACGGTTGTAGTGAAAGACATGGTTAATGTAGAGTATGCGGCAGTTAGAAGGTCCATCCGATCGGTGTTTGGTTCAGCGATGAATGAAAAAAAATGACCCTGGAGGCTTTCGTGGTTGAGGGAGGAAATCGTTGGGTTCTGCGACGGGTTACTGGTGAAAGAGCATGGGCGTCGTACATGGGTTTTGCAAGCAATCCCAATAACTCCATGTATGGGCAACCCATGGTTTATGTGGAGTTCATTTCTGCAAGTGATGTCGCCGAGTGCAGTAGCGGTGCCGGTGAGGCCAAGTTGGCCATAACTGTAGCCCCCGACGCCGGCCCATCGGAACCAAGTGGTGGCGAACATATGGCCATAACTGTAGCCCCCGACGCCGGCCCAACGGAACCAACAGGTGGCCAACAAGTGTATGACACGGGATATTGGTCTGCGGTCGTTGACATGAGCGAACATGTCGAGGGATTGCCGGAGGCGCTAGATGATGACGATGATGGTCATTCTTCTGCGTCTTCCGAATCAGATGATGATGAAGTTATTCCTCCTGAGAATGCGGTCGCTGCAGCAATCAACCCAGAGTTTTTACAGGTTATGAGCATCACCAATGAATTTCACTCTGTTGCTGGCCTAGACGCGGGGAGTCTGGCCGTTGGACAGATTTTCCCAGATAAAAAATCTGCTAAACAAGCAATACATAGCTATGCAATTTCTATACACAGGCAACATAGAGTGAAGCAGTGTGATAAAAAGGAGTTGAAGCTCATATGCATCCATCGCGAAGCGGGTTGCCGCGGAAGAGTTATTGCTCGCCAGAAGCCTGGGGTATGTCAGCCATGGCATGTCACAAAAATAGAGCAACATGGTTATGAGCAAACCGGCACTCTTTCAGAGCACCGCAATGTGACTGCAGAATATGTGTCACAGGTGATGCAAACCATTGTGCAGCAAAGTCTTAATATTAGTATTAGGGCTTTGCGTGCAACTGCATCTGATCTGATTGGTTTCCCTGTCAGCTATAGCAAGGCTCGTCATGCAAAGGAAAAGATATTTCAGAGGTTGTATGGAACCTATGAGGAGGCGTACTCTTTTGCCCCTAGAATGTTGCATCAGATTTCAGTTGCTAACAGGGGACTCAAGTTTTCCGGAAAGAACGTCCAAATCTATTGAACCCGGACGAGCAAATCCTGGACCGCTTATTCTGGGCATTCGCCCAGACTATACAAGCATTCAAGCATTGTCGTCCGGTTGTATCAATTGATGGTACATTTCTCACTGGAAAGTACAAGGGCACACTCTTAGTGGCGATGGCAGCTGATGCAAACAATCAACTTCTTCCTATTGCCTATGCACTAGTGGAGAGCGAAAACAAACATAGTTGGCTATGGTTCCTGTGTTGCATGAAGATGGGTGTCATCAAAGATCGGGAAGGGGTTTGCATCATCTCTGATCGCAACACCGGACTATTAAGCGCGCTTGAGATAATTAAGGCTTCACAAGATCCAGATTGGGGGTGGCCCGATCTGGAGACAAGGTGGTGCATGAGGCATTTGGCAGCTAATTTTTATTCGAAATTTAAAAACAAAGATTGGTTCAAGCTATTCAAGAGGATGTGCATGCAGAAAACTACAGCAAAAATGAATGCTATCTGGGCAGGTATCAATGGTCAGATCGAGCGCGCATCCCTCCCGGCGAGAGAAGACCGGAGGGGTCGTCGAACAACAATAAATTTGAGCCAGTGGATTAATGAGAATTGTCCAATTTGTACAAGTGGGCGCAGTCTCATGACACTGGCGCTAGATACGGTATAATGACAAGCAACATGTCCGAGGTGTACAATGGTGTTCTTAAAGGGGTGAGGGCACTACCTATCACAGCACTAATTGATGAAACTTGGAACCGGACTGTGTCATACTTTGCAGATAGAGTCACCGTTGCCAAGGCACTAGTTGATTTGAACAAGACCTGGTCTGAGAAGATGCAAAGACATCTTGATGACAAAGCAAAGAAGTCGCAAAGACATGGGTGCAGGCAGGTAGATGCACTTAGGAATAAATGGGAAGTTAGTGTGCGAGCAAAGTTTGTGAAGGGTCACCACAGGGGAGAAAAAAAACAAGTTGTGACGCTTGGCGCAACCTCGTGTGAGTGCACTTGCAACAAGCCCAAGCTTCTGGGATATCCCTGCAGTCACGTATTGCGGGCAGCTGCAGATCAACAAATTAGTGTCGAGCCATACGTATCACCATACTTCAACATGCACAATTTGTACAACACTTGGAACGGTGAGTTTTGGTCATGGGGCATTGATACGAACTACAAGCAATTATGGCCAGAAGGCACCACATGGGTTCCAGATCCCGCATTGATGCGAACCAGCAAGGGACGACGTCAGTCTAGGCGTCATCGCAATGACATGGACCACAGCCAGTTGGGAGAACCAAGGCGATGCCGCGTATGTAGGTGTGCTGGTCACCCGCGTAGGGAGTGTTCGTATCGTAACAACAACAATGCGTGATATGTAATCATGCTATGTATTCATAATTTCATCGGGATGTAATATTCGGAATATGTATTTTAATTTAATCATGATTTAATATTCGGAATATGTATTTTAATTTAATCGTGATGTAATATTCGGAATATGTATTTTAATTTAATCGTGATGTAATATTCGGAATATTTAATTTAATTTCATCGTGATTGCAGGTTATGGCTGAAATGCCCCAGCTTTTGAATGGTTATCACGACAACCACCACCGTTGCCAGCTTTTCATAAATCCAAATCATGAAAATCCTCCTCAGACCTTCCGGCTTCGAACTGTAAAGACGCCCTGGTCAATAGAGAATCGGTTCCTTGAACACCTTGAGGCTTATGGACTCCTACATTTTGCGAACATCGCAGCTCGTCGAGGTAGTTTTACTGCCAACCCAGCCCTTTTGACATCCCTCGTTGATAGATGGAGACCGGAGACCCACACAATTCACTTTTGATGTGGAGAGCTTGCACCTACTCTAAAAGATGTGTCAATGATCACAGCTTTACCAATTAGAGGTGTGCCAGTGGTACATCCACGAGTTTCTCCTAATTGGCCAGCAGATGTCTCTGCCCGTCTGAGGCTCGAAATGCCCATATCAGATCGTTCTGGTCCGCCTCGAGGTGTCCCACACAGCTGGCTTCGTATTAACTTTGAAATTTTATCTACCCATGCTGATCCTGAGACAACGAAGAGACACTTGTTTGCATATTTGTTGTGGCTCTTTGGTGTGATGTTTCCTAATTCTCATGGGGAGGTAGTTTTGCCTGGTCTCATCTATTTTGCCGCAAAGATAGTAGACGAACCTTTACCCCAAAATCCACCATATAGCTTTGGTTCTGCTTTGCTTTCTCACACATACCGAGGGTTGTGTGATGCCACTCAAAAAACGGCATTCACATCTAAAGCTCCATTACTTTGTGTCTCCTACGAGTTTCTACAGTTGTGGTCCTGGGAATACTTACCTGTAGGACGACCGCAGATAGTAGAACCCGCAACCCCGTACAACTATGGTGAGGGTGTTGTAACTATGTCTACTCGGTGGATGCTGGGTCGAAAAAAATGGTCTACTAAAATTGCAAAAAATTGTTACCCCATATACCATGATCAGTTTGAGCTTCTTAACGACTCACTAATAACATGGAACCCGTGGACTGAGGCGCACATTGATATGGTATTTGGTTCGCAACACATGCGAGTGGAATGCGTGAGAGATAGTGCCTTTTGGATGACTCGCTGCAATTTACTCTATCTATGGTTTGTGGAACCGTATAATCCTGACCGTGTCATGAGACAGTTCGGTCTATATCAAGATATTCCACCACCGGTTCCAAGATTTATCGACGAAGAAACTCATAAGTAAGTAAGATGTGACCTAGCTAAATAGATATTCCATCAACTATTCTTAAATCTTTTTTGTTATCTATAATTCAAGATGAGCAATATGGGCAGATCTGTGTGGACTGGAATGCAGAAAACATTGAATGGATAAATCAGTGGAATAATGAAGCTCTACAAAATATAGTGCCTCAGCAACGGTAATTTTACTAATGTTAATTTAATTATGTGCTTATAAAATACAGAATATGATGTCAATTTAGTAATGTTAATTTATTTATGCAGAATGTACGATGCAACTACGACAGAAGCGTACTATAATTGGTATCGCATGAGCACGCGTACTAGACTGACGAGTGAACCACCTACGATGCCAACACATCCAACGCATATGGAACAGTTGCAGAGACGGATGGACACATCATCAGCTTATTATCGTGACTCCGCGGTAATAATCAACATCTTGCTATTCAGGTCCATCATTTCATGAACAATTTAACCAACGAACAACGATTTTTTTCAGATTGATATTTGCACCCAAGTACAAGCGATGGCGAGGGAAGGAATGCGAGCCCAGGGAATTGATCCTAAAGGCAGGTCCTTCTTTAAAAAAATTAGCGAATTCGTGAGCACAAGGTTTACGAGATGCGGTACAGAGAACGACGTTGTCACTGCAGCGTACAACATTCCGGAACCGAGATCAGCTAGACCGAGTGCGGCGCCGTCGTCGTCCATGCGGTGGGGAGAGGGTCGTAATACTACGCCGACACTTCCACGACATGACTCGTCTCTACCAATACATGGGCAGACATCATAGGTAAATGCTCCAGATGTAGGTTCGACGCCCGAACAGACTCATTTTGTGGAGCAGGATGCATATACAGCATATGGCGCACACATTCAAGGATCTCAGCCATATCTGCCCACGCGAGGGATTAGGATGCCCGAGGAGAATCGTTGGCTGAGACAAGCGAGGGAGCACAAAGCTACAACAGCGGTCAGGTATGTACAATTATAATAAGCAATTACATAACTTCTATTTACACATCTTTTTGCTACACACAATTTATTTTAAAAACATTTTTTCGTGGAGCAGAAAATTAATGATCCATCATGGTGAGATGAACATACCCAGCATGGCGTACAGAAAGAAATACGCACAGAAACCCATGATACTCAATGCACGCTCCCAGGAATGATAAATGATTTTTTCGGGCAGGACGTTATTGGTCCATCTTACATCAATTCTGAGTCACAACCATTCACCTACAATTTAGAATCATCATCTCAATATGGATTTCAGACTCCACCACCTATGCATGAGTCGCAGACACAGGAACACGAGGGACAGTACGGTCGTGGTCTTCGTTAACACAGACCCCCTGATCGATTGTCACCCTCCGGTCGTCGGGCAAGGCCAGTTGGTCGTCGTCGCATAGGGTGATTCGTCTATGTATGTGTGCGAACAATTGCATCTCTCTATGTCAGTTTTAAACTTTCAGATGTACGTACAAGACATCTATGTAGTTTCATGAAATAAAAGTTCTCGATATATTTGAAGTTGCTTCCATAAAATAAGATACATAAAATAAGATTCATAAAATAACATACATAAAATAACATACATAAAATAAGATACATTAAGATGTAGAGTTCATAAAAAAAACTACACAAAGTCGTCGTCATCCTTCGACGATGCAGAGCTCTCGCCCTTTGACGAAGCGCTACTCTTGGCCTTCGTCGATGATGCGCTCTTGGCCTTTGTCGATGACGCGCTCTTGGTACTCGGCATGAAGATATCGTCTTCGTCCTCACTATCGTCAATCCATAAGAAGGGATGTTTTACTCCACCTCCACCGCGTATGTGTTGGCCTTTCTTCTTCCATCTTTCATTCAACCGCAGAAGTTCTTTCCGAATCTCCTCATATGTCCTTGCAGGCCACCCCTTCCTAGCTAATGCGTGGGCAACCTCATTCAGTAGCGTGTCACGACTGATGAGTTCGTCACATGAAACTATTCTATTATCTATCTTGAAATTGCTAGCTAAGCGCAGAAGACACTCGGACATACCACTATGAAAACTACGATCGAAAGGATAATGAGACATTTTCAGCACACTCCTTACCCACCTTGGTCTGGAGGGGGTTTTATAGGTGCAGCAGATCGAGACGAATAACTAATGGCGGGAAAACGAGGAGGGAAAGCGAGGAGGGACAGCGAGGGCGGGAAAGCAAGGGCGGGAAAGCGAGGCGGGAACAAAATGGCGGCAAAGCTATACGCGGGATAAAATGGCGGGAAAGCGAGGCGGGAAATAAATGACGGGATAAAATGAACATACACGTAGCTGAAATTAAGATACTCATTGCGGAAATTAAGATACACATTACTGAAAATAAGATACAATTTGCCGAAATTAAGATACAACTTGCAGAAATTAAGATACAACTAACACAACTTAACATACAATAAAATAAATCTACTGAGTCCAACGTGGATATTTTCCTTTTCCATCACCAGCTTCTTCTGCTGCCTTGGCGGCATGAGCCCTTTCTCTCTTTCTCTCCCTCTTAGCTTCACGGGCCTGTTCCCGCTGTCTGTAAACCTCCTCCAGCCGAAGTTTCTCTTCTTGATTTTTCCTTATCATCTCATCAAGAAAAGGCCTCTGCTCCACACAGTAATCTTCCCACTCTTTCTTCTGCTCTGCTTTCTCCTCTGCTTCAGCCTTCTCACGACGCTCTTCCAAGTCCAAGCTAGCCCATGCACGGCGACCTCTTTCACGAATCTCGGTCACCGCCCAGTCCGGCATTTCCGTGTCAATCCAACGATAGTACATGCAGAGAGGAGGAGGAGACTAAAGGATGGATCAGATTCAAGTAAACAATAATATCAAATAACAATAATCTGGATGACTTGAGCATACCGGAGGCCTGACGTACGCAGAAATAGATTCGGGTGGATCAGATTCATAATTGGCGCACATGAAAAACTTCATGCCCAACCAATCTGAAAAATCCGTCACCTCCTTCACCTTGCAGACATCTCCGCACCAACATCGAACTGCTTCCACCCCCCGAGGCAAGCTTGCACTCTGCATTTTCCTAGGCCTAATGCTCTGATCCGAACAAGGCAAACTCATACTGACTATGGAGGTGCAGGTGCTTTGAAGTCTGTCTCATGGTGAAGAGAGTTTCACTCCATGCCTCCTTTTATAGGCTCTGCCGGATGTCTACGCGGGAAAAAGGCGCGAAAACGAGAAACTGCAGCGGGAAAATTTGGCGGGAAAATAACGCGGGAAAATTAGGCGGGAAACTATTGCACTGCTCGTCCGTCGTTATCGCGTGTACATTCTAAAATAAGTCCATATACATCCATATGTAGTCTTGTAGTACGAACTCTTAAAAGACTCTTGTAGTTACTTTTGTATAAATGATATTTTTTTTCAAACCATGAAAGAGAATTGTGTGTGATCATTATAGAAGATAAAGAAGAAACAAGTACAAAGCTCTAAACGTCATACAAAAAAAGACCAACTTTACTAAGAGCATCATTATAGAACCATGAAAGAGAATTGTGTGTGATTATACGAACAAGGATTCAAAATCATTTACTTTCATGTAAATGATAGTTGCATTTTAAGTATTAAGATTACATATTATGGCGACCAACGAGAGCATCATCACCAAGTGATTAGTTAGTAATGTTTTCTACTTTATTCCATGGCAGTGTCACTTCTGCGATAGCAATCAAACATTCACTCCCAAAATATTTGATCGAGAGCTAAAACATACTTTCTCTATAAATAAATATAAGAAACGCTATTGTAAACAATGTCGACCTAGAGATAAAAGCCCCACGAAACCACCGTAACGAACAGTGTCGACCAGGAGACAAAGAGTCCCTCTGAAATCGCCGCGGTGAACAATGCTGACCCGAAGATGAGAGCCCCGTGAAACCACGGAAAAAACCGCCCGCCTTCACCGGCGTGGATATCTTGGTTTGGTTCGAGGGATGGGGGATAACCACGGCCCAACAAAATATCCGTAGTATATGCCTCCCATGCACTTAGCCATTCGTGCAACTTGCACAATATTTTTGTTCAAAAGGATTGCAAGGTCGGAACTGGAGCAAGTTGGCAGGAGTAAATTTTGGCTGTTTTGTCGGTGGAGAGCGGGAAAAATTCCCACTGTTTCGTCGGTGGGAGCGGGAAATAAGCCTGGGAATCAGCGCGTACGGAAATCAGCGCAATTAGCAACAGTGTCGGCCGCGCAGAAACAGTGCCTTGGCCGCCTGCTCCCGAGGCGGCAGGGCCCACCCAGCGCTGTCCGTTACGGACAGGAGTGGCGGGAATGGGATCCGGCGCTGGCCGCCTCGGCTGGTGGCGGCAGGCCCCAGCCGCCTGGGGCGGTGGCGGCAGGCCCCACGGCCGCCTCGTGCGGTGGCGGCAGGTGCCACGTGCCGCCTGGCGCGCCTGCCGCCACCCGGGGTGGGGGTCCTTTCGCTCCTTTCCACTCGCAGGTGGTCTCTTTTGACAATCTCATTCGACAGGGGGTCCTTTTGGACAAAAATTCGGTGGGGTGGGGGGAAGGGGGGGGTCCACACCCGGGTTGTATTGACTTGACTATAAGGCATCTCTTGTTTACTTGAATTTTGTAGGGAAATTCGTTCAGAATAGGTGCATTTGGGCTTCGTCTAAAGAAGGCATTCTGACGGCGGCATGGGAGGTAGGGGTGCGCCGGGGAACATTGCCCGAGTCGCTCTACGGAGGGACGCGACGAGGGAGCAATGAAAAAAAAGTCACAAGTTGTACGTAATAATATTATGCAAGTCGTACATAGATTTGTATGATAATGGGACGTGACCTCGGCTTATGCGGAAGTTGTATGTAGATTTATATAGTAACGGGCTGTCGCCTCATGTTACCAGATAGACACGCGAAGTGAGTTTTACCAAGGTTCACCCCACCCCCACCCCAACCTATGCGAGTAACAACACAAGTTCTACTTGTTCGGGATTATACCACAAAGATATATATCGGTCGGTTGATCAACTCGCTGAAGTTATGTAAGACTATGCCTTTTTTAATGTACTAGCAAAAAGGTCCGTACGATGCAACGGGAGAAATATAACTCTAAAAATTGGGTTCACTTTTCTTACTAAAAAATCATTTTGACAAGTGTTGTGAACAAGAAAAACACATTTTGTAAGAAATACAGTGATGTTTTAAAAACATGATGCATATTGGTTTTACTGCTAAGAGCCATTACTTTCACTAGTAGAAAACATGGCTATCGTTCGGCCCTGGCCAGCCCATTAGTCCCGGTTCTTTAAGAACCAGGACCAATGGGGGGTATTAGACCCGGTTCATGAGCCCAGGGGGCCGGCCGGGGCCTCGTGGGCATTGGTCCCGGTTCGTGTGGAACCATTTGTCCCGGTTCGAGCCACGCACCGGGACCAATGGTCCTCGCTGCTGGCCCACAACCATTGATCCCGGTTCGTGGCATGAACCGGGACAGAAGGGTTGGCTTTAGTCCCGGTTCATGCCACGAACCGGGACAACTTACTTGCCTATATATACCCACCGCCGCGGCAGAGCGCTCCACAGTGCTCTGTTTTTTCAATCCGGCGAGGAGAGGGCATTGGGGTGCTATAGTTCATCTCCTATGCACATGAGGTGTTCGATGAAATGCCCGAGCCACACTAGTTAAGCTTTCTCCTCTCGAAGCTCGACCTAGGAGCTCCATTTTTTTCGAGATTTGTCTAGATTTAGGGGTCTGTCACGCCCAGTCCCCGTTTTCACCGCCGTTGTTCGCCCGCGCCGATCTCGTCGCCGGCACCACCGTGGTGAGCCTCTTGTTCTTATCTTCTTTATGATACTTGTCTGATTTTCTTACTTTAGATAGATATTTGTCTGATTTTCTTAATTTGACACACATAATTATATGTAATGCACGCAGATGAACCGGCAATGGATGTATGGTGACAGACACACCTCCGAGTACATTAAGGGTGTGTATATTTTTCTCGAAGTGGCTGAGGCAAACAAGCAGAATGGTTTTATGTGTTGTCCATGCAGTAAATGTGGGAATACGAAGTCTTACTCTGACCGGAAAATCCTTCACACCCACCTGATTTACAAGGGTTTCATGCCGCACTATAATGTTTGGACGAGGCACGGAGAAATAGGGGTTATGATGGAAGACGGCGAAGAAGAAGAGCACGATTACAACTATGTGCCCCCTGAATACGGTGATGCTACAACGGGGGGAGCTGTTGAAGATCAAGAGGAACCAGACGATGTGGCCGATGATGCTGCAACGGGGGAAGCTGCTGAAGATCAAGAGAAACCAGACGATGTGCCCGATGATGATCTCCGCCTTGTCATTGTCGATGCAAGGACGCAATGCGAAAGTCAAAAGGAGAAGCTTAAGTTCGATCGCATGTTAGAGGATCACAAAAAAAAGTTGTACCCCAATTGTGAAGATGGCAACACAAAGCTGGGTACCGTACTGGAATTGCTGCAGTGGAAGACAGAGAATGTTGTGCCTGACAAAGGATTTGAGAAGCTACTGAAAATATTAAAGAAGAAGCTTCCAAAGGATAATGAATTGCCCGACAGTACGTACGCAGCAAAGAAGGTCGTATGCCCTCTAGGATTGGAGGTGCAGAAGATAAATGCATGCCCTAATGACTGCATCCTCTACCGTGGTGCGTACGAGGATTTGAACGCATGCCCGGTATGCGGTGCATTGCGTTATGAGATCAGACGAGATGACCCTGGTGATGTTGACTGCGAGCCCCGCAGGAAGAGAGTTCCTGCGAAGGTGATGTGGTATGCTCCTATAATACCACGGTTGAAACGACTGTTCAGAAACAAAGAGCATGCCAAGTTGATGCGATGGCACAGTGAGGACCGTAAAAAAGACGGGAAGTTGAGAGCACCCGCTGACGGGTCGTAGTGGAGAAAAATTGAGAGAGAGTACTGGGCTGAGTTTGCACGTGACCCAAGGAACGTACGGTTTGGTTTAAGCGCGGATGGCATTAATCCTTTCCGGGAGCACAGTAGCAATCACAGCACCTGGCCCGTGACTCTATGTATGTATAACCTTCCTCCTTGGATGTGCATGAAGCGGAAGTTCATTACGATGCCAGTTCTCATCCAAGGCCCTAAGCAACCCGGCAACGACATTGATGTGTACCTAAGGCCATTAGTTGAAGAACTTTTACAGCTGTGGAATGGAAACAGTGTACGTGCATGGGATGAGCACAAACAGGAGGAATTTAACATGCACGCGTTGCTGTTTGTAACCATCAACGATTGACCCGCTCTCAATAACCTTTCAGGACAGACAAACAAGGGATACCACGCATGCACGCACTGTTTAGCTGACACCGAAAGTATATACCTGGGAAGCTGCACGAAGAATGTGTACCTGGGCCATCGTCGATTTCTTCCGACCAACCATCAGTGTCGAAAGAAAGGCAAGTATGTGACAGCCCGATGACGACTTTCCAGAAGATTCCCCTTCTATTCCGTTTTCGTCGTGTGATTTATTTTATTTGTCGCATCATGCGCATCATCTGCATTGCATCGGCATCTCCGTTGCCGCCAGTTTTCAAAACTTGCATCCGTTGTTAGTTGCCGGTTCTCGTCGTTGTCCGTTCTGAGTCCGACCGCACTCGCACGCGCCCGCGGCATCGTTCGAAACCCTGTTTTTAAAGTGTGCGTAAAACTTTCTTTGATCGGATTGAGATTTGGCGTGCGGTCCTATTTCAATATAGCTAGGCCGCTTGTCGAATTTCGTCGCGATCGGAGTCCGTCTGGTACCCGAACGGTCGACCGTAGCGGTACCGTATTTGGTCTACCGTCGGACGTGTGTCGGTGTTTTTAAAATCGTTGCTGCGCTGCCCGTTCTCCCTCTCGTCTCCGGTTATCCCCTCTACACGACCGCGTACCATGCCCGCGTTCGGAATCGTACGAATCCGACCGCACGGTTGGATCCGGAACGAAATTCCGGCTAACCTAGCCCCCCCCCCTTTGCCTATAAATAGACCCCATGTATATTTTAGACAGCCACCCCAGCCCCTGCATCGATTTCCGTGCCAAATCCTAGCCGCAGCCTCCTCCCGCCTCCTCCTCACGCCGCCGGCCCGCGAGGCCCGCCGAGCCCATCCGGTGCCGCCCCGTTCTCCTCCCAGCCCCAAGAGCCTCCTACCATGAGTTGCGCGCTGCCCGATCCGCTTCCCTCCGGCGTCCGCCGCCGCAGGCCGCCCCGATCCAACCCCGCGCCTGCCCCGCCGCCAGCACCTTCCTCCCGAGCTCGCCGGCCATGGCTGCCTCCCCAAGCCGCTGTCGCCCCGTCTCTCCCCTCGGAGCTTGCCGCCGCTGCAGGGAATGGAGCCCTCGTCCGCCTCGGGTCGCCGCCCCGGCCCGGATCCGGGCAGATACGGCCGGCCCCGCCGGTGCCTCGCCCCTGCCCCTCATCCTGCTCGCCGGAGAAGCCGCCATGGCTTCGTGCCGTGCTCAAACTCAGGAGGGATCGAGCGTGCGCAGCCGAGCCGGCCTCCCCGCGACCCCGCGTGGGCCGGTTCCCTCCCCTCGGCCCAGCTCGTGAGCAACAGCAACCTCCACCGCTTCGGCCGAGTGCCTTCTCCCCCTTCTTGGGCCGAGCCCACCCGGTGAGCAACCCCCCTGCTCTTTATCTCCCGCCCGTAGCGAGTTATACTAGTTTGCGTCACTATTCGGCCCGTTAGATGATTTAGGTTATTTTCGGAATAATATAAATTCCAGGAATAGACGTATTTTAAAACACGTGTATCTTTTTAACCGTTAGCCGGATCGCGACGAGTTGTATATGGTTTTGGAATAGCTTCGCGAGTAGAACACGATTTTACAACTTGCATAATTATTTGACGTAGTTTTACATGCTAAACGCCTAGTTTAGCGTGTTGTCCCAATAGGGGAACGTCCCGTATTTATTTTCCTTGCGGTCCGGATTCCTCGAGTGCCTTAGATAAAATGTCCATCTTTTAGGAACCATTTTTCCATGCATTTTAGAGCGATCATTTGTATTTTTGCGTATAGGGAATTGCCTCTAGTTTATTTTCCTGTATATAGGTTATTTATCTCGCATTTATGTGTGGCTATATTTTTGTTGCAACCCCACATATTTTATATGTTTCCGGGGTAGAAAAATCCCATGGATTTTTCTGTGCAATTAGTTTTAGCTTTTGAGTAAATTAGTTCGCGCGATATTTTGCTATGTTGCCCTTTTGTTTAATTCGTAGGTTTTATTCCGTGGTCCGTTTGATTAAGTTGTCAACTAGGGAGTTGTTCTTGGGTGTTTTGTCTAGCCCCTGGTAATTTTGGTTGCAGTAGAAATGCATGTTTAGGTGTGGTTTGCTTGCTCTCAAGTTGCTAGAATAGTGCTGTTTTGGACTACGTCAGTTTGTCTGCTTCACGGAAGCATTCTTCTTCCAAGCGGGATATCAAGCAAGATGACCATTTCCCCAGATACCATTACTATCATTGCCATGCTAGTTTTGCAAGATGTCTTGTTGCCTACCACATGTTAAACATCAGCCTCTCAACAATGCCATGAAACCTTCAACCTGTTCAACCTAGCAAACCACTGATTGGCTATGTTACTGCTTGGTTAACCCTGTTGATAGCGTTGCTAGTTGCAGGTGCAGTTTCTTCCATGTGTTAACATGGGTTCCTTGTTATATCACCATATTAAATGCTATTTAATTTAATGCACCTATATACTTGGTAAAAGGTGGAAGACTCGGCCTTTCTAGCCTCGTGTTTTGTTCCACCTTTGCCCCCTTAGTTTCCGGCTACCGGTGTTATGTTCCATAAATAAGCGCTCCTAACACGATCGGGGTTGTTATGGAGACCCCATTGATAATTCGTTTTAGATTAAGACTAGTCTGGCAAGGCCCAACTTTGGTACTCCATTTGCCTAATCACCTAATAAATTGCATAGGGACTTTCTGGACCCCGAGGATAATTTAATCAACCCCCGGGCCAGTGCTCCACATGAGTGTTGGTCCAAAACAGAGCAGCTTATTAAAGCTACCCGGGGCGACTCGGCGTTTGGCGTGGTAACCATCGCTCATCCGTCGTGTCCTCAGAACGAGGTACGCCACTCCTATCGGGATCGTCGACACGTCGGGCGGCCTTGCTAGATTAGTTTTACCTTTGACGAGATATCTTGTGCATCGGGATTCCGGTGATGCTTTGGGTAATCTCAGAGTTGAGGTTTTCCACTATGGAATCCGACGAAATCGCGAGTGTCGTGATCGAGGATTTCTATGCGGCTTGTGGTAATTTGTGATGGACTAGTTGGAGCACCCCTGCAGGGTTAAATCTTTTCGAAAAGCCGTGCCCGCGGTTATGTGGCAACGTGGAAACTTTGTTTAACACTGGTTCTAGATAACTTGAAGTTAACTTAATTAAAATATGTCAACTGAGTGCGTAACCGTGACTGTCTCTTTCGTGAGTTCCTTCTCCGATCGAGGACACGGTGGGGTTATGTCTGGCGTAGGTAGGTGTTCAGGATCATTCATTTGATCATCAGTAGTTCACGTCCGTTATGCGTAGATCTCCCCCCTCTTATTTCTTGTACTCGTAAGTTAGCCTCGAAATATATGCTTAGCCGCTGCTGCAACCTCACCACTTAACCATACCTCACCCATTAAGCTTTGCTAGTCTTGATACCTTTGGAAATGAGATTGCTGAGTCCCCTGTGGCTCACAGATTACTACAACACCAGTTGCAGGTACATGTAAAGGTCACTTGACGCGAGCGCGTTGATTGTTCATTTGGAGTTACTTCTTCTTCTTCTTCTTCTTCTTCTTCATCATCGATCTAGGATGGGTTCCAGGCCGGCAGCCTGGGATAGCAAGGATGGGCGTCGTTCTTATTTTTTTCTCGTTTGTTTTCGTCCGTAGTCGGACCCTGCTCTTACTCTTGATGTTTATGTAATGTACTGTTGTGACTCTGCTGTAGCTTGTGGCGAGTGTAAGCCAATTCAATATATATATATATATATCTCATCTTTTCAGTACATGTACTTGTAACGATATCCATTCTTGCGACACGACGAGATGCGCTTCTATCCCTGACGAGGCCTTCGTGCCAAATTGAGGATAGGGTCGCATATTGGGCGTGAAAAGTTGGTATCAGAGCAGTACCGACCTAGGAGCCCCCTTGATTGATCGAACTTGGCCGAGTCGAGTCTAGTGAAAAACTACTTTGAGTCTAGTTATATATCGGAGAGTAGGATTCTTTTTTCTCCTCTTCTATGCTCTGGTGAGGAATCTTGACGTAATGATTTACTCTACTCCTCTTCTCACTCAAATTTTTTTTAGAATCACGCGGATATTTTTGAGATCTATATGATGTCGATGTGACGGAGTTCTTCCTTGGTGCCTCCTATCTGCTCCAAGTCTCAGGGGAGTTGAGCTCGAGGGGATTCTTGAGCACATCGTTATCATTCAGATTTCTTAGTATCTTAGAACGAAGGATGTTCGTAATTGCTTCAATACTAGTAGTGACGAGATAACCCCGATGTCCCCAGTACTGGTGCAGATTGTTCGGGAGTACTGCCATACTTTGTATCATTGTGATCACGAGGGTCTGTTGTAGATGAAGGTCCGAGATTCTGGTTGTGTGTTGAAGGATGTGATACAAGTGACGGGTTAGTTTAGGAGTTGTGTGAAATACTCCTTGTATCCGTGTACCAGATTGCATGACCAGATATTTCGGGAACTCATAGGTGGGAATTCTAGTAGTTACTTATAGGACAATCTTGCAACAAATCCTCACCCTTTGTTTTGTTGAACTATGGTAATTCGAGTTGCTTCGATGTCAAGTGGTGATTTCAGATCTTTTCTAAGAGGTGTTCTCATATTGTTATGAGAGTACTAATCCTTTTGCTCAAATTAGATTGTCATGTCAATTCTTGTCAATCGGAGTCATCGTATCAATTCCATTCAACCGTGTGCTTCTCTTCAAGTGTAGTCTATCCTCTCTAATTTTGCAAGATCGTTCTCTCATTTCATCCGGAGTTCGTCTCATCTGTCCCAAGTCGTCTTTGTTTTTCCCCGCCCTCCCGCCCTTTTTCTTCGGTGATTGGATTTCATCCAAGCGCATTCATTTCATTGTTGCTCCCGCTATCTTTTCTTCCGTGTCCTATCCGGTGTTTCATTGTGAAGATTCTCACGAGATTCGTGTCATATTTGTTCATTCTTGTCATCTTTTCCGGTGAATTTAATTTAATTATCCGTGTTCATTGTATCCTATTCATCCTTGTAATTTTTCCCATGTTGGAAATTCTCATCAGTCTTCTTATTGTCATTTCTCTCTATTCCATCCGGAGTGCTGAAGTTATCTCAGAGGTTCTTATTTCCAATCCTTTTAATTATTTTGAGGTGCTATCCTCATCTAGTTTTCTTTATACTGGTGCAATCTCTCTTTCTAATCTATTGTTTCAACGGTGGTTTCTTTGAGTGGGCCCATAACCCACAGGTTCTTCCCAGGATCTTTCCTGGCTCTTTTAATCTTTTTCCGGAGATCATTAAATCTTTCAACTATGACGTAAGCATGATTTTCATTAGTCATATTCCTTCTCCAAGATCTATTTGAATTAATTCTCATATGGCTCAACCTTTCATTCTTTCTTATTCCGGAGTGTCTCATTAATTCTTGGTGTTGTTCTTGTCATCATTCTCAGCTTGCAAATTCGAAGGAGTGTTTCTCTCAACCTTGGTCCGTTCTTTTGAAGATTCATCATTTCAGCTTTGTGCCATCATATTATTTTGTTCCAATCATGAGTGATTCATTTCTGGCTACCCAGTGCATCTCTGAGTTGTTTTCATTCTCGATCCTCCGAAGGCCATCATTTCAGAAGATTCTTCGTTCTCAGCTTTCAGCTTTCATCCTCAATTCTTCTCCATTGTTGTCTCTTCGTTCGTCTCTCGATTATCCGGTGCCTTGTTCAAGTTTTCTCTCAGGTGGCTCATGAGCTTTTCATTCTCTTGTATATCCATTAATTCGTGGTGTTCCCATGTAATTGTCAATTCTTACCGGTGCTTCCTTCAATTTTGCCTCAAATGGTGCTTATCTCTCTGCCTCTTCAAGATTCTTTCAAGAATAAGTTGTATGCTAAATCCGTTGCTTGTCATCAATTTAATTTGATGAAGCATGAGCATAACATAATTCTTATTCTTGTTCTTTCTTCTTCCAAGAGATTTCAATTCTTCTTCCGGAGCGGCTCATAATGTCAATTCATTCTCAAAGTGTTCTTCAAGATTCTTGTTGGAGAACCTCAACTATTCTTTCTCTTGCATTTTTAGTGCATTGTTCTTTCTTTATCCTTTGAGGTGGTTTTATAGCCTTCTTGTTAGTGTAGGAGCCTCGAAGAGACTTTCTTTCAAGAGTGAGATAATTAAATCCACCAATTCGTTGATCATGAGATATTTTCAACCCATGATTTCTTCATTGAGCTATCTTGATTTGGATTTCACCTAAAGATTTTCCTATGGATTGTTGCTATCATGGTGTTTGTCATTAATCCAAGTTCTCAATGTATCCTCTTGGTGCAAGTAATTGTTCATATCTTGTTTCTCCCAATCTTCCTTGTTTCTTTTGGTGGTTGGTTGTCACCTCATATATGTTGAGATGATTTTCATAAACCCACTACTATCTTGCTCTTCGTTGTTGGTTTTCCAACTACTACGTCAATTCTCTGTCCCGAGGCTCTTCAATCCTATGGTGATGATAGTTGTCATTCTTTCTTCATCCTCTTCTTCCACTTGAGCTAGTTCCTATTCTCTTCTTCCGGAGGCTTGTGTTGTTGCTCTTTTGGGTCTATTATCTTGTTCTGTCAAGATCATGGTGTTCCCTTGTTCTATTTACCTGTTTGTTGTGAATATTGTCTATTTCTTCCACCTTTTCGATTTTTTGTCCCATTTTCCTACCGAAGTGCTGCCAAAATTTTCCGTGAATTCTTGCTTCTTTCTCATATCATTCCTCATCTCTTTGCAACCTTCAAGGACCGTTGGCTTCACTCGTTTGTCAAAGAAGCAACTAAGTTTTACCTCTTGCGCTTTCTCATCCTCTCCCCCTTTCATTCTTGGATCTCGGGGCGAGATCCTCTTGTAGTGTAGGAGAGTTGTGACAGCCCGATGCTGACGTTCCAGAAGATTCCCCTGCTATTCCGTTTTGGTCGCGTGATTTATTTTATTTGTCGCATCATGCGCATCATCTGCATTGCATTGACATCTCCGTTGCCGCCAGTTTTCAAAACTTGCATTCGTTGTTAGTTGCCGGTTCTCGTCGTTGTCCGTTCTGAGTCCGACCGCACTCGCACGCGCCCGCGGCATCGTTCGAAACCCTGTTTTTAAAGTGTGCGTAAAACTTTCTTTGATCGGATTGAGATTTGACGTGCGGTCCTATTTTAATATAGCCAGGCCGCTTGTCGAATTTCGTCGCGATCGGAGTCCGTCTCGTACCCGAACGGTCGACCGTAGCGGTACCGTATTCGGTCTACCGTCGGACGTCTATCGGTGTTTTTAAAATCGTTGCTGCGCCGCCCGTTCTCCCTCTCGTCTCCGGTTATCCCCTCTACACGACCGCGTACCCATACCCGCATTCGGAATCGTCCGAATCCGACCGCACGGTTGGATCCGGAACGAAATTCCGGCTAACCTAGCCCCCCTTTGCTTATAAATAGACCCCGTGTATATTTTAGACACCCACCCCAGCCCGTGCATCTATTTCCGTGCCAAACCCTAGCCGCAGCCTCCTCCCACCTCCTCCTCGCGTCGCCGGGCCAGCGAGCCCACGCGAGGCCCGCCGAGCCCATCCGGCGCCGCCCCGTTCTCCTTCCAGCCCCGAGAGCCTCCTACCAGGAGTTGCGCGCCGCCCGATCCGCTTCCCGCCGGCGTCCGCCGCCGCAGGCCGCCCCGATCCAACCCCGCGCCTGCCCCGCCATCAGCACCTTCCTCCCGAGCTCGCCGTCCATGGCCGCCTCCCCAAGTCGCCGCCGCCCCATCTCTCCCCTCGGAGCTTGCCACCGCCGCAGGGAATAGAGCCCTCGTCCGCCTCGGGTCGCCGCCCCGGCCCGGATCCGGGCAAATCCGGCCGGCCCCGCCGGTGCCTCGCCCCTGCCCCTCATCCTGCTCGCCGGAGAAGCCGCCATGGCTTCGTGCAGTGCTAGAACTCGGGAGGGATCGAGCGTGGCGCAGCCGAGCCGGCCTCCCCGCGACCCCGTGTGGACTTCCCACCTCGCCTGGCCGCTTCCCTCCCCTCGGCCCAGCTCGTCAGCAGCAGCAGCCTCCACCGCTTTGGCCCAGTGCCTTCTCCCCCTTCTTGGGCCGAGCCCACCCGGTGAGCAACCCCCTGCTTTTTATCTCCCGCCCGTGGCGAGTTATACTAGTTTGCGTCACTGTTCGGCCCGTTAGATGATTTAGGTTATTTTCGAAATAATATAAATTCCAGGTATAGACGTATTTTAAAACGCGTGTATCTTTTTAACCGTTAGCCGGATCGCGACGAGTTGTATATGGTTTTGGAGTAGCTTCGCGAGCAGAACACGATTTTACAACTTGCATAATTATTTAACGTAGTTTTACGTGCTAAACGCCTAGTTTAGCGTGCTGTCCCAATTGGGGAACGTCCCGTATTTATTTTCCTTGCGGTTCGGATTGCTCGAGTGCCTTAGATAAAATGTTCATGTTTTAGGAACCATTTTTCCATGCATTTTAGAGCGATCATTTGTATTTTTGCGTATAGGGAATTGCCTCTAGTTTATTTTCCTGTATATAGGTTATTTATATCGCATTTATGTGTGGCTATATTTTGTGTTGCAACCCCACATATTTTATATGTTTCCGGGGTAGAAAAATCCTATGGATTTTTTTGTGCAATTAGTTTTAGCTTTTGAGTAAATTAGTTCGCGTGATATTTTGCTATGTTGCCCTTTTGTTTAATTTGTAGGTTTTATTCCGTGCTTCGTTTGATTAAGTTGTCAACTAGGGAGTTGTTCTAGGGTGTTTTGTCTAGCCTCTGGTAATTTTGGTTGCAATAGAAATGCATGTTTAGGTGTGGTTTTCTTGCTCTCAAGTTGCTAGAATAGTGCTGTTTTCGAGAGCTGAAATATTTCTAAGTCTGAAATCTGTTATATTTTGTTGCTGTTTTGTCTTGCTTGCATGTTGTGATCTGTAGCTCTTTTGAGGTTGGTCCAATGGAGTTAGTTTTACCCCTTGTGTTTCTCTAGCATGCTGTGAAGTTTCATGCCATTTGATTTCCTGTAGCTTATGGTTTTTCTGCTGTCAATATTGCTTCAGATCGAAAACTGCACTTTCATGAGGTGTAATTTTCACTAAGTCTGAAATAGTGTGTGAGATGTCATTTTGTGTCTTCTTTCCCTAGTGATCCATGATGCCATGCTAGTTGTTGTTAGTTGTTCGTAGTAGTGCTTCTTTCCCTCTTTCGTGACATGCCTTGGTTGATTATATCGGAGTTTTGTAGCTCGTAGTTGTGGGGCGTAGAAAATGCTACGTGGCTGATTTTGGCAGATTGTAGTGTTTTCTTGTTTTGCTCGTAGATGTTGAACCGTAGCTCCGATTTGATCGTGTCCTACATGAAACTTGCTTAGAAACTCGTGTAGTTTTATTTTCTCTTGCTGGTTGCATGTGTTGAAGTGCTCGTAGCCGCCGTTGCACACATATTACATTCATGTCATCATATCTTGCGATGCTTGTAACTTTTGATCCGTAGCTCCGTTGGAGATGTTCTTTATGTGCAGATTGCTTGAAATGACGTGTAGAATCACGATAACCTATTTATTTTGCTGTTTAACAACTAATTAAATGCATTAGTTCAGATCTGGACAGAATTGTAAATTAACATGTGAGGTCGTCTCGGAGATGCTATATGTCATTTCCGACCTCATTTAAAATGCCTAGATAAGTAGATTAATTGCGCTTCACCTCTTGCCATGTTTAATCACATTTAATATTGCCGTGTATCTAATCGGGATAGAACTAAATAATTAACGTGGAGTTTCGTCAATATGCAACTCGTTGCATATTGAACTTCACTTAATGTGTAGTGTTTGATTGTGTGATTTGTCATGTCGTGACTTGTTTGTATTCAGCTCCTCATGCATCATATGTGTTGTGCATCGTGTGGTTAATATCGTGTGTTGATGCTTGTTTCCGGTTTCCCTGTCTCGATAGAGTTCCGCAAGCGTGTCGGATGTGAGGACCCGTTCGACTACGTCAGTTTGTCTCCTTCACGGAGGCATTCTTCTTCGAAGCGGGATCTCAGGCAAGATGACCATTTCCCCAGATACCATTACTATCATTGCCATGCTAGTTTAGCAAGATGTCTCGTTGCCTACCACATGTTAAACATCAGCCTCTCAACAATGCCATGAAACCTTCAACCTGTTCAACCTAGCAAACCACTGATTGGCTATGTTACTGCTTGCTTAACCCTGTTGATAGCGTTGCTAGTTGCAGGTGCAGTTGCTTCCATGTGTTAACATGGGTTCCTTGTTATATCACCATATTAAATGCTATTTAATTTAATGCACCTATATACTTGGTAAAACGTGGAAGGCTCGGCCTTTCTAGCCTGGTGTTTTGTTCCACCTTTGCCCCCTTAGTTTCCGGCTACCGGTGTTATGTTCCATAAATGAGCGCTCCTAACACGATCGGGGTTGTTATGGGGACCCCCTTGATAATTCATTTTAGATTAAGACTGGTTTGGCAAGGCCCAACTTTGGTACTCCATTTGCCTAATCACATAATAAATTGCATAGGGACTTTCCGGACCCCGAGGAAAATTTAATCAACCCCCGGGCCAGTGCTCCTCATGACTGCTGGTCCAAAACAGAGCAGCTTATTAACGCTACCCGGGGCAACTCGGCGTTTGGCGTGGTAACGATCGCTCTTCCGTCGTGTCCTGAGAACGAGGTACGCGACTCCTATCGGGATCATCAACACGTCGGGCGGCCTTGCTGGATTAGTTTTACCTTTGACGAGATATCTTGCGCATCGGGATTCCAGTGATGCTTTGGGTAATCTCAGAGTTGAGGTTTTCCACTATGGAATCCGATGAGATCGCGAGTGTCGTGATCGAGGATTTCTATGCGGCTTGTGGTAATTTGTGATGGACTAGTTGAAGCACCCCTGCAGGGTTAAATCTTTTCGGAAAGTCGTGCCCACGGTTATGTGGCAACGTGGAAACTTTGTTTAACACTGGTTCTAGATAACTTGAAGTTAACTTAATTAAAATATGTCAACTGAGTGCGTAACCGTGACTGTCTCTTTCGTGAGTTCCTTCTCCGATCGAGGACACGGTGGGGTTATGTCTGACGTAGGTAGGTGTTCAGGATCATTCATTTGATCATCAGTAGTTCACGTTCGTTATGCGTAGATCCTCCCCCTCTTATTTCTTGTACTCGTAAGTTAGCCACGAAATATATGCTTAGCCGCTGCTGCAACCTCACCACTTAACCATACCTCACCCATTAAGCTTTGCTAGTCTTGATACCTTTGGAAATGAGATTGCTGAGTCCCCTGTGGCTCACAGATTACTACAACACCAGTTGCAGGTACAGGTAAAGGTCACTTGACGCGAGCGCATTGATTGTTCATTTGGAGTTGCTTCTACTTCTTCTTCTTCGATCTAGGATGGGTTCCAGGGCGACAGCCTGGGATAGCAAGGATGGACGTCGTTCTTATTTTTTTTCTCGTTTGTTTTCGTCCGTAGTCGGACCCTGCTCTTACTCTTGATGTTTATGTAATGTACTGTTGTGACTCTAATGTAGCTTGTGGCGAGTGTAAGCCAATTCAATATATATATATATATCTCATCTTTTCAGTACATGTACTTGTAACGATATCCATTCTTGCGACACGACGAGATGCACTTCTATCCCTGACGAGGCCTTCGTGCCAAGTTGAGGATAGGGTCGCATCTTGGGCGTGAAAAAGCATTTCAAAGGCGAGGCAGATCACCGGAAGAAGCCTGCCATGCGTACCGGTGATCACGTACTTGCTATGGTCAATGATTTACACGTAATCTTTGGAAAGGGTCCCGGCGGACTAGCTGTTCCAAGTGACGCTGGGGGACACGCACCCATGTGGAAGAAGAAATATATATTTTGGGACCTACCCTACTGGAAAGACCTAGAGGTCCGCTCTTCGATAGATGTGATGCACGTGACGAAGAACCTTTGCGTCAACCTGCTAGGCTTCTTGGGCATGTATGGGAAGACAAAAGATACAGCTGAGGCACGGGAGGACATGCAACGTTTGCACGAAAAGACGGCATGCCTCCAAAGCAGTATGAAGGTCCTGCCAGCTACGCTCTTACCAAAGAAGATAAGGAAATCTTCTTTGAATGCCTGCTTAGTATGAAGGTCCCGACTGGCTTCTCGTCGAATATAAAGGGAATAATAAATATGGCAGAGAAAAAGTTTCAGAACCTAAAGTCTCATGACTGCCACGTGATTATGACGCAACTGCTTCCGATTGCATTGAGGGGGCTTCTACCGGAAAACGTCCGATTAGCCATTGTGAATCTATGTGCATTCCTCAATGCAATCTCTCAGAAGGTGATCGATCCAGAAATGATACCAAGGCTAAGGAGTGATGTGGTGCAATGTCTTGTCAGTTTCGAGCTGGTGTTCCCACTATCCGTCTTCAATATCATGACGCACGTCCTAGTTCATCTAGTTGACGAGATTGTCATTCTGGGCCCCATATTTCTACACAATATGTACCCCTTTGAGAGGTTCATGGGAGTCCTAAAGAAATATGTCTGTAACCGCGCTAGGCCAGAAGGAAGCATCTCCATGGGCCATCAAACAGAGGATATCATTGGGTTTTGTGTTGACTTCATTCCTGACCTTAAGAAGATAGGTCTCCCTAAATGGTGGTATGAGGAGAGACTGACTCAAAAAGGCACGCTTGGAGGGGAGACAATAATATGCAGGGACGGATATTCTTGGTCTGAAGCACACTGCACAGTTCTACAGAACTCTACCTTGGTGACCCCTTATGTCGATGAACACAAGAACAGTCTGCGCTCCAAACACCCGGAGCAGTGCGACGACTGGATTACATGTGAACACATCAGGACTTTCAGCAGTTGATTGGAAACACGTCTTAGAGATGAAAACACTGTTTGTGATGAGTTGTACTCGTTGTCGAGGGGACCATCTTCGACTGTTACGATTTGGAAAGGATACGAGATAAATGGGAATACATTTTACACGATCGCCCAAGATCAAAAGAGCACCAACCAAAACAGCGGTGTCCGCTTTGATGCGGCCACCGAGAGGGGAAAAGACACATATTATGGTTACATAGTGGACATATGGGAGCTTGACTACGGAGTAGATTTTAAGGTCCCTTTGTTTAAGTGCTAATGGATCAATCTGTCAGGAGGCGGGGTACAGGTAGACCCGTAGTACGGAATGACAACAGTGGATCTGAACAATATTGGGTACACTGACGAACCGTTCGTCCTAGCCAATGATGTGGCACAGGTTATCTATGTGAAGGACATGTCTACCAAACCGAGAAAAAGAAAAAATAAGGAAGCGAATACATCATACGATGAGCCAAAGCGCCACATAGTTGTTTCAGGAAAAAGGGACATCGTGGGAGTGGAGGGCAAGACAAACATATCCGAAGATTATGAAAAGTTTCATGAAATTCCTCCCTTCAAAGTCAAGGCTGACCCAAGCATCCTGATAAATGATGAAGATTATCCATGGTTACGTCGCAATAAGGAAAGGACACAAGCGAAGAAAAAGTGAAGACTTTCTCCACAACTATTATGATGATACAATGCCAACTTTCAACCTTTTTGTAGTTCATTTGAAATGCATGTTGTAACAGACAAGTTTCCGTATGAATATGCATGTTTTAACACACAAGTTTCCGTATAAAATGCCTTTCTAACAGCCTTAGAACTGGTACTAAAGGAATCAACTAAAAAAGCTTTTATAAACCTCTAGTATTAATGAAACTAAAATTATATAGAATTTTGTTACAAACTTTAATAGCAAAAAGAATTATCATAAAAGAAAATAAATAAGTAATTAGAATTTTGTTCAAAACATTAAAAGCAAAAAGAATTATCATAAAAGAAAATAAATAAGTAATTAAAATTTTGTTACAAACTTTAATAGCAAAAAGAATTATTGTGAAAGAAAATAAGTAATTAGAATTTTGTTACAAACTTTAATAGCAAAAAGAATTATCATGAAAGAAAATAAATAAGTAATTAGAAACAAAAAAGAAAGCAAAAAAACTAGAAAAAAAATTAAACAAAAATATGCGAATTTATAGAGATAATTCAACCTAAATTCAAAGTGTTAGTTAGCTTAACTGGCCAACCAACACTTTAAATTTAGGTTGAATTGTCTTTAAATTCGAGCTCGATGTTGCAGCCGCGGCGGAGCTTATAAACAGGTTCGGAAGCCCTTCGCTTGGCAGGTGGGACTAAACATCCAACTGCACCGCGGCTGTGGCAGACACATGCCTTTAGTCCCGGTTTGTGGCTCCAACCGGGACCAAAGGCGTTTTTTGGTCAGCCTCTTTTCAGCAGCCCAAAGGGCAGGAAACAGAGACCTTTGGTCCCGGTTGGTGCCACCAATCGGGACCAAAGGTCTCTGTTTCCGCCCTTTGGGCTGCTGAAAAGAGGCATTTGGTCCCGGTTGGTGCCATGAACCGGGACCAATGCCTTTGCTATATAAGCCACACATTGGAAATTTTCAGATTTCACGGTGCCGCGAGCTCATCCACACCCGACGACGCCGCGAGCTCATCCACGGCGCCGCCAGCCTACCCCGTCGCCATCGCCCGTCGCCCTCCGACCCCCAAGCCCACGTCGTCGCCCGTCGCCGTCGCCCTCCGCCCCCCACCCCCCGCCGCCGTCGCCGTCGCCCTCCGCCGCCCCCGAGCCGTCGCCCATCACAGTCGCCCTCGCCCTCCGCCCCCCGCCGCCGTCGCCCTCGCCGCCCACGCCGTCGCCCCGGCCGCCCCCGATGTGAGCCGCCGCCGCCACGACTCTGTTTTTATTTATTTATTGTTTTTTATTTTTGAATTTTTTGGTGATATTATTGTTGAATATGCATGTTTGTATGTTCATATATATCCAAAAATAGACCGCATCACCATGGTAACTGCGGCTCTTCTCTTTGATAGACTTCTCCTCTTTATTTGAAAGGGCGAGATGTTTAATTATGAATTTTCCTTAGTAAGATAAGGGTACCTTAGATAGAAGTACGACATGGCATGAACATCGATGGAAAATAAAATAGAACTATGAATGAACATTTAACATATATCTTTAGTAATCCTTTATTTAAGTTGGCAAACAAAGATTATATGTAGTACCGAATGGGAAACCATAAATAATATAATTAAATGTGTAACAAATGTATAATTTGGTCCTTACTTAAAAAGACCTAAACTTTCATCGTGGCAAAAATATGAACTGAGAAAATATATCACTGTCATGTACTAAGAGAGAACATTCGATCACCCTCGCAAAAAAAAGGAACATTGGATCAAACATCATAGGAAAAACACTCCTATATAGAACTAGAAACATCTGGGACATGAGACAATACCTTTGGATACTGGGAACAATATCTCGAACATTTGAACCGAACAACATAAATTAAGCGCAATTATCATTGTTTTACACTGGTCAGCTTGTAAAAAAGATGTTTTATTCATTAGCAAACAGAAAACGGTGACAATAAGATTATTTCAAGACAAAAGATGTTAGTGGTGTGTAGAGAGACCCAACAACCATGTAGCAAGATTTAAAGTAATTGACATATTGACCTAATCACTACTAGTCTGCTTTCATATAAACTAATATATTGACAAACACTCGAGAAGACCATATATACCACTTTATCACTTCTCCCTCGAACAATCAGTTGTACTTTTAGAGAATTCATTAGCCTAGATGATATCTGAAGGAAGCACAAATCCATAAGAACTGCGGGCATTCTCCAAGCAGCAATGTGTATGCAAAAAAATGAATGAAACTGGGCTATATCACCAAATTTGTAGTCATCCAGATCTTTGTTCGAAACCTTTCTTTTTTTTGAAATTAAACTAACAATGTTTTAAATTTCTTGTACCATATGTTTGTGTTCTAGTTTTGGTAGTCCTACGAATCTGATACTTGTGCATATCGACCTATTTTGGTAGTCCTGCATATCGGATACTTGTGCATTTCGGATACTCTAGGAACATCATTTCCTTTTATATGCTTATCCTATGTTGTCCTGCATGAGTAATGGGATCAGATATGCAATTTTTGCTCACTGGAATAAACATTTCTGCCACTTTGGCAAAACTTATGGTAGTTAAATTAATCTAATGTTGTTACCAAACAAAATATGGCATATATTAATTCTTATTCATTAGATTGTTAGTTGTAGTGCAATATGAGACAGATAATTAACAACTAGTATTACCATCATAGTGAATATAGCTTTGGTTTTATTTATTTATAGTAAGTGCTTAGTAGCTGAACTAGTTGATTTAATAAAACTACTTTATTTTACTATATATAGAAGTAGTTTATTTTTAGCAAGAAAATTAATAGAACTAGTTTATTTTTTAGTTCATTTTACGATGCCTATCCCGCATCCTCGTCGTCGACTCGGCGGAGGACACCTGCTTGATCAGAGGGGCCCTGTCCGGGACTGGGCTCCGCCGGCTGGTATTGGGAGGTGCTACCTTCCGGGGAGCGTAGGTTGGTGAGGAGGCAACCCGTTGTTGACCCGATCCTTGTTTGGTGGCGGTCGCATGGGCCAGTGATGGTGCCGAGGCTTCCGTACACCGCGGAGGTGGTACGTCACCGTGTCAGCGAGGAGGACGAGCACGTCCGTCGCTACATGGTTGCATTGGAGGGCAGGTTCTCCAATACCTGGCAGGTTCTTCAGGGATCTCACTGGAGCTATGATCCTGTGATGGTTTCTTCTCTTTGGGTGTCCACCGCCCGCGACGATACGCGTCGGGCGCTACGGTTCTAGCTGTATTAGTGATGCTATATGTATGACAAGAGATGATGTAGTTTTGCTTATAATTGAATGCATGCTAATTTGAATACTACTTTATTTTACGATTTGGTTTTGCTTATTAAATGCTCAAATTGGAAAAGTACTCCTACTTTGAATGCTAAAATTGATTATCATGTTGCTGTAAATGTTGTATGACAATGTTGTAAAGGGTAGTAATTGGTCTCTTCAGCTACTTTTCAGAGATGGAGTTCTTCACGATTATACTTGAGAAATCCTCCAGCAGGCAGGTGCTGCCAGACAATTTTGTGAATATGCTGGACGGCCATCGGCCACAGAACATGAAGCTGAGGCAGGTCGGCAACGGGCTTCGCAAGTTGTGGGACCTGGAGGTGGCGTTCGACACCGATGGAAGCATGTACCTAGATCGTGGCTGGAAGCAGTTCGTTTGTGCCTACGACCTGCGGCATGGGTACTTCCTTGTCTTCAAGTACGACGACAGCGCCACATTCGTCATGAAGGTGTTCGACACGACTATGTGTCGGAGGCGCTACCAGGACGACGACGATACCAGTACGCTCTGTCTCTTCTTCCTATCCATTAGGCTATGTCTCACACCCATTTTAAAAAAACTTTTTTGCATTTGGCAAGGCAATAGGAGCAGGAGCAGCAAGTACTGCGACAGGTGCTATGTCTACGGCAGCAGCGACTCTGGCTATAGCAAAAGTAGCAGCGACTCTGGCTACAGCAAAAGTAGCAGCGACGATGGCCTTGCGATGGTGATCCCACAGCTGGGCGACATGGCCATGCCAATTCTGGTAGAGGAGTACATCCCACAGCCTGGCATGGGGCTTCGCCGCTCTAAGCGCATCACGATGATGAAGGAGAAGGTGAAGAAGAAGGAGTGAAGATCTTAAGAACCTGATGGAGCTTTAATCTTTATAGTGTAAACCTTTTAAGTACGATAGTGTTGAACTGCTACTTCACTTTTAAGTATGATGGTGGTGTGCGTGAAGAAATTTTGTGCATGCTCATGGATGCTCATTGATGAAAGATAAAATTATTTCTTTTTGTGCTTGATCATGGATGCTCCTTGGTTGGTGTATATAACAACCTAAATTAACCCCTAAACCAGCCCCTTTAAAAAAAACTCAGCTTCAGCCAGGTGCTGACGCGTGGATGCCTTTTGGTCCCGGTTGGTGTCACCAACCGGGACTAAAGGCCCCCCCTGCCTGGCCTGGCCGCAGCGGCCACGTGGAGGCCCATCTGTCCCGATTGGTGTAAGAACCGGGACTAAAGGCCGAGGGCATTAGTAACGACCTTTTAGTCCCGGTTCTAAAACCGGGACAGAAGGCCCTTACGAACCGGGACAGAAAGCTCTTTTTCTGCTAGTGTTTCTTTCTAGACGAGCCAATACCTTTACTTTACCGACGAATGGCCAACCTAAAAAAAATCTAACATCGAATCTTGCAACGTGTGCATAGGTTGGGGTAGCAAAATACATGTGCACATACTCGAGATGTTTATCCGGTGAAGGGATCATCATGATGCAACATGGTTAGTTACAAACTGCATCTCGATACCATCCTTTGATAGGGAGAAAGGGGTCGCCATCACCCCTGCGTTGTTGCTGCCAGCCAGAGAAAGCATCATGCAATCAGGGACCGTGATGGGCTATCAGAGTGCGCTTCAACTAAGCCACAGCTGGTGTTGCCCTTTGGTGTGGCGGTGGCGGTTTGTAGCGAGTAAGGCTCTGCTCGTGTCATTCCGTGGGAGCGAAGTGGGGCACGGGTGTATAGGATAGTGACTGCAATGAAAAAGTAATTTACTATACGTGTAATCAATGTACACTAGGTCCTATTTATCAAGACGATTTGACACTGTACATAAGTCAAGATCATAAATTTGACACCAATGATAGGTATAATTTTGGTTTTGAATTTGGTATTTGACATGTTGTGGATGCCCATATCAACTGATGAACCAAGTTTTAAGTGGAATGCAGAGTACTTGTCACAAATGGACAAAGATGTAAATTAACCTATATGTCTTGGAGCTTTTCTCCACCACCAGTTCGAAATTATAAAGACTTTTCAGCCAAATCTAATATGGTTATGAGCCACAAGACATCCTCATCGTGCTACTAGTATTTTGTTGGTGGTTGTACTGCTGCTGCAAGGATTGAATTAAACTCGGTAGCGGGGTTTTTCATTTTTAGCTTCTTCTTCTCTTTATTTTGACTGTGTGCATCGTAATGCTATTAGGGTATTGCGTTGTTGCAGAAACTGAATATAATTGATATCTTCTTAATATTAATATATTCCCTTTATAAAATAAAAAACAAGTGTGATCTCTTGCCACAACGCAACCAAGCCCACATCTCGCGGCCCGCAACTGCCGCTGGTGCAACGCCAGATATTCCTGGAATTACCCTGTGGTGGTGGCGGCGGTCTCTACGACTATGGTTGTGCTCGTGTCATTTTATGAGAGCGAAGCGGGGTACAGGTGTATGGGATAGTGACCGCACTGTCAAAGTAATTTTTTATATGTAAAATCAGTGTGCATTAGGTCCTACTTTCTCCCTTTCACAATGTAGTACGTTCCTGTTTTTCGAGATTTAAATTTAATTATAAATTTAATCAACAAGACTGATTACGAGGGGAGCAAAAGTTATACTACTAAATTCGTCAATTGCGGCGGGAAAAAAAATTATACCACTGCATTTATACTTTTGAGACGATATAACTTTTTTGCTCGTGCCGCAACAGTTTCTTTGGTTAATTGTATGGTCAAATTTAGATTTCAAAAATAAAGAAGGAATTACATTATGGAATGGAGGAAGTAATACTTATGAAGTCGATTTGACATCATATATAAGTTAAGATCGTAAATTTGACACCGATGTCAACACCGTGGATGCCGATATCAAGCAGATAAACCAAGTCTTAAATGAACTTCAGATGTTAGCGTCCAACTCGGCCTAGCCCATACTCACCCACATTCTGGACGTTTATCTGCACATGGGCCAGCATTCAGCGGAGAGTCCACTTCATCTCAAAAGCCCGACGTTCTAGACGTTTATGCGCACATGTATCTGCATTCAGCCGAGAGTCCACTCTACCCAAAAGCGCGGACTGATGGAAGCCCGGACATGGCCACCTCCCATAGGCCACCTAAACCGAGCTAGCAAAGTCCCTCAGAAAGGCATGGCGATGCTGGCTCTGATACCAGATGTTAGGGTCCAACTCGTCCTAATCCACATATATTTATATTTTAAATGTTTATGCGTACATGAATCATCATTCAACAGAGAGCCTACTCCATCTTAAAATCCCGTACTGAAGGGAGGAGGGAATCTCTGTCTTATCACTGATCATGGCCTCCCCGGTAGGCGAGGTGAGACAGCTGCCATAACAGTAGAGTACTTCTCACATATAGACAAAGATGATATTAAGGTATGCTTTCTTGGTCCCGTAAAAAAAAGGTATCCTGTCTTAGCTTTTCTCCACCACCAGTAGGAGAACATAAAGATTTTAATGTCAGCGCATAAAATTGGGAGGGAGAAACTTTGATCTTGCTACCCATCGATCGGGTTTGTATCTGTATTGAGCAGCTCACATTTCCCATGCTTGATCGGGAGAGAAAATATCTAGCAGAAGAAACGTAAACCAACACTCTGCTCGACTAGTTGGCCTTCTGGATCGATCGACTGCGATAAGAAAAGCCGAGCACGTATTCAAGGACAATAATTCCATCCGCTCCATACCAATCCATCGACGCCGACATGACGCCATACCTGCATGCATCATTGCATCTCTCCAACCGCCCGTGACCTGAGAAGGACGGGCCAGCATGTGGCACCTCTACCTACTGTCCTCCTCTCCGGCGCGGACGACGCATGGCCACCCCGCCACCCAGTGCAACTCGCCTATAAGAAGCAGCGTACACGATGCTAAGCCTAAGCTCACTCAAACACAGCCACACAAGCTAAACTGTCTCGTCAGTAGTAATATCAAAACTTCTCAGTGAGCAATGGCAAAGAGTCTCGCCGTCGCGCTCCTGCTACTGGTGGTGCTCGCGTCATGCGACGGGCGGGAGCTGAAAGAGAAGGTTGCAGCGACACACGGTGCCGGTGCCAGCGGTGGCGTCGGCGACTCCAAGGCTTTGGACTTGCCGCTGCTGGGGGGAACCGGTACCGGAACAAGCACCATTACCGGCCCGCTGGTGGTGATCCCTGGGATCCCTGCTATCGGCCCATGATCATCTCTACCTCATGTGCTGGCGCTACAAGAAGCTAAAGCTCGCCTTGTCGCTTTAGATTCTATAGGTAGCACCGCCAGGAAGAAAAAGGCCGACGTTTCGCGAATGTCCATGTTCGGTACTGAGCGTCTGTGTCAACTGTCATTTGTATTTATTTCCAGTTCCCGTCTCGTATTTTTCGTTCCTTGTGCGCTACATGTATCAACAATGACATAATAAATACGTACTATGTTAGTGTGATCGAGTCTTCTTGGATACAAATCTCGACTGGTTACGTCACTACTGAAATCTGGGATTTAGCGGAGTTGCAAATGTTTGCCTAGTGCATTTCATCGGGACATCGGCAGACTTATGTATCTGCCGAGTTTGACACAAATTTGTATCTGGCAGTGAGAGAAAACTCGGCAAACTTCACATTTTCCTAGTACCAGCGAAAAGAGACAAGGCGAAAGAAAAGAACATGAAATCTAAAAAGCGGCCGCCCATTTATCGGAGAGAAGGGGCGGTCGGCTGGGAACCGCATGCGTGTGTGCTTCCTTACTTCAGGTGTCATCTTCACATGCATTTATTTCGTTTTTTTAATTTTTTTAAATCATATATTTCAAACCGTGCGTTGGAATTCAGATCTATCTTCATCATTGGATTCTTCACGATGAGATCTTTGAAATTAGATCCTGCATGAGTATGTTTCGAAAAATTTATACCAACTTCTGATGATATATGGTGCAACTTCAGTACTGCATTGTGCAACTTTAGTACTACAAGGTGTATTTTTTAAAACAATTTGTTGGACATGTATGATCTGAATTCACATGAGGTTGCAACCTAGCAACCATGGAAACTTGATATGCATCTAGTCCACTGTCCCGGCAAATTATGTAGCAACCCTTGTCCCTACTTGTGGATGTGTAGTTCTTTTAACAGTTGACAAACCCTACCCCACCTTCTCTACCAATGATATGTGGAACTTAGTATGTTGTTTGAGCCAACTTTCTATTATTTGATTTTCAACTTCTTTTCCTTCCTACTTGTGGATATGTAGTTTCAGTTGGTGAGGGCAACAAACGGAGTTGCACAAAGTCTTTTAGGCAGTTGGCCAGACCAACATATAAAGTTGGACATCTCACATTCATGAAGGTAGTGAAAAGTTACATATTCATGAGGGTAGTAAAGTTGCATATAAACGGGGGCGCTAAAGTTGCACATCCCACTAGAGGGGTGGTTCGGAGTGCTACTAGGGAAATTACACATCCATGAGGTATAAGGGATAGTTGCACACCATTGGTAGATAGTTGGCGGTGACAGCATCCGAAGGTGCACATCCACTGTTAGACAGTTGGCCGATGCAGCAAAAAGTGAAAGCACAAACACAGACAGGAGAGAAGTTGCACGTGAACTACTAGGTAGTTGGCCTGAGCAAAACAGGAATTTAAACATCTCACTAGGAGGAGGTAGTTTGGGGTGGATGTGCCATTAGTGAAAACTACACTTTCACGGGGTAGGCAGAAAGTTGAAGATCCACTGTCATGTAATTGCGGATCCACTCCTAGGCAGTTGCACAAAACGGAGGCCAAATTGCACAGAAAAAATATTACTGAACATACCAATGCGGGATTTAGTTTTAAAGATCTCGTCGCGAAGAATCCACGGTGAAGACGTATATGAATTCCAATGTTTGAGTCACAAGTTATTGCTTTTTGAAACAAACTGAAATCCAAATTAAATATGTTCACACCTATTTTATGTGAGCACTTTATTTTTCTAATCAAAAGGAAGACAAATACTTTCCTTTTTGGGATGTTGGCTTCCGGCTACTAACCAGTCAATGGTCACTCTCTAGACGTGTCCCAAAAAGTTTACTATATTTTAGGCTGGCCGCTCGCGAAGGCCAGCTAGCAGCCGGCCGCTACCTAGACCTGTTCAACAAAGAAACACGACAGGAAAGACTAGCAGGTGGGCCACACTAACGAGCAAGCGACGGAGCTGTGATAGTGCTTTATGTTTGCCGGCTTGCACTAACGGAAAGTGTGCAATATTTTTTGACTTATTCCTTTTTATTATCAATTTCGATGGGTACAAACTTTTATTTTCAAGCAGACTTTTGAAAAGCATTATGGACTTGAGTACTGGCTTGAAATCATTTTATTCCATTTCATTAATTCAGTGGAGAATTATTTTTATAAAAACAATTGCCTCTGTTGCACTGCAACCATTTCATCATCTCATTAAAAAAATCACAAAAATTTGGAGATGTCAAGGGATGCACGTGATTCACTTTTATGCAAAAACCCAGTGGTGTTCTTTGAATTTGAGAAAAAGGAACACATTTTTATTCTGGTCCACTTTTACAATTTGTATTGCAACCCTATTTTATCTTGCCCTTTTGGCCATGAAAATTTTCTTGGTTGAAGCTCATCCACTAGTAGAAAATAGAGCTTTGCTTCGGGCCTGGCCAGCCCATTAGTCCCGGTTCTTCACGAACCGGGACCCATGGGGGGCATTAGTCCCGGTTCATGAGCCCAGGGGGCGGCCGGGGCCTCGTGGGCATTGGTCCCGGTTCGTGTGGACCCATTTGTCCCGGTTCTAGGCACGAACTGGGACCAATGGGCCACGCTCCTGGCCCACATCCATTGGTACCGGTTCATGCCTTGAACCGGTTTAGAAGGGGGGGCTTTAGCCTCGGTTTATGCCACGAACCGGGACAAATAATTTGCCTATATATACCCATCGCCGCGGCAGAGCACTCTGTTTTTTTCTGGCCGGCGAGGGGAGGGCATTTGGGTGCTCTAGCTTACCTCCTATGCACATGAGGTGTTCGATGAAATGCCCGAGCCACACTAGTTAAGCTTTCTCCTCTCGAAGCTCGACCTCGGAGCTTCATTTTTCCCGAAATTTGTCTAGATTTAGCGCTCAGTCACGCCCCGTCCCCGTTTTCACCGCTGGAGCACGTCCATGTGTACGTCCGCAATGTCGTGTGCAAGCTCCTCCGCACACAGTGAGGTAAGTCGATTTGGATTTTCGGTGGACATTGGATTTGGGGATTTCTCATCTAGGGTTTCGCGGGATGGGCCGTAATATGCGCCTTTCTGGCTCGTAGGTGGATGGCCGCGGGATTATGTAGTTCCAATCCGAATTTTTCATTCCCAATCCAAGATTCTACGGCCTTGAGGAGCGCTCGAATCACCGTTGCCCGGAGCATGGGCTAATTCCTGCTCGTCGTGTTTCTTGGGGTGGAGCAAGCACGGGAAGAAGGTTTTTGGGTTGTCCACTCGATGTAATTCCTCAAAACATCATTTGGTACTCTGTTTTCATCGATTGATTGCAAAGTTATGAATTTCATCTAATTATGTGAACTTTGATTTAACAGCTTCCTGATGAGTGTGATTGGGTTGTTTGGATTGACCCCCCTCCCATGGGCAAGCTTTTGAGGAGCTCCATGCATGGTGGCCTTGAACGTAGTTGGATCAAAGCTGGTAGGATGGAGAAGAAGGTTATGGCTCTGAACAATGAAAACAAGAAAATGCAATTGAAGTTGCAGAAAAGGAATGAGCTCATGGAAACAATGGGTTTTCTCTTTGTTCTTGGCATCATCATTGTGGCTAGTTTAGTTTCTATTTGATCTAAGCAAACCAATTAAGTGGCAGTGTGTGTGTTATGTTTCTGCTAGTGTGTTGTGTCCTAGATGTAATTCTATCATTTGTGCACTGTTGTGAACTTGAACAAATGTAATATTGCGCCCTAGATGTAATGGATATCATGTGTTGGGTTAAAATTGTCACCACTGCCAACTTGGAACCTTTTCAGAGTTCATTTCAAATGCTTTTCAATTTTATGGTCTTATAGCTCAAAATAATGAGTAAATGCATGAAAAATAACAAATGAAGTCAGAAAGGGTTGTAAGTTGATGATGTGGCTTTGAATGGTGCATTTTGAACACAGAAAAACTATGGAGTTCAAATAAGTTAAAAAAATGAAATCCCTTTGTAAGAGACGAGTTTCCGTATGAAACCTTGATACTTCGAAAGAGATTGTCCGTTTTGTACACGAAGTGCATCCAGTTTTTGCCGTAACCCTCTCAACTTTCTCGCACATGCTATGTGGGTGAAATGATGATACCATGCCAACTTGAAACCTTTTGAGAGTTTATTTCAAATGTTTTTCAATTTCATGGTCTTATAGCTCAAAATAATCAGTAAATGCATGAAAAATAACAAATGAAGTTAGAAAGGGTTGTAAATTGATGATGTGGCTTTGAATGGTGCATTTTGAACATAAAACAACTATGGAGTTAAAATAAGTTCAAAAAAATGAAATCCCTTTCTAACAGACGAGTTTTCATATGAAACCGTGATACTTCCAAAGAGATTGTCCGTTTTGTTCACGAAGTGCATCCAGTTTTTGTCTTAACCCTCTCAACTTTCTTGCATATGCTATGTGGATGAAATGATGATACCATGCCAAAATAAAAGAGAGGCACAATGCTCACCTGCACGTTGCTTAGCTTCAGGCCAACGTGCAGGTGAGCACTGCGCTTCTCCCTTCGTCGTCTCTACACTAAGGGCTTATAAACCGCTGCGAGTGCCTCTCGCTTGGCGAGGTGGGACTAAAAAACAACTACAGAAAGAATCAATTAAAAAACTCTTTTACCGGTTCATGCCACGAATCGGTACTAAAAGGTGCTCGTGGGGCCCCAGCCTTAAAACATTTACCAAATAAAATGCCTTTGTAACAGCCTTAGAACTGGTACTAAAGGAATCAACTAAAAAGCTTTTATAAACCTCTAGTATTATTGAAACTAAAATTATATATAATTTTTTACAAACTTTAATAGCAAAAAGAATTATCATAAAAGAAAATAAATAAGTAATTAGAATTTTGTTCAAAACATTAAAAGCAAAAAGAATTATCATAAAAGAAAATAAATAACTGATTACAATTTTGTTACAAACTTTAATAGCAAAAATAATTATCGTAAAAGAAAATAAATAAGTAATTAGAAACAAAAAAGAAAGCAAAAAATAGGAAAAAAAATTAAAAAAAGTGCCACCTAGAGGGCCACCACGGCGTGCATACGACTAGAAACCCATTAGTAGGGCCAGGATACAGGCCCGCAGTAGGCCCAATAGGCCCACCAGCAGAGAGAGTGATTTTAGGCCCGTAAGCCTGCAGTAGAGAGGAGCTCGAAGTGGTTAGTTCGGCAGGGCTTATAAACCACTCCGAGCCCCTTTCAGCTAGCGAGGTGGGACTAAACATAGCACCGCATCGCCCAAGGCCTTTGGTTCCGGTTGGTGGCACCAACCGGGACTAAAGGGAGGCATTGGTACCGGTTGGTGCCACCAACCGTGACCAAAGGGCTCTGCTTCCCGCCCTTTGGCCTGCTGAAAAGAGACCTTTGATCCCGGTTTGTGCCACCAACCGGTATCAATGCCTGTGCTTCCCGCCCATCGGGCTGCTGAAAAGAGACCTTTGGCCCCAGTTGGTGCCACCAACCGGGACTAAAGGTGGGGCTATATAAGCGACAGTTTAGAAATTTTGATCTCTCCCCCTCTCTCCATTCGATCCCGACGCCGCCAGGCTGCCCGTCCGTCTCCGCCTCGCCGTCGCCGTCGTCGCCCCGCGCCGTCCCGCGCCGCCCCGACGCCGTCGCCGCCCCCCGCCCCGCGCCCCGTGCCCCGCGACGCCGCTGGCCCCTGCCCGTCGCCGCCCCGCCCCGGCCCACGCCGCACCTCGTCGTTGACCGTCGCCGCGCCGCCCCGCCCCGCGCCGCACCTCGCCGTCGCGGTCGTCGTTCCCGACACCGTCGCCGTGAGCAAAGATTTTTTTTTTGTTAAAAGATTTTTTTTTGTGATATTATTGTTGAATATGCATGTTTGTATGTTCATATATATGCAAAGATCGAATATGTCAAATTTTTATGATTTTTTTTCTGTTCATAGAATTTTTATGATTTTTTTTCTGTTGTAATTTTGTTCATAGAATTTTTATGATTTTTTGTTCATAGTATTTTCTTTGTCAATTTATGTATATATTCATATTGTGTATGTATAGAAAAATTGTGCATGATCAAAGTTATTTATGAATATGTTCATATTGTGTATGTATAGGAAAATTGTGCATGATCAAAGTCATTTATGAATATGTTCATATTTAGAATAGAGGAAAAAGGAAAAAATAAGAAGAGAAAGTGTTTAATATAATTAGTTAAAAAAATAATAGGACTATAGTTAAACTAGTTTATTTTTAGTAAGTACTACTTTATTTTATTTATTGTAAGTGCTTCACATATAGTTGAACTAGCTAGTTGATTTAATAAACTACTTTATTTTACTATATATAGAAGTAGTTTGTTTTTAGTAAGTACTACTTTATTTATTTATAGTAAGTGATTAGTAGTTGAACTAGTTGATTTAATTAATAAAACTACTTTATTTAACTATATATAGAAGTAGTTCCCGCATCGACGTCGATATATATAGTGTGTCACGATTATATTGTTGTTTACACACATTTACCACATTGAAACAGGAAATGTCTGACGATGGATATTGCGAGTGTGAATATTGCGGCGACTCTCGGGGTATGTGCGACATGCCTCACCTGCGAGACGATAGGTTCTTCAGCATGAAGCTTGACGAGAACGACGATATGTACCTCCCTTGCCATGCAAGAAGATATGTGTTGGAGAGGCTCGGTTTCGAAGACCACGAGAGAATTGAGACGAGGAGCGCTAAGCTGAGGACTATACATGGTCACACATTTGTTATCAAAGTATTTAATTCAGTTTTTCAAACATAATTTGGATGCCCAAAGTGGGAAGATCTTTACAAGACATATGGATTTCAGAAGGGAATGGAAATCACCTTCGATCTTCGTCCTGAAGATAATATGCCAGACAACATCGACATTTGGATGGTTGTCGATGATATGCTTCCTGTTTTACCTCTATGTGAGTTTCTCAACCATATTTGTCAAGTAATTTGTATTTATAATTATAAATAGTTGGTGTAGTCAACCTGTTTTCCTCTCGCAATATACATGTCATGTGGTGTTCATCGTCCATTAAAACTTTGGCCACACGTTGCAGGTTCCTAGTTATTGGACCATAGTTATAATTATATCATGTTACATGTTGTACAAACAATAACAACAACCCAAATTGTCCTTTGAATGATCGTAGCACATGTGGTCGTTTTGAATGGTTTATATAATGCCCACATCTTGTGGACAATTACAAAATTTCTAAGTATTTTTAAAACATTAAATTATTACAAAATTTAGGTGGTTGTCGATGATATGCTTCTTGTTTTACCTTCATATGAAGTAATTTGCATTTATATTTAGAAATAGTTGGTGTTCATCTATATACTAAATTTGTTAAATTATAATTTACAGCTTATTTCGTTGCTTCGACTGAATTACGAAAATTAATTGACACGACACACTACACGTATGGATCACATATAACTTGGAAGGAGAAGGATGATCTTCTCCACTTTCTTGTTGCTGGTGTTCTGGCTTCTAGGGATACTTTCCCGTATCATTTTGGAATTGGCCAAAATTATTCATTTTACATGCCACTAGTGCATAGGTTGAGTCCAGATGACATTCGCCGAAATGCCTTGGTAAGAGTTTCCTAATTAAGTACGCTCCACTATTGCATAAATGGTGTTGATTGCATTGCTAACTAGGTTATTATTATGTTCTTCAACAACAACTGCCACATGATGTAGTGCCTCCGTTAATGGACCCAGAAGGTCAAATGAGAATTAGAAGCCCGTTGAGGGCTGAGTTCCATGCTCCATACTTGATTAACTTCAAATCAAGATCAAAAAGACTCCAAATTGAAGCATGGAGAGAAATAAAGAAGGTTCGCAAGCCACAAGCTGGAGACCGTTGGATCTCTGTGATTCATCATGGAGCCATAGGTCTTATTCTCTTTTATGACATTATATCTAAGAGCGAAGAGTAGGTCTTATGAGAGACAAGTTATTATAGTTTATATTATTACTTGACATGATCGATTAATTAGGATGCATGATGCATATGATGACTATATATATATTATGATGTTTCTCTGTTTTATTTTATGTGCATCATATGATAACTTGGTGTATGATTAAGTTGATGATGAGTTGTTAGATGATCGATTAGAATATTATTGCCATTTGACGAAAATGATATGAAATGATATAGTGTAAAAAAGATGCATATATGTGCATGTAACTCGTGTCTACATTTTGTAAATATGTTCGACAAAGCACGACGGATGACCAAGCATGTGTTGGAATTATGCCCTAGAGGCAATAATAAATGTATAGTTATTATTATAATTCCTGTATCAAGATAATAGTTTATTATCCATGCTATAATTGTATTGAATGAAGACTCATTTACATGTGTGGATACATAGACGAAACACCGTCCCTAGCATGCCTCTAGTTGGCTAGCCAGTTGATCGATGATAGTCAGTGTCTTCTGATTATGAACAAGGTGTTGTTGCTTGATAACTGGATCACGTCATTAGGAGAATCACGTGATGGACTAGACCCAAACTAATAGACGTAGCATGTTGATCGTGTCATTTTGTTGCTACTGTTTTCTGCGTGTCAAGTATTTATTCCTATGACCATGAGATCATATAACTCACTGACACCGGAGGAATGCTTTGTGTGTATCAAACGTCGCAACGTAACTGGGTGACTATAAAGATGCTCTACAGGTATCTCCAAAGGTGTTAGTTGAGTTAGTATGGATCAAGACTGGGATTTGTCACTCCGTGTGACGGAGAGGTATCTCGGGGCCCACTCGGTAATACAACATCACACACAAGCCTTGCAAGCAATGTAACTTAGTGTAAGTTACGGGATCTTGTATTACGGAACGAGTAAAGAGACTTGCCGGTAAACGAGATTGAAATAGGTATGCGGATACTGACGATCGAATCTCGGGCAAGTAACATACCGAAGGACAAAGGGAATGACATACGGGATTATACGAATCCTTGGCACTGAGGTTCAAACGATAAGATCTTCGTAGAATATGTAGGATCCAATATGGGCATCCAGGTCCCGCTATTGGATATTGACCGAGGAGTCTCTCGGGTCATGTCTGCATAGTTCTCGAACCCGCAGGGTCTGCACACTTAAGGTTCGACGTTGTTTTATGCGTATTTGAGTTATATGGTTGGTTACCGAATGTTGTTCGGAGTCCCGGATGAGATCACGGACGTCACGAGGGTTTCCGGAATGGTCCGGAAACGAAGATTGATATATAGGATGACCTCATTTGATTACCGGAAGGTTTTCGGAGTTACCGGGGATGTACCGGGAATGACGAATGGGTTCCGGGAGTTCACCGGAGGGGGGCAACCCACTCCGGGGAAGCCCATAGGCATTTGGGGGGTCACACCAGCCCTTAGTGGGCTGGTGGGACAGCCCACCAATCCCCTATGCGCCAAGAGAGAAAAAATCAAAGAAGAAAGAAAAAAAAGGAAGAAGTGGGAAGGGGGAAGGACTCTCTCCCACCAAACCAAGTAGGACTCGGTTTGGGGGGGGGGGAGAGTCCTCCCCCCTGGCTCGGCCGACCCCTTGGGGATCCCTTGGACCCCAAGGCAAGGTCCCCCTCCCTCCTCCTATATATATGGGGCTTTTAGGGCAGATTTGAGACGACTTTCTCACGGCTGCCCGACCACATACCTCCATAGTTTTTCCTCTAGATCGCGTTTCTGCGGAGCTCGGGCGGAGCCCTGCTGAGACGAGATCATCACCAACCTCCGGAGCGCCGTCACGCTGCCGGAGAACTCTTCTACCTCTCCGTCTCTCTTGCTGGATCAAGAAGGCCGAGATCATCGTCGAGCTGTACGTGTGCTGAACGCGGAGGTGCCGTCCGTTCGGTACTAGATCGTGGGACTGATCGCGGGATTGTTCGCGGGGCGGATCGAGGGACGTGAGGACGTTCCACTACATCAACCGCGTTCTCTAACGCTTCTGCTGTACGATCTACAAGGGTACGTAGATCATTCATCCCCTCTCGTAGATGGACATCACCATGATAGGTCTTCGTGCGCGTAGGAAATTTTTTGTTTCCCATGCGACGTTCCCCAACAGTGGCATCATGAGCTAGGTTCATGCGTAGATGTCTTCTCGAGTAGAACACAAAAGGTTTTGTGGGCGGTGATGTGCGTTTTGCTGCCCTCCTTAGTCTTTTCTTGATTCCGCGGTATTGTTGGATCGAAGCGGCTTGGACCGACATTACTCGTACGCTTACGAGAGACTGGTTTCATCGTTACGAGTAACCCCCTTTGCTCAAAGATGACTGGCAAGTGACGGTTTCTCCAACTTTAGTTGAATCGGATTTGACCGAGGAGGTCCTTGGATGAGGTTAAATAGCAACTCATATATCTCCGTTGTGGTGTTTGCGTAAGTAAGATGCGATCCTACTAGATACCCTTGGTCACCACGTAAAACATGCAACAACAAAATTAGAGGACGTCTAACTTGTTTTTGCAGGGTATGATTGTGATGTGATATGGCCAACAATGTGATGTGATATATTGGATGTATGAGATGATCATGTTGTAATAGAAATATCGACTTGCACGTCGATGGTACGGCAACCGGCAGGAGCCATAGGGTTGTCTTTATACTAACATATGTGCTTGCAGATGCGTTTACTATTTTGCTAGGATGTAGCTTTAGTAGTGATAGCATAAGTAGCACGACAACCACGATGGCAACACGTTGATGGATGATCATGGTGTGGTGCCGGTGACAAGAAGATTGTGCCGGTGCTTTGGTGATGGAGATCAAGAAGCACGTGATGATGGCCATATCATGTCACTTATGAATTGCATGTGATGTTAATCCTTTTATGCACCTTATTTTGCTTAGAACGACGGTAGCATTATAAGGTGATCTCTCACTAAAATTTCAAGACGAAATAGTGTTCTCCCCGACTGTGCACCATTGCTACAGTTCGTCGTTTCGAGACACCACGTGATGATCGGGTGTGATAGACTCAACGTTCACATACAACGGGTGCAAAACAGTTGCGCACGCGGAACACTCGGGTTAAGCTTGACGAGCCTAGCATGTGCAGACATGGCCTCGGAACACATGAGACCGAAAGGTCGATCATGAATCATATAGCTGATATGATTAGCATAGGGATGCATACCACTGAAACTACTCTCGACTCACGTGATGATCGGACTTGGGATAGTGTAAGTGGATCATGAACCACTCAAATGACTAGAGAGATGTACTTTTTGAGTGGGAGTTTAGCATATAATTTGATTAAGTTGAACTCTAATTATCTTGAACATAGTCTAAGTCCACTTTGAATATATTTGTGTTGTAGATCATGGCTCACGCAAGTGTCATCCTCAATTTTAATACGTTCCTAGAGAAAGCTAAGTTGAAAGATGATGGAAGCAACTTTGTAGACTGGGCTCGTAATCTTAAGCTAATCTTGCAAGCTGGAAAGAAGGATTATGTCCTTAATGCTGCGCTAGGAGATGAACCACCCGCTACGGCTGATCAGGATGTTAAGAACGCTTGGTTGGCGCGTAAGGAGGACTACTCAATAGTTCAATGTGCAGTCTTGTATGGCTTAGAACCGGGACTTCAACGTCGCTTTGAGCGTCATGGAGCATTTGAGATGTTCCAGGAGTTGAAGTTTATCTTACAGAAGAACGCCCGGATCGAGAGGTATGAGACCTCCGATAAATTCTATGCTTGCAAAATGGAAGAAAACTCGTCTGTCAGTGAACATGTGCTCAAAATGTCTGGGTACTCAAACCGTCTAGCTGAACTAGGGATTGAACTCCCGCAAGAAGCTATCACTGACAGAATCCTTCAATCACTGCCGCCAAGCTATAAAGGCTTTGTGTTGAACTACAACATGCAAGGGATGAACAAGTCTCCCGGCGAGTTGTTTGCGATGCTGAAAGTCGCAGAGTCTGAACTCCGTAAAGAGCATCAAGTGTTGATGGTGAGCAAGACCACTAGTTTCAAGAGAAACGGCAAAGGCAAGAAGGGCAATTCGAAGAAGAGCGGCAAGCCTGTTGCCAATCCGCCGAAGAAACCCAAGGCTGGACCTAAGCCTGAAACAGAGTGCTTCTATTGCAAGGGTATGGGTCACTGGAAGCGCAATTGCCCCAAGTATCTGGCAGATAAGAAGGCGGGTAGAGAAAAATCAGGTATATTTGATATACATGTTATTGATGTGTACTTAACCGGCTCTCGTAGTAGTGCCTGGGTATTCGATACCGGTTCTGTTGCTCACATTTGCAACTCGAAGCAGGAACTGCGGAATAGACGAAGGCTGGCGAAAGACGAAGTGACGATGCGCGTAGGAAACGGTTCCAAGGTTGATGCAATCGCCGTCGGCACAGTGTCACTTCAACTACCATCGGGATTAGTGATGAACTTAAATCATTGTTATTTAGTGTCTGCGTTGAGCATGAACATTATATCTGGATCTTGTTTATTGCGAGACGGTTACTCTTTTAAGTCTGAGAATAATGGTTGTTCTATTTCTATGAGTAACATCTTTTATGGTCATGCACCGAATGTGAGAGGATTGTTCATATTGAATCTTGATAGAGATACGCATATACATAACATTAAGACCAAAAGAGTTAGAGTAAACAATGATAGCGCCGTATTTTTGTGGCACTGCCGCTTGGGTCATATTGGTGTAAAGCGCATGAAGAAACTCCATGCTGATGGACTTTTAGAGTCACTTGACTTTGATTCACTTGACACGTGCGAACCATGCCTCATGGGCAAGATGACTAAGACTCCGTTCTCCGGAACAATGGAGCGTGCAAGTGACTTGTTGGAAATCATACATACCGATGTGTGTGGTCCAATGAGCGTGGAGGCACGCGGCGGATATCGTTATTTTCTCACCTTCACTGACGATTTAAGTAGATATGGTTATGTCTACTTGATGAAGCACAAGTCTGAAACATTTGAAAAGTTCAAGCAATTTCAGAGTGAAGTGGAAAATCATCGTAACAAGAAGATCAAGTTCCTACGGTCTGATCGTGGGGGTGAATATCTGAGTTTCGAGTTTGGTACTCACTTAAGACAATGTGGAATTGTTTCGCAGTTAACACCGCCTGGAACACCACAGCGTAATGGTGTGTCCGAACGTCGTAATCGTACTTTGTTAGAAATGGTGCGATCTATGATGTCTCTTACTGATTTGCCGTTATCGTTTTGGGGTTATGCATTAGAAACAGCTGCATTCACTTTAAATAGGGCACCATCGAAATCCGTTGAGACGACACCATACGAACTGTGGTATGGCAAAAGGCCAAAGTTGTCGTTTCTTAAAGTTTGGGGATGTGATGCTTATGTCAAAAAGCTTCAGCCTGAAAAGCTGGAACCCAAAGCGGAGAAGTGCGTCTTCATAGGTTACCCAAAAGAGACAGTTGGGTACACCTTCTATCTCAAATCCGAGGGCAAAGTGTTTGTTGCTAAGAACGGAACTTTTCTCGAGAAGGAGTTTCTCTCGAGAGAATTGAGTGGGAGGAAGATAGAACTTGACGAGGTTGTCGAACCTCTCATCCCTCTGGATGGTGGCGCAGGGCAAGGGCAAACCTCTGTCATTGCGACGCCGGTTGAGGAGGAAGTTAATGATGATGATCATGAAACTCCAGTTCAAGTTTCTGTTGAACCACGCAGGTCGACGAGATCACGTGCTGCTCCGGAGTGGTACGGTAATCCCGTCTTATCAATCATGTTGTTAGACAACAATGAACCTGCAAATTATGAAGAAGCAATGGTGGGCCCAGATTCCAACAAATGGCTAGAAGCCATGAAATCCGAGATAGGATCCATGTATGAGAACAAAGTGTGGACTTTGGAGATACTGCCTGAAGGCCGCAAGGCTATTCAGAACAAATGGATCTTTAAGAAGAAGACGGACGCTGACGGTAATGTGACCGTTTATAAAGCTCGACTTGTGGCAAAGGGTTTTTCACAAGTTCCAGGAATTGACTACGATGAGACTTTCTCTCCCGTAGCGATGCTTAAGTCCGTCAGAATCATGTTAGCAATAGCTGCATTTTTCGATTATGAAATCTGGCAGATGGATGTCAAAACGGCGTTCCTTAACGGTTTCCTTAAGGAAGAATTGTATATGATGCAACCCGAAGGTTTTGTCGATCCTAAAAATGCTGACAGGGTGTGCAAGCTCCAGCGATCCATTTATGGACTGGTGCAAGCATCTTGGAGTTGGAACAAACGCTTTGATGAGGTGATCAAAGCATTTGGGTTTATACAAGTGGTTGGAGAATCTTGTATTTACAAGAAAGTGAGTGGGAGCTCTGTGGCGTTTCTAATATTATATGTGGATGACATATTACTGATTGGGAACAACGTAGAGCTTTTGGAGAGCATAAAAGGTTACTTGAATAAAAGTTTCTCTATGAAGGACCTAGGAGAAGCTGCTTACATTCTAGGCATTAAGATCTATAGGGATAGATCAAAACGCGTGATAGGACTTTCACAAAGCACATACCTTGATAAAGTTTTGAAGAGGTTCAAAATGGAACAGTCCAAGAAAGGATTCTTACCAGTGTTACAAGGTACGAGATTGAGTAAGACTCAGTGCCCAGCAACTGATGAAGATAGAGAGCATATGCACTCCGTCCCCTATGCTTCAGCCATAGGCTCTATCATGTATGCAATGCTGTGCACTAGACCGGATGTTAGCCTAGCCATAAGTATGGCAGGTAGGTTCCAGAGTAATCCAGGAGTGGATCACTGGACGGCGGTCAAGAATATCCTGAAGTACCTGAAAAGGACTAAGGAGATGTTTCTCGTGTATGGAGGTAACGAAGAGCTCGCCGTAAAAGGTTACGTCGATGCAAGCTTTGACACAGATCCGGACGACTCTAAGTCGCAAACCGGATACGTATTTATTCTTAATGGGGGTGCAGTAAGCTGGTGCAGTTCCAAGCAAAGCGTCGTAGCAGATTCTACATGTGAAGCGGAGTACATGGCTGCCTCGGAGGCGGCTAAGGAGGGTGTCTGGATGAAGCAGTTCATGACGGATCTTGGAGTGGTGCCAAGTGCACTGGATCCAATAACCTTGTTCTGTGATAACACTGGTGCCATTGCCTTAGCAAAGGAACCAAGGTTTCACAAGAAGACCAGACACATCAAACGACGCTTCAACCTCATCCGCGACTACGTCGAGGAGGAGGACGTAAATATATGCAAAGTGCACACGGATCTGAATGTAGCAGACCCGCTGACTAAACCTCTTCCACGGTCAAAACATGATCGACACCAGAACTGTATGGGTGTTAGATTTATTACAACGTAATTCACATGGTGATGTGAGGGCTAGATTATTGACTCTAGTGCAAGTGGGAGACTGTTGGAATTATGCCCTAGAGGCAATAATAAATGTATAGTTATTATTATAATTCCTGTATCAAGATAATAGTTTATTATCCATGCTATAATTGTATTGAATGAAGACTCATTTACATGTGTGGATACATAGACGAAACACCGTCCCTAGCATGCCTCTAGTTGGCTAGCCAGTTGATCGATGATAGTCAGTGTCTTCTGATTATGAACAAGGTGTTGTTGCTTGATAACTGGATCACGTCATTAGGAGAATCACGTGATGGACTAGACCCAAACTAATAGACGTAGCATGTTGATCGTGTCATTTTGTTGCTACTGTTTTCTGCGTGTCAAGTATTTATTCCTATGACCATGAGATCATATAACTCACTGACACCGGAGGAATGCTTTGTGTGTATCAAACGTCGCAACGTAACTGGGTGACTATAAAGATGCTCTACAGGTATCTCCAAAGGTGTTAGTTGAGTTAGTATGGATCAAGACTGGGATTTGTCACTCCGTGTGACGGAGAGGTATCTCGGGGCCCACTCGGTAATACAACATCACACACAAGCCTTGCAAGCAATGTAACTTAGTGTAAGTTACGGGATCTTGTATTACGGAACGAGTAAAGAGACTTGCCGGTAAACGAGATTGAAATAGGTATGCGGATACTGACGATCGAATCTCGGGCAAGTAACATACCGAAGGACAAAGGGAATGACATACGGGATTATACGAATCCTTGGCACTGAGGTTCAAACGATAAGATCTTCGTAGAATATGTAGGATCCAATATGGGCATCCAGGTCCCGCTATTGGATATTGACCGAGGAGTCTCTCGGGTCATGTCTGCATAGTTCTCGAACCCGCAGGGTCTGCACACTTAAGGTTCGACGTTGTTTTATGCGTATTTGAGTTATATGGTTGGTTACCGAATGTTGTTTGGAGTCCCGGATGAGATCACGGACGTCACGAGGGTTTCCGGAATGGTCCGGAAACGAAGATTGATATATAGGATGACCTCATTTGATTACCGGAAGGTTTTCGGAGTTACCGGGGATGTACCGGGAATGACGAATGGGTTCCGGGAGTTCACCGGAGGGGGGCAACCCACTCCGGGGAAGCCCATAGGCATTTGGGGGGTCACACCAGCCCTTAGTGGGCTGGTGGGACAGCCCACCAATCCCCTATGCGCCAAGAGAGAAAAAATCAAAGAAGAAAGAAAAAAAAAGGAAGAAGTGGGAAGGGGGAAGGACTCCCTCCCACCAAACCAAGTAGGACTCGGTTTGGGGGGGGGGAGAGTCCTCCCCCCTGGCTCGGCCGACCCCTTGGGGATCCCTTGGACCCCAAGGCAAGGTCCCCCTCCCTCCTCCTATATATATGGGGCTTTTAGGGCAGATTTGAGACGACTTTCTCATGGCTGCCCGACCACATACCTCCATAGTTTTTCCTCTAGATCGCGTTTCTGCGGAGCTCGGGCGGAGCCCTGCTGAGACGAGATCATCACCAACCTCCGGAGCGCCGTCACGCTGCCGGAGAACTCTTCTACCTCTCCGTCTCTCTTGCTGGATCAAGAAGGCCGAGATCATCGTCGAGCTGTACGTGTGCTGAACGCGGAGGTGCCGTCCGTTCGGTACTAGATCGTGGGACTGATCGCGGGATTGTTCGCGGGGCGGATCGAGGGACGTGAGGACGTTCCACTACATCAACCGCGTTCTCTAACGCTTCTGCTGTACGATCTACAAGGGTACGTAGATCATTCATCCCCTCTCGTAGATGGACATCACCATGATAGGTCTTCGTGCGCGTAGGAAATTTTTTGTTTCCCATGCGACGTTCCCCAACAGCATGGAGATATATAAGAGAGGACACTTTTCTCTATTAGCTAGCTAATAACAACCTAAATTAACCCCTAAACCAGCCCCTTTAAAAAAAACTCAACTCCAGCTAGGTGCTGACGCGTGGATGCCTTTTGGTCCCGGTTGGTGTCATCAATCGGGACTAAAGGCCCCCCTGCCTGGCCTGGCCACAGCGGCCACGTGGAGGCCCATCTATCCCGGTTCGTGTAAGAACCGGGACTAAAGGCAAAGGGCATTAATAACGACCTTTTTGTCCCGGTTCCGAAACCGGGACAGAAGGTCCTTATGAACCGGGACAAAAGATCCTTTTTCTACTAGTGATCCTACCAAACTCTTAAGTCCAGGAGTTTAGCCCCATTGAACAAGTTTAGGTACATGAATTAAATAACCTGTATTTTCTGGCGAGGACCGTTTTTCTGCAAAACTCACATTGGGAAGTTTTCTCTTTTCCAAATCTAACCCCACCATCGCTCTTAGTGTCCAAAGAGACATCACTTTGGAAACTTTGGATGCAAGAAAAATATTTCAGATGCCTCTGGCATTTCATTGAACACCTAGTGTGCATTATCAGATTTGACATGATTTTAAAGTTGCATCATGAAGTTGATCCCCTGGCCTAACCAGCATGCATAGGAGGCTTGTTTTAGAGAAAAGATAATGCCCACAAGTGTGGGCGTTTGCATCTCGCCCACACGCATGGATCGGCACCCGTTTTGTGGTTGCACGAATCCTGGCAAATTTTGCAGATTTTCTATGACACGTAGGACTGGGCTGGTGTGGGCACACTTCGCCCGCACGACTGTTTCTCTCTCAGCAGAAATCTTTTTTGATTTTCGGCTTAAAATGTTCTATCTACTAATTAAAAAATCTAAATAAAATCCGTTTTCATAATTAAATCCGTCTCGATGAAATCTTCAAAACTAGATCCCATGTTGAAATGTTTCGACAAAAGGAAATTAGGCAAAAGTTTTCATGATGTTACATAGTAGTTGTCACAGTGTTTATACTATAGTTGCCATGCCATGTTCTATCTATTTTTTTCTTCTAGATTTAAAGTTATCGTTATATTTTTAACTATTTTTTAAAGCAATTTTTATTTATTGACCATGGTAATTTTTAGTAATTAACCACGGCAAATTTAATGCATGGATCATGGCAATTTTTAGTAATCCATCATGGCAAATTTAGTTTATAGATCATGGCAATTTTAGAATTTTGACCATGATCGATGATTCTTTTGTACCAAAAGTTGCCATGATGTTTCCACTGTAGTTGCCTTACTATTTATACTAAAGTTGCCATGACATGGGCTACCTATTTTTTCTTCTAGATTTAAAGTTGTCGCTATATTTTTCAACTACTTTTTACGGTATTTTTTTATTAATTGACCATGGCAATTATTTCACCATGGTAATTCACCATGGCAATTTAGTTTCTTAATTCCTTGTTTTATAATATATCAAAATTTAGTTTATAGGTAGAAGAGAAAAGGCTGATGGCAATTCATATGCGATAGACATGGCAACTTTTAATCCAAAAAAAGTCATCAAAACATATTGATATGAAATCTAGTTTCGAAGATCTCGTCGCGATGGATTTAATGATGAAAACGGATATTCAATCGGATTTCTTGCACACCACACGAAACGTGTAGCAAAACCTTTTATCGCGACCTTTGTTTTAACCTTCAACCTAACCCTGGTAGATTTAAAAAGAATATAAGACATTTAGTCGTGTCAAACATTCTGTCGAACACATGACGTGCGTGCTCTGGACGCGGCCAGAGCGAGCGTTCTGTACATGATATCTTAAATAGAATGCAGTGGCATCCGAGAGTACTTGTCGGGAATGACCAAATACGGGAACGAAACGTACCTGTTAGTCAAAGCTTATCTACGGCACGGCAGCAACGTTCCACTTGGAGATCACAAAGACCCTAAAGCCACCGCCGCAAATCTGCAGGAAAAAACAACTAGGCCCGCCCCATCTAGGACGAGGCACAGTTCCAGGAGGCTCCGACCTTGATCGGAAAAAGATCTGCTGAGGAAACCAAACCAATAATAGGCTCTAATTCGACAGCAGCAGCTTGACTAGTTGGCCTTGTCGACGGCGATCGGACCAGTCGGCACGGATTCACGGACAATAATAATCCATCCGCCTCATTCCAATCCACCAACGTGCATTCCGTCATACCCATACATGCCTCTCTCCCTTAGCCGTGCCTGTCGACCTCTACCCATTCCATCCTCCTCTCTAGCGCCAACGTCGACGCACGGCACGGCCACCCCGCTACCCCGTGCAGCTCGCCTATAAGAAGCGGCGCACACGACGCTAAGCCTAAGCTCACCCCAACACAGCCACGCAACACTACCACACAGCCACGCAAGCAACACTATCTCCTCGGTAGTATTACCAGAGCCTCCCAGTTAGCAATATGGCAAAGTGCCTCGCCGTCGCTCTCCTCCTACTGGTGGCGCTCGCGTACTGCGACGGGAGGGAGCTGAACCAGAAGGACCAGGCACTCGCAACGGCACACGGTGCCGGTGCCGTCGGCGAGTCGAAAGTGTTGGGGTTGCCTAACCTGCCTACTGTGGGAACCGTTACCGGTACCAGCACCACTAACGGCCCGTTGGTGGTGCTTCCTGGGATCCCTGCTCACCCATGATCATCACTAGTTCATGTGCTGGCTTACAAGATGAAGCTCACCTCGTGACTTTAGACTTCTAGGGTCTAGCTTAAGGCAAACACCGGCGTTTCGCTCATATATGTCCATGTTCCTTAATGGGCGTCTGTATCAACTATCCTCATATGTAATTCTTTTCAGTCCGTGTTGCTGTATTTTTCGTCCCTTGATGTGGTACACGTATCGTCAACGTAAAAACACTGTAAATTCGACTTTCTTGTGTGTGTTGGCCTTCTACGTACAAGTTCGTCACTCTTAACTAATCACAAACTCCCAAGTCCAGAGCATGTTCACTTATTACAAGAATAAGTCCAGAGCTTTGGACTATATTTATACTTCAACAGTATGCTGGTATATCTACAGATAGCATAGCGTTGTCATGGTAATGAAACCAGCAATAATAATATCTCTACTTCATCAAACGAGCAGTACATACGTAGTGTATTGCACAACTCCAAAAATCAGAATTAAGGGCTCCATGCATGCGACCATCATACCCGGTTTGTATGTGATTTACACCGCTTTTTACAACCTTTCCTGTTCGTCAACTGCGTATTCTGAGCAGGATTTTTTTTCGGTCAGAATTTTCTGATATCAGAGATTTCATTGATCCCTGAGAAAGTTTCATGCAGCTCGAAAAATCAAATTTAAACGTCCAATTGATCTAAAACAGACCAAGTATCCCCCAGTGTGGTAGGGGTGACTAAACCCGAGAGCACGGGAACGAAGCAAGGTGCGCTGACCACTTGAAAAAACATGTAATACTTTATGTGAACATAAGATTGAATTCAATATATTTTGAAGCTAAAGTTTTTCAAAACAAAATGTATTTGGCATTTTCAGGCAAAAAAATTCCTAAAATACGAATATTCTTGAAAACTGTTTTCCCCGATACCTAAAAAAGGGAATGAAGAAAAGAAAACCTTTATCCTTTTTTGGGGGGCCGGGGAGGTGGGGGAAAAGGGTAATATATACTCCCTCAATTCCATAATATAGTGCACATGCGTTTTTTGAGATTTAAGTTTGATCATAAATTTAACCAACATGACCAACCGCGACACAAGAAAAAATTATATTATTGAAAACTTCTTTGAAATACAAATTAAATGGTACAATTGTTGCTCCCGCTGCAGTTGCCTGCGTTAGTTAATTTATGGAAAAATTTAAATCTCAGGAAACGTAACGCACTACATTATGAAACACAGAGGGAGTATTAATGAAGATGCATGGATCAAAACAGTCCAGTTTACAGAAGCTCATAAGCCTCTGAGTGCCCGACCATAATCATAATGTCGTCTTTATCTAACCTCTTCTCATCTGAGGTAAGTGGTGACTAACATGGTTACACCCTCTCTTGATAGCTTGTAGCCTTGTGCCACTATCACTCTATCTCCTCTCATAATAGTGGCGATCTCCTCGATAATGGTCACATGTTATGAGGTAAGTGGTGACTAGCATGGTTACACCCTCTCTCAATAGCTTGTAGCCTTGTCCTACTATCTCTCTATCTCTTCTCATAATAGTGGCGATCTCCTCAATAATGGTCACATGTTATGAGGTAAGTGGAGACTAACATGGTTACACCCTCTCTTAATAGCTTGTAGCCTTGTCCCACTATCTCTCTATCTCCTCTCATAATAGTGACGATCTCCTCGATAATGGTCGCATGTTATGATGTGCTCACCGTTGGATTGTAGATCACCGCGGCAGCTTCTGTACTGTCCATCTTAGGGATAAGCGGGAGCTTGCTCCATTCCGGCATTCCAGGCTAGCGCAATTCCCTCACTACAGCTTCCTGTTATGCAGCAAGCGCATTATGGCATGTGAATAGATGAAGGCAGAAGATTTTTTTTTTGGAAAAGGAGAGGTTAACCCCCCTCTGCATCAATCGATACATGAAGTCATTTTTATTGATTATGTCACAAAATTCTAATAAAAACATACATCAATTCATCTGAGGCGATCACTCATACATATAAACCAGTGGCAGTGCCATGTTTAAAATGTCGTGATGTCAAGTTTTCTAGTCAATTTTTTTACCATGATTTTTTGTAGATATGTTTGTGTCCCTTTATTTATCCCCTTGGTACTACACTACGGGTCAATGAAAACATGCTACTTTACGAATATTGCTTTTGGCTCCCGAGCTCACTGAAGGTCTTTAAATTCAAACTTCAAATTCAATGAAAATTGTATTTTAATGTTTCAAAAAATTCTGAAAAAAATACATAGATAAATGAAGGTATAATACACAAGTGTGTAAATTTTCAGAACAAAATACGTTGAAATGAGGGCTGTGCCAAAAAAAGACAAATCTAAGGCTGTTTAACACATGTTACTATTCATCATTTCAGACCATGAATTTGTCTTTTTTGTACAGATCATGTTTTAAAGTATTTTGACTTGAAATTTTACACACATGTCAGTTACATCCTTACATACATGCACATATTTTTTCAGATTTTTTTGAACCATAAAAATTTGAATTTGAATTTTTCAAAAATAATGGCCTCCATGGCTCCCGGGAGCCAAAACGCCATTCTCGCTACTTTATTGCTATATAAATTTTATGGCAGCAATCGTTTGTGATCATAGTATAAGTAATGAGATAATAAATAAAAGACAAGAAAGTTATGGCAGTGCTAAAGAGCAGAACTTACGAATAGAAGGGAAGGGCAAATGGCCCTGTTCTGGCATTGAATTGGATGTCCTGCGTGTGTTGAAAAGAGCAACAATATTGATCGGCTCACACCCTGACCGAAGATCGCAGGTGGAGCACAGGAGTCGCTCGTGGCTCAGCGGACGGGGTCCCGGGAAGCCACACCGGCACTGCCAGGAACCCGCACGAGAAAAGCACACCGATCTGGCCGGAGGACAACGGCCAGATCAAGCGGCGCCGACATCCAGAGCAGCCACGTCAGGCCTTGGTCCATCGATGATCCGTCGACCGTTTGACCAGACCACCGGCATCACGCCAGCCCTGTTGCTCGCCGCAACACGGAGGGACTTCGCCGGAAGTGCCGTTGTCCCAGATCCAATCGCTCTTCAATGCATGGCGAAGCAGCAAGGGCCCCGCCATCGCAGTCCCTGGCTACGCCACGGGCTTGCCCGCCACTAGCCTCATGTGACGACGAGGAAGGGAGGAAGAGGAGGTGGCTATGCCAACGGTGGGAGTCGTCTGAGTACGTTGGACTTGGGGTTTGATGGAGAAAGAGTGAGGAGAGTGTTTCAGATCTAGTCTATGTTGTAAAGAAGATGGCCTGAGGCGGGATATGAGGCGACGGCGGCGGAGCTCTCTCGGACGAGGGAACCACCAATGCGTTAGGTCCTGCAGGAGCGGGTCATCGAAGATGATGTCGACTGAGCTATCCCCTGAGCAACATTCCAGCACCCTTGTTCCCTGCCTGAGCCAGGAACGCTCCATCTACAGTAAGTTTGAGCATCGAGGGTATGGACAAATATGGAAGGGCATGTACATGTCAGTCGAAGCATGTCTACAATGGCCCTGTTTGGATCCTAGGGTTAGAGTTAGAATGGGTTAGATTTGAGCCATCTAACCCTTAAAGATCCAAACAGGTGGGTTAGAGTTGGTTAGATGCATCTAACCCATCCAAAAACTCTAACCCATCCAAGAGGTGCTTTTTTGGGTTAGAGTCGAGGGAAAGAGAGAGGTCGGGTCTGTTTGGTTACTCTAACTTGGTTAGACTTAGAGTTAGATTCTAACCCTTGAACTAACCTGAACTAACTCTAACTCTAAAGGTGTTTGGATGGGAGGGTTAGATGGATAACAAAAGCTCTTTCTTAATTATTTGGCTACTTTGGACCTCTCTCTTTCCCTGGACCCCACCTACTCTAGCCCAAAAAAGCACCTCTTGGATGAGTTAGAGTTTTTGAATGGATTAGATGCATCTAACCAACTCTAGCCCACCTGTTTGGATCTTTAAGGGTTAGATGGCTCAAATCTAACCCACTCTAACTCTAACCCTAGGATCCAAACAGGGTCATTGAAAAAGAGCGTTTATTATCCATCTAACCCTCCCATCCAAACATCTTTAAAGTTAGAATTAGTTTAGGTTAGTTTAAGGGTTAGAATCTAACTCTAACTCTAACCAGGTTAGAGTATACAAACAGGCTTCAACTTGTAGGTCACAAAGATCCTAAAACAGCCCCGCAAATTGGCAGAAAAGAAAACAGCTAGGTCCTCCCCATCTAGGATCAGGTACAGCTCCAGGAGCCCCCGACCTTGATCGGGAAAAGATCTGCTGATGAAACGAAACCAATAATTGGTTCTAGTTCCATAATTCGACAGCGGCACATTGACTAGTTGGGCTTCTCGACGACGATAAGACCTGTCGGCACGGATTCACAGGCAATAATCCATCTGCCTCATTCCAATCCACCGACGTGCACATGTATTCCGCCATACCGATACATGCATCTCCCCTTGCTCGTGACCAGCCCGCCTGTCTCACCTCTACCCATTATATCCTCCTCTCCTACGTCATTGCGCCACCCTGTGCAGCTCGCCAATAAGATGCAACGCGCCTAAGCTCTCTCAAACACAGCCACACAACACTATCACACAGCCGCACAAGCTAGACTATCACACAGCCGCACAGCCACACAACACTATCACACAGCCGCACAAGCTAGAGTATTACCAAAGCCTCACAGTTAGCAATATGGCAAAGTGCATCGCCGTAGCAATCCTGCTACTGGTGGCGCTCACGTACCGCGACGGGTGGGAGCTGAACCAGAAGGACCACGTACTCCCAACGGCAAGTGTTGTTCGGATTCGCCCCTTGGACCAATCACATCAAAACACGACGAACACGTGCACATAAAAAATAAAAAACTTTAACCAAGGACAAGTATCATGCATGCCCCTTCTTATCTATTTATTTTCTTCTCTTTCTCTACTCATGATACAAATCTTGCAGCCCTATACGTGCATATATATATACACACGCATAGGACCTGACTCCAAACGAACGGGCATGACTTCTACACGGACTTAACCTTCTAATACTACCATGACTCCACCTATCTTATTTATAGGGTGTTTGGTTTCAATGAACTAGAGACTTTTTTCAGTCCCAGAAACTAAAGAAAAAGGACCATTTAATAAAAAAAAATAGTTTTTTTTTAAAAAACCTCCTTTTTGGTTACATAGGAATCGAAAAAGAAAATTAATCTAGTCCGTGTAACCAAACAAGGCCCTAGCCGGATACAATTTTTAACGGGACTAGTACTACTCACCTGGACACTATTTTCTAACCTAATCTTTCCTTAATAATAAAGCACGGATTGCTTCTGACGTCCGTCGTGGTCATTTTACAAAAAAACACCCTATAATTTTCCAAAATCAACCCGCAGTCCACCTTTAAATGACTTTGAACCGTTTTTTACATTTTACGCAAACCCCCCCCCCCCCCCCACACACACACACACACATTTATGTTAAATAACCCGCAGTCCAGACATTAGTCACAGTGAATCGTTTTTTATCACGAGTCGCTACGTAAGATCTTGGTTTATAAGAGGGTGAACTGAAAAAGAACAAATAGGTTGGCATAGCCTGCTGGCTAGAGCGTGCCCCTCCTACCTGGTACACCCAGGTTTGAATCCTCCCTTAAACAATTTTGTTTGTTTTTTTATTTCTTTGTTTACCTTTTCTCTTCTATTAGGCTGGTTCATATCGAGAGACAGGAATTCTTTTTTCTTTTTTTCTTTTTTGTTTACCTTTTCTCTTCCATACTGATTCAATTTTTTTTATTTTTTTTACCTTTTCTCTTCTATTAGGCTGTTTCACATCAAGACACAGGAATTCTTTTTTCTTTTTTTCTTTTTTTGGTTTACCTTTTCTCTTCCATACTGATTCAAATCAAGAGACAAAGATAGAAATCGGCAGAAGATGAAATTGACTATTGTTGGAAGAGGCCAATTATCTATGATGGGATGCATCGTATACCAGTAAACTAGACTGCGAACAAAAAAGATTGCTCCGATGGCCTCTAGATTAGTTCATCTTGATTTCTTCCACTCACATACGATAGTGTGCATTTGGATGTGTAACCTAAATAAACATCTTTGACTACTTAAGTGTGATTGCATTCATTTGTGATTCTCAGTTCATTAATAATGTAAGTCCACAAGACATAAATTTGAATTGTTTGGAATACATGTACTCAATATTCTTTCATGCTTTTATTTCTTGATTTGTTCATGAAATATACATCAAGTTAGTGTATACTCCCTGTGTAACTAAGCATACAAAACATATTGAATGTTTTGCTCAAAGAGAGAAAGAGACCTTAGGACTGAACACATTTAAACACATTATCGTTGTGTGAGTACCGAGGCCACTGTCGGCAACATAAATATGATTCCATATGAAACTAAAAGACGTGAGCCTATCAAGGTCTTGAGTCGTGGTTATTGGGTTAAAAGCGTGTGTTATTTTCTTTCCCGTTGCAAAACACGGGCTTTTTTGCTAGTCTAACTAAACTGGCAAACCGACTAGACCATGGACTCACGTTGCAAACCCAAATTAGACATGTACAAGCTAATCAATCAAGATTAACTAACATTTTCCTTTATCTTGACTCGCTTTGTATTCCTCCTGATCTTGGCTCGTGGTAGATCCACGACCTGACCATCCATCTCAACGTATGATACAGACTCATAGTCATGCTGTCAGGTGACATCATCAGTCACCCCTAACGCCAATACATTGTCAATGGATTACACACCGTCCCATGTAGAAACGTGTCCTCATTGAAGAGGCTTTCCTTCACTGATCATGGTCACACTACATGCTTGAGCTTGATCTTCACTTCACGTCTTCGTCATGGGTGCTACATCACATCGGATAGCCCATCGATCGTGATACACTTCATCTTCAACCGGACCTCACAGAGACAAGTACTTGCACATGACGACAACGACTCACTGACACAACGATGACCGAGATGTGCCAACCCGCACGACTCCTTGACTCATCTAACTCTCCGGGATGACGATCTTGACGACTTCTCGGCACCGTGCCTCGGCACCACCGCTCCCCGTCAACGATCATCTTCCACCGCCTTGCCAACAACATCTTGTCGCCTCCCTCCATATCGCTCTGCCGAACGACTATCTCTTGAACCTCCTCATCCATCGCTCCACGAACGTCTATTGCCCGCTCCTCCTCGTTGCTCCACCACTTAGCGACCATATAGCACGCCCCGAGGCGCTAGTACTTCGCCGCCGAGGAGCAAGCGCGTCTTCGAAAACCTCGCTCTAGATACCAAATGTTGGAATTCGTCCCTTGAATCGATCACATCAAAACACGACGAATACGCGCACACGAAAAACTTTGATCAAGGGCACGTGTCGTGCCCCTTCTTCTCTATTTATTTTCTCTTTTTACTCTACTCATGATACAAATCTTCCAGCCTTATATATACACACACACACACACACACACACACACACACACACACACACACACACACACACATAGGACGTGACTCCAAATCAACCGACATGACTTCTACACGGACTTAACCTCCTAATACTACCAGGACTCCATCTATCCTACCTAGCCGGATACAATTCATAACCGGACTAGTACTGCTCACCTGGACATTATTTCCTAACCTAATCTAACTAAAGTGGCAAACTAACTTTTTTTTTGAAAAAGAGGTTAAACCCACTGCCTCTGCATCAATCGATGCATGCAGCCATCTTTATTAATTATTCCACAAAGGTCTCACAAGAATATACATTAATCCATCAAAGCCATCACTCGCACCTACAAACTTGATAATGTAGAGTGCTCTCACTCCATATATCTAAAATCGGTGTTGTCGCCAATCCATCCACATAACGTATGGGGAACAACAGCCGATGCAACACACTTAAAACGCACACCTCACGCACACGTTTTAGAAGGTGCCATCATCATCGGACCACTGACTCATCCTCGGGAAAGAGATCTGCGTCATCCTTGCTAGTCCAAACATCCGTTGAGGCCACCACGGCGCCACCGCCCTGTGCTCATCCGTCCAGATGCGAAAACTCAGGGAGATCTGTCGTGCGTAGCACCTGCCAACCAGGCATGACTCAGCGTAGCACCTGTCGGTCAGGCATGACTTGACAGATCCACCGAAATTCCGTGCAAGACGAAGCCGCTCCACCTCCTGTCTCAGTCTGCCAGCGCTGCTCCACAAAGGATGCTCTCAAGAAAGAAACGGCACCGCAGTGCCGCCATCGTCCGATCTGGAAGACCAGATCCTAGGGTTTCCCCTGAAGCAGTGCCCACCACCAGCAACCGTCCAGGACCCGCACAGTGCCCACCACCAGCAACCGTCCAGGACCCATGCATGGGAGGGCCTATTTATAACAATGGGGGGCTAGGTTCAACAGTTTTTCGCCCCGGTTTCAACCGCGCGTTCTAAATCGGACAGTCTCGAACGTGGGGACGGGCTAAGTGGGTTGTGAAGAGTGGCTAAGTGGGGATGAGAGGCAAATAGTGCGCCCGTGACACGCGTTTTAAAATACCGAAAAACGTCCGACGAATAACCTGACGACGGTGCTGCTACGGACGACCGTTCGGGTATGAAACGGACTCCGATTACGACGAAAATTGGCAGGCGTCCTACCTATATTAAAATAAGACCGCACACCAAGTTTCAACCCAATCATAGAATATTTTATACACACTTTTAAAAACAAGGATTTGACGATGCCGCGGGCGCGTGCAAGTGTGGTCGGGCTCAAAACGGGCAACGACGAAAACAGTGAGAAACGGCAACTCATAACGGTTGCAGGTTTGAAAACTGGCGGCAACGGAGTGCCGATGCATTGCGGATGATGCGAATGATGCGATGATTAGTGCGACAAACAAATAAATCATACGATGCAACGGAATAAAGGAGAATCTTTTGAAGCGTCGGTCTCGGGTTGTCACAATGCAACTCCAGCTCGTCAGCAGCGCCCCCATCTACACCGCCAGCCTATCTTCCATGCCGATCCGAGTGCCGACATTGCGCCTCTCACTACAGAAAAAACATGAGGTCATTTCCAAGAAACTTCCACCCGTCCGTTGGCCATATCTGGCACGTGGCACCGCAATAGGAGACCGCTGGAGCGCCAACTCATCAGATTCAAAGCTTCTATGAATGTCTACACGGTCCCAACCAACACTCGTCCTGGACATCGGGACACTACTTGTTGTCGCCCCATCACACACCTTCCCTACAACTCTGTGTGCCTTCGAGCCGACTCTAGACCTCTGCCCCAGCATGCCGCATAACACTATGCGCATCCGCACGAGACCTGGTGCCACCACACAGACATCCTCATCACGCTGCTAGTGCAAGACCATGCCACAATGCAAGCAAACCCACATCTCACGGAACTGTGGCCTAGCCCCATCCGGGCATCACACACTTTTCCCAGCATTGCCCTTTGGTGGCAGTGGCAATCTCTAGCGACTAGGGTTCTGTCGGTGTCATTCCAATGGTGGGAAGCAGGGTACAAGTGTATGGGATAGTGAGTGCATTCAGGAAGTGATATTGTATGGGATAGTGAGTGCATTCAGGAAGTGATATTTCATACTTATAATAAATGTGCACTAGCTCCTACTTTTCAAGATGTTTTAACACATAAGTTAAGATCGTCAACTTGACAACGACGCCAGGTATAGCTTATGTTGCCAGTTTGGTATTTGGCGTGTTGTGGATGCCCATATCTACACAAGAACCAAGTCTTAAATGAAGTGCAGAGTACATTTCACATATGGACAAGGACAGAGATGGTCACAAACATTTTAACATCATCGCATAAATTTGGGAGGGGAAAACACCATCTAGGATTTGTAGAAACTGTTATCACATCAGTTCTCTCTGAGCATGCGACTCCGACTTCATTGTGTAAAATCATAGGAAGGTCCTCACCACAACGTTCACATGAAGCCCTGGCAGCCATGCCAAACATTTGGCCACACAACTGGTGCCAAGGAAGGTTCAAGACATAAGGCAATCTACGAAGGAGAAATATGCTAGGTTGGGATTGTGAAGGATCGATGAAGCACAAACTTTTCGCAACCCCAACTTCACTCACCCCATCTATGTTGCCACACAAACTGCCGATGACAACCCTATAATGCCACATGTTCCTTTGGGTGGATCCATCCCCAAGATGATTCCCCTAGAAAGGGAAACACGCATTGAGCAAAGCAAATTAATATCATCTCCATCATCTAGTCTATGAGTACAAGATATATGATTTTCATTGTAGCCTGTCGGGAGGAAAAGGAAAGAACTGCGATGCCTACACCTCCAACAAGGGAATGGTGCATGCAGGTGTCGTTGCCAACAACTCCAACCATAGACGAAGCACAACTTTGGCTGGCAGCCTCAGCATCCTAACCCCAAGAGCATGCAAGTCCACCTGGTCGACAACACCCTCGCCTGCATCGTTAGCCCATCCTCCGTGCATACCCTAGTGACGACATTGGGCCTTTCAAACAGCTAACCGCTCCGTCTGAATGTGCACTCACCTTTTGGACGTACGACGACATCCGTCACAGTATTCCCCATTTTATTTTTATGTATTGTGCCCACAATGATTAGAAGCACAGATCTTGATGCAGGAATGTGCGGATGTGATATCAGGTTCATCTGGCCTGAGAGCCAAAACGCCCCTGCCAAAAACTTTATCCCTATTAAAACGCATGGCGAAGATGAGATGGGCATTATCTAGTTTTAAAGGAGGAGCCTCCAGCGAGAAATGTACCGTTACGGCGATAAACCTAGCGGAAAGGGGAGGGTCGAACAAGAAAAGGTATGGATGCATCGTGGGGTGGGATTTTTGTATTGAGTCCGCATGTTAAAGATAACATGATTGATAGCCCGTAGCAACGCACGGGCGCTAGAAAAAAGTTATCATTGGAGATGCCCTCGCATCACATCAAACCACAAATTTGCAGGGGCACTCACCTGTCAAGCCTCGTCCACTCGTTTTGCCTCACGATTCGCACAGTAATTTATTCCCGCACATGGGCACGGTAAGTTTTAAGTTTCATGTTTGAGCCTTATGTTTTCTGCATTTAAAATTTCAAGTTTTAATCAGTTTTGGAGATATAATTTTAACCAATTTTTCCTGTCGATCGTAGGCAGATCAATCGGTTGTACTAAGTTTCAAGCAGTGAAACTTAACATAATTTTCTAAAAGTCATCAAAATATATTAAAATGAATCTTAATTATTTGAAAGCGTTTGTCATACGAAACATGAATATGAAAACATAACTTAAAAGATATAAACTTTGGAAATCGAAAGCCAAAATACAGAACGGACACCTAGGGCATGACTCATGAGTGTCCCCACATCAAACGAATCAAAATGAGACACGGTCCGAAACATTCGGCCAAGGCACGTCTTGTCTCACGTACGTCTAACTCGGAAGTTTGGATCATTTCTCGTCTCGTCTCACGATCATATCAAACAGCTTCTTTTTCTTTATGTCTCGGCATCTCACGGTCTGTCTCTGGACTATGACTCGGAACTTTGGATCGTTTCCAGCATGGACGACATATATAGGCGCTGCTGGACCTAGGTCTAGCAAACTGTTACTAGGGCCTGGACCGCCTGATCGAGCACACCCATTGCGAGGTTGCCCTGCACGCCACCACGGGAAAACGAAGCCATGCTCCATTCCACTCTCCTATTCCTACACTACACGGCAGCACCTGAAATAGCACCAAATCATATGGTCCATGTGGATCAAACTAAGTGAAATAAACAAGTCACGGACTAGAAGAAAATAGTACTCCCTCCATCCCAAAATAACTGTATCAAGCTTAGTACAATTTTATACTAGAGATAGTATTACAAAGTTGAGACACTTATTTTAAAACGGAGGAAGTAACTCAGACGCCGACTGAGGAGGCCAGGCGCGAAAGCCAAGCCGCTGGCTCCGTACGTCTCCTCCTATCCCCTCTCATCTTGCCACTCCCGGAGGGAGGAAGCCAACGTACGGTCTCATTTTCTTGCGATACGGCAGTCCCCATGACTGGAGCGCTTCGGCGGCTCTAGACGGTGCGCGGCCTCAACAGAGGTGGCCAGCGGCTCCGGAACTTCTTGGCGGTGGCCATGTCAAAATTGTTGCAAGGGCAGCAAGGCGGCTAATCGTGGTGTCAGCGACGGTGGTAGTGATTTGCGACGGGGGCTTCCTGTTCCGTGACTCTGAATTTTCCTAGTTCTGATATCCATCTCTACAAGGTGCAAGGTTGACGGGTTTTAGCCTCGTATAGGAGGTCTACGGCGGCGCGCTCTAGTGATTGGATGCTGTCGTGGGTATAAGCCTGACAGTAGATGTGTAGGGTACGAAAAGGATGGGCAGAGCCTTAGCTACGGCGAGGTTGTATGAGTTCAGGCCCCTCTGCGGTGGAGGTAATAGCCCTACGTCTCAGTGCTCAGGGAGCTTGTTGTCGAGTGGAAATATGGAATACAATGAGTTGCTAACCCCTCTACCAGTGGGGGAGGGTGGCTTATATAGAGTGCGCTGCCCTCCACAACGGTTCCGGTACAGGGGTGGAGTAGTGGGGATTGAATGCGTACGTTACAGGTAACGTACGCCCTAAATGCCAATAAATGCACCTGGAAACGTACGACCGTTTCCCTCCAGGGGGGTTGCGATGTACCGAGTGGTATCCAGTCGGTTAGCTTCATATCCTCCGAATGTTAATCTCCGACTGGATGATCGAGGACCTGTTACCAACTGGATGATGGAGACTCCTTAATTCAGTCGGAACTGACTAAGGGTCTTGTCCTTTGTGAGGGGTAGTCCTTGGGTAGGACCTACATGACAGGCCTATGACCCTACCCTAGGACTATAACCCCATCATTAGTCCCCGAATGGATTGGGGTTGAAACGACGAAGCGATGCTTGAAGTTTGGATCCGACTGGAGCGGGCTTGGCTTGGGCGTTGCTTGCCTCAATCCATTTTATCTTTTCTGACCAACGATCCGAGTGGAAGTACTCGCGAAACAGACTGTCGGAAGCCGAGTGCTTCTGCGGCATCTTTTGACGCGACCGGTCAACTGACAGCGGCGGATTTTCCGGGATCTCAAATTTCGGGTTCCGCGCGCTCAGCGGGGATGACGCCATCGCGCTCGAGTAGCGCCTGACGCCTCGATTCTCGCGCCTTCAACCTCTCCACTAATATCGCCGCGATGGGTCGGGGGATAAGGTTTCGGGCCCACCTGCCAGCGACCCAGTCGGAACCCTACTTAAATCTCGGCGGCGAGGGTTCTTCGTTACGCTCGCCGAATCTCTTGCCTTCGCCTGCTCCGTCTCTCTCGCCACCTCCAGCGCCTCTACACTCCTCCCTCCTCCTTCCTCCCGCGGGTTCGCAGTTTCCGCCATGACCAAGGGTCAGACCAGCAAGATGGAGGCGAGGAAGAAGAAGGGGAAGGCGGCAGCTCCTGCTCGGCGGCGGCAGCGGCTGCTGCCGGCGGGGTGGATTCAAGGCAACTTCCTCCCCTACACGGTGACGGAGGGGGCTCTGCTGCAGCTGGTTGAGCACGGGATGATCGTGCACAAGTCTTGGAGGCTACCGGCGGAGAACGAGGTCGAGCCGGCGCCCCGGGAGGGGGAGCGCGTCTTGCTGCTCAGCCACGTCTATCGAGGTTTCTCCTTGCCCCCGCATCCTTTCTTCAAGGGCATCATGAATCACTTTGGGGCACAACTTCACCACTTTCCCCCGAACGCCATTGCCCATCTCTCTGCTTTTATAGTTCTGTGCGAGTGTTTCATTGGTTGTCCTCCCCATTGGGGGCTGTTCAAGCACATATTTTCTGCTAGATCCCAAACCATCAAACGACTCAGCCAGTCGGATGATAAAACACATCTTCTCCAGCTCTGCGGGGGCCTAGGTTTCCAGAAAAAGAGTCGGAGCAGTTATCCTGCCCGCCAGCTAAGTGAGTCGGTCAGGAACTGGCAGTCGACATGGTTCTACTGCCAGGATATCGCATGTACGAATGCTTCGATAGGGCTGCCTCCCTTTAGCTTAGATCGGCCCGCCCCACCTAAGCAACTCGCGCTCACGAAGGCGGAGAAGAACGGCATCCAGCCTCTGGTCGAGGCGCTTGTAGATGTCGTCAGGAGGGGGGGGGTCACTGGCATAGACTTGCTGGAGGTCTTCCTCGGTCGGCGTATCCAACCCCTGCAGGCTCGCGGCCACGCCATGTGGCATTATACGAGGCCCGAGGATTCCACTCGGACCAACGTTGTGGGCGTGACTGAGGAGAAGGTGACCTCGTGGGTGCTCCAGATCACAGGCCCCTGCGAGAATCCCAAAGGATCTCGGCGAGTGAAGCCTTTCTGCGCGGATAATCCTCCTCCGAATCAGGTGAGAGGCACTTGTCGAGTGCTCCTAACTGTCTTAATCTTATCGTTTGCTTGAATCTCTGTGTGACGTCTGATGTCACCGACTGAATTTTATGCAGGAGTGGACCAACTGGTTTTCTCCCGTCTCGAACGGGAACCCGGCCGAGGAGGAGGAAGGCAGCGTGGAGAGCGCTGAATATGTCTCCGACAGCGGGGAGTCAGAGGAAGAGACTAGCGAGGAAGAGGGGGAAGACGAAGAGCAGGACTCGCCGCCTCCACAAACTGAGCATCGGACCAAGCGCCGACACGAGCGTGCCGTTCCCTCGGCCCCTCCAGCATCTTCGAGTGCTCCGCCCACTGCCCCGGTGGTCCCGAGTGCTCGGAGCACCAAGAGGGTCAGGGATGTTGCCGCTGAGCCTGTGGGTCAGCCTTCCAAGGCGGCCAAACCGAGTGGGTCCAAACCTCGGAAGGCTCTGCCGCGGATGAGGGTTGCTGTTCCCGTCACCTCCACATAAGTGTATCGATCTTCTAATTTCTTCTGATATCCGAGTGAATTCCTGTTCATTGGTCGAATGGATTTCACTCGACAGAGTCGCTACTTTTGCCACCTCTCCGGCGCGCCAGGAGGATGACCCCATGGACACGGACAATGTCGTCTCGTCCCAGCCAGGTGTGTTGTAGTGACTTCGAGTGTTTTACTCTATCATAGGTTCTGCCTCTTTCTTTTTCTGAGATCTTGCGTCGTTCGGTCTATCAGTGGCGATTTGCGTGGACGAGGGCGATCAGGGGAGAGCTGAACAGGCTGCGGAGCCCGTTCTTGAGGCTGCTCCGCATGTTGGTGCTCTCGCCGCCGACGTGCCGCCGACTGAACCGGCGCTGGTGGTTGAGGTGCCGAGTGGAGCGGACCTTGGGATGCCTCAGGAACTTCCGACGATGCCAGGCTTGTCAAATGTCGAGTTCAACATCCAGCGTCTCCCGGAGGAGCAGGTGGGAGCGGCCAAGGGAGCCATGGTGCAGGCGGAGCTGATGGCTGGAGAAGCCAAGAGGGCCTACGACTCCGTCGCGTCCTTGTACTAGCGGAGCTTGGAGCTGCGGGATGATATCCGAGTAAGTGGGCTAGTAAGTATTTACTTTTCTCTTGTAACCCACTGTGTGTTTTTGGATAGCATCTGTTGTTTGCAATGGGTTCACTCTGAGTGAACCCAGTGGGTGTAGTCCCCGAGACTTCTGTCGAGTGCTTGCACCGGCAGTTGTCTTTATACATATTGTCTTTGCTTTGGTCAGGTCTGTAAATAACATGACCGAGTGCGAGTAGTTGTGGCACTCGGAGTGCACTTACTGTAAGAGTCCCCGAGAGTAATTTGTACTCAGGTCGGGTAGTATTGGCCTCGTAGGCGTAGGTGGTAACCTGCATCTCAATAGGGCGGGCCTGCTTGAGTTGCATGCCAGTGGGGTCACTCTTAGTGAACCCACTGGGTGTAGTCCACGAGGCCGCTGTTGACTGCTTGCGTCGGCAGGGGTCTGAAGAACTTAGACTTTTGTTGGATTTTCTAATTGTCCCTTGGTGTTTGCTGGCAGAAAACTTGTGAAATGGGAACAGCCTATGAGACTCTCAGGGCGGAGAAGAATCAGTTAGCTGGTGAGCTTGATGCGGCGCTGCTTGCAATAGCTGGCATGAAGGATGCTCTGGCGGGACGAGAGAAGTCATTGGAGCAGGCGCGTGAAGCGAACAAGGTGTTGACTGAAGAAGTTGAAAAGATGGGGAAACAAAGGACTGCTCTGATGGGACAAATGGACGTGCTGAACAAACGGTGCAGAGCACAGGAGAAATACGTCAGTGACTGGGCTCGGCAGATGATGACGCGTCTAGCTGGTAAGTCCTGCTTTTTCCGAGTGCTTGTGTTATGCGCGTCACACTCAGTGCTTATTGTTTGCTTGTCCTGTTGTCGCAGATTTTTGCTTTGACGCTGAAGCTGAAGCAGCTGATGTGGAGCGGTCGATTCTCGAGAACGTTCCACTCGGCGAGGACGCCAATCGGGATCTGCTCCGTGCGCACACCCGTGTGGGCAAAGTTGATCCTTTCATCGGTCGACTGAGAGAAGTCGTCGGCCGAATCGACAAGGAGCTTTGGCCAGAAGATGAGTCGCGGCAGGAGATAGAGAACCTGATGACTCGACTCAAGGAGATTCCGAACCGAGTGCAGTCGTGGAAGAAATCTGCAGCTCGTTGTGGTGCAGATGTTGCTCTATCCCTAGTCCGAGTCCATTGTAAGGAGGTGCGCGAGGAGAAGTTGAAGACGTTGAAGGTGGCCAACACGAAGAAACTTCGATTCGAAGACTTCATGGAAACCTTCCTTGAAAGTGCCACCCGCATCGCCGACGGTATTGATCTGGACACGTTCGTAGAGCCCTCCAGTCCTGGTGTTAATCCAGATGATGCGTAAGAACACTTTTATCCTCGGTATGCCGAGTGTTGAGCTGTAAGAAACTTTGGCCACTGCTGTTGGCCGTCACATTCTTGTTTTGGTGTGGGTAAGCTTGATCCACACCGAGCCACTATCTTTGGTTGAACTTTGAATCGAATCTTTTGCTCTTCTGTTGCAATTTTGACTTGAGTTTTTGTTTGGCGTTTCTTGGTGAAGCCAAAGGCAAACATTCGGAACATGTCAATTGTCTTGACATTTGCATGAGCCTCATTGAGGGTCCGTGGAATTTCCGATTACCCGAGTGTACCTGTAGGATACAGTCGAAGGCATGTGGGTGCTTAGGTGATTCTGCATCGCAGCTAAGCCCCCGATTGTGACGTTAAGTGCACACTCGGAGAAAGTTAATACTTAGGCGATTCTGGGTCGCAGCCAAGTCCCCGAGTGTGACGTTAAGTGCACATTCGGAGAAGGTTAATACTTAGGCGATTCTGGATCGCAGCTAAGTCCTCGAGTGTGACGTTAAGTGTACATTCGGAGAAGGTTAATACTTAGGCGATTCTGGATCGCAGCTAAGTCCCCGAGTGTGATGTTAAGTGCACACTCGGAGAAGGTTAATACTTAGGCGATTCTGGATCGCAGCTAAGTCCCCGATTGTGACGTTAAGTGCACACTCGGAGAAAGTTAATACTTAGGCGATTCTGGATCGCAGCTAAGTCCCCGAGTGTGACGTTAAGTGCACACTCGAAGAAAGTTAATACTTAGGCGATTCTGGATCGCAGCTAAGTCCCCGAGTGTGACGTTAAGTGCACACTCGGAGAAAGTTAATACTTAGGCGATTCTGGATCGCAGCTAAGTCCCCGAGTGTGACGTTAAGATCACACTCGGAGAAAGTTTATACTTAGGCGATTCTGGATCGCAGCTAAGCTCCCGAGTGTGACGTTAAGTGCACACTCGGAGAAAGTTAGTACTTAGGCGATTCTGGATCGCAGCTAAGCCCCTGAGTGTGACGTGAAGTGCACACTCGGAGAAGGTTAATACTTAGGCGATTCTGGATCGCAGCTAAGTTCCCGAGTGTGACGTGAAGTGCACACTCGGAGAAGGTTAGTACTTAGGCGATTCTGGATCGCAGCTAAGCCCCCGAGTGTGACGTGAAGTGCACACTCGGAGAAGGTTAATACTTAGGCAATTCTGGATCGCAGCTAAGCCTCCGAGTGTAACGTGAAGTGCACACTCGGAGAACGTTTATACTTAGGCGATTCTGGATCGCAGCTAAGCCCCCGAGTGTGACGTGAAGTGCACACTCGGAGAAGGTTAATACTTAGGCGATTCTGGATCGCAGCTAAGTCCCCGAGTGGGACGTTAAGTGCACACTCGGAGAAAGTTTATACTTAGGCGATTCTGGATCGCAGCTAAGTCCCCGAGTGTGACGTTAAGTGCACACTCGGAGAAAGTTTATACTTAGGCGATTCTGGATCGCAGCTAAGCTCCCGAGTGTGACGTTAAGTGCACACTCGGAGAAAGTTAGTACTTAGGCGATTCTGGATCGCAGCTAAGCCCCCGAGTGTCACGTGAAGTGCACACTCGGAGAAGGTTAATACTTAGGCAATTCTGGATCGCACCTAAGTTCCCGAGTGTGACGTGAAGTGCACACTCGGAGACGGTTAGTACTTAGGCGATTCTGGATCGCAGCTAAGCCCCCGAGTGTGACGTGAAGTGCACACTCGGAGAAGGTTAGTACTTAGGCGATTCTGGATCGCAGCTAAGCCCCCGAGTGTGACGTGAAGTGCACACTCGGAGAAAGTTTATACTTAGGCGATTCTGGATCGCAGCTAAGCCCCCGAGTGTGACGTTAAGTGCACACTCGGAGAAAGTTTATACTTAGGCGATTTTGGATCGCAGCTAAGCTTTTTTTTTGTTTGGAGACCGGAGTCTGCGACCTCAGAAGAACTTTGAACCTGCAAAAAACTCAATCTGCTTTATATTATTTCACCAATACTTGTTCTTTACATTGCTTCAGTCGACGATCACGTGTAGAAGCGCTTCAGGAGGTCTCCGTTCCATGCTCGCGGTTCGTCTATCTCCCTGTCGACGTTGTAGAGTCTGTATGCTCCATTGTTCAGCACCTTTGAGATGATGAAGGGTCCTTCCCAGGCAGGAGCCAATTTGTGAGGTCTTTGCTGATCCACTCGGAGCACCAGGTCGCCTGCTTGGAACGTACGACTCCTGACGTGTCGCACGTGAAAACGCCGCAGATCTTGTTGATAAATGGTTGAGCGAGTCAGTGCCATCTCGCGCTCCTCCTCTAGAAGGTCCACTCCGTCTTGCCTTGCTTGTTCTGCTTCAGCTTCGGAGAAGAGTTCGACTCGTGGAGCATTCTGAAGTAAGTCACTCGGAAGGACTGCTTCTGCTCCGTAGACGAGGAAGAACGGTGATCACCCTGTAGATCTGTTCGGGGTTGTGCGAAGACCTCAAAGCACTGAAGGTAGCTCGGTGACGCATGCGCCAGTGGCATGTCCCGCCTCTCGCAGGAGTCGGGGGTTCAAACCTTGCAAAATAAGTCCGTTTGCCCGCTCTGCTTGTCCATTGGATTGAGGATGCGCCACGGAAGCAAAATCCACTCGGATGCCTTGGCTTGTACAGAAACCTTTGAATCTGTCCGAGTCAAAGTTTGTCCCGTTATCCGTGATTATGCTGTGAGGTACACCGAATCTGGAGATGATGTCTCTGACAAATTTGACTACTGTTGAGGCGTCGAACTTCTTGATGGGCTTGGCCTCGATCCATTTCGTGAACTTGTCGACTGCCACCAACACATGTGTGTATCCCCCTTGGCCTGTCTTGAATGGTCCGACTGTATCTAATCCCCAAACAGCAAACGGCCACACAAGAGGGATTGTCTTCAATGCAGATGTCGGCTTGTGGGACTTGTTGGAGTAGAACTGACAGCCCTCACATCGGCTAACCATATCTTTAGCCATCTCGTATGCCTGCAGCCAGAAAAACCCAGCCCTGAATGCCTTGGCGAAGATTGCTCTCGAAGAAGCGTGATGACCGCAGGTTCCCGAGTGAATATCTTCCAGGATCAGTTGTCCCTCCTCTGGGGAGATACATCGTTGGAGAACGCCTGAAACGCTCTCCTTGTACAATTGGCCATCAATGACGGTGAACGAGTTCGACCTGCGGACTATCTACCTGGCCTGGACTTCGTCTTGTGGTAGTTCCTGCCTCAGGATATATGCAATGATCGGCACAGTCCAATCGGGGATGACGGCAAGGATCTCCATGACCAGATCAACCACAGCAGGTACATCGACTTCAGTCGGATCCGTTGAACTCTTTGGTTGTACCGGCTCCTCTGTGAAAGGATCTTCTTTGACTGAGGGAATTTGGAGGTGCTCGAGGCAGACGTCACTCGGGACTGGTCTCCGAGTGGATCCGAGTTTTGCCAACTCATCAGCTGCTTGGTTCTTCAGTCTTGGAACATGGTGAAGTTCTAGACCTTCAAACTTCTTCTCAAGCTTCCTCACTGTATTGCAGTATGTAGTCATGGTGGGGTTCCTGACGTCCCACTCTTTCATCACTTGATTGACCACCAAATCCGAATCGCCGTAGACCATCAGGCGACGGACGCCGAGTGAGATGGCCATACGCAACCCGTAGAGGAGAGCTTCGTACTCTGCTTCATTGTTGGAGGAATCGAAGTGTATCTGTAGCACGTACTTGAGCTTGTCACCCTTTGGCGATATGATCACAACGCCAGCGCCGGAGTCATTCAACATCTTGGACCCATCGAAGAACATTGTCCAATGGGCCGAGTAGATGTGGGCCGGTTGCTGTTGTTCTACCCATTCTGCTATGAAGTCAGCCAGAGCTTGAGACTTAATAGCTTTCTTGGCCTCGAACTTGATACCACAGTACAACATCTCCATCACCCACTTCGCCACTCGGCCTGACGCGTCTCGATTGTGGAGAATTTCCGACAATGGAGCATCAGAAACGACAGACACCGAGTGGTCTTGGAAATAATGGACCACCTTCTTCGCAGTCATGTAAATCCCGTAGATAAGTTTTTGATAGTGGGAATACCTCTACTTGGAAGGAGTCAGGACCTCGGAGACGTAGTACACTGGCCGCTGAACTTTGTATGCTTTGCCTTCTTCTTCTCGTTCGACTGTAAGAACAGTACTGACGACTTGATTTGTAGCCGCGATATACAGAAGAAGGGGCTCTTACTGAGCGGAGCAGTAAGAACCGGCTGGGTGGAAAGTCGGACTTTGAGGTCGTCGAATGCGACTTGGGCTTCGTCTGTCCACTCGAAGGTATCTGATTTCTTCATGAGTCGGTACAGAGGAAGCGCTTTCTCGCCGAGTCGACTGATGAACCTGCTCAAAGCCGCTAGGCAACCTGTGAGCCGTTGAACGTCGTGTATTCTGACCGGCCTCTCCATTCGGACGATGGTCCCGATCTTTTCGGGGTTGACATCGATCCCTTGTTCGGAAACGAAGAAACCGAGTAACTTTCCGCTGGGAACGCCGAATGAACATTTGGCGGGGTTGAGCTTGATATCGTACCTACGAAGGTTGGCGAATGTTTCTGCCAAGTCAGTCAGCAGGTCAGAACCTTTGCGTGACTTGACTACGATATCATCCATATACGCCTCCACATTTCGACCGATCTGGTCGAGGAGACATTTTTGGATCATGCGCATAAAGGTAGCTCCTGCATTCTTCAAACCGAATGGCATAGTGATGTAGCAGAAGCACCCGAATGGGGTGATGAAGGCTGTTTTTAACTCGTCGGGACCATACAGACGGATCTGATGATAGCCCGAGTAGGCATCAAGAAATGACAAACGCTCGCAACCCGCAGTCGAATCGACAATTTGATCTATGCGGGGGAGCGGAAAATGGTCTTTCGGGCAGACCTTATTGAGATGCTTGAAGTCGATGCACATTCGAAGCGACTTGTCTTTCTTGGGCACCATGACAACATTGGCGAGCCAGTCGGAGTGGTGAACCTCGCGAATGAAGTTGGCCGCTAGCAGCTTGGCCACCTCTTCCCCGATTGCCTTCCTCTTGTGCGCGGCGGACCGGCGCAGGCGCTCTCGGACGGGCCGAGCGATGGAATCCACGTGCAGTCGGTGCTCAGCCAACTCCCTGGGTACACCTGGCATGTCAGAGGGTTTCCATGCGAAGATGTCCCAGTTCTCACGGAGGAATTGGGTGAGCTCGGCTTCTTATTTAGGATCGAGGGTGGTGGAGATGTTCGTCGGGGCAGCAGTGGCGTCCGTCGGGTGGATGCTGACCTTCTTCGTCTCTCCCGCCGACTGAAATGCAGACTCTGAAGCTGGCTTCTTTGAGCGCATCAGGTCGGCGGGGTCGACTGTTTTCTTGTACTCGTCCAGCTCGAGGACAGCCATCTGCTGGTCGGCGATTCTTGATCCCTGTTGCAGACACTCTTCAGCCCGCTGCCGATTGCCTGTGATGGTGATCACATCCTTCGGGCCTGGCATCTTCAGCTTCAGGTATACGTAACATGGACGGGCCATGAAACGCGCATACACTGGGCGACCCAGAATTGCGTGATAAGCGCTCTGGAAGTCGACCACTTCGAACGTCAGCTTTTCCTTGCGGAAGTTCTTGTCGGAGCCAAAAACGACGTCCAACGCGATCTGGCCGAGTGACTTGGCCTTCCGTCCAGGGACGACTCCATGGAACTGCATGATGCTCTCGCTGAGTTTGGACATCGGGATGACCATCCCCTTGAGTGTGTCGGCGTACATGATGTTCAAGCCGCTGCCGCCATCCATGAGGACTTTGCGCAATCGGACTCCTTCTACCACCGGGTCGACGACCAGAGCCTGTCTCCCCGGGGTGGGTACATGTGCCGGATGGTCCGACTGGTCGAAGGTGATCGCAGTGTGAGACCATTTGAGGAACTTGGGGTTGGTAGGGGTGGCCATGTTCACCTCTCTGTTCACCAGCTTCAGTCGGCTCTTGCTCTCGACGTCAGCGAAAATCATGAGGGTTGCATAGACTTGGGGGAACGGATCCTCCTTATCCTCCTCATCCTGTCCATGGTCCTTCTCACTCGGTTGCCCTTCGCTGAACCCCTGGATCAGGAGGCGACACTGTCGAGTGGTATGCTTCGCATATATGGGTTGCCCTCTTCATCCATCTTCGTATGAACCGGACATGGCTGGTCCAGGATGGGGTTATTGAACTGCTTCTTCTTGGGGGTGAACTGAGCCTTCCCTTTGCCCTTGAACATGGCATTGGTTACGGTTGCAGCTTCTGCTTGCGGAGCGGTCGAAGCTTTCTGCTTCTGCTTCCGAGTGTTGCCCCCATCTCCATCAGCAAATGTTTTGTGCTTGCCGCTTCGGATGCGGTCCTCTTCTTTGCCATTTGCATAGCGTGTTGCTATCTCCATCATCTTGCTCATGGAGATGTCGCCTGTTCGGCCGAACTTCAGGTACAGATCCCTGTACCGCACGCCTGCCTTGAAGGCACAGACTGCTTGATGCTCGGTGACGTTCTCCACCGTGTGGTAGAGAGTTGTCCAACGCTGGATGAAGTCGCACAGGGGCTCATTCTGCTTCTGGACGCAGTGCTGGAGCTCCACGAGGCCAGCAGGGCGCTTGCACGTCCCTTCGAAGGTCCTGATGAACACCCGGGCCAGATCTGCCCAGCTGTAGATGCTTGAGGGGGCCAACTAGTTCAGCCACGCTCGCGCCGAGCCGTCGAGCATCAGAGGGAGGTGCTTCATGGCGACATGGTCGTCTCCTCCTCCGATCTGGACTGCCACTCGGTAGTCATCCAGCCATGTTTCTGGCTTGGACTCTCGTGTAAACTTGCTAATTCCCGTCGCCAATCGGAAGTTGGGAGGGATGTCAGCCGAACGGATGGCCCGACTGAAACACTCGGGACCAGAAACGATGGTCCTGCTTCCACTCGGACGGTCCATATCGTGACCATCACGGTGGGCTCGGCCCCTGTCGACCCTCCGCTGGGCGATATGCCCTCTTGCGTCGGGCCTTGGGTCGTAAGTGTCACCGACTGAACGCCGATCATCATGATGTCGGGGCCCTTAGGGGCCACCCCACGGAGGGGTGCGTGAACGGCGGCGATCTTCGTGATTTATGGAACGGCTGCCTCCTCTGTGCCGCTGATGGGAACCTTGGCTGTGAACTGACCGATGCGTATTCGCATGAACAGAACTATTATAGATCCTATTGTGCGACTGGGAGACCGCCGAATTCTGCTGCTGCGCCGTGTGCAATAGGGCTCGGATCTGCTCGATCCCTCTACCAGCCTCTGAATCAGTCGGTTGAAGGGAATCGGCTATCTTGGCAGCCGCAGCCAAGTTGAGGAGGGGTGTGCGGAACAGCTCCACGTTGCTCCGCCGAGTGTGCCGACTGGCAGAACGGCGAGGCGGACGATGCGCGCCGGACGCTTCGCCGATCTCGTGCTCGTTCCGGCCAGCTTGACGGGGGTCTTCATGAGAATTGGCCATGTGTACTTCTGCTGCAGGCCCGCGACCAGCGTACTCGGAAGGAAACTCAGTCGAAACCGAGCCCGAGCGCTGGGACGGCGGGGCAACCACAACTGACTCTAGAACCGCCACTTGTGAATACGCGTTCTGGCGCGCCTGGGCGTGTTGCACCCAACGCTGGAGCCGCGGACGGCGGGACCGCTTGATGCGGCGCGCGACGGCGGTGTAGGTCGACACCGGAGCCGACTGCTCGAGAAGAAGAATGCCGCGGGCGCCGGCACGGAAGTGCGTAGCCCCGCGACGGGGAAGCGCCTCGATGTCGAGGGGCGCATCCCGAAGCCACGCCGAATCGTCGACGATGAAGGAGAGAGCGCCGAAGAAGATCTGGTGACCCATGCTCGAATCTCCACCGGACGACATGACGAAAGGAAGTAGTCGCAAACTCGCCGGAAGTCGCTTAGACGCCTGCCCCACGGTGGGCGCCAACTATCGTGGGTATAAGCCTGACAGTAGATGTACAGGGTACGAAAAGGATGGGCAGAGCCTTAGCTACGGCGAGGTTGTATGAGTTCAGGCCCCTCTGCGGTCGAGGTAATAGCCCTACGTCTCAGTGCTCAGGGAGCTTGTTGTCGAGTGGAAATATGGAATACAATGAGTTGCTAACCCCTCTACCAGTGGGGGAGGGTGGCTTATATAGAGTGCGCTGCCCTCCACAACGGTTCCGGTACAGGGGTGGACTAGTGGGGATTGAATGCGTACGTTACAGGTAACGTACGCCCTAAATGCCAATAAATACACCTGGAAACGTACGACCGTTTCCCTCCAGGGGGGTTGCGATGTACCGAGTGGTATCCAGTCGGTTAGCTTGATATCCTCCGAATGTTAATCTCCGACTGGATGGTCGAGGACCTGTTACCGACTGGATGATGGGGACTCCTTAATTCAGTCGGAACTGACTAAGGGTCTTGTACTTTGTGAGAGGTAGTCCTTGGATAGAACTTACATGACAGGCCTATGACCCTACCCTAGGACTATAACCCCATCAGATGCCCCCCACTTAGTGCAGAGGTTTGGAGTGCTCGACATGGTGTATGATGACGTCCTCAACAACAGATCAGGCAACTCAGCATCTACCTAATGCGTGAGTTGCTTCCTTGCCCCAGGTGCCCCATGTGAATATATAGCCTAAATTGATTGTGTGACCCGTCCGAATTCGAGACGGGATATGAGATCGACGGAAGGTGTCCTTATGCACCGGTCGACAGCATTTGTTATACGGCCATGTTTTAATTGTGTTTGTGTGACTACTAAGTCCACCTGAAGAGTGTGATTGTGCAATGATGAATGGGCAAGTGCTGGCAACGCATGGTGACGTCATCTGGATGGTGCTTTTCGAGTGCAGGGGCTTAAGTTTTAGGGTAAAACTCTTAAATCAACCCTCCATTCGTTGAACCTGACTACATCATGGCTACAATGGTCGTTGTTGGAGTATTTATCGTGTTACACCTGTTACACCTGATTGCCATCATTGATAGCTGATGTTAAAAAGTTATTATTTTTACACAATACAATCTCAGACATCTATACCCACGCACCCCTATAAATGCATGCACGCACATTCTATGTTATAAGCACCTTTGAGATATTGCAAGATATCATATCTTGAGAATGGTGATGTCATCATAGACGACTCGTGGTCGAGGAAACAAACGTCTCTAAAAATTAAAATAAATTAAAAAAATGAACATCAATGTCAAGTATTGGATTTAAACCAGTTGTTTGAATCTGCTAGTTACTCCCTCCGTTCCTAAATATAAGACATTTTAAAGATTACACTATAGACTATATACGGATGTATATAGACATATTTTAGAGTATAGATTCACTCGTTTTGCTTCGTATGTAGTCTATAGTGTAATCTTTAGAATGTCTTATATTTAAGAACGGAGGGAGTAGCATATATATAGCATGTTGCGTACCAGTGTTTTTCAAAAGGACCGATCGATCTTCAGTGCGCTACTCGCCCGAAATAAATCGGCAGCCAAAGACTCTGCTGCATACGAGTATTCACCAAACGGTTATGTTAATTAAGGGTGTGGTTAAGAGTCACTCAAGTGACAAGACATGGATTTCACTTTGAACTATATATAAAGCAAAAGAAGTAAATTTATACTTTAGAATATATCCATATACATCCGTATATAATCTATAGTGAAATATTTAAAATGACTTATATTTATGAGCGGATGAAGTAAGAAAAAAAAGATAAAACTGAAAAGATATTTTTTTTCATGGATCTTAATATAAGATATCATGAAGATAACATCGACTAAGACATAATGAATCTCAAAAGATATAGCAAGACTGATAAGTGAGTCGTGTTATAATTAACATGAAAAAATAACCACTCAAACGGAAGCAAGGGGTCTGAGATATTTCAACAGCACACCTGTGCCTGCGGGGTCTGAGATATTTCATACACCTGTGCCTGCCTATACTGTGGCGATCGACGGCAGCTGCCCTCTCCTAACACGTACCTGCGCCGACGACGCACTGCCCTGCCGCCCAGTACACCTACGTGCAAGTGCCACCGAAACAAAGCTCGCCTATAAAAGGCAGCGTACACACGATGCTAAGCCCAAGCTCACTCAAACGCAGCCACACAACACTATCTCCTCGGTACATCAGAGCCTCCCAGTTAGCAATATGGCAAAGTGTCTCGCCGCCGCGCTCCTGCTACTGGTGGTGCTCGCGTACTGCGACGGTAGGGAGCTGAACCAGAAGGACCAGGCACTAGCAACGGCACGCGGTGCCGGTGCCGGTGCCGGTGGTGGCGTCGGCGAGGAGAAGATCTTGGGGTTGCCAGAGTTGCCGCTTGTGGGAACCGTTACCGGTACCAGCACCGTTACCGGTCCGGTGGTGGTGCTTCCTGCCCTTCCTGGGATCCCTGCTCACCCATGATCATCTCCAGTTCATGTGCTGGCTTACATGCTGAAGCTGAACATGTGGCTCTAGATCTCTAGCAAGCACTGTCCGGACGATAAACGCCGGCAGGAACGGCGTTTCGCTCATTTCATGTTCCTTAATAAGCGTCTGTATCAACTATCCTATCGTCTGTATTTTCTTTCAGTTCATGTCCTAGTATTTTCCGTTCCTTATGTGCTATGTATCGTCAACCTAATAAAAAAATATTCATCGTGATTACCTTCTTGGATACTCCATCGACGTGTACTGCTATTTGATCACTCTGATCACAAAGGTCCCAACTCCGGAGTTGTTCTGGTAAAAGAAAAGGTTTAGAGTTGTGGAATACGTTTCTACTGGTATTGTATACATATATACAAAAGCGTTGTCAAGGTAATCAAACCAATAACAATATCCCAACAACATCAAATGAGCAGTAGAGATGGAGGGTGTATGTGCACAGATCAGAGTTCTGGCACAGATCCAAAACCAGATATATAGCCTCGCACTAACCCTGAACTGACACAGAGTTCATGGTCATGGACATTGTTTACATGCAAGGCAGCTAGCTGGCGAAGAAGCTTGCCAATTTCGTCAAACAGCAAGATCGGGGGTACAAAGCGCCCCTAGCCAGCGTACGAAGATAGGTCGTCTACAAGCAAGCGCAAAAAATAGTGATATTCAGCGTTCTCCGACTAGTTTCGTCTAGGAAAAAAGAGATCAAACATCGTAGCCCATGAGACATTGAGGCCCTTTTGTTTAGAGACGCTCCGCTCCACAGCTCCGCAAAAAGAGCTGGCGGAGCTGTAAGGGAGCTGCAGTTTTTCAGCTCTACAGATTCAGAAAGCTGATGGATTACCGAACAGGGCCTGAGATTGGGTGTTATGTTATGTCCGGCCGTCAGTCTGGTACTGGAGCTGTGCGGAGCTCCCTGCTGCCAGACCAGATCGCTTAAGTTGTTGCTACACACTATATGCATGCGTACGCTATGTTTTCTCAACACAGTTCTCTTTTGCGCTCAGGAAAAAAAAGCCCCCAAGGTAGGCAACAAGAAGAAAAATCCCAGCAGGGAGTTCATTGCTGGCTTGAGAGCATCTACAGCTGGAACATGCAAATTCGGCTCCGACACATGTCTAATTAACAGCTCCACATCTGGGCATTTCATAATAGATAGTACCTCCGTCCAAGTGTATAGGGCATGCGCGTAGTTCTAGGTTGTCAATTTAACTAATTAAATATATATTATATGTGATAAAAATTACATATTCAGAAACTACATTTCCACATGAATCTAATGGTATATTATTTATTACATATAATATATATTTAGCTAGTTTAATTAAGAACCTAGAACTACGCGCATGCCCTATACACTTGGCCGGAGGTAGTACTTATATTCATTTAAAAGTATGCAAATCAAAAACCTATGTACTACATAGCTACTCCTCCTCGGAGATGTCGACTATCTCCATGCCCTTGAGTGGATACATGCATCGCAGCTGCAGCTCCGTCCCCTCCGACGACTCCGGCTGCTCCACTCCGGCCTCCTCCATCGCTATCTCCGTATCGAGCTCGTCGAAGAGCGTGCCGGCCTCTGTCTGCTTCTGCCGGATAAGCTCCCAGTTGGCCTTCACCTCCGCCTCATCCTGGATGGACTCCAGGATGGCCTGCTGCCCCGCCATCTCCTTGGTTTAGGCGAGGGCAAACTTCGCATCCTCCTCAGCCATGTTGAACTAGGGAGCAGGCTCCTCCTCCTCCGGATCTGCCACCTCCATCGGCTCCGACAGCTGCTCTCTCCCCTCCTTCTTCGGCTCCGTGAGTCCGGAGGCACACCCGTAGAGATGCGTGTGGCTCGCCTAGCCTGGATTTCCACCTTGATCTGCATTTGACGCTCCTGCGTGAGCATCGCGCAGGTCGTGATCTTACGCCGGATCATATCGACATCGGAAAGCGTGGGAGAGGAGGCGGATGGGCTTGGGTGGGGTGTATAGAGGGAGGAGGTGGATGTGTTAGGGCTGGGGGCGTCTGCCGCCTTAAATAGTCGGATTTGGCCTCGGGTTGCAAGTCGGAGCGGCACCACACGGTGTTTCCTAGCGAGTCCGCATGGGACCCCATCGTCAGGTCGAAATGGCGGGCGTGTCCGAGCGCCCCATGTCCTTCCCATATTTGAACTGGATATGAGGGGTTTCCGTCAGCCCAGGCATTTGTGGAACGTTTGGGAGCCCGACTGGATCAAAATTTCATGACCGGTCAGTGACCAGGTGGCCTGTCGAGGCGTTTAAGACTGGTATGAGGGGTCTGGCTATATATGCTCTCACATACAAGGACCTACCGTCGAGGCAGATGGGTTGTTACTTCAGTTCACCGAGACAGTGGGGTGAATAATGATCGTATGCCTGCTAGGCCTAACCATGCATTTCGTCCTCCCGCATTTGTTTGGGTGTGCACGGTCCATGTGTGTGTTTTGATGGGCCTAAGTTGTGAGAGTCGTGACGAAAGTCCAGACTCCCGCAAAGCCTCCTACTTTGCTACTGAATTATGAGAAAATGAACAGCCGGATCGGTATATAAAGAAATATGATATGGTATTAGATGGCAAAGTGCATCCAAATAGTTCAATCCAAATGGTTGTGGATAGTTCAAGAATTCACCTTATAGATGCCCTTACAACTCATGAAGTATCAAGGTGTACCACCTTCTAGGAAGAGAGTATCAAGGTGCAGCAGGCAGTGGCGGAGGTAGAGGCGCCCCCTGAGATTTACAATAGCTTTATATCATAGAAAAAAATAAAAAATATTACAAAAAATAATTTTAATGTATAGTTCTACTATTGGCCCATCCTAACCCATTAGGTTAGATCCACTACTGGCAGCAGGTGCGAAGTTACGTGTCACACCATACTCTAGGTGTGGCGCTACATCTGATTGTGGTATGTGTGTGAAGCTCGCAAGTTTCGATTTTGCATCCTTGAAGAAGATAATGTACCCAACTTTTGTTGGTGATAAAAACAATTATTGCATCAGTCAGCTTCTTTTGAAATCGATTGCTTTTATAATGTCGCGGAAAAAGGTCTATTTAAGACCGGTGGTGGGGGCGGCAGACGATGTGAAGGCGCCGAATAGCATTTCCACTGCCAAGCTCAAATATACCTATGCGATCCTAGCAACTACATGCGATGAGTGATCGTCACTGTTGCACGACCATCCATCTGCGTCAAGTCTTCGTTGGTAGTTTGTAACTCATCGCTGCCATCAGGTCTAGAGAGATGAACCTTTCAAAGACCTTTCAGTGACCATCGTGGAGTCGTAGGAGATCGTTGCACCACAGTGTGAAGCCACCACTACCCAGTTGATCGGATCTGGATCATCACCATCAAGTCGTCCAAATCTGAATCACGGCACCCGCGTCGGCTTGATCATGGACGGCGTCGAAGCTATGACTGGCGAGCATCAGTTCCAACCGCCATGGCATCTGCATAGCCGTGGACAATCACCACCACCTAGAAGCTCATCTGCTCATGGGCCGCTGCTCAGGTTCCAAGAGTCCATCGTCTGCGCAGGAGACAATCGAAGGACCCTCGATACCATGATAGAGGCCGACAACCACAGTGGCGGCAAGATCACTACCCGCCCTTCGTGCCAGCCTGATATACTTGGGCCAGCACCCGTCACACACCGGCACGTCGTTGCGCCATATGCACCCCACCTCGGAAGTGAGGGGGGAAGGCCCGCCACAGTCGTCATAAGTTCTTTGCACAGCGGCGCTTGTCGGCGACGACGGGTACGGTCGTACGGAGGGGATGGTGTCCGGCGGTGGCTAGGGCTAGCACCCAAGTCACCCATACGGAAGCCGACATATGCTGTTTCGGTTCTCCTGATACATTCATGGTTATAAACGGTGGAGGACACAGAACACTCGTTGATGTTCATCCATAAAAAATCAAATGTTTTTTAATATAGTTTAGAATTTATTCTTCATGCATTGTGCTCAGGACTAGAGTCACGATCCGAACTTCCTTTCTCATGCACCAGTGAAGACCAGAGAGCTAATTTGGGGCACGCAAGTGCAGGGCACTCCCCTCGCGCATGTTTGGGAGTAGGCTTTGGTACCGTAGTGCCGACAATCTACAGATTGTTGGATTTTTAACGGAGCACATCAAGCAAGCAGATGAAAAACGACACGGCAGCCGAAAACATGCACGTCCCGTCTCACTGTCTCTGGAGTCACTCGGAAGTTTGGATCATTCCTTGAGTCTTCGCACCATCACATCAAACAGGTTTTTCTTTTCTTTACACGATGATGAATAAGGTCTAGCGAACTGTTACCAGGGTCAGATCACTAGTTGCAAGGTTGCTGCATGCGGAACGTCGGCACGGAAAAACGAAGCCATCCGGCTCCAGTCCATTCCACCCGTGACGCATCGATCTCCGCGCGATGTCGACGAGGGAAGCAGAGATTGCACGTCTGAAGCTAGCTAGCTACACTCCGTCGCGTCGACGTGCCGCCCGGCCTGGACGCGTGGAGGAAGCACGTACGCCCTATGTAGGGAGGAGTACGATCGAGCATGTGCGGAGCTCCATGTTGCCGTCGACTCAATGACCGGACGCAGAAGGACGGGAACCGGCGTCGCCGTGCGTCGAGCGGAGGCCCGAATCCCTGTTTTTACCCTTTTTGTTAGTGTCAGATTGATTTCTGACCCAATTTTAAAGGAATTCATGGCCTGGTCTTATTGGACGCGTCTAGTGGCGGCCGATCTAAATAGAATTTTTTTACTTCCCCGTCCCAAAATTCTTGTCTTAAATTTGTTTAGATATAAATGTATATAAACACATTTTAGTATTTAGATACATCCATTTCTAAACAAAACTAAGGGCCTGTTCGACAACTGCCCAGCTCCTGGCTTCTCTGAATCAGCGGGCGAAGATGGCCCGAACGGGTCACCTCCGAGAAGCTAGCTTCCCAGATCTAAGGCGAGTTGCAGTGTAGAAACGAGGAGCTCGTGTTTTGGCGATCTCAGAAAACGAGGAGCTGGAGTTAAAGTTATTTACAGAAAGATGCCATCACGAAGTGAAACAAAACGATTCGTATAAGAAAAAAATAGAACAAAGCATGTAACTTCGCTCTCTACCAGGCCAGGATCGAGTTTATTGGGCCAAGCCGCTACCAACCCAGGACTAGCGATCTGGGATCTAAAAATTCTATGTCGAACGGTTTTTCTCATCCACGATTTTCGTTCGGAAGCTGGAAGTGAGATCGAGAAGCTGGATTTGAGGATTTATGAAAGCTGGGCACTTGCCGAACAGGCCCTAAGACAAAAAAATTTATGACGGAGGGAGTAGTCTTTAATCCATAAAAGGAAATCATTTGTCTTTCTAATCATAGTATAAATAGAATTCTAATTCATGTTAGAAAGAAAAAGTAACATGTAAACAAAAAAAGTGTAAAAACATATGTGAAAAGGTGTGAACACATTTAATACGATTTCAGAAACTCTAAAAAAATCGTAACTTTTAACCCGTGCGTCGAAATTAATATCAGTTTTCACTATTGAAATCTTCGCAACGTGTTCTTCAAAACACGATCCCGCGTGGTATGTTTGGATGAGTATTTTTTTTTGCAACTTAATTCTCGTTTGTGCAACTGTCTATGAGTCAATGTGCAACTACATGACAATCGTTGTGCAAAAATGTTCCTATTTGTGGACTTATAATTTTCATCCTAAAATCTTAAACGTGCACGCGCGCTATTTGCACGAATCGAGCGGCCACACGGTGACCGTTCCGATCGGACTCTAAACCTAAACTAAACTGACCGCTGACGTCCGTTCCTCATCTTCGGATGGCCCTGAGCCCTGGAAAATGAAGCCCCACCTCCTCCGCAACCATGAGCCTGAAGCCCCACCTCCTCCGCAACCATGAGCCTCGGGAAATGAAGCTATCTGCCTCCGTCCTTGGGAACTGAAGTTATCCGCCTCCCCGTCGTCGCCATGTGACACCCTGATTTTTGCTCTGATTTTTCGTTCGTGAGATTGAACTCTCGTTTTTTCTTTCGATGTCACTTGATTTTGTTTTTTCTCTTGGGTATAAGAAAATGGTTAATTAGAAATGACTTTCCCCTCAAACCAGAGATTCTTCTCAAGCCATCATTTCTACCAATCCCTACTTTCTGAATTATCGAAGAGGAAACCCTAATTCCTTGAGTTACAAAGGAACCCTAGTTTCCTTTGATCTTTTATCTCCCACAATTTTCCCGTGATTCCCCTACATCTATATACCATGTATATGCAAAAATATTACCAATTCATTTGCAATATTTTTATTTAAAAATATTTTTTTTCTGCCAGTTGAAGGAATTAAATCGAGATAAATATCTATGCATCTATTAAGTCCATGAAAACTTGTGGAAATGTTCCTTGTTACCATATTGACCTTTCTTAAAATATTGGGCAAAGTTAAATGACAGAAATTACATTTTCCTATATAAAGCCAATATTTCAAATATGCCACTTTCTAGCTACCATTTTGGTTGCTCCTAAAATTCCTAAATTATTCCTATAAATCCTATGACCCCTATTGAGGGAGTCCGGGACTAAGGGGTCGTTGGGCCGCCGACCTATCTTCGCAGCCGGACTCATGGGCCACCCTATAATTATCATTGAAGGGCCGAACTACAAGACGACGTTGTGTCCAAAACGGAATCTTTCGAAGCCATGGTGTATGCTCCAAGTCAAGATCATAATATCGACATGTTTCTTCCCGGATGTAACCAGCATTGTGTAACCCTAGGTACCCATGGTATCTATATAAACTAGAGGGTTTTAGTCCGTAAGGCAGATTAAGATCATTACTCCTAAGGATTTAGACCAAATCAAACGATCTCAAGGTAGATCAACTCCATACTTGATACTTCCTCATCAATACAAACAAAGCCGGACGTAAGGTATTACCTCCATCAAGAGGGACCGAACCTGGGTAAATATCGTTTCCCCTATCTCTTGTTACCCATCGATGCAAGATCCATAGTTCGGGACCCCCTACCCAAGATCTACCGTTTTTGACACCGATACCTATATATGCCACATATGCCTAAACATGTAGTTCCATAGTTCAAGTTGTGAGCACATGATCCATTTGCAAATTGTTCCCAGTTTGGCATGTTAGAGCTTATTTCTCCATGCATGGTTTTGGTAATTGATGACAATCCCTATGGACTAGTGGTTGCCTTGAGTTATATTCGAAGGATTTGTCCATAGGCACTTCTTGGAGTCCATATGTTGGTTTCAAGGTGTTTATATGGTGACCAAGGTGGTATTCAAGGATTTATCCAAATATTGGTCATGGAGAAGAAATCCCTAGGTTGATCAAGACTAAGTTAAACAGTGAATCAAGTTGATCAACACACAAAGCGTACAAAATTTATAGAGAAGGATCACTTGATTCCATGGTATGGTAGGTATCGTCCATTACACTTTGTGTACTAACCCATGGTCTACGTGAGAGTTCTATGCGGGGTTAGCTATATTTCCATGGACTTGCGCCAAGAGGAAGATCTCATACAACCCATGAAGGATGACATCAAGTGGTGATCGTGATCAAGATTGCGGTGTGCAAGTTCAAGTGGAGCATCACGAAGAGATCATGCTTCAAGCTCATTATGGTGACAATGGACTTGTGAAGACGTGTCGAAGAGTGGCTCACCCATAATGAGTATGGGGAGCAATCAACTAGTCTTCATCGAGCCAACACAATCAAGAAAGATGGTCCATCTTGAGGAAGTCAAGATCGTCATCACCTAGCTCAAGTGTACTATGTGCAAGGTATAGGTTTGCTCTTGATAGGTTTTCTATTTTACCAGTCTCATGGTGGTAGTTGGAAGATCAGGTTATATGATCGATGTCGTACTATCAAGGGGGGCTCTGAAATGAGTAGCTTGTTCGTATCGTTCGTTGAGAGATCAAACCATTTGCTTCCTTGCATCATCTTTCTTGGTTATTGTTTGTTGTTTCTCTTTGTGAGTTTTAGAGCTTATGGTCATCTTCATGCAAGCTCGAGTTCATCGAATTAAGAGTCCATATGCATCATCTATGATATTTTTTGTTTTGGCATTTTTGCCGGCTCTTCATTCATAGAGGTTTCACATCTTTATATCATTGGCATTTTTATATTGTCACTGTTGGATAGCTCTTGTCATCTTGAATCCAACAATATTGAGTTTGCTCAATTCGGAGCTCATTTGCAGAAGTTATGGTAGTTCTGGTGTTCACTCATTCATCTGTTGCTTCCTTTCTCGTCCGGAAAGATCCCAGCGGTAGTACCGCTCCCAGCAGCGGTACTACCTCTTATCTATAGCAGTACCAGCCTGGTTAGTGATCGTACTGCTCTCGGGCGGTAGTGCCCCCTGGTCAGTGCCGCTGCCTTGGGGTCTTGACACTTTTCGTGTCGGACTGGGTGGTTTCTGGAGTGGTCGTTCTGGGCGGTAGTACCGCTTACTACTATCCCGCCACTTCCACCCATGTTTTCTCGGGCTGGATTCTCGACGGACCTTGAGCGGATGTAGGAGGCGGTACTACCCCTTATGGGTGGTAGTATCGCTCCTGGCAGCGGTAGTACCGGTCCGACGGAACTACCCCCTACTGCCTTCCCTCCTTATCTGCTACTCACAGCCGCAACGGTACTACCTCTTATCAGTGGTAGTACCGCTTGTATGCGGGATGAGGGGATAACAGTTATAGTTTTTTTCCTTCTACAAAAGGGGTTTTTCTTCCCCATTGAATCTGATCCTATAAGCTCGTGTTTGCCCCCCATTGTTGACTTTCTTTGAGCTTGTTAACTCTCAGTCCCTCCAATGATTCTTGCTAGTTCTTGAGGGAAAAGAGAGAGGAGATCTAGATCTATGTTTCCACCGATCACTTTCTCCTCTATGTGAGGGAAATCTCTTGGATCTAGATCTTCGAGTTTTTTGTGAGCTCCTTGTTCTTCCTCTCATATTCCTCCATAGCTTTTGTTGTTGTGGAGGGATTTGAGTGTGAGGGATTTGACCACTTCGTGTGTTCTTGCCATTGCATTAGTTGCATCTGTTTGAGTTCTCCGCAGCGGTACGTGGAAGTGAAGTTTGAGAAGCTTATTACTCTTGGGTTCTTGGTACCCTAGAGCATGTTTATCTTTGGTGCTTTGGCGTCCTAGATTCTTGGTGGTGTCTCGGAGCTCAATGATTATGGTGTAAAGCTCCGGACAAGTGTCAGAGTCTCTAATTAGGTTGTGGAGATCACCCCGAGCAATTTGTATGGGTACCGGTGATCGCCCACAAGGGTTGCCAAAGTGCATGGGTTCGGTGACCGCCCCCAAGTGTTGCCACTTGTACGGGTTCGGTGACCGCCCTCAAGGGTCCCTTAGTGGAATCACGACATGATGCATTGTGCGATGGCGTGAGGAGTTTACGGTGGCTCTAGTGGCTTCTTGGGGAGCATTATGCCTCCACACCGCTCCAAACGGAGATTAGCAACCGCAAGGGTGTGAACTTGGGGATACATCATCATCTCCACGTGCCTCGGTTATACCTTACCTGAACCCTTTACTTATGCACTTTACTTTATGATAGCCATATTGTTTCTTGTTATATATCTTGCTATCAATTAGTTGTTTATCTTGCTTAGCATAAGTTGTTAGTGTACATAGGTGAGCCTAGTTGTTTTAGGTTTTGTGCCTTTACTAATTAAACATTAGTTTTATTCCGCATTTGTTCAAGCCTAAACCGTAATTATTTTAAAGCGCCTATTCACCCCCCTCTAGGCGACATGCATGTCCTTTCAGGGCATGTGCAAAGGAAGTTCTTGAATCCTTAATCCTTCTGAGCTGCAATTTCGCAGGGCTATTTACGTTGATAAATCACTCATGCAAACCAAAAAAAAAATCAGCTCAATTCATCTATCCAATCTTCCCCAATCATTTATCAATGTTTCTATTCACATCCTAGCTTTGTGAAGGAAGTACCTTCATAGTGCATCCAAATGAGCTGAAACCCCTACCAGATTATCCCCATGCCTATTATTTTGCTACCCACAAGAAGTCAGTTCATTCCATCTAACCATTCTCTCATAATCATCCAAAAACAATTTATGTCTAGTGGGGCACTTTGCAAAGGAAGTACCAAATAGCCTCACCATTTGTGATGATATTTTGCCAGGATGGTTACCCTACCAAGTGATCATCCTCAACCAAATCCCATCATCTTTGTGTTGGGGAACGTCGCATGGGAAACAAAAAATTTCCTACGCGCACGAAGACCTATCATGGTGATGTCCATCTACGAGAGGGGATGTGTGATCTACGTACCCTTGTAGACCGTACAGCAGAAGCGTTAGTGAACGAGGTTGATGTAGTGGAACGTCCTCACGTCCCTCGATCCGCCCCGCGAACCGTCCCGCGATCAGTCCCATGATCTAGTGCCGAACGGACGGCACCTCCGCGTTCAGCACACGTACAGCTAGACGATGATCTCGGCCTTCTTGATCCAGCAAGAGAGACAGAGAGGTAGAAGAGTTCTCCGGCAGCGTGACGGCACTCCGGAGGTTGGTGATGATCTTATCTCAGCAGGGCTCCGCCCGAGCTCCGCAGAAACGCGATCTAGAGGAAAAACCGTGGAGGTATGTGGTCGGGCTGTCGTGGAAAAGTCGTCTCAAATCAGCCCTAAAACCTCCGTATATATAGGTGGGAGAGGGGCAGCCTTGCCTTGGGACTCAAGGAGCCCCAAGGGGGTCGGCCAAGCCAAGGGGGGGAGGTCTCCCCCCCAAACCGAGTCCTACTTGGTTTGGTGGGTGGAGTCCTTCTTTCCTTTCCCACCTCTTCCCTTTTTTTTCTTTTCTCTTTGATTTTCTTCCTATGGCGCATAGGGCCTTCTTGGCCTGTCCCACCAGCCCAATAAGGGCTGGTGTGCCACCCCAAGGCCTATGGGCTTCCCCGGGGTGGGTTGCCCCCCCCCCCCCCGGTGAACTCCCGGAACCCATTCGTCATTCCCAGTACATTCCCGGTAACTCCGAAAACCTTCCGGTAATCAAATGAGGTCATCCTATATATCAATCTTCGTTTCCGGACCATTCCGGAAACCCTCGTGACGTCCGTGATCTCATCCGGGACTCCGAGCAACATTCGTAACCAACCATATAACTCAAATACGCATAAAACAACGTCGAACCTTAAGTGTGCAGACCCTGCGGGTTCGAGAACTATGTAAACATGACCCGAGAGACTCCTCGGTCAATATCCAATAGCGGGACCTGGATGCCCATATTGGATCCTACATATTCTACAAAGATCTTTATCGTTTGAACCTCAATGCCAAGGATTCATATAATCCCGTATGTCATTCCCTTTGTCCTTCGGTATGTTACTTGCCCGAGATTCGATCGTCAGTATCCGCATACCTATTTCAATCTCATTTACCGGCAAGTCTCTTTACTCATTCCGTAATACAAGATCCCGCAACTTACACTAAGTTACATTGCTTGCAAGGCTTGTGTGTGATGTTGTATTACCGAGTGGGCCCCGAGATACCTCTCCGTCACACGGAGTGACAAATCCCAGTCTTGATCCATACTAATTCAACGAACACCTTCGGAGATACCTGTAGAGCATCTTTATAGTCACCCAGTTACGTTGCGACGTTTGATACACACAAAGTATTCCTCCGGTGTTAGTGAGTTATATGATCTCATGGTCATAGGAACAAATACTTGACACGCAGAAAAAACAGTAGCAACAAAATGACACGATCAACATGCTACGTCTATTAGTTTGGGTCTAGTCCATCACGTGATTCTCCTAATGACGTGATCCAGTTATCAAGCAACAACACCTTGTTCATAATCAGAAGACACTGACTATCTTTGATCAACTGGCTAGCCAACTAGAGGCTTGCTAGGGACAATGTTTTGTCTATGTATCCACACATGTAAATGAGTCTTCATTCAATACAATTATAGCATGGATAATAAACGATTATCTTGACACAGGAATTATAATAATAACTGTATTTATTATTGCCTCTAGGGCATAATTCCAACAGTCTCCCACTTGCACTAGAGTCAATAATCTAGCCCTCACATCATCATGCGAATTACATTGTAATAAATCTAACACCCATACAGTTCTGGTGTTGATCATGCTTTGGCCATGGAAGAGGTTTAGTCAGCGGGTCTGCTACATTCAGATCCGTGTGCACTTTGCATATATTTACGTCCTCTCCTTCGACGTAGTCGCGGATGAGGTTGAAGCGTCGTTTGATGTGTCTAGACTTCTTGTGAAACCGTGGTTCCTTTGCTAAGGCAATGGCACCCGTGTTGTCACAGAACAAGGTTATTGGATTCAGTGCGCTTGGCACCACTCCAAGATCCGTCATGAATTGCTTCATCCAAACACCCTCCTTAGCCGCCTCCGAGGCAGCCATGTACTCGGCTTCACATGTAGAATCTGCTACGACGCTTTGCTTGGAACTGCACCAGCTTACCGCACCCCCATTAAGAATAAATACGTATCCGGTTTGCGACTTATAGTCGTCCGAATCTGTGTCAAAGCTTGCATCGACGTAACCTTTTACGTCGAGCTCTTCGTCACCTCCATACATGAGAAACATCTCCTTAGTCCTTTTCAGGTACTTCAGGATATTCTTGACCACCGTCCAGTGATCCACTCCTGGATTACTCTGGAACCTACCTGCCATACTTATGGCCAGGCTAACGTCCGGTCTAGTGCACAACATTGCATACTTGATAGAACCTATGGCTGAAGCATAGGGGACGGTGCGCATATGCTCTCTATCCTCATCAGTTGCTCGGCATTGAGTCTTACTCAATCTCGTACTTTGTAAAACTGGCAAGAACCCTTTCTTGGACTGTTCCATTTTGAACCTCTTCAAAACTTTATCAAGGTATGTGCTTTGTGAAAGTCCTATCAGGCGTTTTGATCTATCCCTATAGATCTTAATGCCTAGAATGTAAGCAGCTTCTCCTAGGTCCTTCATAGAGAAACATTTATTCAAGTAATCCTTTATGCTCTCCAAAAATTCTAAGTTGTTTCCAATCAGATATATGTCATCCACATATAATATTAGAAACGCCACAGAGCTCCCACTCACTTTCTTGTAAATACAAGATTCTCCAACCACTTGTATAAACCCAAATGCTTTGATCACCTCATCAAAGCGTTTGTTCCAACTCCGAGATGCTTGCACCAGTCCATAAATGGATCGCTGGAGCTTGCACACCTTGTTAGCATTCTTAGGATCGACAAAACCTTCGGGTTGCATCATATACAATTCTTCCTTAAGGAAACCGTTAAGGATCTCCGTTTTGACATCCATCTGCCAGATTTCATAATCGAAAAATGCAGCTATTGCTAACATGATTCTGACGGACTTAAGCATCGCTACGGGTGAGAATGTCTCATCGTAGTCAACTCCTTGAACTTGTGAAAAACCCTTTGCCACAAGTCGAGCTTTATAAACGGTCACATTGCCATCAGCGTTCGTCTTCCTCTTAAAGATCCATTTGTTCTGAATAGCCTTGCGGCCCTCAGGTAGTACTTCCAGAGTCCACATTTTGTTCTCATACATGGATCCTATCTCGGACTTCATGGCTTCTAGCCATTTGTTGGAATCTGGGCCCACCATTGCTTCTTCATAATTTGCAGGTTCATTGTTGTCCAACAACATGATTGATAAGACGGGATTATCATACCACTCTGGGGCAGCACGTGGTCTCGTCGACCTGCGTGGTTCAACAGAAACTTGAACCGGAGTTTCATGATCATCATCATTAACTTCCTCCTCAACCGGCGTCGCAACGACAGAGGTTTCCCCCTGCCCTGCGCCACCATCCAGAGGGATGAGAGGTTCGACAACCTCGTCAATTTCTATCTTCCTCCCACTCAATTCTCTCGAGAGAAACGACTTCTCGAGAAAAGCTCCGTTTTTAGCAACAAACACTTTGCCCTCGGATTTGAGATAGAAGGTGTACCCAACTGTCTCTTTTGGGTAACCTATGAAGACGCACTTTTCCGCTCTGGGTTCAGCTTTTCAGGCTGAAGCTTTTTGACATAAGCATCACATCCCCAAACTTTAAGAAACGACAACTTTGTCCTTTTGCCATACCACAGTTCGTATGGTGTCGTCTCAACGGATTTTGATGGTGCCCTATTTAAAGTGAATGCAGTTGTTTCTAATGCATAACCCCAAAACGATAACGGCAAATCGGTAAGAGACATCATAGATCGCACCATCTCTAATAAAGTACGATTACGACGTTCGGACACACCATTACGCTGTGGTGTTCCAGGCGGTGTCAACTGTGAAACAATTCCACATTGTCTTAAGTGAGCACCAAACTCGAAACTCACATATTCACCCCCACGATCAGACTGTAGGAACTTGATCTTCTTGTTACGATGATTTTCAACCTCACTCTGAAATTGCTTGAACTTTTCAAATGTTTCAGACTTGTGCTTCATTAAGTAGACATAACCATATCTACTCAAATCGTCAGTGAAGGTGAGAAAATAACGATATCCGCCGCGTGCCTCTACGCTCATCGGACCACACACATCGGTATGTATGATTTCCAACAAGTCACTTGCACGCTCCATTGTTCCGGAGAACGGAGTTTTAGTCATCTTGCCCATGAGGCATGGTTCGCACGTGTCAAGTGAATCAAAGTCAAGTGACTCCAAAAGTCCATCGGCATGGAGTTTCTTCATGCGCTTTACACCAATATGACCTAAGCGGCAGTGCCACAAAAATATGGCGCTATCATTGTTAACTCTAACTCTTTTGGTCTCAATGTTATGTATGTGTGTATCGCTATCAAGATTCAATATGAACAACCATAAAAGATGTTACTCATAGAAGTAGAACAACCATTATTCTCTGAGTTAAAAGAGTAACCGTCTCGCAATAAACAAGATCCAGATATAATGTTCATGCTCAACGCAGGCACTAAATAACAATGATTCAAGTTCATAACTAATCCTGATGGTAACTGAAGTGAAACTGTGCCGACGGCGATTGCATCAACCTTGGAACCATTTCCTAGGCGCATCGTCACTTCATCTTTCGCCAGCCTTCGTCTATTCCGCAGTTCCTGTTTCGAGTTGCAAATATGAGCAACAGAACCGGTATCGAATACCCAGGCACTACTACGAGAGCCGGTTAAGTACACATCAATAACATGTATATCAAATATATCTGATTTTTCTTTGGCCGCCTTCTTATCTGCCAGATACTTGGGGCAATTGCACTTCCAGTGACCCATACCCTTGCAATAGTAACACTCTGTCTCAGGCTTAGGTCCAGCTTTGGGTTTCTTCGTCGGATTGGCAACAGGCTTGCCGCTCTTATTTGAATTACCCTTTTTGCCTTTGCCGTTTCTCTTGAAACTAGTGGTCCTATTCACCATCAACACTTGATGCTCTTTACGGAGTTCACACTCTGCGACTTTCAGCATCGCAAACAACTCGCCGGGAGACTTGTTCATCCCTTGCCTGTTGTAGTTCAACACAAAGCCTTTATAGCTTGGCGGCAATGATTGAAGGATTCTGTCAGTGATAGCCTCTTGCGGGAGTTCAATCCCCAGCTCAGCTAGACGGTTTGAGTACCCAGACATTTTGAGCACATGTTCACTGACAGACAAGTTCTCCTCCATCTTGCAAGCATAGAATTTATCGGAGGTCTCATACCTCTCGATCCGGGCGTTCTTCTGAAAGATAAACTTCAACTCCTGGAACATCTCAAATGCTCCATGATGCTCAAAGCGACGTTGAAGTCCCGGTTCCAAGCCATACAAGACTGCACATTGAACTACTGAGTAGTCCTCCTTACATGCTAACCAAGCGTTCTTAACATCCTGATCAGCCGTAGTGGGTGGTTCATCTCCTAGCGCAGCATTAAGGACATAATCCTTCTTCCCAGCTTGTAAGATTAGCTTAAGATTACGAGCCCAGTCTACAAAGTTGCTTCCATCATCTTTCAACTTAGCTTTCTCTAGGAACGTATTAAAATTCAGGATGACTGTCGCGTGAGCCATGATCTACAACACAAATATATTCAAAGTGGACTTAGACTATGTTCAAGATAATTAGAGTTTAACTTAATCAAATTACTTGCTAAACTCCCACTCAAAAAGTACATCTCTCTAGTCATTTGAGTGGTTCATGATCCACTTACACTAGCTCAAGTCCGATCATCACGTGAGTTGAGCATAGTTTCAGTGGTAAGCATCCCCATGCTAATCATATCATCTATATGATTCATGATCGACCTTTCGGTCTCATGTGTTCCGAGGCCATGTCTGCACATGCTAGGCTCGTCAAGCTTAACCCGAGTGTTCCGCGTGCGCAACTGTTTTGCACCCGTTATATGTGAACGTTGAGTCTATCACACCCGATCATCACGTGGTGTCTCGAAACGACGAACTGTAGCAACGGTGCACAGTCGGGGAGAACACAATTTCGTCTTGAAATTTTAGTGAGAGATCACCTCATAATGCTACCGTCGTTCTAAGCAAAATAAGGTGCATAAAAGGATTAACATCACATGCAATTCATAAGTGACATGATATGGCCATCATCACGTGCTCCTTGATCTCCATCACCAAAGCACCGGCACGATCTTCTTGTCACCGGCGCCACACCATGATCTCCATCAACGTGTCGCCATTGGGGTTGTCGTGCTACTCATGCTATTACTACTAAAGCTACATCCTAGCAAAATAGTAAACGCATCTGCAAGCACAAACGTTAGTATAAAGACAACCCTATGGCTCCTGCCGGTTGCCGTACCATCGACGTGCAAGTCGATATTATCTATTACAACATGATCATCTCATACATCCAATATATCACATCACATCGTTGGCCATATCACATCACAAGCATACCCTGCAAAAACAAGTTAGACGTCCTCTAATTTTGTTGTTGCATGTTTTACGTGGTGACCATGGGTATCTAGTAGGATCGCATCTTACTTACGCAAACACCACAACGGAGATATATGAGTTGCTATTTAACCTCATCCAAGGACCTCCTCGGTCAAATCCGATTCAACAAAGTTGGAGAAACTGACACTTGCGAGTCATCTTTGAGCAACGGGGTTACTCGTGGCAATGAAACCAGTCTCCCGTAAGCGTACGAGTAATGTCGGTCCAAGCCGCTTCAATCCAACAATACCGCGGAATCAAGAAAAGACTAAGAAGGGCAGCAAAACGCACATCACCGCCCACAAAAACTTTTGTGTTCTACTCGAGAAGACATCTACGCATGAACCTAGCTTATGATGCCACTGTTGGGGAACGTCGCATGGGAAACAAAAAATTTCCTACGCGCACGAAGACCTATCATGGTGATGTCCATCTACGAGAGGGGATGTGTGATCTACGTACCCTTGTAGACCGTACAGCAGAAGCGTTAGTGAACGCGGTTGATGTAGTGGAACGTCCTCACGTCCATCGATCCGCCCCGCGAACCGTCCCGCGATCAGCCCCACGATATAGTGCCGAACGGACGGCACCTCCGCGTTCAGCACACGTACAGCTCGACGATGATCTCGGCCTTCTTGATCCAGCAAGAGAGACGGAGAGGTAGAAGAGTTCTCCGGCAGCGTGTCGGTGCTCCGGATGTTGGTGATGATCTTGTCTCAGCAGGGCTCCGCCCGAGCTCCGCAGAAACCCGATCTAGAGGAAAAACCGTGGAGGTATGTGGTCGGGCTGCCGTGGAAAAGACGTCTCAAATCAGCCCTAAAACCTCCGTATATATAGGTGGGAGAGGGGGAGCCTTGCCTTGGGGCTCAAGGAGCCCCAAGGGGGTCGGCCGAGCCAAGGGGGGAAGGTCTCCCCCCCCCCCAAACCGAGTCCTACTTGGTTTGGTGGGTGGAGTCCTTCTTTCCTTTCCCACCTCTTCCTTTTTTTTTCTTTTCTCTTTGATTTTCTTCCTATGGCGCATAGGGCCTTCTTGGGCTGTCCCACCAGCCCAATAAGGGCTGGTGTGCCACCCCCAAGGCCTATGGGCTTCCCCGGGGTGGGTTGCCCCCCCCCCCCGGTGAACTCCCTGAACCCATTCGTCATTCCCGGTACATTCCCGGTAACTCCGAAAACCTTCCGGTAATCAAATGAGGTCATCCTATATATAAATCTTCATTTCCGGACCATTCCGGAAACCCTCGTGACGTCCGTGATCTCATCCGGTACTCCGAACAACATTTGGTAACCAACCATATAACTCAAATACGCATAAAACAACGTCGAACCTTAAGTGTGCAGACCGTGCGGGTTCGAGAACTATGTAGACATGACCCGAGAGACTCCTCGGTCAATATCCAATAGCGGGACCTGGATGCCCATATTGGATCCTACATATTCTACGAAGATCTTTATCGTTTGAACCTCATTGCCAAGGATTCATATAATCCTGTATGTCATTCCCTTTGTCCTTCGGTATGTTACTTGCCCGAGATTCGATCGTCAGTATCCGCATACCTATTTCAATCTCGTTTACCGGCAAGTCTCTTTACTCGTTCCGTAATACAAGATCCCGCAACTTACACTAAGTTACATTGCTTGCAAGGCTTGTGCGTGATGTTGTATTACCGAGTGGGCCCCGAGATACCTCTCCATCACACGGAGTGACAAATCCCAGTCTTGATCCATACTAACTCAACGAACACCTTCAGAGATACCTGTAGAGCATCTTTATAGTCACCCAGTTACGTTGCGACGTTTGATACACACAATGTATTCCTCCGGTGTTAGTGAGTTATATGATCTCATGGTCATAGGAACAAATACTTGACATGCAGAAAAAACAGTAGCAACAAAATGACACGATCAACATGCTACGTCTATTAGTTTGGGTCTAGTCCATCACGTGATTCTCCTAATGACGTGATCCAGTTATCAAGCAACAACACCTTGTTCATAATCAGAAGACACTGACTATCTTTGATCAACTGGCTAGCCAACTAGAGGCTTGCTAGGGACAGTGTTTTGTCTATGTATCCACACATGTAAATGAGTCTTCATTCAATACAATTATAGCATGGATAATAAACGATTATCTTGACATAGGAATTATAATAATAACTATATTTATTATTGCCTCTAGGGCATGATTCCAACACTTTGACCAAGTAAAACTCCCCCACCTCACTTCAAAAAACTTGTGGTCCAAAGAGTTTTCTAGACAAAGTGCATAACCCCTCCGCATAATCCATGCACTCCCCTTGATACTTCTCCAGTGTAGCTATAATTTTTGATTATTTCATGCTATTATCTTATCAATCTTGCATTATTTATATGCCATTTTATATCATTTTTAGGAACTAACTTATTAACTCAGTACCAAATGCAAGTTCTTGTTTTCTGAGTGTTTTTGGTTTTACAGAAAATCAGCACCAAATAGAGCCCAAACACGACGAAATTTTTGATGATTTTTCTAGACCAAAAGAAGACCTAGGAGCTTTGGAGGGAGACGAAACGCCGCACGAGGCCACGACAAGGCCAGAATGCGCGCCTAGGGGGTAGGATGTGCCCCCGCCCTTGTGGCGCCCCTATGGGCCCCCTTCGCCGCCTCTTCGTCCTATAAATTCTTAAATATCCTAAAAACCCTCAGGAGAGCCCGAAACAAATTTTCCACCGCCGCAAGTCTTTTTTCTTCCGCTATCCCATCTGAAAGCCTTTGCCAGTACTCTATCGGAGGGGGAATCAATCATGAAGGCCGTCTTCATCAACCTTGTTACTTCCCACATGATGTGTGAGTAGTTCCTACAAGACCTACAGGTCCATAGCAGTAGCTTGATGGATCTCACTCTCTCTCTATCTCTCTCTCTATCTCTATCTATCTCTCTCCCTCCCACCCTCTCTCTCTCTCTCCTTCTCTCCCTCTCCCTCTCTCTCCCTCCCTCTCCCTCCCTCCTCTCTCTCTCTCCCCCCTGTTGGGGAACGTGGTACGGGAAACAAAAAATTTCCTACGCACACGCAATACCTATCATGGTGATGTCCATCTATGAGAGGGGATTTCCGATCTACGTACCCTTGTAGATCGCACAGCAGGAAGCGTTAAGAAACGCGGTTGATGTAGTGGAACATCCTCACGCCCCTCGATCCGCCCCGCGAACCGTCCCACGAACCGTTCCGCGATCTGTCCCACGATCCGCTCCGATCTAGTACCAAACGGACGGCACCTCCGCGTTCAGCACACGTACAGCGCGACGATGATCTCGGCCTTCTTGATTCAGCAAGAGAGACGGAGAGGTAGATGAGTTTTCCGGCAGCATGACGGCGCTTCGGAGGTTGGTGGTGATCTATCCCAGCAGGGCTCCGCCCGAGCTCCGCAGAAATACGATCTAGAGGAAAAACCGTAGAGGTATGTGGTGGGGCTGCCGTGGCAAAGTTGTCTCAAATCAGCCCTAATACCTCAGTATATATAGGAGGGAGGGGGAGGGACTTGCCTTGAGGCTCAAGAGAGCCCCAAGGGGTCGGCCGAACCAAGGGGAGGAGTCCTCCTCCTCCAATCCTAGTCCAACTAGGATTGGAAAGTGGAGTCCTTCTCCACCTTCCCACTTCCCCTTTTTTTTCTTTTCTCTTTGATTTCTTTATCTCCTGCGCATAGGGCCTCTTGGGCTGTACCACCAGCCCACTAAGGGCTGGTGCGGCACCCCTAAGGCCTATGGGCTTCCCCCGGGTGGGCTGCCCCCCCCCCCCCCGGTAAACATCCGGAACCCATTCGTCACTCCCCGTACATTCCCGGTAATGCCCGAAAACTTTCCCGTAATCAAATGAGATCATCCTATATATAAATCTTCGTCTCCAGACCATTCCGGAAACCCTCGTGACGTCCGTGATCTCATTCGGGACTCCGAACAACATTCGGTAACCAACCATATAACTCAAATACGCATAAAACATCGCCGAACCTTAAGTGTGCACACCCTGCGGGTTCGAGAACTATGTAGACATGACCCGAGGGACTCCTCGGTCAATATACAATAGCGGGACCTGGATGCCCATATTGGATCCTACATATTCTACGAAGATCTTATCGATTGAACCTCAGTGCCAAGGATTCATATAATCCCGTATGTCATTCGGTATGTTACTTGCGTGAGATTCGATCGTCAGTATCCGCATACCTATTTCAATCTCGTTTACCGGCAAGTCTCTTTACTCGTTCCGTAATACAAGATCCCGTGACTTACACTAAGTCACATTGCTTGCAAGGCTTGTGTATGATGTTGTATTACTGAGTGGGCCCCGAGATACCTCTCCGTCACACGGAGTGACAAATCCTAGTCTTGATCCATACTAACTCAACGGACACCTTCGGAGATACCTGTAGAGCATCATTATAGTCACCCAGTTACGTTGTGACGTTTGATACACACAAGGCATTCCTCCGGTGCGAGTGAGTTATATGATCTCATGGTCATAGGAATAAATACTTGACACACAGAAAACAGTAGCAACAAAATGACACGATCAACATGCTATGTTCATTAGTTTGGGTCTAGTCCATCACATGATTCACTCAATGATGTGATCCAGTTATCAAGCAACAACACCTTGTACATAGTCAGAAGACCTTGACTATCTTTGATCAACTAGCTAGCCAACTAGAGGCTTGCTAGGGACAGTGTTTTGTCTATGTATCCACACATGTATCTAAGTCTTCATTTAATACAATTATAGCATGGATAATAAATGATTATCTTGATACAGGAATTATAATAAAAACTTATTTATCATTGCCTCTAGGGCATAATTCCAACAGTCTCCCACTTGCACTAGAGTCAATAATCTAGTCCTCACATCGTCATGCGAATTACATTGTAATAAATCTAACACCCATACAGTTCTGGTGTTAATCATGCTTTGCCCGTGGAAGAGGTTTAGTCAGCGGTTCTGCCACATTCAGATCCGTGTGCACTTTGCAGATATTCACGTCCTCCTCCTCGACGTAGTCGCAGATGAGGTTGAAGCGCCGTTTGATGTCTCTGGTATTCTTGTGAAACCGTGGTTCCTTTGCTAATGCAATGGCACCCATGTTGTCACAAACCAGGGTTATTGGATTCAGTGCGCTCGGCACCACTCCAAGATCCGTCATGAACTGCTTCATCCAGACACCCTCCTTAGCTGCCTCCGAGGCGGCCATGTACTCCACTTCACATGTAGAATCAGCTATGACGCTTTGCTTGGAACTGCACCAGCTTACCGCACCCCCATTAAGAATAAATACGTATCCGGTCTGCGACTTAGAGTCGTCCGGATCTGTGTCAAAGCATGCATCGACGTAACCTTTTAGGGCGAGCTCTTTGTCACCTCCATATACGAGAAACATCTCCTTAGTCCTTTTTAGGTACTTCAGGATATTCTTGACCGCCGTCCAGTGATCCACTCCTGGATTACTCTGGAACCTACCTGCCATACTTATGGCCAGGCTAACGTCCGGTCTAGTGCACAACATTGCATACATGATAGAACCTATGGCTGAAGCATAGGGGACGGCACTCATATGCTCTCTATCTTTATCAGTTGCTGGGCACTGAGTCTTACTCAATCTCGTACCTTGTAAAACTGTCTAGAACCCCTTCTTGGACTGTTCCATTTTGAACCTCTTCAAAACTTTATCAAGGTACGTGCTTTGCGAAAGTCCTACTAGGCGTTTTGATCTATCCCTATAGATCTTTATGCCTAGAATGTAAGCAGCTTCTCCGAGGTCCTTCATAGAGAAACTTTTATTCAAGTTATCCTTTATGCTCTTCAAAAGCTCCATGCCATTTCCAATCAGTAATATGTCATCCATATATAGTATTAGGAACGCCACAGAGCTCCCACTCACTTTCTTGTAAATACAGGATTCTCCAACCACCTGTATAAACCCAAATGCTTTGATCACCTCATCAAAGCGTTTATTCCAACTCCGAGATGCTTGCACCAGTCCATAAATGGATCGCTGGAGCTTGCACACTTTGTTAGCATTTTTAGGATCGAGAAAACCTTCGGGTTGCATCATATACAACTCTTCCTTAAGGAAACCGTTAAGGAACGCCGTTTTGACATCCATCTGCCAGATTTCATAATCGAAAAATGCAGCTATTGCTAACATGATTCGGACGGACTTAAGCATCGCTACGGGTGAGAATGTCTCATCGTAGTCAATTCCTTGAACTTGTGAAAAACCCTTTGCCACAAGTCGAGCTTTATAAATGGTCACATTACCGTCAGCGTCCGTCTTCTTCTTAAAGATCCATTTGTTCTAAATAGCCTTGCGGCCTTCAGGTAGTACTTCCAAAGTCCACACTTTGTTTTCATACATAGATCCTATCTCAAACTTCTTGGCCTCCAGCCATTTGTTGGAATTCGGGCCCACCATTGCTTCTTCATAATTCGCAGGCTCATTGTTGTCCAACAACATAATTGATAAGACGGGATTACCGTTCCACTCTGGAGTAGTACGCGGTCTCGTCGACCTGCGAGGTCCGATAGGAACTTGATCCGGAGTTTCATGATCATCATCATTTACTTCCTCCTCAACCGACGTCGCAACGACAGGGGTTTCCCCTTGCCCTGCGCCACCATCCAGAGGGATGAGAGGTTCGACAACCTCATCAAGTTCTATCTTCCTCCCACTCAATTCTCTCGAGAGAAACTCCTTCTCAAGAAAAGCTCCGTTCTTAGCAACAAACACTTTGCCCTCGGATTTGAGATAGAAGGTATACCCAACTGTCTCTTTTGGGTAACCTATGAAGACGCGCTTTTCCGCTTTGGGTTCCAGCTTTTCAGGCTGAAGCTTTTTGACATAAGCATCACATCCCCAAACTTTAAGAAATGACAACTTTGGTCTTTTGCCATACCGTAGCTGATATGGTGTCGTCTCAACGGATTTCGATGGTGCCCTATTTAAAGTGAATGCAGTTGTTTCTAATGCATAACCCCAAAACGATAACGGCAAATCGGTAAGAGACATCATAGATCGCACCATCTCTAATAAAGTACGATTATGATGTTCGGACACACCATTACGCTGTGGTGTTCCAGGCGGTGTCAACTGTGAAACAATTCCACATTTTTTAAGTGAGCACCAAACAAGAAACTCAGATATTCACCCCCACGATCAGATCGTAGGAACTTGATCTTCTTGTTATGATGATTTTCGACTTCACTCTGAAATTGTTTGAACTTTTCAAATGTTTCAGACTTGTGCTTCATCAAGTAGACATAATCATTTCTACTCAAATCGTCATTGAAGGTGAGAAAATAACGATATCCGCCGCGTGCCTCCACACTCATCGGACCACACACATCGGGTGTGTATGATTTCTAACAAGTCACTTGCACGCTCCAATTTTTCGGAGAACGGATTTTTAGTAATCTTGCCCATGAGGCATGGTTCGCACGTGTCAAGTGAATCAAAGTCAAGTGACTCCAAAAGTCCATCGGTATGGAGTTTCTTCATGCGCTTTATACCAATATGACCTAAGCGGCAGTGCCATAAAAACATGGCGCTATCATTGTTAACTCTAACTCTTTTGGTCTCAATGTTATGTATATGTGTATTATCACTATCAAGATTCAATATGAACAATCCTCTCACATTGGATGCATGACCATAAAAGATATTACTCATAGAAATAGAACAACCATTATTCTCTGACTTAAACGAGTAACCGTCTCACAATAAACAAGATCCAGATATAATGTTCATGCTTAACGCAGGCACTAAATAACATTTATTTAAGTTCATAACTAATCCTGATGGTAACTGAAGTGAAACTGTGCCGACGGCGATTGCTTCAACCTTGAAACCATTTCCCACGCGCATCGTCACTTCATCCTTTGCCAGCCTTCGCTTATTCCGCAGTTCCTGTTTCGAGTTGCAAATATGAGCAACAGAACCAGTATCGAATACCCAGGCACTACTACGAGAGCTGGTTAAGTACACATCAATAACATGTATATCAAATATACCTGATTTTCCTTGGCCGCCTTCTTATCAGCCAGATACTTGGGGCAGTTGTGCTTCTAGTGACCCATACCCTTGCAATAATAGCACTCTGTTTCAGGCTTAGGTCCAGCTTTGGGCTTCTTTGTTAGATTGGCAACAGGCTTGCCGCTCTTCTTTAAATTACCCTTCTTTCCTTTGTCGTTTCTCTTGAAACTAGTGGTCTTATTCACCATCAACACTTGATGCTCTTTACGGAGTTCTGACTCTGCGACTTTTAGCATCGCGAATAACTCGCCGGGTGACTTGTTCATCCCTTGCATGTTATAGTTCAACACAAAGCTCTTATAGCTTGGTGGCAGTGATTGAAGAATTCTGTCAGTGATAGCCTCTTGCGGGAGTTCAATCCCCAGCTCAGCTAGACGGTTTGAGTACCCACACATTTTGAGCACGTGTTCACTGACAGACGAGTTCTCCTCCATCTTGCAAGCATATAATTTATCGGAGGTCTCATACCTCTCGATCCGGGCATTCTTCTGAAAGATAAACTTCAACTCCTGGAACATCTCATATGCTCCATGATGCTCAAAGCGACGTTGAAGTCCCGACTCTAAGCCATACAAGACTGCACATTGAACTACTGAGTACTCCTCCTTGCGTGCTAACCAAGTGTTCTTAGCATCTTGGTCAGCCGCGGCGGATGGTTCATCTCCTAGCGCAGCATTAAGGACATAATCCTTCTTCCCAGCTTGCATGAGCAACTTAAGATTACGAGCCCAGTCTACAAAGTTACTTCCATCATCTTTTAACTTAGCTTTTTGTAGGAACGTATTAAAATTCAGGGTGACTGTCGCGTGAGCCATTGATCTACAACACAAATATATTCAAAGTGGACTTAGACTATGTTCAAGATAATTAGAGTTTAACTAATCAAATTACTTGCTTAACTCCCACTCAAAAAGTACATCTCTCTAGTCATTTGAGTGGTTCATGATCCAATTCCACTAGCTCAAGTCCGATCATCACGTGAGTTGAGGATAGTTTCAGTGGTAAGCATCCCTATGCTAATCATATCAACTATATGATTCATGATCGACCTTTCGGTCTCATGTGTTCCTAGGCCATGTCTGCACATGCTAGGCTCGTCAAGCTTAACCCGAGTGTTCTGCTTGTGCAACTGTTTTGCATCCGTTGTATGTGAACGTTGAGTCTATCACACCCGATCATCACGTGGTGTCTCGAAACGACGAACTGTAGCAACGGTGCACAGTCCGGGAGAACACAATTTCGTATTGAAATTTTAGTGAGAGATCACCTCATAATGCTACCATCGTTCTAAGAAAAATAAGGTGCACGAAAGGATTAACATCACATGCAATTCATAAGTGACATGATATGGCCATCATCAAGTGCTCCTTGATCTTCATCACCAAAGCACCGGTATGATCTTCTTGTCACCGGTGCCACACCATGATCCCCATCATCATGATCTCCATCATCGTGCCGCCATCGAGGTTGTCGTGTATGCTATGCTATTACTACTAAAGCTACGTCCTAGCAATATAGTAAACGCATCTGCAGACACAAACGTTAGTTTAAAGACAACCCTATGGCTCCTGCCGGTTGCCGTAGCATCGATGTGCAAGTCAATATTAGCTATTAAAACATGATCATCTCATACATCCAATATATCACATCACATTGTCGGCCATATCACATCACAAGCATACCCTGCAAAAACAAGTTAGACGTCCTCTAATTGTTGTTGCATGTTTTACGTAGTGGCCATGGGTATCTAGTAGGATCGCATCTTACTTACGCAAACACCACAACGAGGATGTATGAATTTCTATTTAACCTTTCTCCAAGGACCTCCTTGGTCAAATCCGATTCAACTAAAGTTGGAGAAACCGACACTTGCCAGTCATCTTTGAGCAACGGGGTTGCTCGTAGCGATGAAACCAGTCTCTCGTAAGCGTACGAGTAATGTCGGTCCGAGCCGCTTCGATGCAACAATACCGCGGAATCAAGAAAAGACTAAGGAGGGCAGCAAATCGCACATTACCGCCCACAAAAACTTTTGTGTTCTACTCGAGATGACATCTACGCATGAACCTAGCTCATGATGCCACTGTTGGGGAACGTGGTACGGGAAACAAAAATTTTCCTACGCACACGCAATGCCTATCATGGTGATGTCCATCTACGAGAGGGGATTTCCGATCTACGTACCCTTGTAGATCGCACAGCAGGAAGCGTTAAGAAACGCGGTTGATGTAGTGGAACGTCCTCACATCCCTCGATCCACCCCGTGAACTGTCCCACGAATCGTCCCGCGATCCGTCCCACGATCCGCTCCGATCTAGTACCGAACGAACGGCACCTCCGCGTTCAGCACACGTACAACGCGACGATGATCTCGGCCTTCTTGATCCAGCAAGAGATACAGAGATGTAGATGAGTTCTCCGGCAGCGTGACGACGCTCCGGAGGTTGGTGGTGATCTATCCCAGCAGGGCTCCGCCCGAGCTCCGCAGAAATACGATCTAGAGGAAAAACCGTGGAGGTATGTGGTCGGGCTGCCGTGGCAAAGTTGTCTCAAATCAGCCCTAATACCTCAGTATATATAAGAGTGAGGGGGAGAGACTTGCCTTGAGGCTCAAGAGAGCCCCAAGGAGTCGGCCGAACCAAGGGGAGGAGTCCTCCTCCTCCAATCCTAGTCCAACTAGGATTGGAAAGTGGAGTCCTTCTCCACCTTCCCACTTCCCCTTTTTTTCTCTTTGATTTCTTTATCTCCTGCGCATAGGGCCTCTTGGACTGTCCCACTAGCCCACTAACGGCTGGTGTAGCACCCCTAAGGTCTATGGGCTTCCCCCGGATGGGCTGCCCCCCCCCCCCCCCCCGGTGAACATCCGGAACCCATTCGTCACTCCCGGTACATTCCCGGTAATGCCTGAAAACTTTTCGGTAATCAAATGAGGTCATCCTATTTATCAATCTTCGTCTCCGGACCATTCCGAAAACCCTCGTGACGTCCGTGATCTCATCTGGGACTCCGAACAACATTCGGTAACCAACCATATAACTCAAATACGCATAAAACATCGCCGAACCTTAAGTGTGCAGACCCTGCGGGTTTGAGAACTATGTAGACATGACCCGAGGGACTCCTCGGTCAATATCCAATAGCGGGACCTGGATGCCCATATTGGATCCTACATATTCTACGAAGATCTTATCGATTGAACCTCAGTGCCAAGGATTCATATAATCCCGTATGTCATTCCCTTTGTCCTTCGGTATGTTACTTGCCTGAGATTCGATCGTCAGTATCCGCATACCTATTTCAATCTCGTTTACCGGCAATTCTCTTTACTCGTTCCGTAATACAAGATCTCGTGACTTACACTAAGTCACATTGCTTGCAAGGGTTGTGTGTGATGTTGTATTACCGAGTGGGCACCGAGATACCACGGAGTGACAAATCACAGTCTTGATCCATACTAACTCAACGGACACCTTCGAAGATACCTGTAGAGCATCTTTATAGTCACCCAGTTACGTTGTGAGTTTGATACGCACAAGGCATTCCTCCGGTGCCAGTGAGTTATATGATCTCATGGTCATAGGAATAAATACTTGACACGCAAAAAATAGTAGCAACAAAATGACACGAGCAACATGCTACGTTCATTAGTTTGGGTCTAATCCATCACATGATTCACTCAATGATGTGATCCAGTTATCAATCAACAACACCTTGTACATAGTCAGAAGACCTTGACTATCTTTGATCAACTGGCTAGCCAACTAGAGGCTTGCTGGGGACAGTGTTTTGTCTATGTATCCACACATGTATCTAAGTCTTCATTTAATACAATTATAGCATGGATAATAAACAATTATCTTGAGACATGAATTATAATAATAACTTATTTATCATTGCCTTTAGGGCATAATTCCAACACCCCCTCTTGATCTCCAATACAATGATCTTTTCGGAGACCTATTCATTGTAATCTTTGCGGTGTGTTTGTTGGGATCCAATGAAATGTGAATTTATGTTTAGATTATTCTGTGAAAGTAATTGATCCAATTTAAGATTAAATATGTGTGATTTCATATAGCTATGTATGCTTTTCAATCTATAAGTTTGCTTTGGCCAAGCTGATGAGTAGATCATTAGAGTAAGTGGCGCATAGTAGTAGGTTCAATCTTGCGGTGTCCTCACGCTATGACAGGAGGAGTAGCGAGGTACATATTTATACTTTTGCTACTAAGGATAAAACGATGAAGTCTGGACATATTATTTTGTCTTACAGTGGGTTGTCTTTTAATGCAGGGCAACCACATGCACTGCAAAGCGGCAAGGGCGATGCTCTTGTCCGTCCTGTCGTTTCAATGCCTAAGCGCATTGAGAGGCCTCTCTAAGATGACATGAATGGGGCACTCATGCTCGGGAGTGGCACTGAACTTTTCTTGCCGGAATGTGAGCGAGCGCGGGTGTGGTTTTTTTTCTGGTCCAGGCTAATCACGACCGGTCGTGGCAACGGTCCAGATTCCAGCACCCCCCCCCCCCCCCCCCCCAACACACACACACACACACCCTCAAGTTTTCTCTGATTTGCTCGGACCGATGCAGGAGTGTATTGGATGACAAAACATGTTCTGACCAATAAGCAATGCATTCTCTCCTTATGTATACTGTGAAGGACTTCATGAAAGATGATCACCCCATTCATTATGTATATGTGTTTAATAAAGGCGGTTTGAACGAAAATTCACAGGGACACGCACCTGCCCAGCTATGTCGCCTGCCCGATTGCCACGCAATCCACTAAGTCATTGGATCCCGGACGAGGGATAATAACAGGATTGACTACAGTTTTCAGTCTATTCTTCAAATCTTAGTGGAAGTTTTAGAGCTAACATTTGAAAGACAAATAGACCTAAGTTTGTAACTCAATTTGGCATCCTTGGTTTTAAGGATCAATCGTATAACACCATGGTTCGGTCTAAAAATATCTAGCCTACCTTCATGGAAATCGTCTACTTCTAATAAGGGAATCTCCAACGGCAACACGCAAATATCCTCCTGCATCCGTCTGCGGACAAGATCGACCAGTCCGCATACACGGATGTGGGAGACTGTCATCTAACGCTAGCCGCATACATTTTGACAATAACTTGAATCAACCGAACAAAATTCATGCAAATATGATCGAATTTCATATAAACATGATAGATTTCATATAAAAAATGCCGGATTTTCATCTAAACATGAAAGATTTCATTACATTTACGTCAACTAAGGGGCGCTAGTCCGTCTCTACCTAATCTAAATGGTCGCCCATAGATCCCTTTGTCTTCGTCATGTCCGGCAACCCGGTCACTCGACTTTCGGGAGCCCCCCCCCCCCCTATTGATGCTTCAGCGGGAGGGAAATGGGGCGCCTCTGCTTCCTTGGATCCCTTGCAGAGTCGACGATGGTCCTCGCAAAAGAAAAACTGGGCAAGACACTGGTTGTGTACGCCGGCATCGCCTCGGTGGTAGCCTTCATGGGACCCAAGCGGCGACGGCCTCCCGTGTTCTACTTCTCCTTGATGATGGCGGCGGACGCGGAGGCATTGGCCACCGACTCGTCGCTCTCTGTGCACCCGACTTTTGTCTCTGCCCGCATGACGCGGTCGTAGGCACGGGAGGCACGGTGGCAAACACGGGAGGTATGGTTTCCGTCGTACTCCATGTCGGGCCGACAGAGCAACTCGCCACTCCTCATGAAGCTGGCCTGGAGCGGTGAGTTGCTGAACCACGCACCGGCTTGGGCCGGCAACTTTCTCCGTCGGGCTAGGCGAGAGGTGGAGCATTGAGCTGCCTCGCTCGTGCTCGTATCCGACGGGCTCGGCAGGCCACCTAGTCATCTTGTATGTCGGAGAACTTCTCTTCGAAGCCATCGGAAGAGTGGAGAAAATGGTGTAGGAGGAGATGAGGGAACGATGGAGGGGTGCGATTCTTGCCCGGCTTCTGACCTTGTTTAAATGTTTAAATACAGGGCAGATGGGAGGAGCTCGGCCGATGTTGCATTTAATGTCGTCCCGCTCATGAACGGACATGTGGTTGGAGTAGATTTCTCGGCTTCCATGCGGGTTTAATGAGGGCGTTTGAATGCGTCGAGGAGGCGTGTTCAGCCGAGCATGCAGCGGGTGGTGCCCTCGACCGGTGGGCCACTTCAATGGCGAGGCAGTGAGAGGTCGTGTCCATCCTAAGCCGCCTTCAATGTGGAGCGACGCGCTCTACAAAGACATGAATGCAGAAGCTGATGTCGGGCTTGAAGCACGCGAGGGAGGGGAAGTCGGAATCGGGCTTGGGATTGGTCCAGACTCCCTTAAAGCTTCCTCATATTTGTCTTCGGTTTGCGTAAGAAATCATATCCGAAACGTTTCGCGAACGCAGAGAGGACCGCGTTAGATGACTTCTATAATCCATACGGTTGTGAAAGGTTTGAGAGTCCACGTTGAAGATGCCCTAAGTTCTCTAAATCCCACTTAACAAGCTCCCAATTCTATTTTTACTTTAAATTCAGTGGGTATCCGTACCACTCAAATGAGAGCAAGGGGCTTCATTTCTTCATCGGCACACCCGTGCCTATACAGTAGCGATCGACGGCAGCTGATTTGTCTGCCCTCTCCAAACACGTCCCTTCGCCGGCCGACGACGCACTGCCGTGCCACCCAGTGTACCTACCCGGAAGCGCCACCAAAGCACGCCGCCTATAAAAAGCAGCGTCGCGCCATGCCAATCCCAACTAAGCTCACGCAGACACAGCTACACAAGAGTCAAGACCACCTCCCCACCAGTGGCCAGCAACTCAGAACCTCCCATACCAAGTTAGCAATGGCAAAGCGCCTCGCCGTCGCGCTCCTGCTGCTGGCCCTGCTCGCGTCCACCGACGCGGGTGCCACTGCAGGTGCCGGTGCCGGTGCTGGTGGCGGCGTCGGCGAGATGAAGGCTCCGGTGGCCGGGCTGCCGGTGCCCGACCTCCCGTTGCTGCCACCGATTACCGGCACCGTCACTGCCCCGGTGGTTCCTGGGATCCCTCCGGTTCGCAAATCCACCGCCGCCAACAAGTCTCCATGATCATCTATCTACCTATGGCGTACGTGCCGGCTTACATGCAAGCTGAAGCCCAACTACTCGTGGCTCTAGACTTGCAGCTAGCACGTACCGGCCGGAGGAAAATCGCCGGCGTTTCGCTCAAGCGTCTGTACCGACTATCGTGTCGTGTGTATTTCCTTTCATTTCAGTTAAGCTGTCGTGTGTATTTCCTTTCAGTCATCGTCGACTCGCTTGATGTGCTACATGCATCGTCGACGCGATAAATAAAGGATTTGTCAGTGTGATCGCCCTCTTGGATAGACATAGACATCTCAACAGGTTGCATCATCTACTCACTGCTTTGTCAACACTGATCACAAGTCTCACCAATTCCGAGGTATCCGTTTGCACTTCAACATATGCTGGTAATATATACACAGATAACACAACACTGTCAAGGGAATGAAACCAATAACAATGTCGCAACCACAGCAAACCAGCGGTACCGATATAGGTTGTATGTGCACGGATCCGAAACAAACGGAAAATATGGGGATCGAAATCCATGGTACAGATGCAGCCTACTAGTTTCTATGCAATTCAGAATGTGTGTTTACAACCTTTCCTGTTCATAATGGTGTATTCAAGTCACTCGATTGATTGTGCTTCTTGCTGGGCAGTTTGGGATCAAGTTAGGTCGTCCTCGTCCAAGGAATCCCCGTCGCCGCCTCCCACGTCTTTCTTGATGGCCTGCAGGTCACCTGTTGGTAGTTTCCTTGCGAGCCGAATTACCTGCAGCGACCGACCCGAGTGAAGACGCAGGCAAAATTAAAGTGAGATGGAACGGTCGAACGCAATTTATCCTGAGATTACTGCTGAAGAACACACAACTGCCAATATAGCAATGCCAGAATCTGAGGAATATATCTTAATTATTAGGAAAACTACCCATAACATGTCTAACCTATGATGCATCGGTTCTTAGTCCCCTCCCAATCCTTCACCATGTACTGGTGCTAAGCATGCCACATAAGCAAAACACGGATGCAGCAATGTAACTGTGGAGGAGAGCAGACTTTGGTGTCCTCAGAAATAAATGGATCCAGAGCATGAAGAACCTACAGCTAATTAAATGAACCTTAGCGACAACAAACTAGGCACCTATGCATTGGGAGTTCAGTCCCTAAGCTTCATCACACAGTAAGCAATTGCTCTAAGCACCTGTGCATTTGGAGAGGCCTTAGTTCACCATTCTAAGCACATGCACCACCATAGGTCATCCTCTCATGTAATCGATAGCCTTTTAACTAAGGATCTCAAAAGACATACCACATGGTCGAGGTGATTAATAGCAGTTGATTGAGCAGCACGCTTGATTTCTTCAGCATCACCTTCCTCATAAGCAGACAACAGTTTCATTGCACATCGATTCTGGTCACTATTCAGGAAGCCTTGAACCCTGCAAGACAGAAAAAGAGGAAAGAGAAGTGATTTAATACAACCAACATAAGACAAAATATGTTATATGGCAATGCAAACCAGTCTATTACGCACAACTTACCCTGAGCAATCATTGTAGCATTTCTGAGCTTGTTGAAAATCATGTGCATAAAGGTAGATAATGATTGCACTCAGATAGGCCTGCACACATGAAGAAACTCTGGATTAACACTTTTTTTTCCAAAATCATGATACCTTTTAACTGAACAAGCAAGAATGAATATAGTTTCATTTTGCACATGAATGTTTTAAAAGGGATAAACTTCCAAGACCAGCTAGCATGCTATTATCTATTAGGAAACTTCTCAGTTTTCACCTCGCATAATCTTTCTCGCTGCGAGAATTATCTTGTCCGAAAAAAAAGTTTCAGAATTTACACACTATTCAGTGAACACATTTTGGTGAATACCAAGGCTTTCCTCAGAGACCTTGCAAAATATAAATTTCTGAATAGCAAAGCACATTTTGGTGTACCTTGCATTGGCTGTTGACGGCATTGCACTTATCAGCAGCTGAACCAAGTCTTAAATGGAATGCAGCGGCATCTGAGTACCTGTCAGAGATGGCCAAATATGGAATGACACGCAAATCAGTACATAAACACGATTGCTAAAAATGCCAACTGATGCATATGTGCATAAATGTCAGAAAAAGATCAAAGACAGCGTGTGAACTGAAGAATGCAACGATAAATAAGGATGCCTCTACAACTTCAAGAACATTTTAATCCACAAGTACATTCAGCAAACAGAACCATCAAAAGGTATGATTGCAACAACTCTAATAATTGTAAGCAAAGCAATTGTTTGGGAAAGGATACAAAAAAAGACCAAAACAAATAGACAGGCACATATACAAAAAAGGGCCTCCTGTGAATCCAATGAATTGAAGGCATGCAAGAAGGGATGTGGGTTTTACCAAAAAAAGAGACTC